>NC_060144.1:561357451-561979973 GCF_021461385.2 Schistocerca piceifrons
CTTTGAAAGTGTTTGAGGTCTATGGGCTAGTCTTTAGTACCAAATATCTTTGTCACGGACAGTGATGGCTTGGGGAACGGAGGGAGGGATCAATGTGAATGGGTTTACTAAATACACTGTGGTCTAGTCCTTTTTTCTCTTAACTGGAAAAGCAATTGATCCTCTTTTTTTCAAGTTCCATCATGAATTTTATATTATGACAGACACAATTTTAAATGTTCCAGGGATTTTTGAAGCTTCTCCATCTGATGTGGCCACATCACAAACATGTTGACCACATACCAAAGGAAACAAGTTGGTTACAACAGCGCAGACTCTAGGGATTCTGCTTCAAAGTGTTTCATATATTGTTTCACAATAGGCGATAACAGATTACCCATAGCCACGCTATCGGTTTTTTCATAATGTTTTCCTTCAAACAGAAAATAAGTGGATACAATGTCTGAGAAGTGTTATAAATATGAAGAGTGCTTCACAAATGAATCACAAGTTAGTCCAGGCAAACGATATATCACAAGAGAAAATCTTCTGTAAGACATTTCTGCCATACATTCCTAAAAATGTGTTAGTGACAGCATCAGTTTAGTGACGTATGAAGGGGATTTACATGGAGTGCAACATCCAACAGATTACTAATCCATTTTTAGAGAGGTACCAGTGTAATAACTGGTTAGACAGATTAAAACCTCTTGATCACAGTAAATAAACAACAGTATAGGCCTGGGCAGAAGGGAACATCAACTGTGACTGACAATGTGCAATGAGTGCCAACAAATGTGTAATCATATTTTGTGATGCACAGGTTCTCCAAACAGTGAGCAATTAGAGTATGTTTGTATTTACTGGTCCAACAGCAGCTACAATAGAAAATAACACAAGAAAGACAAACAATGTGGGATTACAAGACTGCAAAAATGTGATGATAATTACAATCAGGATATCAACCAAATAATACACACAAAGTTTCCTGGCGAAAAACAGGCACTTAGACTGCAAAGATATCAATATAATGAGTGAAAATAATGTAGACCTTACCAACAAAAAATTAAAGGACAAGAGAAAAGTGTCTAAATTCTTCCACTGCATTGTATACTAACTTACTGCATCAGCAGTTTAATAACAAGTATTTTTTCAAACAAATACATAAATAAACCAAAATATTATGTGACTGGAAGTAAGTACCTCAAATTAATCTCGGCAAATCACTTCTGTTTTAACTAAAATATTTAGCACATTGTTCTCTTATTTGATTACTGTACAGTGTACTTCAAGAACATAATAAAAATAAAATAAAAATACCAATACTTTCAATACCTAATAAAGTAGCCATCATGCAGTTATGTATTTCATTTCATAAAATGAAACAAAAAAATCACTATGTATCAAACATAAATTACATCACCACCACAGCACAAAATGTTAGTTAAGGAAGGCAATGTACAGAGTGAAGTTTTGTTGGAAAGCAATGTCCACTTGCCATTTACATGCAACAGAAATGATAACACAAGGTAGTACAACTAAAACATACCTCCCAAGCATATCCCGAACAAGTGAATATGTGAAAGTGCAGTTTTTTAAACTTAAAATGGGGAAAGTGGCGAATTTTCTGACAATGACTATATTTTTATTGGGGCTATATACTGCCAGTGAAAAAATATACCCAACAGTTGGTTGTGCTGTTGCCAGTTTTCAAGTGTAAAGTGCAAATGGCTCCAGGCGAAACAACAGTTTTCTACAGAGCTGCAACAACATTGGGGCATTGCTATAGAGACGTATACAATAGCGCATTACGTGATTGGTTGCGGTAGGTATGCGAAGTTGCTGCGCTGTGCCCACTTCACTGTCATGCCACAAAAAGCAGCAGTCACTCAAACGTCTAACCTACTGTTCCACCTTGAGTACAGTCCACACATTTACCCATGAATGTAAGTTCACCAGTCTGCACCTGCTGCTGTAGAGATCACACAATTTCCTGATGAAGATCTCAAACTTCAGAAGGTATACGACAGTCAAAAAAGTTGATGTGATTTTTGCATATGGTGAATGAAGTCAAACTGTCAATAGCACTTGTGTGGTTGTATTATGAACTGAATCTTAATCGTATCAAGTAATCACAGGCTCTCTTTTTATCTTCATAAAAAAAGACATATAAATGGAACACTGAAGAATAAAATATGCAGAGAAAGAAAAACAGTAACTGATGAGAGAAATTCAACTACAATTTCAGCAGCAGTAATATGCATCACAACGTGGCAACTTTAATGTGCAGGAGAGATCAGCCAATAGAATATTCTGCTAATCATACATTCAAAAACATTTCATCCTTCCCACTTTATGCTCCATTGACAGCTTCATGGCAATGACTTTCAAAATCAACTACAGTTCTCTGAATGATGTTTACGAAAATCACAAACTGTTGCAGAGTTCCTATACAAGATTTTGTTTACTAATCAGGGACAAATCAATGTTTACAATAAGCACTACTGGTTAGCTGCAAATCTACACTGACCGATAGAAATGTATGAACAACCACCTTTGTCTGCCAATATGTGGGGCAGGCATCTCAAGAACTGCATAATTAGTGCTCATTTGCCTTTGTGCATGGAACCATACATGCACATTAACCTGCCCCAGGGTGTTTAGATCACCCTTCTCTAAGTGCACTTGGGTAATTCTCAGCAGGCACGTCCACGTCGCAGGAGTGTGCCCGGATTTCGAGCTGGTGGCAAAGTTCTTCTGGGGACCCAGTATCACGGGGTATGACATGTTACCCACGCCCAGGGTTGCAAGTGAAGACCACATCAGCAAGTAAGGTGAAGAAGATGGACTTCGGTGCAGCAGACTTGGCGTTAAGTGGCACCTCATTCCCCAAAGAACCCAAGGAAGGGATAGACAGAGTCCCTGAGCCCAGAAAGGTAATCGTCTAGTGGAAGAAAACCACAATTAAAAATCACTTGGTCCTCCAAGTGGGGGGTTTAGGCATTGGACCTCCAGTCCACCCTAACAAAAGAAATCAAAAAGCAAAACCTCCCAATTTAGCCTCGGAACGGAATGGGTCAAAACGAAGACGACAACAGGCACGAAAAAGGACAATGAGAATTATAACATGGAATTTCTACAAAGAAACGTGAAGTTTTTACTTCTTTAAAGTGCCTTGACGTCGACATAGTGAGCCAAACAGAAACCAAAGTGAAAAGGCATGGTACGGAAGAGACAAATGATTACATATACATTTATAGTGGCATACCAAAGGAACAACGAGCCCAAAGTGGAGTTGCCATTGCCATAAAAAAACAACTCAAGAAAAACTTCCAGCTGGGAATATGTCAGAGATAGAATTCTGCACAGGTGAAAATAAAGGACCATTCTGTGATGATTATTTTGGTCTATTCACCAAACGACGATGCTGATGTAGTGAAGAAAGACTTATTCTACACTCAATTGACGAGATCTCTTGAAAACATAGGGAAATGCAAAGAAGTCATTTTACTAGGGGACCTAAGTGCCAGAACAGGATGTAAAGCTAATGACAACGTAGTGGGACAATATGGTGAAGAAACCATAAATAATAATGGTGAAAGATTGATAGAATTTTGTACGTAAAATGATTTAAGAATTCTGAATGGATGGTTCAAGCATAAGGACATCCACAAATACACATGGATGAAACCAAGATTAGATTAGATTAGTACTTGTTCCGTAGATCATGAATACAACACTTCGTAATGATTTGGAACATGTCAGGTTAATAAAAGGTGAGAGTTCCAGCAATTATTCTGATTAGATGCTTTTGTGCAAAGAACACTCTTTTACTCAATGATGAGTTACCCCAGAATATGTCGTCATACGAAAGCAGAGAATGTAAATAGGTGTGGTAAGCTAATTTACTGAGATGTATATCGCCAAAATTTGCAATCACCCTAGTAGCATAAGTAGCTGAACTCAAATGTTTCAGCAGATCTTCAGTGTGTTTTTTTCCAGTTCAACCCCTCATCAATGCATACACCTAGAAATTTTGAATATTCTACCTTAGCTACCAATTTCCGATCGAAGTCTATATTTATTAATGGTGTCATTCCATTTACTGTGTGGAACTGTATATACTGTGTTTTGTCAAAGTTTAATGAGAGCCCATTTGCAGACAACCACTTAATGATTTTCTGAAAAACATTGTTTACAATTTCATCAGTTAATTCTTGTCTGTTGGGTGTGACAGCTATACTTGTATCATCAGCAAAAAGTACCAGCTTTGCATCTTCGTGAATATAGAATGGCAAGTCGTTAATATCTATTAAAAACAGCAGAGGACCCAAGATCGAACCTTGCCGCACCCCATTCTTGATTGTTCCCCAGTTTGAGAAATCACCAGTTTTTTGCATATTATGTGAACTGCTTATTTCAACTTTCTGCACTCCTCCAGTTAGGTATGATTTAAACCATTTGAGCGTTGTCACATTCATACCATAGTACTTGAGCTTATCTAGAAGTATTCCATGATTTACACAATCAAAAACCATTGAGAGATCACAAAAAAATCCCAACAGGAGGTGACTTCCGGTTACTCAGAGCATTTAATATTTCATTAGTGAAAGTATATATAGCATTTTCCGTTGAAAAACCTTTCTGGGAACCAAACTGACATTTTGTTAAAACTTTATTTTTACAAAGGTGTGAAGCTACTGTACAATGCATTACTTTTTCAAGAATTTTGGATAAGGCAGTCAGAAGAGAGATTGGGCGGTAGTTGTTGACATCAGACGTATCCCCATTTTTATGCAGTGGTTTAACAATGGCATACTTCAGTCTATCTGGGAAAATACCCTGCTTCAGAGAGCTATTACATATGTGGCTTCCTAATTTCAGAAGGAGAGGTGGGTGGAATTTAAATTGTATCAAATTGTGTGGGTAAGACCTCTTCCATTAACTGCCTTGCTTCTTCTAACGAACATTTAGATCCTATTTTCTCTACAACATTTAAAAAATGATTATTCAAAATGTTTTCAACTTGCGGCTTGTTGTTCGTCAAGTTTCCATTCGCTTTGATGGCAATGCCGTCATCCTGTACTCTTGGTTGACCTGTCTCCCTTGTAATAATATTCCACATTGTTTTGATTTTGTTATCAGAGGTATTAATCTCAGACATTATGCACATGCTTCTGGACTTTTTAAAAAACTTTTTTAGCGTAGCACAGTAATTTCTATAATATTTGGCTGTTTCTGGGTCATTACTCTTTCTTGTTGTTAGATGCAGTTCCCTTTTGTGGTTACAAGATATTTTTATTCCTTTAGTAAGAGGTTTTTTGCATGGTTTCTTATAATTAGAGTTGACTGCTTTCTTGGGGAAAAAAGTCTTCAAATTCTCTTACAAGTGTATCATGAAATAAGTTATATTTTAAATTAGCATTGGGTTCCTTGTACACCCCATTCCAGTCTACCTGCTGAAGATTTTCCCCGAAATTTCCAATTGTTGAGTCATTAACTGAACACACAACTTTGGAGGGTCGTTTTGAATTACTGAATGGAGCTATGTCATATACTGTAACTAGCTGAGCACCATGATCAGAAAGGCCATTCTCAACAGGACAAGAATTTATGTTTTTAAACTTATCTCGGTATACAAAAGTGTTATCTATCAATGTGCTGCTGTCCTTTACTACCCGAGTAGGAAAATCAATGACACATGTCAAATTGAAAGAACCAAGCAAGACTTCCAGGTCATTCTTCCTATTACACTCTTTCAGTGAATCAAAGCAAATAATAATTTGCTATCTGACAGATAGCACAACAAGGCATCCAAGTTTCCCAGGAATAAATTAAAGTTTCCTGAAGGGGACCTATATACTGTTACAATTATAAAGGAGCCCTCCTTCCGTTTAAGTTCACAGGCACGTGCTTCTATATGTTGCTCTAGACAAAACTTTTTTGTATCTAAGCTTTTTACACAGTGATAACTTTTGACATATATGGCAACTCCTCCTCTCTCCTTATTCTCTCTACTCGTATGTGCAGCTAGTTTATAACCACTGATATTTACCTTTTCCATATCAGACACAACATGATGTTCAGACAGGCATAGTATCTCTATTACATTATAAGATTCAATGTCATCTAAACGAACCAGTAGCTCATCTACTTTATTCTTCAATCTCGGAATATTTTGGTGAAAAATGGTAACATTATTTTTTACTTTACTTTTGTGAGAATCTACTTTTTTCTTTACTCCACCAATATTTTGGGTAAATATGGTAACATTATTATTTACTTTACTGTTGTGAGAATCTTGTGCGTTTTGGACCTCTTTAGCACCTGCCTGCCTGAACTCCTCGTTGAACACTGATTTTAGTCTAAAACAGAGGTACATCCATGAGTATGAGTGTCCACCCTTATGGATTTCACTAACAACCCTGCCAGTTTACCCTTCCCTTTCCTACTGAGGTGTAGGCCACGCCTTGTGAAATCCCCCCTATCAATAGCCTCAACAGGAACCAATCCAATGTCTGACAAAGTGACCGCCCTATGCAACTGATCCAACTCCATATTTACCCTCCTGATAGAGCGGTTCAACTAGGGTTGATCATGCCGCACGAAAGCAGGCACCAGCCCAACACTGGTATGGGTCGTTGCAGAAGCTATTTTCACCAGGTCACACTCAATACTGTACCCCAAGCATTACTCTCACGTCCATTATACACTATGTCATAATAAAACAAACAACAAAGCTAATAGTACAAGACGTGAGGGCTATGAGAGGTGCAGAGTGTGGATCAGACCATTTTCTGTTATGTCTAAGCTATTATTCAAGTTTATCAAAGACACAGAAATTCAAGTGGAAACCGAGCCAAAGAAAGCCAATAATATTCAAGTTAATTTACAAAACCTTGACTGTAGTTCTACCCATTTCTTGTACCAGCAAAGGCTAGCAGAAAAATTTGCTGCCGTTGAAGGAACCTCTGCAGATGAGATGTATGAGATGTTTTAAGAAGCCATCCATAACTCAGCTTATGAATCACTGGGTTTTTTTAAAAAAAAGGAGAGAAAAATATCCAAAAGAGTAATAGAATATGTGATGAGTGGTGGAACCACTCAGTACGAGTACGAGAGAAGGTAGAAAGTAAGAAGAAAGCTTATAATAAATCGTTGAACTCAAGATCAGACAATGATTGACGGGAATACAGAATGGAGAAAAGATGCACAGAAAACAATAATTAAGGCAAAAAACAAAGCCTGGCAGGAAACTGGTGAAGAGAGAGAAAAAAGCATGGGGAATACAAGAGCAAATAAAGCCTGGAAGATATTAAAAAGAATGAGAACACAGAATAAAAATAAAGCAGATATAAACGTCATTGGCATGCAGGAATGAGTGAACACTATCAAGGATTACTAATTCACTGAGAACCCACCAGACATTGATATTAGTAATGAAAATATACCACTGATAACTACGGAGGACGTCCAAAATGCAATTAATGCCATGAAAAATAGAAAGACATCAGGCCCAGGATTAATTATACAGAACTGGTTAAAGCAACACCGTCAAAACTATTTGAGATATTGGCAGTGATTTTTGACAAATGCCTTAGAGGTGACGAAGCCCCAAAGGAGTGGAAAAAGGCAATAATTACATCAATATTTAAGAAGGGCAACAGGAGAAATTGTGCAAACCATTGTGGTATTAGTGTGATGCCATCCATGGTGAGTCTATGGCCATATCCTAAAAAAAGAGGACAGAAGAAGAAATAACTGAATCTGAAGAACAAAATGGATTCAGACTGGGTCACTCCTGTGCTGATGGAGTATTTACCCTCAAAAACCTAGTGGAGAAAAGGACAGCAAGGGGCCTTACGACCCAATTTGTCTTTGTAGACCTCCAGAAAGGTTATGAGACAGTTCTACAGAACAAGCCAAGGACAAGTCTATTTGATAATGGTGTGTCACTGAGCTAGGTGAAAGCTGTCAGACTCCTCTACCAAGGTTGCACGGCAATGGTAGAAGTGAGAAATCAACTATCTCAAGAGTTTGAGGTGACAAAGGGACTACGCCAGGGATGCACAATCGCACCTACACTCTAAGATCTACCTAGAGAAGGCACTAAAATCCTGGAAAAGGAAATGCAGAGGAATGGGTATCCCCATAGATGATGATTTCTTGTTCACTTTATTTTTTGCTTACGACCAAGTGTTAGTAGCTCGAGACGAGGAAGATGCAAATTACATGTTCCGCAAAATAAGAGAAGAATATGAAAAATGAGGTCTTGTCATAAACGTATCTAAAACAGAATATCTGAAAGTGGGAGAAAATGCTGTTAATGACTTACAACTTGGTACCAATACTGTTAAAGGGTGTTATAATTTTATGTACTTGGGAGTGACACTGTCGTCCAATGGTACAAGTATGGATGATATAAACAATAAAATTGGCCAGGGCAAGTGAGCCATAAAACAACTAAATGGTATTCTCTGGAACAAAAACATAATGTGCAGAATAAAACATACCATCTACCACACAATTATAGAACATATCACAACATATGGTGCAGAGTTGTGGGAACTAACTCAGAGGCGGGAAGATTGCCTGCTGGCTGCAGAGGTGGATTTCTGGAGACGGAGCTGTAGATATTCCAGGCTTGATCATATTAGAAATGATAGGATCAGAGAGGTTACGAATGTCAAAAGCACAATCCAAGACCACATAGAAAGGAAGCGCCTACTCTGGTATGGTCACTTACAGCGAATGTCAGACGCAAGATGGCCAAAATGTGAATGGCAATGGACTCCATATCAAAGAAATATGATAGACCTCAAAGTATCTGTACATATAAGGAATAGTCAAATGAAAGCAAGACAGAAGTAAGTATACTGTTTATTATTTCAAAAGTAATCATCAAAACTGTTAATAAATTTATCCCATTGAGAGACAAGATGGTCAACGCCTTCAGGGAAAAATGTCAGCGGTTGCCTGCGGAACAATGGCTGTACCTAGGCCTGCACCTCTTCATATAAAGCAAACTGATAGCCATGAATGTGTTTCTTTGGGGCTCAGAAAATATAGAAATCACATTTGAAGAGATTTTTACTGTATGGAGGATGTGTAAGGGCTTCCCAGCAAAAGTTCTGCAACACTGTCAAAAACAACCTTGGTAATATGGGGACAGGCATTATCCTGCAACAGAATGATGTTGTGCATCAACATTCCTGGCTGTCTGGACTTGATGGCATGCTTCAAATTCTGCAAAGTTGCCACACATACTGTTCTGCATTAATTGTGGCACCATGTATTAGAAAGTATATGAACAGTGTGTTCTTACAATGAAAGGAAAAGGTAATCATGACTTTCCAGGAGCGAGCATGCATGGCTTTGGAATTTTTTGTTGGGTGGTTAATCCATGTGATTCCTTGTCAGCTCTGACAGTTGCTCTCCAGCTCAATATCCTGATGCCTTGTTTCATCTCCTGTGACAATAAGGGACAGGAAAATATATTCTTCATTATGATAAACGTTTCTGGTGCTGCAGCAATGTCGACATTCTGTTCAACTTCTGTTCTTCTGTCATGCTATGGGGAACCTATTACGAACAGATTTTCCAGAACTTCAGAAGCTCTGTCACGATGGTGTGAGCAGTACCATAACTGATGTCTAACATGTACCAAATGTCATCTGCTGTCAGTCATTTCTGACAGCAGCATCCACCGCAGGAACAGGAATGACAGAAGGGGGTAATGACCCACTGAGCATGTCCTGGCTGACTGCTAAGCAAATACACATGCACATGACGTACTATATATGTCATGCACAGCACAAATGCAAGTATCAGTTTCACTTCCTGAAAATCATTCCACAGTCAAAAGCCACACTACATCTCACTGTTCCTCTTTCCCAGCCTCCACAGTGAAGTCAGCTGTGGACACGATTCACTGACCTTACACTGAGCACGGAAAATGGCACAGTGGTGAATGTTTGTGCTGTTTCTTCCTGATTCCCAATAGAGGACACTTCTGTGGACACCTACCTGTGCTATCAACATCTGTGCCATGCTCATTATATAGTCTGCCTCATTTTCATTTGAGTGACACTTATATCTACAGTTCCTAACAGACATGCTGCCACATTTACTGGAACATATCTCACTGGACATAACGGGAATTCTTGTAGAACCAAAATGACAATGTCCTGCCAATTCCGCACAGATAATTACACATCTCCTTAACAGACATTTGGAGGTTACTGGATCAGCCATTTGGAAGCCACAAGACATCCTGTACACACACAAAACATAACATCTCTAGACTTTTATCTGTAGGAAAAATCAAAACAATGTCAACAAGGAAACATGGATGACTAAGACATGAAATACCTCACAACGCAGGCCTGTACTGTATCAAGTCCAGATGAAATTCAATGTGCAGTACTGTTTGTTCAAAACTGTTTTACAGCAATGTAACAATGGTGAATTTTGACATTTTGAGCACCTGATATGGCAGTCATAATAATGAACATACAAACCATCCGCAAATTATGTGTCTGCTTACAACTGGTACACCAGGGCTGAAATTTGTGGTATTTCTTCTCCAGACAGGACAACAGTTGTTTTCAAAGGCTCTTCCCATTGTAAAAACACTCCCATTAAAAAGTAATTTTTGAGAACATTTAAAAATGTGCTGTCTTAATCTGGCAGCTATAAACAATAAAAATTATACTTGCACGTCAGAAAATTCACCACATCATCTGCTCTAACTTAGCAAAAACCACATCTCGATATATTTACTCTTTCTGGATATATTTTGGGAGGGGGGCTATCATAGCTGCCACATACTTTATTGATCAGAAAACTTTTGTATCCCTCAACTGGGCATATTATTATAGTAATTGTTTTACAAAACCTTAAGTTCCCATGTGTTAAGTTTAGCACAACAAAATATGCTTCAGTTTCTTTTTACGAATGAAATTAGTGCTTTCTGTTGCATGTACAGTAATTAATAGCATAAAATGTGTATATTTTATAATAAATGTAGTGATCGAACATGTATGTATCACAACTTGAATGGACATTACTTTCTAATTAGTTATACGTTGGGAGTGAGCGAGTGGCTTTGTCATCTCACTATCTTCAAAGATCTGACAGTCTAATAATGTTATACATAGAAACATTTCACTTCCATAGGACATGCCTGAACAATTATGTACAATCAACACCAAAAGCAAATGACAATGGAAATTTGTTATAGTTTTTATGAAGTTATATTCACCAGATTACTGCAAAAGCACCATATATATTCTAAACAAATATATGATTAAAAGTACTATTCACAGAATATTAGTTTTTATGTAACAATATTATAAAATGTTACTTTTCCTTTTTTCAGTTGAAGAGGAAGGCTGGAGGTACTGGTTGTAGAGGAACTTACCCAGAGAGGTTAAGGGAGATGCCATTAATTGCCAAACAACTAAAGTCAAATACTTCAGATAAAATATTTACACAAAATGCAAACAAAACACATGCAACACAAAATTAACCTTCCACCACAGTTGCGCCGCCGGTCAGTGTACTGCCCTAAGCTTAAATAGATCCAACTACATAGGAAACTGGTATATGGACAACAATAAATGAAGAAACCACAGTAAGTGTTTTTCTTAAATGTTAGTTATTATGGAACAAGTTTACTTCCAATGACCACAAACTTTTGTGAACCTAAGCTGCTTCAATCACTGCACTCACTATTTTATAAAAATGAGTACCCCCATGGACAGAGTCTATCTAAAAGAGCAGGACACGCTATTACTCAGAACAGAGGTAAGTGTGAGTCTTAATCTTTTTATAATTTGGCAGCATTCAGGTCAACAAAGTGCTGCTGAGGACACACTGATCCATTCACTCTGAAGTGACACCAAAGGAACCCATTTCAGACTAGTTTATGCAAACAGTATTGACTCCTTTGTACAATGACCCCAAAATTCATTTCAAGGCTGTAGAAATTATATGGGACGTCAACACATGGATAATCCACAGATCTTTTCCAACCCTAAGTACAGTGTCTTATAGACTATGCTCAAAACAAATGAGAAATTTTACTTAGCAGCTACAATCATTACAGTGGTTTGCAACAAGCCCGTATATCTTAAGAACAACAAAAATATTCAGTTTTAACTGAAGAGATGTCAACCAGGTAATATAAGTAACAGATTAATCAATGAGAATTTTTTGTCAGGATCTAGCAGCTTACTGATTTCAAGTTCATTAGAGATGGAGAACGGTCTAAAACCTGCAGGAAAGCAGCCACATCACCACACGAGTAAATGTCCAAGCATTGCCTATAATAGCCGAAGATAATCTGTTAAGTCCTGGTCAGGATAAGCAAACCATGGCTAGAAGCCATGGTGGGTTGGGTTAGCACTGTTGGGCTGGGCTTGCACTTGGATGGGTGACCACTCAGTCTGCCGAGTGCTGTTGGCAAGCGGGGTGCACTCAGCCCTTGTGAGGCAAACTGAGGAGCTACTTCAACTGGCTCTGGTCTTGTAAACTGACATATGGCAAGAGAGTGGTATGCTGACCACATTCACATGCCCCTCCCTGTCCGCATCCAGTGACGCCTGTGGGCTGAAGATGACACAGTAGCCGGTCTGTACCGTTGGGCCTTCATGGCCTGTGTTTGTTTTTAAGCGATGTATTGATAATTTTTTGGTGCTTATATTATTAGGAGACTCTGCATTAAATAAACAATACTATATTTGTCATACAATATCAATTCCTTCAGATGATACACACTGAAATGCCATGCAACATGCCTCTGCAAAACTGCAATTGTAACAGAACTTTACATGCTATACTGAGGAGAAAAAATTTTATGATCACCTGCTCAATAGGGTTGGTCCACCTTATGAACACAATACAGCAGCGACTGTTTGGGCATGGATTCATAGGCTTGGTAGGCTTCCAGAAGTAAGTGGTGTCAGATGTCTACGCACAGCTCATGCAATCCATGTAAATTATGCACTGTGGTTTGTGGGCACGGAGATTGAACTCAATAACATCCCCGATGTTTTCCATCCCCTCCGTGCACGCTACCTGTCCTGGTTTGTGAGCTTAATTTCCTGGTATCATGCTAATTTCCACACAATGTTTGTTGCACACTGGAATCTTAAGAGGGTTGCCATGGTAGCACTCATGTGACAAAAAGAATCTCTCCGTTGCCCGTGTGAACTAAATAGGCGGTTTGCATATGCTCAGCAGAATGCTTACTCCAGAAGTTTCATGTGTGTTTTGACATTTTTCTAGTTAATGTTAAAATCACAATGTTATGGAATATCTATATGGCTGAGACCAGTCATTCCAGGTACACTTAATGACCACCTTGTAATGTCGGCACTAACTGATTTCATCGCTATCAATCAGGAAAACCAGTGGAGAGGTGGTTTGACCAATTCCTTCATAATATAGTGGAAAAGCAATTTTCCACGTCAGCAAGAAAAGTGGGAATTGTCAAATGGCTCATGCTGTGCAGAAGTCAAATATAGAACAGAAGTGGTTGTTTTCACACTAGTGTGGTGTGTTGATGTAAAGGCAGCGTAATAGTCAAGAAGAGAACTTTAAAGTTATGACAGTGCTTTCTTTTGAAATACTTTTCAACAGTGTGCAGATGCCAGGTTACTTTTCCTTTAATTGGTTTTATCTGACAAGTTTAACTTAGTTTTTTTTCCAGTAATTTAAATACATGTGATCTTGACTGTTAATCAATAAAATGTAATTGATAGGTGTATTTTCATTTTCAATATAATACTAAAAAGTAATTGCAAACAATGAACACAGGGTACTTCAAAAATAAGCAAGCAGAAACTAATATAAAAACTGGCAAAAAGAGGCAACAAATAAAAATCAAAGTTTGCAGAAAGTAATACTGAAGTTGTCAAAAATTAATACCGAAATTGGCTATAAAATAAAACGATTTTATGTCCCTAATTATAACTAAAAAGTGTCACTTTTAAAACATTTCATATGTTTGTATGACAAAAGGATTTCTGTAAAGTAAAAAGAATTTAAGCAACAAAAGGATAGATTTCAAACAACTTTTCTTTTTATTAGTATTATCAGCACAAGAAGAAGGAATAAAAGCGTCATAAAGTAGATGTAGGAAGCAAAGAGAAAGTGCTTGAGATATCAGTTGTTAAAAACGTTATCTTGATCACACAGATGGAGGAGGAGGGGGTCATAAGGGAATACTATTCCCCCGCTTCACAGAGAATAGGCCACAATTTGTCCAGGTTCCTGGAGAAATTTTCACTGCTACCATGATGAGCACTTGCAAACCACATCTGCATATCATGTGTTTTAAAATCATGGAATAGTTACCAATTAACAAACTTTTAACTTTACTTTTGCTTTTGTTCTGTAAGCTTGCTCAGTTTTTGCAGATTTTACTTTCATAGCACAAAATGATTACATACGATCAATGCTTTTCAAATATCAGAATGCTACAATACTTGGATTAAATTCAATGCACAAAGAACGAAATAAAACTGAAAAACTCTATTCCTGAGCACAGAGGGGAAAAAGAAACTCTCATCAAATATCTGCTGTGAATAAGCCCAGTCACCAAAGAACTTGCAGCAATGCACAACATGCACGCATTTGCGAAGAGCTTTCAGTATAAAAAGTGTAAGAAACTCATGATCCCTGCACAGAACAAAGAACACAATATAAGACCACATGCCAAAAGCATAATGTAATGGCACAGTAAAAGAGACAAAACAGAAACAATGTCCAAGCACTGCCCATTTGAGCAAGAGGCAAGCCTTTCATTCCTGTTGGACTATGCAATATTTCATTGCAGTCAATTACTTCAGGCTAGGAAGTAAAGCGAAGATACTGAAAAGAAACCCATCTCACAGTGAAACAAACTGTCTCGCATATAAAGACAGACACAAAGGCTATCAAGAGATACAGCAATTGTTGAAAATTTTTGATTGACAGTTTCTTAAAATCACAATTCCAACATAACGCAATTGATTACCAGTTCCAACCGTTAGGGGCCATCTTCAGACCTAAAATATACAAAACACAGTAACTTTGCAATTTTTGTCCTTTTTTCCATACTTGTTGATCTGAAAAATGATCCCTAATGGCCAAAACTCTTAATCAGCCACCTTGCATTGCAATTTTGATGGTATGAACTAATCACTGTCACTAACTTTTCACCCATAACTATCTTCACGATAGAGAAAAAATTTGACTTATCACCACCCTCTTAGACCAACGTCAATCAACACGGCGAGACCCTGTGGTGGCGGCGTACCTGTGCTGTCAGTCGCAGCTGGCTATCTGAGGATGCGGCACACACAGTGGCAGGTGCAGGCATCATGCAGTCCACACCAGGAGGTGTTACCTTAGTTGCCAGCAGGCTCTTGATGAGGGAGGAGCTGCTTGTACTGGGCGTATTACTGGCCTGCTGTTGTGTTTGCT
The DNA here is from genome assembly GCF_021461385.2 of Schistocerca piceifrons. Lineage (NCBI taxonomy): Eukaryota > Metazoa > Arthropoda > Insecta > Orthoptera > Acrididae > Schistocerca > Schistocerca piceifrons. The sequence goes on from NC_060144.1 coordinate 561,372,902, forward strand.
GTTGTTGCACTGGCTGCTGCTGTTGTTGTTGTTGTTGTTGTTGATGCTGCTGCTGCTGCGGCTGCTGTTGGAGTTGCTGCGGCTGCTGCTGTTGAACAGAAGTGCTGACAGCACCTCCACTTCTAGTGTTAGAGCCAGTGAAGCCCTGGCTCACGTGTGGGTGTGACCACACATTTGCCATCACATAATGGTAACCAAACAATCTAACTACGGGAAGAGGCAGGGGCTGGGACAGTCAGAGAGTATTTTTGAAGAAATAACTTTCCTGCACATACCATTTCAATATTTTACACAATCTCGTGTAGTTATGATAATTACAGACCAAACATTCTATCATCAACCAGCTTAAATACAGTCATATGATTTCACACCAGAACTGTGTTACAACACAGTATGAACAGATTGCAAATGTTGTCCATACCACCATTTCCATGTGGTTACAGCATGTTGTCTACTATGAAAAGCGATCGAGTAAAGACGTCACCTTTAATATAATTAGTAATTTGCCTATTTCTTTGGCCTACTGGACTTTGACAGAATAATTCAATTATAGGATTATGTTCCACCTGTTTCTGTAAAATACAAAATTATTCTTACACCAGGCTTCTTGCGATGTGAGAGTTTTCTTACCCATAACTGTTCATCTATCTTTAAAATAAACAACTATACTGAAATTAACACTACAGTCAATGAAGGAGAGAAATCTGAATGTTAGATAACAATGATAAAGAGAGATTTATCCAGCATCCTTACATAATTCTAAATACCATAACCATGAGAATAATAAATTTACAAGGAGACTGAACATGAGACCAATACTTTACATCAGGAGGTGAAATTCTACATGCTGTACGAGTAATCTGTGACGAACTGTATCACTAACAAATTAACAACTGTGTCTATCAACAGAACTGATAATATAGTCTCCTGAAAGTAAGAACTGACCACCCGTTGTGTCTCCCTATAATTTTGTAGTTTTCCGAGTGAATTTTTTTAATTCTGATACTAAGTTTCTCTTCCTTCTTTCAACTAGATTTCCTTTTACACTGAAAGTTGCTTGAAAATCTATCCTTACCTTTATCATGATAAATTAAAAATGGAAAGAAATAATGGAATGCTGTGCAATGAATAACATTTGCAATCAATAAATGAATCAGTGAGATGTCTTCAATAAAGATGAATGTGGATATTATTACACTGCCAACTCCTTCCAAACAATGTGCCAGTTTGAGAGAGAAAATAGTCTGTAAAACCACAAAAATCATACTGAACCAGCCTGAGTTTCCACAAATTTTCTGTTTATTTATATCTTCTTTGTTTATGTATTTTTACATTGTTAAGTGCAGGTAAGTTGTTATAGAATTGTAATGTATACTAATGTAAAATCTAAGCATGCATAAGCCTTAAGGGAAAAGGAAAAAAATGTTTCACAACAGCAATAAAATAAAAATTGGAGTAAGGGTAACCACTTATTGCACAATTGAGCACTGAGTGGTCTACACGCAAATAAATAAAATTTAAATTGTAGCAAGCTTTTGGAAAATGTCCTTCCTCAATGCTATCTGATTAATACAAAGGAAAGAAACTGAAAGCTCTGGACCAATTTCAATTGGTATATGCATTTGTCGGCCATTCAGTGCCTGAACTTTTGCTTTCACTCCTTCCTCTATTTGTATTCCATTTAGGACTTTCTAGTTTCATAGTTGGGTTTGTGTATCTAAAAAGATCAGGTCTGGGTTGGTTCAAATGGCTCTGAGCACTATGCGACTTAACTTCTGAGGTCATCACTTGCCTAGAACTTAGAACTAATTAAACCTAACTAACCTAAGGACATCACACACATCCATGCCCGAGGCAGGATTCGAACCTGCGACCGTAGCGGTCGCTCGGTTCCAGACTGAAGCGCCTAGAACCGCACAGCCACTCCGGCCGGCTCAGGTCTGGGTAATATCTTTGATATAGAAATAAGTCCCACAGAACACAAACTGGCAAAAATTAAGTGGCTAATTCATCAGAATTTGGTCTGAAAGTGATATTTGATATTGTATCCAGTAATGAAAGGGACAGAAAAACCAACAACTGCCCTCAGATTCAAATTTCATTTTAGAAAGAGTTTGTAACTGTAAATATTGGAAGCGCAATTTATGGACTGTTAATAAGACAGATCCCCTAGCTGAGCTTAAGAGAGCAGTACACACAAAGAAAAAAGACGGAAAGAAGAAAGAGAACAAGAAAGTTCCAAATGTGCACAAAAGCAATACAAAATAAGGCACACTATAAACAAAACTTGTACAAACATCTACACAAAGCAAATTCACAAAGCCAACGATACCACAAAGATATATATATTTGAAAAAAATATAAACTTCACTAGGTAATACAAAACTCACTAATGGTCTACAAGTTCATAATCTGAAAGTGTACATCTACATGCAAGCTTAGACCTACCTGACTCTTGGCATCTCCCTTGGAAGCTTCCCTGGGTTTTGGTGGAGCACTTAGCTGTGCTTTGAGGATAGGTGATGACGGGGATGGGGCATCCAGTGCCAGTGACTCTGGGGATCGTACTGAAGCTGCAGGAGAGATAGAAGGTGATGGTGCCAGAACAGGTCGAGTTGGGACAGGCGATGGTGAGGAAACAGTAGGAGGTGGCGTCTGACAGGGAGCAGGCGAACCCACTGCAACAGCTACCAGTGGTGGAGTCTCTGTGCGGGGAGATGAAGTAATAGGTGTTGCTGTAGGAGAACACGTGTTGGCGCGCACCTTGATGCCCTCGTAAAAGGCCAACGCATTGTACTGTGCATCTGCGAGGACAGTCGATGTTCCTGGTGCACGTTGTAAATTTGGACCCACTGAACCACCAAATACGGACCTACGGAAAGATTATTTTTCAGTTGGCAATTCTGTAACATGTACTTCCAATTAAAAGGTAAAATAAGAACAACATGATCATACACAATGGTGATACTCTGCAAACATAAATTTATTTCATGGGTGAATTTTTCAATCTGCGGCTGTGCATGCACTGTTATGATACTTCTGACAGAAGAACTGCTTGCCTGATGAGAATTGAGCCTGGGCCCTTGGAATGCAGAAATATAAAGATAATTCTCTCTCTCTCTCTCTCTCTCTCTCTCTCTCTCTCTCTCTCTCTCTCTCTCTCCCCCCCCCCCCCTCCCTCTTTCCTCAACCAGCCACAGTAAAAGATAGTAAACTGAAGCTTAGTCAAATTGCATGAATTTCTTTTCCAAGTATTATTAGTTTAGCACATTGTGTGGAATGAACTCTGGCTACAATCATACATCAATGAAAATTGAGCATTAACTTGAACTCGTGCCTCAGTTACATGGTTTATTGGTACACAACTTAGATCAATATAGTATCTGAGAAAGGCAAACACAATTTTGATATACACTCAATGTCCTCACATAGTATTCTAGTATTTTAGTCTTTCTTCATGCTAGATGTTAAAAAACCTAAACAAAGATCTTTCCCATTTGACTGATTTTAGAGAAGTGCAGATGGATTTAATTTCAAGCATTTAAATTTTATTCATAGTTTTTGTTTACCCAACGTATGTAACAAAATATGACAAACAATCATAAACCAAATTTATAACATTGTGCCAAGCTTCACAACTACAAGAGGGAGAGGGAAAGGGAAGGAAGGGGAGAGGGAGGGAGGGAGGGAGGGAGGGAGGGAGGAAGAGGAAGAGGAAGAGGAAGAGAGAGAGAGAGAGAGAGAGAGAGAGAGAGAGAGAGAGAGAGAGAGAGAGAACATCATCAGCACGACATATTTTTAATACACTGCAGTTACTTTTTGTTTTCAACTTTTAGTTACACTTATTTCTCTCAATAGAGAAAATGGGCAGCACAAATAATAAGCTTGCAGCTAAAACTACCTACAATGGTTCACTTTTAAGTTTCCAACAAATACTTACCGAACACAACGAGGAAAGTGTAGAGGAGCTATGACGCCACGTCGACCAACTCTTGCACAAGCTGTAAGATACTGTTTATAGAGTTCAGCCTGTTCTATGCGGTAAGTGACTGGTGCAGTCTCAAAAGTGGCACGTAGCCATGCCAGAGCAAACTGTTCATTTTCCTGGACTGCTTGCTGTGTTGTATGCTGCTGGTGAGGGGCATTTGGTTGCTGCTGCTGCTGCACACTGTAATGCTGTTGCTGCTGAGGTTGATGCTGAAGATGGTGCTGGTGCTGTGAATGCTGCTGATGTTGTTGTTGTTGTTGTTGTTGTTGTTGTTGCTGCTGCTGCTGCTGATGTTGCTGTTGTTGTTGATGATGCTGCTGCTGCTGCAACTGGTGATGATGTGGCTGTGCTTGCTGCTGCTGCTGCTGATGGTGGTGGTGGTGATGGTGGTGTTGCTGCTGTTGTTGTTGTTGTTGTTGTTGTTGCTGCTGCTGCTGCTGCTGCTGCTGTTGTTGTTGTTGTTGTTGTTGTGAGATGACTGTTGGCGCAAGTGTGACAGTAGGATGTGGTGGAGGTGGAGGCAGGTTTGCCTGGGACGTCATGAGTATTCCTGCAAAGGCACATCAAGGACACAGTTATTAGCAACAACAAAAAACTTGTCTATGCAGGTAGGCCTATTCTGAAATGCATTCAAATAGCACATATTACAATTTGTCCATAATGTGACGAGTTTACTGATGTTACAAGAAATGCAGGAAAACAGCACTAGTTGAAAGATATTCATTTATCTATGAGTGCTGCCAATGTTAAGCTGCCCCTACAAGTGATAATTATTACTGTACAAATTCTTTTGGGTAATGGTGTCAGCACTGCAGCAAGTAGCCGATGTTGCCTTCTCCTAACCACTCCTCTCCTCTCAACATTTCTAACGCAGGGAAAGTCATGCCTCAAACAATTCTGACAGTCAATGCACAAACCTTAACTTGACATGGACAAACTGTATACAATTAATTCATTGACTGATAGAAAATAGCAATAAAACTAACATAGCAAGCCAATCAAATGTATAATCAACTACAGAAAGTGTCATTGCTACATGGATGGGTGTTTCACCCAATATTAGCAAAACCATACATCAAACATTCTGTAGATCTCCTGCTGGCATTTCTTAATGAAATTTGAGAAGTTTTGGGAGATCTTCCCAGTGCCAATGAACCATTTCCTGTAATAATTTTTGTACAAAAATCAAGCAAAAAGGAAATTAATTAAAATTTAGGCCCATATCCAGTAAATTTCTCAAAATTAATAACTTTAATTTTGGTACATAGAATGTAAATAGACTCACTATGCTGTGTTGGTGTTGGCGATGGCCTGTGTGGTGTAGAGGTTAGTGATGGGCCCAAAGAATGCTGCTGCTGCTGCTGCTGCTGCTGCTGCAAGGGTGTGCTGGAATGGCTGGTTGATGCTACAGATACAGATGGAGAAGCAGTACTCTGAGCAGCTGTTGTTGTTGACCCTTGTGCTCCAACACCCGAAGTTGAAGGTGCAATTCCAGAATGTGTATTTGAGACAGTTTCAACTAGCCTCATTAAAATGCATGCCTTTGGGCCATAGCTTTGTGCCTGAAGCAAGAACATGCTTCATTTAATCAAGGTGTTTTTTAAGATTTCTGTAATTATGTTTTACAAATTCTATAACACAACCACTGTCATGAAACAAATCTGTGCACAGTGGCACTTTAATATGATTAACATTCCATAAGCAAATGAATCTAACTTCGCTGCTGTCTTTGACAAAAAGAATACAAGAGGTGCTTTTGTTTTAGATATATAATAAACTTTTACTGTTTTAGCTCCTCAGTATAGTGGCTTTATGTTGTTAGATAGGAATGTAGAAAAGCAGAGTTATAGGATAGCATGTATTAAACAATAACACCACATCCTCAAGGTCGCACTTGCACAAAAAGTCAAGGAAGTGATCATATGGTGTCCTACTAAGAGCAATGAGAGAACAATGAGCAATAGTTTTCCTGCACACACTGTATTTATAATTATTTCATTTGTGCAAATTGCTACTTGAACAATTCAAAATGCAACATACCTCAACAGTGATGAGAGATACCAAAGTATCAACTGCTCCATGAACTCTGACAATACAATTGCATGCACGCTCTCCAAGTGATGACAAAGAGTAGAGGCACTCGAGGGTGTATATCAGTAGCATAATGTCTTGTAACGTAAGGAATGAGCAAATTTGATCATAAACCTATGAAGAAGCAAAAATATGATTATAAACAAACAAATGGTACAACACACAAACACCTTTCAACAGCTTTGAAATAAACACAATAAGATACTACCATGTAAAGTGAAGAATATTACATTTAAGTTTTATCAGTAAAACTGACACTAAGTGTGTCCAGCCAGCACAGTGTAGTATATATATATATGTGTGTGTGTGTGTGTGTGTGTGTGTGTGTGTGTGTGTGTGTGTGTGTGTGTGTGTGCGCGTGTGTGTGTTTTCAGTATCACGTGCCTGTCAACGGCTCAACACCTCCAATACTCAGCGAGTTGTTGCCTTTATCTTAAATCATCTAGTCTACATCAAGATTGATCCAACTTGTCATTGGCTGCAGGTAACCTATATATTAAATACAAGAACTGAAACACCTATATATTAAATACAAGAACTGAAACACCTATGTATTAAATACAAGAACTGAAACAAGAACACAGATGCATACTGCTTTAGAAACACAGCAAATATGGTGTAACAACCAAACAACGATGGGGGCAGACTCTTCCACTTACTGTTTTCTTCCCTTGCTCTTATAATTTGCACCCTTCTTTCTCCACCCTTCATTTTAGTTCTTTTATAGCTCTGTGTATATTACCACACTGCCCACCACAACCCCGAGTCAAGCTCTATATTGGGGGTGAATAACTCACCTCTGTAGAAGTTCACAGTTACTACTGATTCCCAGTGAGTATCATGGATCAATCTCCTTGTCAGAATGTGGAGTGATTTGTCCCTCCTATTATTCTTTCTACCACTTTTGTAAAACAATTCTATATATTTCACTCCATTTATTAGAATTTCAGTAGCTGACACAAAGGTACTATTCTTGTACTTCTCCAATACAATTAAACTGCAGCTTTTGATAAGAAAAAAATAATAACCACACTAATGTTAAGAGACTATTACTGTTAGAATGAAAATTTGTCAATATTATATTCTGTGTCCCAAAGAACACAGCTTTGTTACAGGCTCTAAAAATAAATTTAAAAAGGAATGTTTAATCATTGCAACGAAAGGAGGAGTCATTACACTAAAATCAAGTTGTTTAATCACACATAAAAACCTCCCATGAAACATTTTTGGTTAACAATAAACAATTCCGCTCCTTAAATACATTTTTTCTTTTTTCCATTATGTACGTAATACATATGCTATTGTTATGTAAAATGACTACTTTCTCACTCCATTCATATAATTCTATTGGTCTCCAAGTAACTTCATGGTGTCTAACAACACAATAATTAGTTTATCTAAAAACAATTTAAATAAATGGATATCTAGAATTTTCAGTGCATGCAGTACACATGGAGTTGAGATTTTCAATGAGCCAATAGCAAGCAGTTTATATTATACCTCAGTTGAAAGCCTTCACACTCCTCATACTAGTACACATTTTATTTTTCCCAAAAGAACGCCTACTTAAAAAGTTATTTGCAATTAAAGTTTCCACCTCCCTGACAACATTCCTATTATTTTAGCCTTTAAGCATGTGTAATTCCAGGAACTAATATCATGATTTTATTTTTATTTATTTATTTATTTTGAGCTAATCTTTCTGACCTAGAAAATATCTTCGGTTATCAGAATAATGCATTAATTTCCTCTCAGATTTCATGAAGCTTGGTAAGGACCTGCAGAAGTATACATTGCAGTTACAACATAGTTCCTATTATTTTGTTAATTTTCTCATTATACAACCATAAGTTGACTCATTATTTTGCCCAATGAAATATTGTACCCTCCAAATTTGCTATATTGTGTGTCAATAACCAGTGTGCTTCTCCATATTTTGTCATTTAGTCTTACACTTGCCTATAAATGTGAGTAATGGACAATGCCACAGGCAGTCTAAGCTTAGCAAGCATCACATTAACATCTCTGCTTCAGAGTCAGCACCTGATAGCTAACCTGTGAAGATCTTTGTGTCAAATTTGGCTAAATAGTTAACACTTATATGTTGGTCAGTGACAGTTTAAATGTCTTTGTGGAGATTCTTTGAGTCAGTCCTCACTCAGCCACCCACTTGCTAACATCCACATGTATATGTCTCATTAAATGACATCAACTATTTCATTAATAGTATACAGCTAATCAATGATTAAAAGATATTCATTTCTATGTCAAGTAATTACGAATAAAACATAACTTTACATACAGTAATAACCAGTAGCAAAGAGTGAAAATACCAAAATTACGGTGCTATTGTCAAAATACTCAGTGGTGTAGTGAAATTACTGACATGCAATTAATGTACTGTACAAATTCTTATAGATAAGCTCATTATCAAGAATTGTGAATGATAATAAATGTGCACAAGTTAAATAACGCATTGCATACACCTACTGGCTTCTGACAAATGAGCTTGGTTCATTCTACTCTTATTTAATTGTTAGAATTGTTTACCATTAAAGTTATGAAAAGGATAAATTGCTACTCACCAAACAGCGGAAGCATCAAGTTGCAGACAGGCATGATGGAAAGACTGCTGAATATGTAAGCTTTTGGCCAAAAAGCTTCATTCAGAAGTACAAAATGCACACATATTCAAATAAGCAACAACTCTAATATGCATGACCACTGTCTGTGGCTGCAATGGTCCAAGTGTGAGAGAGTTGAGAGAATTTGGTTTATATTTACAAAGAAGGCCTTTTAGCTGGAAGCTTAAATGTTCAGCAGTCTTTTCGTCATGACTGACTGTGACTCAATGCCTCCTCTATGCAGAGAGTATCAATCTATCCTTGTCATTCCATCCCCAAATTTTAATTGTTAAAGCAAACATTAAAGTACATACAAATATGGAAGTGGGTTCACTGTTGGCAACCAAACGTAGATATAGTTTCATTATACAGTTTATGCTTATGAGTGGAGACAAAACTGTATTAACACGCAAGTTGGTGAAGTAGTACGACATTGCAATCACATACTGGTTGAAAGTGGTTCAAATTCCCTCCTGGCCATCCAAATTTAAGTTTTGCACAATTTCCTCAAATTTCATCAAGTGAATGAAGGAATGGTTCCCTTGAAAAAGGTACAGCAAATTTTCTTCTCCATCCTCTTCCAATCTGAGCTCGTACTCCATCTGTAATGTCCTTGTTGCTGATGGAACACTAAACCCTATTCTTCCTACATTTTTAACTGTATTAATATTTGTTGCATTTTTTTGTATTAATATGTATAACAACAGAATTCCTACTTTTGGCAATGTTTCTACTCTCTACAATACGGTAGATTCGCATCAATGTTCTCAATCTTACGAAGACTGACATGTGAAACTGTCGTAGAACTCATATAACTGTTGTATTCTGTAATATGCTGATCAAACAATGGAAACTCCAGGTAGGAATATCAACAATGCAGGAAAAAACAGATTGCACATACCGTAAAGAACCGGCCCAAGATGTTGGAGTTGGTGGTTGTGTTTGAATGAGGTGTGCTTGCTTGAATGTGTGAATGGTGTGTGTCTGCCTTCTAATAATGGAAACTGTAGCCAAAAGCTTTATGAAAGTGTCTTTTAATGGTGCCTGTCAGCAACTTGTGTCTTCTTTACGGTAAGTAGCAATCTGTCTTTTCCTACATTGTTGTAATTTACTGATTAATTTCTTGTACATTCATGTAAATGGTGTCAGTATTTTGATAATATGAGATTATGACAAAACAAGGCAAACAGTTCTCAAACATTCGGGAACCTGTGTTTAAGGTATGTGTGTCCAACTGCCAGAGCACCTTTCCAGCCTAATGAAACAACATGCTGAGACAAAGCCCAAGGAAACTATGAATTGTTTGTTGCAATAAATGAGGGAAGAAATACTTTAAGCAAATCAGTGTTGAAAGCCAATTATATTTAGTAAATCCCAAATTTCAACTGTAAGCATGGAATAAAAACTAACACACACAAAGAAATTTGTACGAAAATGAATTTCAAATGGTCTGAAAGTAAAACTACTAAAAAATTAACAACTTCATGTGAGAACATCTGTCTAACTATAAAATGGGAATATACCGCCTGGCTCTACAAATCTGAAATTGAATTATCATTAGTGGTTTCAACAGTTTTTCAGAATGTGCAAATAGTCAGGAAATTACAGAGTTTCGGAACAGAAGATTTCAAAGTTTATTTCAAGGAAACATTTGGATTAGATATGATTGATTACTAGTGAAAGAGGACGTTTGCAGCTGACATGAAGACAAAGCTTGCCTCCCGTAACTGCCACCATTTACAATTCTGATCAGACTGGTTTCAAGGAAGACTGTGTGCAAATCGCTACACTGCGATTTTGAGGTGGGAAATAATTGGAATTAGAGTTGAATCAATTAATTCTATTACCCACTGACTGACAGAGCTCTGTGGATGAGTATTAAATTACATGAAGAAATACAGCAAACAATAACTTTATTCACACTTTTATTTATGCCAAAATATGTTTTAGGCTATCACCTATTTTTAATTGGCACAATGCATTTATATCTTCATCAATGCAACATTTCTGTGGACTGCAATTTTAACACTGCAGTTGCCTTTCCTCCTGAAAGTAGAAGCTGTTTTTAATGAGCGTACACAATTCTCACTTCACTGACGCAGCAGCAGGGCATTTGCCGTAAGGCCTTGTGCTGTACCAGTGAAGTTAAAAATATAAATGCAAAAAAAGAGTAACTAGTTACGTAAAAAAGGGAGTTGCAGTGTTCAAAATGCAGTCAAAATTAATGTTGCACTGATGAAAATATCAATGTATTACATCAGTTGAAACTACGTGAAAGCTCAGAACACATGTTGGCATAAATTAAGCTGTATAAAAAGTGGCTGGCTGCTATATTTCTTCAAGTTATTTAATCCACTGGGAAAGAGCTCAAACCCCATTATCAAAGATAAATTACTGTAAATAAAAAGTATGAGACTTATTCCTTCAGAACAAATAATCAGATACAAGGAAAGGATTAAAAAGCTACGTAAAATGGAGTGCGGAAAACATGCACAGCAGAAGACCTTGAGTAATATACACACAGTGGATTCTAGAAGTTATTGCTTCATTAAGTATCATGGCTTGAGGAGAACATTTGAAAAAGTAAATATGTGTTACTTTGCATTGATTTACTAACAAAATGTTTCATAAAAGGAATGTAAGGAGTAAAAAGAGATTTTTTTTTCCTTATTCAGTTTTCACTAATTTAATTCTTACACTGCTGTGCAAGTCAAAGTCATCCACCTGTCATGAGCACAATCCAAAATTGAGTATTTGACAATTTTCTACAAACAATACACAACTATTCACACGACATCAGTACCACTTATTGTCTTCTTTCATAAATTAACATTTTTGTATTAACTACCTACCTTTTGATCAAGAGCTCTGAGCATAATATCTTCATTATCTTCTCGCTGACTCAGCTTATTCAACAGTTCGAGGCTGGCGAGCACAATGGCACGATCAGTGGAGGCCAAACCCCTCGCTGCCACTGCCAATAGGCCTGCACTGAGTTTGTCTGAACCCGGTTCAGATAAAGGGACTTCAGCTGCTACATTTCCCAACATGTCTAGTCCAAGAACATGCAAACCAGACCATCTAGACCCAGCACAAAGTGCTGCAAAGCGAAGAAATGCACAACTTTGTCCCAACACAGCTGCATTATCTTCATCAAAACTGAGATTCCGTAATATTGTTGCTACCTGTGAGAGAACAACAGGGCAATAGTTAGTGTTTCAACGCCAAAGAAATACAATAACATGTTCAAATTTAATGTATAGTAAATATCAACCAACCTGAAGGACCCTCTGTCCAAACCAATCACGTGTACCATAGGAACGACCTAAACAGAAGAGGTCACGGTCTGATTCTGCAATCTCAAGTCTGTGTGGCCCTTCCATAGGATGATCACAGTCTGATTCCATGTCATCATCAGGCCGAGAACTGCCTTCCTCTGCTATCAGCTGAGATGCCGATATTATTGCACTACGCTTCACAACTATTTCCAAGTCAACACCACCTACACAGATTTTTTCTGTCACAGTATGAGGACTGTCATCATCTTCACATGTCTTCGACTTGCCACGTCGTGGAAACTTCGTTTCATCTGTGAAATCTCGTAGTTCTGGCTCAGCGAGGGTATCCAACCAGAACTGGCGTAGCGGATTATTGCGGATAGACCCATACACCTCTTCAAATAGTGGCCGCAAGGATGCTGTGCAGCAGATGCCCACTGATAAAATTTATCTGCTTTGTACAGTCAGTGCATAAGCTACAAAATTTATAATTCCTACAAAAAGTCATTGCGAAAATGCAAAAGGATGGAACCAAATTATTTATTATTTTAATAAAGGAAGTAATGCAGTAGTTCACATTCAATTACTGTGAGTATTTGTTGCCCAAAACACTGTCTAGATGTGGTACAAAATTGCTACACAATAATTTTATATCTACAACAAAATATCCAGAATGTATAAATCTTCCTCTGAATGGCAACCAGCACTTCATTTAATGCTAACTTATTACCCACTGTATACAAATTACGTCACACTTCATTCACACTAATACACTTCCCTTATCTGTACTGGAGCAGGAATTTGTTATCAAATGACTGTTGCACTTTAATTAACAACAGCTAGCTTTAAATTTTTTGTAAACTATCCTGTGTACCTTATATTAAGTTTTAATCATGTAAATTTCATCTGTGAAATATTATTTACTTACGATGGCTGAAGACACCCGCATGGGCAAGCAGGAAATTGATGATTCGAGGACACTTATCAAGATGCAGAATATGCTTCCCTTCATTTGATAACAGGGTACAAACATTAATAGCAAAATCTTGCTCGTTTGGTAGTGGTGAAAGCAATGAAAGAGATAAGCGCTCGTAATCAGATGCTTTGTACAGATCTGTTGACAGACCATTGTAGTTCCGGAGATTCTCTGAAACAGAAGCATCAGCCACATAAATTCTGACATACATATACATATGTCAATATTATAATTATCTGCTTACAAAAGCTCAAAATCTATGTTGTATCAAACCACATAATAAAGTTATAAATATGGAAATGAGAGAAGGGGTGGGACGGAAGTCATCAATGGAGCATTCAAGAAATTAAAGAAGTGATGACTACAGATGCAATGACTACTCCGCGTAATACACAGTTAACATTGCAGGAACCTGCCTTATATTGAGGTATCTGCAGGAGAATGTCACTACAAGAGTTAAAAGACAGAACAGCAAGTTGTAACCATTATAATACTCTCACCTACTCTACAACAATTAATGCTGACCATCTCAATTAAATTTACACAAACACGAGTAAACATATTTGGCTAGTCTTTATATAACATGTAGTGAAAATAGTAAATCTAGGGTAGAAAAAAATAAACAAAAATGAGGACAAGTGTTTCATAACACACAGTTTCTTCCTACAGACATTTTCCAAAAAAATTTTTAGAAGGCGACGTGTTCTTTAAGGGGCACTCAAATGAAAACAAGACATGGAAAAAAGTAAGTGAACTGTTTATTATTTCAAAAGTAATCATCATAACTGTTAATATATTTATCCCACCATGAAACAAGACAGTCAATGCCTTCATGAAGAAATGAAACTTCCTGGCAGATTAAAACTGTGTGCCGGTCCGAGACACGAACTCAGGCAAGAGCACTTGCCCGCGAAAGGCAAAGGACACGAATTTGAGTCTCAGTCCGGCACACAGTTTTAATATGCCAGGAAGTTCCAGATCAGCACACACTCCGCTGCAGAGTGAAAATCTCATTATTTCTTCATGAAGAAATGATTGCGATTGCCTACAGAACCATGATTGTACCCACGCAGCTGGCTACGCCATGCTCTGAACTGTGGCTATTCATACACAGGAGGTGCCATGTGAGGTCTAACACTGCAACCTTGTAGAAAGATGGCCATATCTATTTCAATTTATCACATATGACCAGCTGCACTATAGTATTGTTCACTGACGATGCTACTGTCCACACATGAAAATATCGTCATCGCACGATACTTAGGAAATTCAGAAATACTTCTATAAAATTTCCACTTGGTGCAATGAATATCGGCTCTCTTTAAGTGTGCATAAATTTTGGTTAATGTCTATAACAAAGAGGAAAAACACGGTTAATATCAGATTACAAGATATGTAACAAATATCTTGGCCATGCCACATACAGGTATTTACAGGTAATACCAAAATGCTATTTGAAATGGGAAGACCATGTCAACATCGGGAAAGGTTAATGAAGACTTAGATCTGTAGAAACGGTTCTGTTATATAGCGCAGGGCATCTGCGAAGGAAACCGCATACAAGGTGCTATCCCTACTGAGTCCTGAATATAGCATCACCACATTGTTAACACCACTTCCCATGCCATCACCAAAGTTAAGCAATATTGGAACCAGCAGTAGGCGGATGGGTGACGGGGTGCCATTGGATTTAAGGACATGCAAAACACTGAAGTAGCGTGCAACTGAAAGACATGCCAGGCTGTGGTACCACACAACATTTGTCCACCTCCAGGACAGAGCAGCCCGCGCGGCATTATGTCGTAGAGGGGCGCGGGTTCAATTCTCAGCCAGGTTGAAATTTTCTTGGCTCGGGGACTGAATGCTGTGTTGCCTTCATCATAATTTCATGTTCATCAACACACAAATCGCCGAATGGCGTTAAGTAAAAGGCTTGCACCAGGTGACCGGTTTACCCGATGGGATTCCCTAGCCACACACACATATTGTTTCATTTCACAGGGTGATTGTACTTAAACTTTTGGTACTTGAGCCAGTGTAGACGGAAAACTATTTATCACGTGAGTACCAAACTTATAGGTATGCCCTGCAGGACTGTGTTGTTAGTAGTGTTTTGTCACAACTTTTAGGCGCTGGTACTAGAATGGCGACGTATGGTTCAACAAACACAAGCATCCGTGTGCATTACAGCTGCAAGCAATCTAAAGATGTTTTATCAAAACAACAGCAATAGTGCTGCTGCTCTTCGAGAGTGCATGAAGGGAATATGGAGAGGTCCTCTTTCCGCACTGGTGAAGAAGAACACGATTCGCAAGTACAAATTACGCTCGACTGGGAATTGCTCACGGGAGATACTGTGCACCAACTGCGCTATAATTTCTTCAAGTCATTACTCTTGCCATGACAGAATGCTGGACACAATGCGAGCAATGCAAGCAGTGAAGTAGCTGTGTCACAACAGCATAACATTCCATGGTCTGCATGTTCGGATATAGTGCAGCGAAAAACTTTGGAATGACATCAGCACAAACCTCACATTACTCACCAGCTTTTGCCACCTGACGCAGACATTTGAGTACTGGGGCAGTGAACCCACATAACTGTCACATTTGGGGATCGTCACCGTCAAAGAACATTCATGAAGTTCCCCCGCATAGTGTGTGGTGTGGGTTTCGGGCACAGTTCATGATTGTCCATTGAGGAACTAGAATCCCAAGGGTCATGGATATACAGGGTGAACATTAAGCGTTAATGTGATCTGCTTCACCAAAATGTGATCCCTGCTCTCCCAGAGAGCGGTGCTTTGGACATTGCTCTTGATGTCACTCGATAACTCCATAACACATTTGGAGAAAACTGAATAATTGGCCGATTGTTCAAAATTGTTTGGCCGCCAGGACCACCAGATTTGAACCCACATGATGTTTGGCTGTGGGATTACCTGAAAGACATGGTTTATCAACGGGGCACTAAAACATATTTAGACATTGAAGATGAGCATTGTTTGGGAGATAGCCAACTCTGCACCTGAGATGTTTCGGGCAGTAATTTGAGCAATCTTAACTGGTTCCAGACCGTCGTGTGTGCTTATGGTCACCATCACACCGAGTTCCTTCAGTAACCTGGAACGTAAACATGGTAGGCAATTAACAAATGTTACCCTGTCATGTGGCAATTAAAATAGGTCTCTTTCAATGGTTTATCTGTAATTTCTCTTCCGCATGTCCTTGCAAATGTTTCCACAAAGTTTCATTGTCCTACCATCAATCATTCCTCATGGGGTGGTCTCTTAAGCAGCGAAAGTTTAATTACAACTATCCTGTATTTTCCTGAGTTTGCATGGCCGGTTTAATGCTGAAGCGGCTGCTTATGGGGGGCAAGCTGAGAGGAGCACTAGAGCAAAACTTGTACATAGGGTCTATCATAATTAATAGTGAAAACATCCCATATTTGGGCTTGAAAGCTGACGTATGAAGGTGGGAAAAAATGGGGGGGGGGGGGGGGGGCAGCAGTACGAAACAATATGTAGCTTGTATGGAAACATGTTGTCGAATCAGCCTTGAGCATTTGATCAGAGGCGCGCAGCTAGGAACATGTCTGTATACCCCAAATGAATGTATAATAGGATTACTTGAGAAGGGGGAATTCTTTGAAGAAATAAGATGCGGTTCCCGTGATACCATGCTGGATGAAGTTGAAGAACCTTTATTTGTGTAAGACTGTGCGCCATCATCGTATATATCATGTAGAGATCTTGAGAATGTAATAGGTGATCAGGGCGCATATAGAGACACACAGGAGGTATCTATTCTTCGATCAATGTACAAATGGGTCAGGGCAGAAAATTGGTATGAAATACAGAATAACCATCTAAATGAATTTCACTGGTGTGTTCAGGTGTCTGCGCACCAACATGAAGACGATGCCGTCCCATTGCTATTTAACATACACAGCCACAGTCTCTGATGGGATTCCTTCCACTGCGATTTGTTCAATGTAATGCCTTCTGTTGACTTGCCCACAAGCAAAAGGGAAAATGTAAACCTTTCTTTTTCCTACAATCCTTTGCTCAATACTTTTTGATGTGTATCATGAGAAAGGTTCTGAACCACAACAACTGCTTTTTCTTCAGATCAAAGTGATGCAGCAGTGTTTGATCTACAAATACTGCTGTTTCATCTACTGGAACCGAACCAAGTATGCATCCATTAGACGAAACCTTTCCCCGACAGAATGGTACATACTGGCTGCAATCTTCCAGATATGAAGATCACACGACATCTTTGATCCCTGGACTACCAATTTTTTGAAAGACATTAATGTACAGTTATTTTAATTAATGTCCTAGTCAGAAGTAACAGTGTAAAAGGAACATTTCCCGCTGTCTCATTTTCCAGCACGGGAGGGATATGACACACAGGGTCATTCATAAGTACCTCAGAGTTTCGGAAGGCAATCACATAAAAACTAAAAGACACACAGGGCAGGGGGAAAAAAATCATCAGTGGACAGAGCATTTCTCTAATTTGTAAGTTATGTTGCAAGTGCACAAATGGGCTTCGTTTCTAATGTGACAAAAGCACATGAATTCGTTGATACTGTGTGTTCGGGAAGACGTTACGGGAGCTCGCTGTGCAAATTTGGTAATTTGATTACTTATCACGGCCATAATTTTTCCCGAGGGCATGCAGCTTTACTGTATGATTAAATGATGATGGCGTCCTCTTGGGTAAAATATTCCGGAGGTAAAATAGTCCCCCATTCGGATCTCCGGGCAGAGACTACTCAGGAGGATGTCGCTATCAGGAGATTCAGAAGGATGTAGGTTGCAGTAGGTACTGGGAGATGAAGAAGCTTGAACAGGATAGAGTAGCATGGAGAGCTGCATCAAACCAGTCTCAGGACTGAAGACCACAACAACAACAACAACAACAACAACATCTACGGCGCAAACTAATTTTCTGTGGCAATACAGAAACGCAGGCTAACAATGAACCCCGAGGACAGCACAACTTACAGGTGCAGACTGTAATTATATAATTCAGAAAACCATTAGCAAGACATGCTTTTACCACTGGCGCGTTGAAACATAGCAATAACATGCAGCAAATTCCCACCAGTTCTCTGATAACCTACCGTGGGAGACAATGTCCCGTTCGTATTCAAAGGGTTGAAGCAGTGTTTTTAAGCACTGCTAATCGTACTCCCTCCATCTTTCTCCAATGGTGAACTAAGGTCTCTCCGGCGGTGGCTTTTCCTGGGTGTAAAGACTGATTTAACTTTCTGCAGTAAAAGGCAGAAATTACAACTTCATAACTTACAGGTGACAATACTGCGTGCCGTGTGGCAATGACGGCATTTCCACCACTACTAATAGACACATTGTTGAAACCTGCAATAATACATTGGTTGCTGCTCTTGTGCTTCTTCAGTGAAAGCTTGGCTATGGATTAGTTCTTAGTTGATCTTTTATGTTCGTAAATGCCCTTCTTATACACAGGATATGTAAGTCATATGACGTGGTCACCTCTGATGTTTCACAATTACGGCAATTCACTAGGACAATGATTTTTACTTCTGATATTACGTTAATATCCGAGTACTGTGCAGTAGGTAGACTATCCAACATTTGTATCCAGCAAGGAACTGAAGCAATCATTTATTGGCACACATTTTAATGGCATTTGAGCAACCTTTAAAAGAAATGAAGGTTAGAATTTGGCGTACAGTCAACAAGGTCATGAATTACTTGTACACCACTCCCTGATGTTTAACCAATTCGCCGTCCCACTTGGTAGTCTATTAGGGGACTTGCATGAGAATAACTGTGGAAAAATCGATTTTTTTTTAATTTTTGTCTTGGAAAATTCTATGTAGTTTTCTGAATGAGAAAAAGTTTACTTCCAGGAAAATTGACCACAGAAAGTAGCAAAATTAGAGGAATTGAAAAGTGGCTGCGCGCACCACGACGTCCCCATGGCACACAGTCAGCTCTGTTAACAGTAAAGTTTTTCGCTCGTTTGTTTTGTGTTTGTGACCAAACCTTACGCCGACACAAAAAATTGAAATGTGTTGGACACGTCCCGAAAAGATTAGGTACAAGACTGAGGAACTTGATGAGGAATTTCAAGGGAAAGAAATTAGCTGATGGTAAGTGCATTAGTGGACGCAGTCGGTTTAACAGACGAAGAAACAGACAGGTTGCAGTATTATTATGGGAAAGCCATAAGACAGAATAAAAATGACCTTGAGGGAATGAAAAAAGTAGTATGGGCTAGCTCCTTTCATAAATCCTCCACAGATGACGATCCATGTCAGGCACTCTACTCACCTAGCAACGATTCATGGTGTTGCCACCAGAAGGCTGTTACTCAAGGTGAGATCTACAACCGTAAGCATTCTTCGGCATTTGCTATAATGGAAGTTATAAAACCTATTTATATGGATCTTAATGACTATTAAGAGAAATGTTTACATGGTAGGACTCAACATCCAAATGAAGTTTCAACAATTGTATATGAGAATGGCTACCAAAACTGTTCTAGTAGGACTAAATACTTTGAAAATAGCTGTGCTAGGTGCTGTTCTATGTTTCAATGACGGTGCAGTGTCAAGGCTGAATGTTATGGAACTGGTGGGAGTACCTGGTGGACTAAATATATGTAGAGCTCTAATAGCCATAGACTGAAAGTGTCTCTTCGAAGCAGAAAAATCAGCCATGAAAGAAGCAAGAATAAGAAGTAGTGTGAAAAAGAGAAGGGAGGAAGAACAACACAGGAGACAAGATGAATATGGACCTGGGATACATTAGTGCCATGCAAGTTTAATAGAAAAGGCAAGTTTTAACTTTAACTTGAATTTCCGGTAAGTTGAAATAATCTCATGTTCTGGTATACTTTGGCTAAAAACTATTAAAGATAGTGAGCTGAAATTTTGTATACTGTCTTAAAAAATGATTAACTGAAAAGCAGACTACTCTTGTGGCTTAACTTTGAAAATAAAATGCTCTTTTGAAGAAAAATCCTGAATTCATTTCCAAAATTTTTGATAATCACACTTAAATTTAAAGTTTCGTAAAGGTGAGTGGCAAAGAAAAAAGCAACCACTGTTGGGTGAGATGTGGAGTGCCTTAAGTTATTTTCATGATCTTACCGCACGAATTTTGATTCGTCTCTTTTCCTTCAGGTCACTGTTTCTGTTGAGACACACCAACTTTCTGGCGTAAAAACCATCCTACATGACTATCTTTGACTTAATTTAGGCATAAATACTCCTGAGAACTATACAGTCCTGCTCTCAATCAATAAAGTCTCTCGCAGAGCAGGCTATACTATCAACGTCCTGTCGGGAGGGCCTGGCATCGAATGCCAACGTCAAACTCTTGTTTGGGTTTCCCATGGTTTCTCCAGTGTCATCAAGCAAATAGACTGTTGATTGAACAAATACTCTCAATTGATTATTCTCAAATGAAATCATTGCCGCCATTAGACTGCAAGTTTTTATTATTTATTTCACTATCAAGACTGTGGCTGTACGGGCACTTCCAAGTGCAAGGTGAAAAAGGTCAGTATAAGATACGTCATGGTCGAAATATTACAAAACATATGAGGACATATATTGTAATATTTAGACATCGGCGTTTCATTCAGGCATTTCTGATATTTACTTTTTTTTCATCATGCACTTGAAAGTAATTGTACAGCTGAAATCGGGATAGTGAAATAAATTATTTATTATTATTACAGGATTAATCAACAAAGATTAATTGATAACAACATCTTGTTGTATTCCTGTTATCCTCCGACAATCATCTTTATCTAGTGCATCTTCCCTGTAGATGCTCCGATGTTCCATTACTCCATTTACGTGGTCTGTCCAAGAACGTCGTGGTTTCCTGCACTTACGTCTGCCGGGTGGTTTTCATTCATAAACCTTCTTTGGCCACCGATGAGCTGGCATTCTCATCATATATCTGCACCATTTTAATGATTTTCTTTCAATTCTATTTATCACTGTATCTTTTGCCTTCATCATTAGTTTTTCTTTCGATTCTTGATATTCTGGCACTCCTACGCATATAATCCATTTCCACAGCAATTAGTCTTCCTCTGAGATCCGCATTTAGTATCCATAGTTCTGATCCATAGCAGAGCACTGATTCAACCATTATCTTACCTACTCTTTTCTTATTGCTGTTGGAAATATTCTTATCCCACCAAAAAGAATTCATAAACCCCAACTCTTTTCTGCTTTGTTGTATTATATATTTTACTTCTGTATGGCCCAATCCATTTTATCAAATGGTTCAAATGGCTCTGAGCACTATGCGACTTAACATCTGAAGTCATCAGTCCCCTATAACTTAGAAATACTTAAACCTAACTAACCTAAGGACATCACACACATCCATGGCCGAAGCAGGATTCGAACCTGCGACGTGGCGGTCGCGCGGTTTCAGACTTAAGTGCCTAGAACCGCTCGGCCACACCGGTCGGCCCATTTTTATCAATATGTGCCCGGAGATATTTAAATTTCTCTACTTGTGCCATAACTGCTTTGTCATTGAAGTGTAATCCAAATTTAGCATCATTATTCACAATTCCACGCCCACCACAGATACTACGCAAGTCAAATAAATACTGAAATAAATAACTAACAAAAAGTTAGTCAAATTGCGGCAATGATTTCGCTAAAATATATCCGGTTCTTCTCCACCGACTTCTCCAGATGCGCTGACTCTACTAGTCTCGTTTTTAGCAGCAGGTTAAACCCAAATCAGACTTCCATTTAAGCTATAGATCAATTCGTGCCGAAGAACCCTGACACGCGCAGTCACTGTGAATTTCAAATCACGTGCGTGTTATGGAGGGTGGCGCAACAAGAACGCATGGATTTGACTTGCGTAGTATCAGTGGTGGGAGTGGAATGGCGTGGTGAAGAACCTGTTGTAGTTTGCTATCATTGAACTACGAGTTCCACCCTTTCAGCAATTCAATCAAATGGCAATAGTTTATACACATTTTATACGTACTTTTCTGCTGAGTAATTTTTATGTCCATCGCCGAGAGTTGACTACGGAAGGGGGACCTCTCCGTATTCCTTTAATGCGTCGATACTCACTAAGAGTAGCAACACTACTGCTGTTATTTTGGTAGAATATCTTTATTCGTAAAGCCCTTTTCACCGTGTGCAGCCCCATGTTGTCAGTCTGCAACTGTAATGCAATTTCACACCGATGCTTGTGTTTGAACCCTGCGTCGCTCTACCAGTACTGGCAAATAACGACAAGTCACGACAAACAACGCAAAAACCTGCAGTGCACAGTCTGAACATAATGCTTATAACGTAAATAGTTTTAGAAGCACAAAAAGGTTACAGCATCCAATTTCAGTAGCAATTATGCAATGGACCGTGCATCATCGCGTTTTCGCTGTTGAACATTACCTCAATAGTAATAACTCTGACCACACACATTTTGCGCACACTCTTCAATGTTCTGTGAAATGGTTGGATACCTGATCGCAAAACAGTATGGCGTTGGACTGCTTCTTTTCGCACAACTGAATCAGTCGTGAAGCAGACGGCGCCTGGTCGGACTCGAACGGAGCGAACATAGGAAAATGTCGACAGAGTTCAAGGATGTGATATCCAAGTCCTCGCCGCTCCACTAGGCGGCGTGCACCACTCTGGGCTTTGCTCGTCGCTCGTTGCAGGGCATCCTGAACGATGAGTTATATTTTCAGCCTTACGAAATTATGATCGTACAGAGATTCACGACTGTGATTATGGTGAACGGGTCATTTTTGTGATAGACTGCTAGATGTTATTGCTGCTACTGCTGATGATGATGAGCGATGACGCACACTTTCACTTAGACAGTAACGTAAACAAAACTGTCGCTACTGGGCAGCAGGCATCCCACAAGAAGTGTATCAAAAATCAGTGCAAAAGTGACAGTGTGGTGTGGATTGTCCAAAGGAGGAATCGTTGGGTTTTTTTTTTTTTTAATTAAAAGAAATGTCGTGTTAGTGTAACAGTGGAATGCTGCACGTTATGTTGCAATGCTACACAATTTCGTGCGGCCACAACAGCACACTGTAGGGATAAACATGACAGACATGTGGTACCAACAAGATGGACTCACACCCCACATGGCTAATAAGTCCACGGCAGCTGTTAGAGAAATGTTTCCCCAACACGTGATCTCACGTTACGGCGATGTCTGTTGGCCAGCTCGCTCGCTTGTCGGTTCGTGACTACTTCTAACGTGGTTACCTAAACCGTAAACTGTACTGCAAGAAAAATCGTACACCCAATGACCTGAAAGCGCAATACGTCAAGAAATTACTGCTGCTACACCTGACATGTTGAAGAAAGTGATGGCGAACTTCAAAGAAAGACCATTAATGTGCATTCACGAAGAAGTAAGCTATCTGCCTGATGTTATATTTAAAACGTGAAAATTCATAAACTGGATACGTTACCAATTGTAGTAATGTGAGTACATTTCGTATGCGTTTTTTTTTATCGTTTTCTTAGTACCTCAGAGTCACCGTTTGGGGTTTTCGCTAGTTAAAAAAGTTTCACGTTTTAACTTCGAAAATCCAGTGCGATTATAATAAATCTTTCGCCACTTCAGTCACTGCAGACGGAAAACTACTTACCGTGTGGGTACCAATCTTTATAAGAATTATGTTCAGACTGTGCACTGCAGGACTTGGGGTGTTAAGTGTCATTACTTGCCGTTATCTGCCAGTACTGGTAGGGCGGTGTAGGATTCAAACACAAGCATCAGTGTGCAACTGCATTACTGTCGCACACCGTCCATGAACCATGCACCTTGCCGTTGGTGGGGAGGCTTGCGTGCCTCAGCGATACAGACAGCCGTACCGTAGGTGCAACCACAACCGAGGGGTATCTGTTGAGAGGCCAGACAAACGTGTGGTTCCTGAAGAGGGGCAGCAGCCTTTTCAGTAGTTGCACGGGCAACAGCCTGGATGATTGACTGATCTGCCCTTGTAACACTAACCAAAACGGCCTTGCTGTGCTGGTACTGCGAACGGCTGAAAGCAAGGGGAAACTACGGCCGTAATTTTTCCCGAGGGCATGCAGCTTTACTTATGGTTAAATTATGATGGCGTCCTCTTGGGTAAAACATTCCGGAGGTAAAATAGTCCCCCATTCGGATCCCCGGGCGGGGACTACTCGAGAGGATGTTGTTATCAGGAGAAAGAAAACTGGCGTTCTACGGATCGGAGCGTGGAATGTCAGATCTCTTAATCGGGCAGGTAGGTTAGAAAATTTAAAACTGGAAATGGATAGGTTAAAGTTAGATATAGTGGGAATTCGTGAAGTTCGGTGGCAGGAGGAACAAGACTTCTGGTCAGGTGACTACAGGGTTATAGACACAAAATCAAATAGGGGTAATGCAGGAGTAGGTTTAATAATGAATAGGAAAATAGGAATGCGGGTAAGCTACTACAAACAGCATAGTGAACGCATTATTGTGGCCAAGATAGATACGAAGCCCACGCCTACAACAGTAGTACAAGTTTATATGCCAACTAGCTCTGCAGATGACGAAGAAATTGAAGAAATGTATGAAGAAATAGAAGAAATTATTCAGACAGTGAAAGGAGATGAAAATTTAATAGTCATGGGTGACTGGAATTCGTCAGTAGGAAAAGGGAGCGAAGGAAACGTAGTAGGTGAATATGGATTGGGGGTAAGAAACGAAAGAGGAAGCCGCCTGGTAGAAGTTAGCACAGAGCACAATCTGATCATAGCTTGGTTCAAGAATCATAAAAGAAGATTGCATACATGGAAGAACCCTGGAGATACTAAAAGGTTTCAGATAGATTATATAACGGTAAGACAGAGATTTAGGAACCAGGTTTTAAATTGTAAGACATTTCCAGGGGCAGATGTGGACTCTGACCACAATCTATTGGCTATGACATGTAGATTAAAACTGAAGAAACTGCAAAAAGGTGGGAATTTAAGGAGATGGGACCCGGATAAACTGACTAAACCAGAGGTTTGTGCAGAGATTCAGGGAGAGCATAAGGGAACAATTGACAGGAATGGGGGAAAGAAATACAGTAGAAGAAGAATGGGTAGCTTTGAGGGATGAAGTAGTGAAGGCAGCAGAGGATCAAGTAGGTAAAAAGACGAGGGCTAGTAGAAACCCTTGGGTAACAGAAGAAATATTGAATTTAATTGATGAAAGGAGAAAATATAAAAATGCAGTAAATGAAGCAGGCAAAAAGGAATACAAACGTCTCAAACATGAGATCGTCAGAAAGTGCAAAATGGCTAAGCAGGGATGGCTAGAGAACAAATCTAAGGATGTAGAGGCTTATCTCACAAGGGGTAAGATAGATACTGCCTACAGGAAAATTAAAGAGACCTTTGGAGAAAAGAGAACCACTTGTATGAATATCAAGAGCTCAGATGGAAACCCAGTTCTAAGCAAAGAAGGGAAAGCAGAAAGGTGGAAGGAGTATATAGAGGGACTATACAAGGGCGATGTTCTTGAGGACAATATTATGGAAATGAAAGAGGAGGTAGATGAATATGAAATGGGAGATATGATACCGCGTGAAGAGTCTGACGGAGCGCTGCAAGACCTGAGTCGCAACAAAGCTCCGAGAGTAGACAACATTCCATTAGAACTACTGACAGCCTTGGGAGAGCCAGTCCTGACAAAACTCTACCATCTGGTGAGCAAGATGTATGAGACAGGCGAAATACCCTCAGACTTCAAGAAGAATATAATAATTCCAACACCCAAAGAAAGCAGGTGTTGACAGATGTGAAAATTACCGAACTATCAGTTTAATAAGTCACAGCTGCAAAATACTAATGCGAATTCTTTACAGACGAATGGAAAAACTGGTAGAAGCCGACCTCGGCGAAGATCAGTTTGGATTCCGTAGAAATATTGAAACACGTGAGGCAATACTGACCCCACGACTTATCTTAGAAGCTAGATTAAAGAAAGGCAAACCTACGTTCCCAGCATTTGTAGACGTAGAGAAAGCTTTTGACAATGTTGACTGGAATACTCTCTTTCAAATTCTGAAGGTGGCAGGGGTAAAATACAGGGAGCGAAAAGCTATTTACAATTTGTACAGAAACCAGATGGCAGTTATAAGAGTCGATGGGCATGAAAGGGAAGCAGCGATTGGGAAGGGAGTGAGACAGGGTTGTAGCCTGTCCCCGATGCTATTCAATCTGTATATCAAGCAAGCAGTAAAGGAAACAAAAGAAAAATTCGGAGTAGGTATTTAAGTCCATGGAGAAGAAATAAAAACTTTGAGGTTCGCCGATGACATTGTAATTCTGTCAGAGACAGCAAAGGACTTGGAAGAGCAGTTGAACGGAATGGACAGTGTCTTGAAAGGAGGATATCAGATGAACATCAACGAAAGCAAAACGAGGATAATGGAATGTAGTCGAATTAAGTCGGGTGATGCTGAGGGAATTAGATTAGGAAATGAGACACTTAAAGTAGTAAAGGAATTTTGCTATTTGAGGAGCAAAATAACTGATGATGGTCGAAGTAGAGAGGATATAAAGTGTAGACTGGCAGTGGCAAGGAAAGCGTTTCTGAAGAAGAGAAATTTGTTAACATTGAGTATAGATTTAAGTGTCAGGTAGTCATTTCTGAAAGTATTTGTATGGAGTGTAGCCATGTATGGAAGTTAAACATGGACGATAAATAGTTTGGACAAGAAGAGAATAGAAGCTTTCGAAATGTGGTGCTGCAGAAGAATGCTGTATATTAGATGGGTAGATTACATAACTAATGAGGAGGTACTGAATAGAATTGGGGAGAAGAGGAGTTTGTGGCACAACTTGACAAGAAGAAGGGACCGGTTGGTAGGACATATTCTGAGGCATCAAGGGATCACAAATTTAGCATGGAGGGCAGCGTGGAGGGTAAAAATCGTAGAGGGAGACCAAGAGATGAATACACTAAGCAAATTCAGAAGGATGTAGGTTGCAGTAAGTATTGGGAGATGAAGAAGCTTGCACAGGATAGAGTAGCATGGAAAGTTGCATCAAACCAGTCTCAGGACTGAAGACCACAACAACAACAACCGTCAACATGGGTCTGCACACTGTGAGCAGGGCTTTACGAATAAAGATATTCTACCAAAATAACAGTAGTGCTGCTACTCTTCTTGAGTATCGAGGAATACAGAGAGGTCCTCTTCCCGCACTGGGGTTGAAGAACATGATTCCGAAGTTCGAAATAACTGACGTTTTGGGAACTGCTCGTCGTAGTGGTTGACGGCCAATTCCGCCACAAATTGTTGAAGAAGTTACTGTTGAAATGGCTGAGAATGTTGGATGCTAAGTGCGATCTTCAAGCGGTGCACGAGTCGTCTCGCGACAGCTGAACATTTCATGGTCCACCGTTCGAAGGGTGCTGCGAGCAATTGTGAAATGTTATCCCTGGAGCGGTTCGAGGCTGTTGTGTATGCAGGTTGTCGTCACATTTGAGCAACGTTTGTAGCTTGGAACGTAAACATGAGATGCAACTAATAAATTTTACCCTCTCATATGAAAATTAAAGTACGTTTCCTTTCATGGTTTCTTCGTTACTTCTCTTCTACATGTCCTTACAGATGTTCCCCAAAGTTTAAATGACCTACGATCACTCGTGCGTTGTGGGGATGTTCTGAATTAGCGAAAGTTTTAAACTATAACCACGCTATGTAACAGTGAACCCTCGACGATGGACATAAAAAACTACATACCAAAAAAGTGCATATAGCATTTATATGAACTATTGCTAGTTGGCTGAATTGCTGAAAGGGCGGAAACGTGACAATCTCGTAGTTCAATGACAGTAAACTTCAATTAGGCATAACAGAATTCGTTACTTCTGAATACATTACGGGGAAGACAGTGATCAATGTCTTACAAATATTTACTATTAAAAACAGTCTTGATCACGATTTATTTATAAAGGTGACCGGTTTCGACCACTACTGTGGTCATCTTCAGACCATTGAGTACGAACCTCTTTCTGTGGGAGAATCACTACTAATTCTCCCACAGAAAGAGGTTCCTACTCAATGGTCTGAAGATGACCACAGTAGTGGTCGAAACCGGTCACCTTGATAAATAAATCGTGATCAAGACTGTTTTTAATAGTAAATAACAGAATTCGCTCTGTGAAGTTCATAAGCGCAGGTGCAGGACAATGCAAATGAAAATAACAGTTATTTAAAAAAACACATCAAGTGCCCTCCGCCACACACCGTTGTGTGGCTTGCAGGGTGTAGATGTAGATGTACAGTGAGAAATCTGATAGTTAACCGCAGCGCTCAAGCCCTGTCGGACGCGAGTGGCGTGGCGTGTTACGGGGAACCCAGCCGGAAGTGGCCTGGCTGTTTTCCGGCGGCGCTATCGCGCTGCAGTCAGTTGATCCCAGGGTCCAACCATCAAAACTGCAGCATTAAGCAAAGATGAGCTAGGTACCACCAGCTCTTCTCTGTGCGTTAACAGCCAATTGAGATACGTCGCACCTGACGATGGGGCCACTTGTGAGTTAACTCGCACGAAACGTTATTTTACTTAAACTCTGTTGAGAAAACACACCTAAAAACTGTGTACAACCTACACTTCGCATAGTGGCATCCAGAAGATTAGAAAACTGCATACACGCTGAGGAACAGGATTATCTCCACGTCATGGATAAAGCATTAACGCCCGATTTAGCTGCCGGCCGCGGTGGACGAGCGGTTCTAGACGCTTCAGTCCGGAACAACGCGACTGCTATAGTCGCATGTTCAAATCTTGCCTCGGGCGTGGATGTGTGTGATGTGCTTAGGTTAGTTAGGTAAGTAGTTCTAAGTTCTAGGGAACTGATGACCTCAGATGTTAAGTCTCACAGTGCTCAGAACCTTTTGAACCATTTTTCTTCCAAACAAGATCTGTCACACATTCCAGTGCACTTGGTACGTGTAAGATACTTCTGTAACGTGCAGACTCGCAAGCACTCCCTTCATCCGTAAATTAATTATTAAACTGACCCGCCAGGTTAGCCGAGGGCGCTAATGCGCTACTTCCTGGACTCGGGTAGGCGCGCCGACCCCGGATCGAAGACGCCCGGCGGATTAACTACGAGGGCCGGTGTACCAGCCAGCCTGGATGTGGTTTTTAGGCGGTTTTCCACATCCCACAAGGTGAATACCAGGCTCGTCCCCACGTCCCGCCTCAGTTACACGGCTCTCAAGCATTTGGAAAATGTTCACACTATTTCAGGCTTACACTCTACGCAGACACCTGGGTACACAGGAAGGGCATTTGGCCACCCTCTGACGTTAACATCGCCAAATCCATAGTAACAAGGCAGACCCCTGTTGAAGTGGGGCAAAGGCCCAAAACAAATCATGATGAAACTTACCGATTGTAAGTCGCTCGCTCATGTTAACTATTTCTTCAAGTTTTCTGTCACTTAGATGATACTACCAGCCATTCTCCGAGGAAAATTAATAATAAAAACAAATATCACAAAACAACTTACCATGAAGACAAACACTATTAAACAATGATATGGACAGATTTGACAAAAATTACTAGCGAGGACTGATTACTGGCAAGCAATTTCGTTGCTGATGCCTGGATAGCACATTCTATTCTGTAAGCCAATAAAGAGGTGAATCTTCAGCCTTATTTTCCCGCCAAAACATTTTATTTAATTCGATGACGTAACTGGCAATATCATAACAGGCAATAGCTAATGAAACAGGGCAAAACACTTATCAACAACTCAGTAATTTTCTTGTTCTCGCCCCAGGGTGTCACTGTGTGTTGGCGATAACAAATACTCTTCTTTATAATCTTTCGATTTTTTGGCTTCTCTCCATCTGGATGACTGGAAGCTAACTTCTTCATGATATAACTAGAGACTTATGCACCGTGTATAATTTGTTTTAAAAATGCTAGTGTGGTTTTTCCCCAGCATCCTCCCTTATAATGTTCCTTCTAGGACATTCACAAGAAACTGGTGACTGCTTTGTTGTTCTTTGGAATCATTCTCATGTTACTTTTAAAAAAGTCTTCTGAGGTAGTGCCAGTTTTATGAGTATTAAGCTACTTTGTTTCTGGGTCTAATGCTTTAGGCATTTCACGTGGGATGTTATCAATACCAGCAGCGTTCTTTCCTTTCAGATAATTTAACGCTTTTTTCGAATTTTTCTTTTCTAATCTGAGCCCCCATTTCCATTTCTTCTTCTTCTTCTTCTTCTTCTTTACTTTACTTGGTTGTTCTGGCTACAGTACAGCTCTCCAATACACCGTTTCCGTATGTTGGCTACATCCTTGGAGCGCACTGAACTGATGTGTGTTCCCTTCGTTTTCCAAATTTTTATATGATTGTGTGCCTTTTTTGTTGCTTTCATTAATTTTATGACATATAGCTTCCAGACAGAAGTTCTTTTTTTACCATTTTTGTTTCCGAGTGATTTCATCTAGAATCATACAAGTCATGTCAAATCGTGGGCATGAATTTTTCTGGATACATATATATTAGACCTTTACATCGTGTGTTAAAAAATAAAGTAATTTAGTTTTATCTTCATTTTCGTAAATGGTACGGAGCTTTTAAAAATGTTGTAAGTAACTCTTAAGACTGTAGAGGAAAGAAAAAAAAAGAAAAAACCTAATAAATCAAAAGTACTGGAGACCTGGCAGATGTTCTGGGTTACACGCGCACACTTATGGGCGTCCTTTAACTTACAAATTTAAGATGAAAACATGAAACGTAAGCCAACTACTGGACTTAAAAAATTTTCTGTCATATTATCACATACTACTGATATAATTATAAACAGTATCTTCTCTGCTCCAGCTACCTGTATTAAGCAAAAATTGCATTTTTACGAGTCTTTACGAATTATTTACTCGAAAACTCCCATCCGAAAACTTCAGAAATTACACAAAATATTGTTTGGTTGAAGTGTTAGTAGTCAGTGCAAACACAGTGGGTAACATTTTTCTGTGTAAAGTGTTAAAAGATATTCAACATTCTGCATATTTCTAGTGTACAATATGGATGTTAGCAATACCGTTTACAGCGCTCTTCTGTTTATAATAAGCGAGTGAGAACTTGCACATAAACCATTCTTCATCGAGTCTTGTGTTGGTTTGAACTATTTGTTAGATACAGTCACAGTGAGGAAATACAGTAGTGAAAGAGTGAGGTGTGTGGGCTATGAAAAAAGACGCAAGAAGGTGATGTTCAAGAAAAATGAAAAACACTACACAGTTGTTGGAAATCTTGGTCCTCAAGTAACAGCATTAGCATCACATCCATAGTGGAGGAAATGCTACTCTCACTACAAGAAGACATTTAGTGGCAACCCAACTCATCGATCACCATCACCCGAGTGTGAAACTGAAGAAAACAACGCAGATGTTTATATTCCTGTGTGTGAAGTTGTTGAAGTGCTGAATGTGAGCATTTCTGCTCTAGCCCATACTATATCCCTCTCAAACGTCCAGAAAAGGTAAGAAAGAAAAGAAAAAACAGTTTGTAAAAACAAAATTGGAAGAAATTAAAACAAGTTTTACACTGGCAACGTCTTCAAAACTTTGTGAAGCGTGTAATGTAAATGTACTTGATGCAGAACCTAAAGATAGTGATACGTGCAAGACATGTGACGTGTGGTTACGAAACATAAATACTACTATCTCAGCAGCTACCTATACTGAGAAGGTAGAAGGTACAGTTACTGACAACGCTACCAGGTGGCTACTCTAAGCAGCAGATACAGAAATACATACCCACTTCCTCACTTTATTTATTTTCAAAAGCTCGTAAAATAAAGAATGAGAACGGTATTCGGGCATATCTCCTAATGAAAAAAGAGAACCCAAATTTAAAAATTGGTCTCACAAAATTCTACTCCTTACGACCAAAATAGGTAAAGTGCCACCATAAGCAATGTCACAGGAAAGAAGTACACAGAGATGGATCTGATGCTTTTGTACATATGTCAACAGCCGCAGGTGCAGGAGTGTGCAATGTGTGCTGAAGTGATGACTGTTGCAGCATTACACCTTCAGGAGACTGACAATGATGTAACCTATGCATTGTGGGAGGGAGGAATATGCATTGTGGGAGGGAGGAAAGTTGGTGAAGAGGATAGTACAGCCAGAGAATATATACAGAGGTTAGACACTGGGTCATTGAAAGGAATAGCTCAGCATCATATCCGGAGGATTCAATGACAGGCCATAGCAGAAGCAAAATCAGCCACATCCCAGAATACTGACACATTAGTTCTTCATTTCGACTTTGCTGAGAACTGGTCTGTTGCTTTGCAGAACGAAATTCAAAGTTACCACTGGCACACATCACAGGTATCAATATTCACGTCTGTTGTTCACTTCCTTGGAACATCACACTGTTTTGCTATTGGCAGTGATGATCTCACTGACAGCGTAGCATACGTGCATGCTATGTTGTCAACATGATAATTGATGACTAGAGGCCATGTATTTCCTAAACATGTATATGTGACTGATGGTGCAACATCTCATTTTAAAAACTGCTTTCAGCTTTATGAGCTTGGACAACACTGTAGTACAGAAATTAAGACAAAAAAATAGATATTTTCAGCAACAGACCGTGGAAAAAGCGTATGTGATGGGGGTAAGATATCCCTGTAAACATCTTACAACTAAATTTAATCTCCGGTATGAATCTGTTGATGCTATAAGACATGCTAGTAGATTTTTACACACTGTACCAACATTAGTATCAAATATGAAACACTTAATTCTAAATGAAGTACATTATAGGGATTCCGTTTAAAAAAAGAGAGTTGTCTGCTATGAAGCCTGTGGTAGGAGTTCAATCAAGTCAGTATTGGGTTGCACTCCGGAGTGGCACATACATTGCAAGAATGGTTCTCCACGAAATGCAGCCTGTTACCGTGTGTGAAATGCAGAGACCACATTATACATTAGAAGAGTTTGTAGAGAGCCACTTCATTTCTTGTGAGTATGACAATCAGTGGTGGGTGGGGCAAGTAACAAGTGTTTGTCATGAGCGGCAAGATATAACCGTCTCCTCTATGACACCTCATGGTTCTACTAATGCTTTCAAATTGCCATAATCAAAAGATCCCAAGTACTGCTCTTGTTGATCATCTTTGTCCATGTGCAAATTCAGCTCGACTCTACGAGTTCAATGAGATGAAAAAAACAAAAAAATGAACTCTTTTCAACAGCACAATGTTGATTGTTACATTGTAGACAATTTTAATTCATGAAAAGTCATGAAGTAAAATCATGATAGAAGACAATAATAATTTGTGAACATCATCATAAAAAGAAAAATGGGAAAATTATGAATTATTTTCCCACTCACTTATAATGTTGTGAAACATTACACTACTGGCCATTAAAATTGCTACACCACGAGGATGGCGGGCTACAGACGCGAAATTTAACCGGCAGGAAGAAATTGCTGTGATATGCAAATGATTAGCTTTTCAGAGCATTCACACAAGGTTGGCGCCGGTGGCGACACCTACAACGTGCTGACATGAGGAAAGTTTCCAACCGACTTCTCATACACAAACAGCAGTTGAACGGCGTTGCCCGGTGAAACGTTGTTGTGATGCCTCGTGCAAGGTGGAGAAATGCGTACCAAAGGTCGGATTGTAGCCTATCGCGTTTACGGTTTATCGTATCGCGACATTGCTGCTCGCGTTGGTCGAGATCCAATAACTGTTAGCAGAATATGGAATCGATGGGTTCAGGAGGGTAATACGGAACGCCGTGCTGGATCCCAACGGCCCTGTATCACTAGCAGTCGAGATGACAGGCATCTTATCCGCATGGCTGTTACGGATCGTGCAGCCACGTCTCGATCCCTGAGTCAACAGATGGGGACGTTTGCAAGACAACAACCATCCGTACCAACGGTTCGACGACGTTTGCAGCAGCATGGACTATCAGCTCAGAAACCGTGGCTGCGGTTACCCTTGGCGCTGCATCACAGACAGGAGCGCCTGCGATGGTGTAGTCAACGACTAACCTAGGTGCACCAATGCCAAAACGTCATTTTTTCGGATGTATCCAGGTTCTGTTTACAGCATCATGATGGTCGCATCCGTGTTTGGTGACATCGCGGTGAACGCACATTGGAAGCATGTATTCGTCTTCGCCATACTGGCGTATCACCTGGCGTGATGGTATGGGGTGCCATTGGTTACACGTCTCGGTCACCTCTTGTTCGAATTGACGGTACTTTGAACAGTGGACGTTACATTTCAAATGTGTTACGACCTGTGGCTCTACCTTTCATTCGATCCCTGCGAAACCCTACATTTCAGCAGGATAATGCACGACCGCATGTTGCAGGTCCTGTACTGGCTTTTCTGCATACAGAATATGTTCAACTGCTGCCCTGGCCAGCACATTCTCCAGATCTCTCACCAACTGAAAACGTCTGGTCAACGGTGGCCGAGCAACTGGCTCGTCACAATACGCCAGTCACTACTCTTGATGAACTGTGGTATCTTGTTTGAGCTGCATGGGCAGCTGTACCTGTACACGCCATCCAAGCTCTGTTTGATTCAATGCCCAGGAGTATCAAGGCAGTTATTACGGCCAGAGGTGGTTGTTCTGGGTACTGATTTCTCAGGACGTATGAACCCAAATTGCGTGAAAATGTAATCACATGTCAGTTCTAGTATAATATATTTGTCCGATGAATACCCGTTTATCATCAGCATTTCTTCTTGGTGTAGAAATTTTAATGGCCAGTAGTGTATTTTGATTCATAAATATCAGTTTTGCATGACATTTACTTAAAATCAGTGATCAATTTAAATATTTAAAAGTCCATGATTTTTTTAACCTTGAGAGTAGAGCCAGGTCTACCTAAAAAATTGCGACATTTTGTAAAGGCAAGTACAGCCCACTCTTGCCTGTACATTCCCTAAGTACAGTGACCAACTAACATACCATGAAATTTTCAGGACATCTAGGATGGGGGTTTTGGAGAAAATGATTTCTAAATAGCCAAAAAATTTCAGATTCATCTTTGTTTACAACTATTTTGACAGTTTCACACATCAATGTCATAGCTGACAGTTAGCAGTCCTACCACTGTATCATTTCAGACATCTAATGACTATACATATTTTAATACGTAATTTTGAAAACCGCAAAAAATTACAAATTCTCATAGTTTAATTTTAAAAAAAAATTGAATAAAGCTCACAAGTGTGTATGTATTAATCATGTCACATAGTATTGGGAACGAAGTATTTATTGAAAATAAATTCAGGTCTTTATCACTTTTGGTTCCTTTATTACAATTTTTCAAGTTTCCCTTTCGTTACGGCATTTTCGCAAATACTGTTATTTAGAGAGGGGTGTAGCATTTTAAAAAGATCATCAGAAAATCAAAATACTGTAGTTGTGGAGAGATATCATGAGCAACCTCAACACGCATTTTTTTTTTTTTTCAGTAAACTGTGATACAGTGACGTGACACATTCACTCTTGACCGGTATGATTTGAGATGAAATTGCCCTTCTCTTTGAACCAAGTTTTTTAGTCTATTGTATTCATTTATCACTTTATATTTTTTCCATTAATTCTATTGTGTGATCATTTACGCCTGGTTTCCTGGATTCATTTTGTGGGAGACCAATTGTTTCCTTTACTGCTGCTTTAACTGCCTTTTCCAGATTTTCCCATGTTCCCATGTGGTTTGCTGCTGACCCTATACTGGCTTTCTGTTGTAACTTCACCAAATTTGTATAGTTTTTCCTGCTATTCAACGTTTTTAATTTCTCAGATGCCCTCGCTCAGGTATTACTTCGAATTTCTCATTTCTTTTTGGTTGTAGTTTATACCTACCTGCAACTAAGTTGTGGTTCATAATAAGACTCACTTTGATTGATTTGGTTTTTTTTGTTTCTTTCTGACCACAATATAATCTATATGATAGCGTTTGTATCTCCTGGTTTTATACATGTATTGTATAACGCCTTCTTGGTGGTTTTGAAATATTTGTGTTCACCAGCTCTTCTTCTGAACAAACGTTAAGAAGTCTTTGCCCTTTCCCACTTTGCCATCTTCGCATGTCTGTTTTCTCTACGGCTGTATCATCCATACCCGGGAGGCATTCCCGTTTTCGCCACCTGGAAAAGGCACCAGATGGAGGAGAAAACTAGCAAAACTCCTTCTGTTTGTAGGTAGTCTTGATTAAAGGGGACAAAATTCGAGTTCCTGTGTGGTTATAAGCTATATGGAAGGCACGAAAAATACTCCGTGTTCGTCTTTATCATAATATGCGATACTACACACAGAAAGCAACGATGATCTGGATAACACCTGATGTTTGTAATGATCAAGTGTTAAAATGCACATGAACGGAGATATTGGCTTTAAACTGTCACTCCACCTACCTCACACCTTACAGTGTATAGATACAGAACTCGTGCAATATTCTGTAAGATGATTTGGCTGCTGCTTCGAAACTATTATCTAAGACTTCAAAGCCCAAATTGCTTATTCTACAGGGTGTCCCAGGCGGAATGAACATTATTTGGGGATACGGCAAGTGCGGTCATTTGAAGCCTACTCTGAATGGTTTCCGAGATAGAACACATTTTACCACAGGGTACAGCTCAACCGCATTTACCCTAATAGCTGGAATGGTCGTGCTAGTAAAATTGACTGGACACCAGGACCGCTAGCCCTTACACCATTAGATTTTTGGTTATGGGGTTGGATGGAAGTCTAATATATTCAAACGAAAGGCGAATACGCGAGATGGACTGCTTGGTCGCATAGTGGACGCTCCCGCTCTCAATGAGGGATGTGCAGAAGGGCTCTGACAAAGAGCACGTGTTCTCTCGTAAGTGCACAAATGTGCTGAAGTTGACGGGATATTCTAACATTTATTGTGAACTGTACTACAGCTGTAATGCGACTTATACGATAATGATCAGACGGGAATGTGTTAAAAAAAACTCATTTTTCAGCCGATACTCTGTAAAATTCATGTTGTAATATTTCCTAACTATTTACAGATGTACACTGTATTGAGTAATACATAAAATAAATAAATGTCTTCTATGTCGAAAACCATTCAGAATACGGCATATGCTCATATAAAGTTTCTTGCTTCAAATCATCGTTCCTGTCATATTCCTGAATACTGACAATTTCTCCTGAGAATACATGTATGTTGTCAAGAAGATGATATCAATGCAGACGACTGACAGTATTTACAATTCACACACGACACACTTAAGCTTCTGCACACAGCAAGAATCGGTATGAAGATCATACCATGTTCTGCTACGTTACTAGTTTCGTTGAAACTGCTTTGAGAATGATATATAATTCATTCGTGCCGTTTGTCACATGTAGCATCCGTCCAATGAGCATATCCCCTGGCGTTCAATTAGCATCGGGAACGGTCCCAAGTGAATTCATAATCTTCATCCTTATCTGGACATTTACAACAACATTTGAAGCTCACATTCAGTTGTTGGATTACATCTCACTGTTTATGAACAACGCCCCACAGCATAATGCATGATGTACGCACATTATGAAATTCTTTTAACTCAGCTAATGCACATGGATTATATTGTGTCACTGCAGTAGTCCAGAGCTCGCTGAAGAACGCTCAGTTTTAGAGTAGTTTTAGCATTTAAAGTCCATATCTCAATGAGGTAGGTCAGTATTTGTAATACAAGAAACATCGAAATAATAGTTTTGAACACTTAACTTAGAAAGGCAGCAGACTTTCAATTTTTTTTTTTCTCTTCAGTTCATTCTTCTGTAATCCATCATACAGCCCGTCTTCAACTGTCCCACATTCACACGATTATCAAATGATTCTTATAATTTACAGTTAATTTGTACTATTTTCTTATCAACATATTAGTTTTACATTATTTTTTCATTGTAACTGATTTTTCAACGCTACTTTCAATCTACTGGTTGTGAGCTGCAGATTAAAACCGACGAATTCGCAGAAAAGTAGGTTCAAATGACTCTGAGCACTACGGGACTTAACTGCTGAGATCATCAGTCCCCTAGAACTTAGAACTACTTAAACATAACTAACCTAAGGACATCACACACATCCATGCCCGAGGCAGGATTCGAACCTGCGACCGTAGCGGTCGCGCGGTTCCAGACTGCAGCGCGTAGAACTGCTCGGCCACGCCGGCCGGCCGAAAAGTAGGAAATCCAGGGCACAGCGCCAGGAAAAGTTGAAAGAACCAGAGGTTGTTGAGAGTTTCGGTGGTAGCATTAGGCAACGGCTGACTGAAATAGAGAAAGTAATACAGTAGAAGACGAAATGTTAACTCTGAGAGATGAAATAGTGAAGCCAACAGAACAGGATGAGGAACATGGCCGCATAACGCGAAGCATTAAAACTAAGGGGGCAACAAGTATTAAATCCCTCATTGCAAAACATAACTGTCCCTGCAAGAACTGGTGAAATTGTTCAAACACCGTAAACATGAACTTCTGAGATCAGTACAAGATTACCATCGCGCTGCGGACAGGGCAGCGACGTGAGCCGCGGCACTTAAATCTGCACAGACGGACAAAAACGTCGCAGCACCAAGGATTAGTTGTGTGAAATAAACGAAAGATGATAGGCGTGTTCCTACATCTGAAAGACAATAAATACTCAAATTTCGCGCCAGTCGCATAATAGTGGCTCTAGAAGCGTCGCTATGAGAATGAAAATCACCTTTCTTTTAAATAAACGCTGTAGTGGTCGTAATCATTAGTTAGCTTTGAGATTGGACGTGGTGAGTTGACGTTAGTCGAGGAAGCCTTTAAGGCGACAAAGCAAGTCAATGAGTTTCAACGAGGTCGTGTAATAGCGTTACGAGAAGCTGGGTGTTCCTTCCGCGATATTGCAGAAAGCCTTGGCAGGAATGTAGGCACTGTACATCACTGCTAGTAGCGATGGTCACGAGAACGTAGGGTCGCAAGACGCCCACGTGGCACTACCAAGACGGAATACCATCGCGTTCGGCGTATGGCTCTGTCGCATCTACTGGATCTGCAGTAGAAATCTGAGCAGCAGTTGGCATCATATTGACACAACGAAATGTTACAAACAGGTTACTTCAAGGACAGATCCGAGCCAGACGCCCTGTAGCGTACATTCCACTGACCCCAAACCACCACCATTTGCCATTTCAGTAGTGTCAAGCAAGAGCTCACTGGAGGGTAGGGTGAAGGTTTGCTGTGTTTTCTGATGAAAGCTGGTTCTGCCTCGGTGCCAGTAATGGCCGTGTGTTGATCATAAGGAGACCAGTTGAGTGCCTCAACCGAACTGTCTGCATGCTAGACACCCTGGACCTACACCTGGAGTTATTGTCTGGGGTGCCATTTTGTATGACAGCAACAGAACTATCGTGCTTATCCCACGCACCCTGACTGCAACATCGTACTCTAGTCCGGTGAGTCAGCATTCCAGGGGGTGTTTTCCAACAGGATAACGCTCGCCCACATACAGCTGCCGGCATGAGTGGCCGTGCGGTTCTAGGCGCTACAGTCTGGAACCGAGCGACCGCTACGGTCGCAGGTTCGAATCCTGCCTCGGGCATGGGTGTGTGTGATGTCCTTAGCTTACTTAGGTTTAATTAGTTCTAAGTTCTAGGGGACTGATGACCTCAGAAGTTAAGTCGCATAGTGCTCAGAGCCATTTGAACCATACCTCTGTTGTAACCCAACATACTCTATAGAGTGCCGACATGTTGCATTGCCCTGTTCGATCACCTGAACTGTCTCCAATTGAGCACATATGGGAAATTATCGGGCGACAACTACAGCGTTATCCACAACCAACATTAACCGTCCCTGTAATGACTGACCAGGTACAACAGGCATGGAACTCCATCCGACAAACTGACACCCGGCAACTGTACAACACAATGCATGCACGGTTGCATTCAACATTCTGGCGCTTACATCTGTTACTTATGTACAAGCATCTCACATTTGCAATGGCATATCTTGCGCTTACGTTAATATGTGATCTTATAATGT
Organism: Schistocerca piceifrons; assembly: GCF_021461385.2. Classification (NCBI taxonomy): domain Eukaryota; kingdom Metazoa; phylum Arthropoda; class Insecta; order Orthoptera; family Acrididae; genus Schistocerca; species Schistocerca piceifrons. Next base: position 561,412,937 of record NC_060144.1, read on the forward strand.
TAATCACTTAAATATGTTACCTAGACAAATGTATTCCCTAAATTTCATTACTCTACACTAATAATATTTTTGTGTTGCGTTTTTTTCCGTTAGCATATGTACCTGCACTCAAATGCTGTAGATATTAAGGTGGTATCTAAAAGCTTCATCTAATGTTGTCAAATCCGAGCACAAATCCTATTCAAGACGACTGGTGACTGGTGCCGTCTCGTAGTTGAACAGTCAGTGACTGCTTGCGTGAAACAGGAAAGAGTGCTGCTTATGTCGGGTTCCTCTTCTGCTAAGGAACTCATCCCCTGAAACGCTGAGTGTGCTGTAGTGCGGAACCCCCTACATTAATAAAACGTTTCTGCACAGACAGGCATATTCGGAACGGTGCACTTGTGCGCCGACGGAAGCAGCCCGAGATCCGCTCGCCAGCACTTGCCCCTCCGGCGCTTGGCAGTTGGCTATTGCCGGCCGCAGCAGTTGGCTTTATTTTTGGCGGAGCGAGGACAGAAATAACGGCGGCCGCCTCATCCGCCTCTCTGCACCGTGTGAAAGTGAGAGCGGGCGGTGCTGCTCTCGCAGAAATATGACGGCGGCGGCTGAGCCCTGGAGCTGTAGCTATGTCGCCAATGAGATCGCCGTAGAATGTGACCTGTGTCTCGCGAAGTAGGCCGCCGAAGTGGTGGGGGACACCTGCCTGTGATTCATTCAGCGAAGACTGCAACGGAGCACACTGCTGTACCCAGTCACTCGGCGCGCGTTGCGCTTATTTGTTTACTGTCGTTGGCACTCATTAAATGGATCGCGGTTACACAAATTAAATACAGAAAGTCTCAGAATGTCTTTCTTTGGTAAACGACCTCGCAGATCGAAAATGCTAGCTACAACCAGTCGTCGTCCTACTAGTCATGATCATTTACGCTCTTTTGAAAATACATCGGTATCTTTCATGATATTGACTGGACTACTCTCGAACTTCGTAATTTACGATGCACGATTAAAAGCTCTAGGTGTTTCCAGCCGAGTGGCAGTTCTAAGATAGCGCGATAAACGAACATAATAATGCTCGTATATACTTTCCAAAACCTAGTAAACTTACAATAATAAGTCCCTTTGACTCTCAAAAGCGAAATATTGCTGCAGCCAATCTAAGCCCTTTATTCGGACGAAAAAATAATGTCCGAAAACTTCTAATGCAAAACCCTCCAATGTGTTGGTCTTTCCGAAAGAAATCAAGAACAGAAAACATTAATGGCTCTCAGTACCGAAGAAAGATTTTTTAAAAAATAATTGTCATTTCTTTTAAAAATAACTGGCCGTTCGGACACACGAATGACTGATGATGTTCCACACATAAAGACCAGAAATACGAAAAAGAAAACAACTTTATGGCGTACCATCATCAGAAAACTAGAAACAAGCCTGTTTCATAATAGCGAAACGCTGTTTTTGTGCATCCTTATAGTATCCTTAAAATACAATGGAGAGTGGATTTACAGGCACATAAAATAAATGTACCAATTATAACACGAAATTCTCACTCCTGTGAGAATTTTAAGGAATTGAGAAACATGGTATTCTAGCTAGAACCGTCGTAAATTGATGGTAGAAAATTTCCTATGTGGTCTCATTCAAATTCGCTGATAAGTGAAATTCGTGTGCCCCAACTTAATGCATTACTACCATAGAATGCAAGAACGAAGTATCTAACAACAAGCGTCGCATGTCCTCTTTATTTTTCGCGCAATGAACTACTAGCCAACAACCGGCATCGCAGCTTTGATTAGCACCAGCTATTTTCGTTCTGAAAAGGAACACCGCATAATGATTTCAAGTACTGTGGCATCCAATGTGTGACGATGTATTTGCCACACGACTCCTCAAAGTGTAATCTTCCCGGTAGTAGGGGCGCTGAATCCTACTACGCTAACCTCTCTCCCTGTTCAAATTTCCCAACATACGTACCATACTAGATAAACTAGGTTTAACACTCTCCGAGGCTTTCGCCACATCTACAGGTCCTATAAATGACGTAACAAACGTGTGACATTTTCGAAGGGATATTAGTATGTTGGCAGTCACTGCAGATCACGCGGGTGACCGCTGCCACTACTCATTTAGTTTAGGAATATTCAAAAGGGCCAGTAACAGCAGGACCTGTTCATGCAAGGTTGGAACTTAAATTACAATGAATATAATCGATTTAAGACCGCCTTGTTATCCTTTAATAAATCTCATTCTTTGAAGATGTACAAAAATTATTTTATAATCGTCTTAGAGCTTTTGTATTGCATGACAGCCAGCTTGCAGGGGTTCTCGAATGTGAGGGAACATTTGTAGGCCGACAATGCGTGCTCGCAGTTATAAAATCTTTCTTCGTTTGTTGTAATACTGAAGGTTGCACTTTAATATGGTCCTTTACTTCCAAATACGAATCTAACAAGGGAACCTCCCCATCGCACCCCCCTCAGATTTAGTTATAAGTTATCACAGTGGATAGGCCTTGAAAAACTGAACACAGATCAATCGAGAAAACAGGAAGAAGTTGTGTGGAACTATGAAAAAAATAAGCAAAATATACGAACTGAGTAGTCCATGCGGAAGATATGTCACATCAAGGACTGTGTGAACTCAGGAGCGCCGTGGTCCCGTGGTTAGCGGGAGCAGCTGCGGAACGTGAGGTGGTTCAAGTATCCCCTCGAGCGAAAAGTTTACTTTCTTTATTTTCGCAAAGTTATGATCTGTCCGTTCGTTCATTGACGTCTCTGTTCACTCTAATACGTTTAGTGTCTGTGTTTTGCGACCGCACCACAAAACGGTGCGATAAGTAGATGAAAGGACGTGCCTCTCCAATGGGAACCGAAAACATTTGATCGCAAGGTCATTTGTCAACCGATTCCTCCACAGGAAAACATGTCTGTTATAAAAAAACAGAAACGTCTGTTATATTCTATACGACACTGGTGACGGCATGTGCGTCACATTTCAGGAATATGTTGTCGACCCACCTAACTTGTACACTTGGCGAATGGGTAAAAAGATTCTTCTACCTTGCCTGACTTAGGTTTTCTTGTGGATGTGATAATCACTCACAAAAAAGTGATGAAAACATAAGAGTTTGTCACATAAACTATAACAAATGAATGCAAGTTTCACAGTAGCATAGTTTTCCATGTGCTCTGTCAAAACATATGTTTTTAACGTTTTCAAATTTTTCCGTGTGTAGACCGTCAAATCCTGCATATGTCGAAGCAAATCTGAACATGTGCTGAAAATAAAAAATTAAATTTTTCACTCGAGGGCAGACTTGAACCTAGGACCTCTTGTTCAGCAGCTGCTCCCGCTAACCACGGGACCACGGCGCTCCTGAGATTTCACTCTCATCGATGTTGCCTATCTTCAACATGGACTACTCAGTTTGTATATTTTGCTTATTTTTCATAGTTCCACACAACTTCTTCCTGTTTTCTTGATTGATCTGTGGTCAGTTTTTCAAGGCCTATCCACTGTGCCAACTTATAACTAAATCTGAGGGGGGTGCGATGGGGAGGTTCCCTTGTAAGAAATCGACACTCCAGCTCCGGTATTTCACAAATTGACATTACGTTTGGTACAATATAGATATTTTTATTTTAGTACTCATATCTTGTATTAGCAAAAAGAGCAGGCTGAGGCACACGGAAGAGGCGTATGAAGAGGTGGAATGAAGACAGGACGGCAGGTTAACTCCTACGGATTGCTAACGCAAGAGATAAAGCGACCAAGGACATAACATCAATGAGGCAGGTAAAGGATGAATCACGTGTAGTATTACACGACCTTGCGAAAATCCTGAATACGTGGTGGGAGTACTTTGAAAGGCTATTGAATGAAGAAAATGTACGAGAGAAGTATGAGGATGGAGATATAAATGAAGAAATGGCCCAAAGTATACGAGGGGCGTTTGAAAAGTGCGTACAAAAATGAAAATTACTTACGTGTTTGGGGTGAATCTTTTTTACTTTTAGACATAAGTCTCCTTTTAGACTTATACACTTCGTCCAACGTTGTTCTAATTTGTTGATCCCTTCCGAATAATAGGAATTGTCCAAGTCTGCAAAATAGCTATTAATTACTGCAATCACTTCCTCGTTTGAATAAAATCTTTGTCCTGGCAGCCATTTCTTCAAATTGGGGAACAAACAGTAGTTCGAGGGAGCCAAGTCTGGAGAATAGGGGGGATGTGAAACAAGTTGGAATCCTATTTCCATTAATTTTGCGACCGAAACTGCTAAGGTGTGTGCCAATCGCCAGCGTTTTTCTTGCAGCTCGGTTTTCAAATGGTCCAATAACGATGAATAATATTCGCCTGTAATAGTTTTCCCCTTTTCCAGATAGTCGATGAGGATTATCCCTTGTGAATCCCAAAAGACAGTCGCCATAACCTTTCCGGCCAAAGGAATGATCTTCGCCTTTTTTGGTGCAGATTCTCCCTTGGTAACCCATTGGTCAGATTGTTGTTTGGTCTCAGGAGTATAGTATTGTATCCATGTTTCATCCACAGTGATGAAACAACGCTTAAACTCCTGCGGATTCTTCCATCCTTGCAACACTTCACACGATTCCGTTTTGGTCAAGCGTGAGCAATCACGGAACCCATCTTGCGGATAGCTTTCTCATGTCCAAATGTTTATGCAAAATATTATGTACCCGTTCATTCGAGATGGCCACAGCACTAGCAATCTCAAGCACCTTAACTCTTCTGTCATCCATCACCATACCATTTTATCAATGATTTCTGGGGTCGTAACCTCCACAGGGCGTCCAGAATGTTCAGCATCACTCGTGCCCATACGACCACTCCGAATTTTGAAACCACCCTTAAAACTGTTCTAATCGAAAGTGCAGAGTCACCATAATGTTTATCAAGCTTCTCTTTAGTCTCCTGAGGCGTTTGGCCTTTCATGAAGTAATGTTTAATCATCACAGGAAATTCTTTTTCGTCCATTTTTTTGACAATCACTAGACTTCCTTGATTCACAAGAATGCCAAACACAAAGTAATAGACCAATATGGCTGAAACTTGGTGTGCGTTCTTTCCGAAGATGCTACTAACTAAACATGACCTCGATACGCGCCGGTGGTGCCATCTCTCGGACTTCACGGACTTTTCAAACGCCCCTCGTAAGTAGGGAATAAGTCGAACACGCGATGAAGAAAATGAATAATGGGAAGGCCCTAAGGGCATGGAAAAGTCTAGGAGAACAGGGAACTGATATTCTCTGGGATCTAATGCAGAAGATCTGGAAAGGAGAATGAATGCCGCATGCGTGGAGAAGCAGTATACTGGTTCCCACGTATAAGGGGAAAGTGGGATATCCAAAACTGTGGCGATTATAGAGGGATAAAACTGATGTCCCACACAATGAAGATCTGGGAAAGGATAATTAAGAAGACGCTGCGTCTACAAACTGAAGTATGTGAAGAACAGTTTGGATTTATGCCGGGAAAAAGTTTGGTCGTACGTAAAATCTATGAACACTACAAATAATTCAATACCTTCTCTTGCTGACAGTACGAGTAATGTAACTGATGATGATAAACAGAAGGCTGAAATTCTAAACCCAGCTTTCAAAAACTCATTTACGGTAGAGTACTGCAGCACCATTCCCCCTTTCAATTATCGAACAAACGAAAGGATGGCTGACATAGTGTTTAGTGTATCTGGGATTGTAGAACAGTTAAGGTCCTTAGACGCCAGGAAGGTATCTGGCCCAGACGGTATCCCCATAAGATTTTAAGTTGACTATGCTACAAATATAGCACCATTCTTATCTATCATCTATCAGAGATCACTGGAACAGAGGAAGGTTCCACGGGACTGGCAGAAGGCCAAGGTCATAGCAATCTATAAAATGGGTAGAAAATAAGATGCACATAATTACCGGCCAATTTCACTGACATAGATTTGTTGTAGAATCATGGAACATATTTTGCGTTCAGACATAATGACCTTTCTAGACTGTGAGAAGCTCATCTGCAGAAACTAGCACGGTTTTAGGAAACAGCGGTCATGCGAGACACAGCTGGCCCTCTTTGTGCAAGATGCACAACAGGCTCTAGATACAGGCTTCCCGGTTGATGCCTTATTTCTCGACTTTCGAAAGGCGTTCGACTCAGTTCCGAACTGTCGCTTGCTACAAAAAGTGCGCGCTTACCGGTAACATACGCGGTTGGATATAATGTTTTAACAGACAGGGAGCAGTATGTCGTCCTGAACGGGGTGACTTCAACAGAAACAAGCGTAACTTCTGGTGTGCCGCAGGGCAGCGTAATAGGTCCTCTGCTTTTTACGATTTACATAAACGATCTGGTTGATGTTATTGACTGCGGCCTTAAGACTGTTTGCCGATGATGCTGTAGTCTACAGGAAGGTAATATCACAGGAAAGTTGTGAACAAATCAATGAGGATTTGCAGAAAATAAATGCGTGGTGTAATGACTGGCAGTTACCTCTCAATATTAGCAAGTGTAACCTACTGCGTATAACAAGGCGAAAATCCCCATTCATGTACGAGTACAAAATAAATGCCCAGTCTTTGGAAGCGGTAACGTCCGTCAAGTATCTGGGTGTGACTATTCGAAATGATCTCAATTGGAATGATCAGATTACACAAGTAACGGGTAAGGCGACCTCTAGATTGCGGTTTATTGGTAGAATCCTGAAGCGCTGCAGTCCTTCAACAACGGAAATAGCTTACAGTACGTTAGTTCGTCCAGTCTTGGAGTATCGATCGTTTGTATGGGGCCCTTACCAGTTGGGTCTGATTCAAGAGATTGAGAAGATCCAAAAAAGAGCGGCAAGATTCGTGACTGGTACATTTAGCCATCGCGAGAGCGTTACAAATCTCATAGAAAGTCTGAAGTGGGACACACTTGCAGATAGACGACGCGCTAAACAGAAGGGGCCGCTCACTAAATTTCGAAATACGATCTTCACCGAGAATGTAGAGCATATATTATTACAACCAACTTTCAAATCGCACAATGATCACCATTCGAAGATAAGGGAAGATAAGGAAGAGCTCGTACTGAGGCGTTCAGACAGTCGTTTTTCCCTCGCGCAATCCGCGAGTGGAACAGAGGGGGGGATATGACTTTGGCGCGAATTGTTCATTCCAGTTTCTGCTATTTTATTGCATTTCATTGAGGTCCTTAATAAAATACAAGCAAATAGCAGAAATTGGAATGAACATCTCTGAAGAATGAGTGGAAAAGATTACCTCTCAGGGCAGAATATTTAAGCCAGTTGGGAAAAGAAGGCAACGAAGACCGAAGAAGCGAAAGGTACAACGCTTTACGTTAAGATGATGATGATAATTGTTGCTTGGTCTTAATTTTCTTCTATTAGTTTCTACGGTGCTCTTTCAGTACCTGGTCAATGTTATGAACATAAACAAGCTAATAGTATATGTACGGTAAAACCCGTTTTCACATTCCCAGATTTTAAAATGTCAATATTTCTAAATCACGTGTACGACGGGGGGGGGGGGGGGGGGGGGGGGGGAATGTTTTGTTGCCCCTACTGACATGAAAACCACCGGGCGCCCCAGATTCCCACAGCCAGTGCAGTTCACTTGGGCGCTTTGTGTGTCTAACTGTGAGCGGGACAATGCTGCTGTTCAGCCTAACATGCCTCGAAGGACGAATTTTACGTATGCGACCAGAGTCTCTTTACAGCAATGACGATGATGAGGTCCCATACTCTGAGGAGCGTAGGAGACGGTGTGGGAAACCCGCACCGCCGTATTAGGCAAGGTCCTAGCGGAGGTGGTTCTTCACAACAAGATGGATGTGCACCGCAGCGACGCAGTTCGAACACACTAACTTTAGCGTGTGCCACATAACACTGAAAATCTCCCTCATAGTAGTCACCCACGGCAACAACACTTAGTTGATAACCGCCACCCACAATTAAATTTGTCTCTCTCAGGTACCCCCATGGACAATAGGACAGAAGTGCACGCTGCCTATCTGGAGGCAATTGGGAGAGCTGTGCAGATCCAAACAGTACGCAAGACGAGGCAATATGGCTTCTGGACGTCCCTTACAAACAGTGTGAATCCTCCAGCATCTTGGCGTGCGGTGATTATTGGTAAGGGAACATTTAAAATGGGCTCTTGGGCCAGTAGCATCGAATTCTCTTCAATGACAAGAAAAAGATTTATCTGACATCTAATGAGTGTAGTTCGAGGGAGTGTGAAGGCAGCATACTACAAAATGACTTCTTCCCCCTCGGCCATAAGCATTAGAATAACAGCAGTTTTTAAACATCGATAATTAGTACGGAATAATATTCATATAAATAACAAGTTTTGAATATTAAGTATTTTAAAATTTGCGATTTATAAAATAAATTCAATAGAATTCAATTTCAATGCCAGGTTAAAAACACAGAATCCCTTTTGAGCACATGAAATTACAAAAATTCGTGAGATTTCCCTGATTTTTCCAGGTAAAACGTAATTCTCTGAGAATTCCAGGTTTAGCAGAAGAATCGCCATCCTGGATCGAGAGAGTGGAACAACAGGGTACTGAATGTTAACCAGTAGCAGATTTTGATTTCACTTATGTGCGTTTACGCACAGACTGTATTTATTTTGGGTATTGTTTCGTTTTTATTTTACAGCAAAGGTTTTTTATTATATTTGTAGTACTTGAGGGTTATTTTCTGCTTCCCGGCACCGCCAGTCTGTATGTGTACGCAGTTATGCAACTAATGGATCAATTTTAGCTGTGTGTGTCTATGTAGCGACGGCAGTTTAAAAACCTATACTCATACTACAAAGCGGGACCTAAACTCACTACCTCAGCTTTTCGAGCCCGAGAAGCTACACCGAGACCACCGAAGCCTGCTGCGGTTCTGAGATCCTGCCAACTGAAAAGAGTCAGAAGTACGAAAGCTGCACTGACACTCGTGATGCAACAGCAACTGTCAACTGTGACAGATACGAATAAGAAGCAACAGATGTCCGTAAGTGAAACAGCTCAGTGGTACACAGGCAGAACATTTTACAGCTTATGGTCTTTTACTAGAGAACCGAGGAACCTTAGGCCACTGCGTCTTTCACACCGATGTTTGGTACACTGGTACACGCCTGTCACAAAATAATAACGCAATATTAAAAACATGGCGAACAGAAACACAACTGAATAATGATATACTGCTTGTGGAATAGCGAATACCACGAGTGGTTGTCTATCTCTTGGAAGAGGGGTAGAGGTTGGGGAGAGATAAGATTAACAGATCAAACGAAAGCTCCGCCAGCACCGATAAACACTTTCGTGGAGCCCATGGCCCGAGCGCAGACGAAGCGGGAAGCGGCGCAATCGCTCACGCGCCATCGATTGGCAGCGGCGTCGGCTCGCGCCATCAATCGGCACAGGCGCCCACAAAAGTGCGAGTCCTGGGCATCAGCAACAAGGATGGCAGCGAGTACATAGTAGCTCTGGACATAACACTTCAATCGAGGCACACAAATGCACATAATGGATATAGCTGTGGAGAAATGCTTGAGGCGAAGTAACACAAACACTCTAGTTTCGTGCTATATGAAACGCTATCTACGTAAACGTGTTAAGTGTGTTCTTAAATATATTTTCTACGACATGAGCGTACCTACTGCCATTTTATCAAATCTGTGGTAGAAAGGCACTTGTAATAAGGAACTGAAGAATACTTTCAAACTCTTGCTTTCCTGTCGATAAAATTTAAATTTCTGGCACATTCGTCGAAAAATATTGAGTTTCGAACACTTAGCTGGAGAATTCGTAAAGATACAAAAACAGAAATAATCAAAAACTTTTTCAGGTACATTGGAATTATACGGATGTAACGTGACATTTGAATCTTTTATCATTTATTTTTAGAAAGAAATATTATTATGCTTGTAAGCAGCATTATTTATCTATGTCACATGACTTTACCTGCATTCAACCACGGGAAAATCTCTTCCCATCCGAGAAACATTCTTATTTTCAGATTTTTATGTGAAATGCTTTAAAGCAATTTCGTCTAGACACAAAGCATATTGTAGAACAAAAGCAAACTGGTGCTTTTCATTTATTATCACAAAGCATAAAATAAGAATACATTTTATATGTTTTACGACTGAACAACCCTGCTGGGCAAAACCTACATCTGCCCCTTGGTCCATATTCAGGCCAACGACCGACACTGTAAATGTGCACATTATGAACTGGCACAGGAGCAGTAACATTTTCAATGTTTCAAAGACCTTTCACTGTCTTTCAATCTCACCAATACAAAAGCGATAAATTAGGGACGAAGTCTTTCGCGACGGCGCTGTTGTTCAAAACTTTCTCAGACTTCTTGATGGGTCAGTTCCGGGTAAAACCTCGAGCTTTCGACGAATACCTCCATGGTCTTCGACAGGAGCAGCTGATAATCGAAACTGCTGCTGTGGTAGCTGCTGATTGGTCAGTAATTACGTAATGCTGTCGTCACAGATGGTGGCAGTGGCTGCGCTGATGGCGCCATCGCTCACGTTGTCGCGTAAACATTGCGACGAATATCTCTGCCTGTTCTCTGTATCGAGAGTTCGCTTCCACGTACACTGTAAAAGCGCACATCATCAATTAATTACAAAAACCTGGCATGTAAGAGCGTGGGACAAAACTTTTGTTTCGTCAAACATGAGGCTGTGCTCAATAACTGCGGATTTCTCCAGTTCTCGATTTTTTAATATGCCGTTGACGTTCCGCACAGCGGTCGGAAACGGTGCGGATGCACTGACCGATGTAGCTGCTTCGGCACTCACAAGTGATGTTATAAATCCCAGGGTTTCTGAGGCCGATACTGCCTGAACAGGGTGCATCATCGCCTTTATCTTCCTAGGAGGTCGGAAATCAGATCTGATAAGTAGTCTTCTCAGGACACGACCTATTTTTCTAGATGTAGCTACCCAGAAAGGAAGGAAAGCAATCAGAGGTTCATCAAACGAATGTTCAACATTTTCAAGTTTCCTTTTCTTGGAGAACGCTGACTTCATTCACGTGAAGCATACCCGTTCTTTCGGAAAACGTACTTCAGATAATTAATTTCGCAATCTACGTGGTCCTCATCGCAACAGTTTTTGCTCTGTGTTCCAATGTATTTAAAACTACTCTCTCCTGAACTGGATAATGAAAACTCTAGGTGTTAAGATACAAATCAGTGTGCGTCCGCTCGCGGTACACTCAGCGGCCAAGACGTCCATCTGATTTTCGGTGTACCAAAACATCTAAAACTGGCAGCCTTCCCTCTTTCTCTGTCTCGACAGTGTTCATATGTTCAAGGAAGGGCTCAAAAGCTCCTACGCCGTGTGGCCAGACCATAAACGTGTCGTCAACATAACGATAAAATGGAAACAGACGAAGGGGAGCCAAACGAAATGCATGTTCCTCAGAAAAGCTAGCCACTGCAAGAGACAACGGAGAACCCATAGCCATTCCGTCCATCATTTCATAAAATTTACCGCCTTACAGGAAGTAGGTGAGCATCATAACACATCGGAACAACTTTACAGTTTTAGGAGGAAAATGATCCGCCAACAGCTTCCATGTGTCCTCCACAGGAAATTATGTAAATAGTGATACCATATACAGGCTGACTAAAATACTGTTTGAGCCAACTCCAATCTGTGTAACTTTCTCAATGAACAACTGAGAGTTTCTGATGTGATGTTCGCAGTGGCCAGCTATTGAAGTCATCAACTTAGTTAAATATTTGCCCAGCCTTCTGGCGAAATACTTTCCTTGTGGACTTTAAGTAATCCGTACAGCATGGGAGGTCTAGGAGCTCGTGCTCCAACATTTTTGATGATATCTTCTGGTAGACCAGAATTCCTCAGGACATCCATCATTTTTCAGTCGTGTGACAGTTGGGTCCCATTTCAGGCATTTTTTAATACCAAAGAATATCACAACCAAGTGACATTGCTGTTGGAAGACAGCACGTACAAATACCTAAAACGATCTGTCTTGACAGCAGAAAATAAATACTCACTTAAATAACTCTGCTATATAAACACGAGCTCGGTGAAGTTATTTTATCTAATCAGATGAGAGAACAGGACAGGAAATGCTGTGGAGGTATTGTCTGGGGAAGTTACCTTTCCCATTTGAACGCTACAGCTGCCGCGCAGGATGACTAAGGATCAATTTCCCCTCTAGCAGTGTCGAACGGTGTGCAGATATTTACGTAGAAACTGCCATTATGCGTTTCTGGCGTTAGTATTAACAGTAAATCGTATCTGTATTACATGTAATGTTAACGTACTTTGTGGAATATACACGCGCCCAGGCAAGTCGCCGGCTAGGGTGGCCGAGCGGTTCTAGGCGCTACAGTCTGGAACCGCGCGACCGCTCCGGTCGCAGGTTCGAATTCTGCCTCGGGCATGGATGTGTGTGACGTCCTTAGGTTAGTTAGGTTTAATTAGTTCTAAGTTCTAGGGGACTGATGACCTTAGAAGTTAAGTCCCATAGTGCTCAGAGCCATTTGAACCATTTGAACCAGACTGTGATTCATAAGACGATCTGTAGAACGAACGGCTAACTTTCTGAAACACCCTCTTGTTGCTCTTTGTGACGTAGTGTGTAGAGTAAAATGGGGAATCGCCTGCTCGCTCTTCAGTTTTCAGACCTACAAAGGAGGGAAGTGCATGACCACTATCCAGCGACCTCCTTTTCCTCACGCTGTTACGCCCCCTCCTTTCTCCCTCCTAGTTTCGATCCTGTTACACCCCCAGAACACAATTTATTCCTTAATACGGTACTCCCGCACTTAGATGTGACACACATACTTTTTACATGCTCTTAAGCCTACTTCATTTAGCAATAAAAAATTTTATACCATTAAAATCCTATTTTTTAACAATCTGCGATTTTTAAATCCCTGCAACGCGGAATACGACTAGTTCTACAAAAAGAGTAAACAGAAACTTTGCTGTGGGGAATTTAACGCAGTTTAGTTTTGTACTGGGAAACTTCTTCGCTAAGCAACAGTCCTTTTTGAGATATTCCTGGAAAACGTAAAAAAAAAAAAACCAGCCTCCACATCCTCACGCTCATAGCTCATACCCAGCCCGTCATGATTATTATCGTACTATGCTGTTCATGACACTCACTTCTACCGCCGTACAAGAAGTTGCGACCACGTGAATTTTGCCTTAATTTTCCTTCGTGGACTGGACTCTTTTCGATGCCAATCCGACAACGACAATCGAGCGGTTGGCCGAGTGTCCGAGAAGTGAAACCAGCCCACTCAGTTTGCCAACCGAGACACTGGCTTGTTATTTTCCGACATTACAAAATGTCACAACCATTGTAGCCATGTATCTTACTTGGAAGGGTTTAATTATATCACTCTCCCTTACAGCATACATATTTACAATAGTGCTTAGCACTGTCCTAACAGATACGTTCGTCGTACGTCCCACATTGACTTCTGCAGTTATTTCACGCGGGGTTGCTTCTCGTTTAGCACTGACAACTGCACGCAAACGGCGCTGCTCTCCGTCGTTAAGTGAAGGCCGTCGGTCACTGCGTTGTCCGTGGTGAGAGGTAACGCCTGAAACTTAGTCATTCTCTCTTTTTGGTACAACTAAGACTGCTAGTCCGTCCCTACTTTTATTATTTGGGCAGCGTTTTGTCTTTGTGGATGCGCTGCCATTTTTATCCATATAGAAACTTTTTATAACTATCCGTTCAGATAAGTTCACACCATTGTATTCCAGTTTCGTGGCGGGAATTTAGAGTGCCTTTTATAAGCTAAGCTTACGATAATGCCTTAAACATCCGAAACTAATTGTGGAATGAATAAGAAGTCTAAAGTGGAAAAATGCCGCCATTTGACTCTCAGTTATTGAAAAATCGTTAACAGCAAAGTCATGTGCACCAAACTGGCGAAGTGTGTCTACTAACGAAGCAAGCTAAACAATTCGGGTAGAAAGCAGGATAGCACAAGGACAGCGGTGGAATGGCATAGCGGAAGAGGCTCGGTCAGTTTTAGCGGCTGAGCCTTTTAAGACACGTCTCCTCAAAGCAATCGTGCGCCGCTTAGCGCTGCACTTGAGGTACGGTGGGTTGCGGTGACGTGCGGCCGCGCTCCGGGGGTTGACGGCGCAGGCGCGGGCGTGCCTCGTGTGGCGGCCGGAGCCGACCGCGGCCGGCGGCGGCCGAGCGGCCCCGCCGGCGTCCCGGGCGCCCGCCCGGGCGAGTCAATACCCGCGTCCGCCGTGCTAGCGCCGGCCCGCCGCCGCCACGCCACGTCGAGCAGAGCCGCCGTATTGATTGAGGGGCAGTGGCGCCGGCGCCGGCTGCCGCCCGGACGCCTTGCCTCCGCCGCGAGGGTCGCGCCCGTTGCCTCTGTTTGTATACCGAATCGTGTCCACACAGCTACTGACGCTAGTAAATTTCGCGCGCGGGAAACAGAACGTACAAAACTGCTCTTAGGCGCTTCCTACTAGTTAGTTTTCCCCGAACCAAAACCTAATACAAGTAGAACAACAAACGGTACATTCTTTATTATATTCTGGTACTTCCGTTAGCCCATTAAAAAAAGGAACAGATCGGAAATGTAAAAGCGAGGAAATTAAATTTACGGAATTTTCTTAGTCGTGCCATATAAACTGAAAGTGATTCACGAGATGTGTGAGAAAAGTAATACGACTGGTTTTTTTTGTATCTACCATAGCATTTTTTTTTTTCTCAAACAACAATACTGCCCCTTCAAAGCAGTTCCCTTCGGCATCTATTCACCAGCGGAGTCGTCGTACCTAATCTTGGTAGCACCGCTGAAAGGCTTTAACTGGTGGGGACTTTTTAACATGCTGTTCACGTTCTTTTCAATGTTCTACAAAGTCTCCAAATTAAGCCATTTTTCAATATCGGCAATCGAAAAAAGTGACAAGAAAACAGATCGTGTGAATAGTGGGCTATGGAACAACAGGTATGCCTTTTGACGTCAAAATTCAGTGATGAAAGTAGCCGTGTGATATACGGCATTATGATACAGCATCCATTTGCCTGAATGTCCGGTCTCACTCTATTCACCCTTTTCCTAGCCTCTCAAGGACGGCTTTGTAAAACACTTGGTTGACAGTTTGTCCTGTTGTTGTTGTGGTCTTCAGTCCTGAGACTGGTTTGATGCAGCTCTCCATGCTACTCTATCCTGTGCAAGCTTTTTCATCTCCCAGTACCTACTGCAACCTACATCCTTCTGAATCTGCTTAGCGTATTCATCTCTTGGTCTCCCTCTACGATTTTTACCCTCCACGCTGCCCTCCAATACTAAATTGGTGATCCCTTGATGCCTCAGAACATGTCCTACCAACCGATCCCTTCTTCTGGTCAAGTTGTGCCACAAACTTCTCTTCTCCCCAATCCTATTCAATACTTCCTCATTAGTTATGTGATCTACCCATCTAATCTTCAGCATTCTTCTGTAGCACCACATTTCGAAAGCTTCTATTCTCTTCTTGTCCAAACTATTTATCGACCATGTTTCACTTCCATACATGGCTACACTCCATACGAATACTTTCAGAAATGACTTTCTGACACTTAAATCAATACTGGATGTTAACAAATTTCTCTTCTTCAGAAACGCTTTCCTTGCCATTGCCAGCCTACATTTTATATCCTCTCTACTTCGACCATCATCAGTTATTTTGCTCCCCCAATAGCAAAACTCCTTTACTACTTTAAGTGCCTCATTTCCTAATCTAATTCCCTCAGCATCACCCGACTTAATTAGACTACATTCCATTATCCTTGTTTTGCTTTTGTTGATGTTCATCTTATATCCTCCTTTCAAGACACTGTCCATTCCATTCAACTGCTCTTGCAAGTCCTTCGCTGTCTCTGACAGAATTACAATGTCATCGGCGAACCTCAAAGTTTTTATTTCTTCTCCATGAATTTTAATACCTACTCCGAATTTTTCTTTTGTTTCCTTTACTGCTTGCTCAATATACAGATTGAACAACATCGGGGAGAGGCTACAACCCTGTCTTACTCCCTTCCCAACCACTGCTTCCCTTTCATGTCCTTCGACTCTTATAACTGCCATCTGGTTTCTGTACAAATTGTCCTAGAGGTACAAATTCTTTATGCACGATACCTCTACTGTCAAAAACGCAAATCAGCATTGCTTTTACACTGAAGCGCCAAAGAAACTGGTATAGGTATGCGTATTCAAATACAAATATATGTAAACAGGCAGAATACGGCGCTGCGGTCGGCAACGCCTATATACACTGAAGAGCCAAAGAAACTGGTACATCTGCCCAATATCGTGTAGGGCCCAGCGAGCACACAGAAGTGCCGCAACACGACATGGCATGGACTCGACCAATGTCGGAAGTAGTGCTGGTGGAAACTGACTCCATGAATCCTGCAGGGCTGTCCATAAATCCGCAAAGAGTACTAGGGGGTGGAAATCTCTTCAGAAAAGTACGTTGCAAGGCATCCCAGATTTGCTCAATAATGTTTATGTTTGGGAAGTTTGGAGGCTAGCGAAAGTGTTTAAATTCAAAAGAGTTTTTCTGGAGCCACTCTGTAGTAATTCTGGACGTATGAGGTGTCTCATTGTCCTGCTGGAATTGCCCAAGTCCGTCAGAATGCAAAATGGACACGAAAGGATGCAGGTGATCAGACAGGATGATTACATACGTGTCACCTGTCTGAGTCGTATCTAGACGTATCAGGGGTCCCATATCACTCCAAATGGACACGCCCCACGCCATTACAGAGCCTCATCCAGCTTTATTTTCCCGTACGACCATTTCACCAGTGTACATCCCACACGAACGGGACCAACGACGACTGAAGTGGATTGTTCAAAGTGACATAACTGCAACCCTTCCGCAAACTGCTGCAGATTTCAATGCTGGGCCACCAAAAAGTGTCAGCGTGCGAAACCATTCAACAAAATGTCATCGATGTGGGCTTTTGGAGCTGAAGGCTCACTCGTGTACCCTAGATGATTGCACGACACAAAGCTTTACGCCTCGCTTGAGCCCGCCAACACCGGCATTGGGCTGTTGATGACCGGAACCATGTTGCCTGGTCGGACGAGTCTCGTTTCAAATTGAATAGAGCGGATGAACTTGTACGGGTATGAAGACAACCTCATGAATCCATGGACCCTGAATTTCAAGCAGTGGACTGTTCAAGCTGGTGGAGACTCTGTAAAGATGTCGGGCGTGTGCAGTTGCAGTGATATGGGACCCTTGATACGTCTAGATACGACTCTTGACACCTGACACGTACGTAAGCATCCTGTCTGATCACCTACATCCATTCATGTCCACGGTGCATTCTGACGGACTTTGGCATTTCTAACAGGAAAATGCCCCCCCCCCCTCCCCCCCCCCCCCCCCACACACACACACGCCTAAAAATTGCTAAATAGTGGCTCCAGGAAGACTTCCGCTGGCCATCAAGTTCCCAGGCATGAACATTATTGACCATATCTGGGATGCCTTGCAATGTGCTATTCATAAGAGATCTCCACTCCCTCGCACTCTTACGGATTTATGAACAGCACTGCAGGATTCGTGGTGTCAATTCCCTCCAGCATTACTTCAGACTTTATTCCAGTCCGTGCCACATCGTGTTGCATTTTGGATACTCGTGAGAGCCCCACACGATATTAGGGAAGTGTACCAGCTTCTTTGACTCTTCGGTGTAGCTTTGATTTGCTAATTCGAGCTTTTTTGCGGTCGAGGAGATGACTCAGTGTGCCACTCTTTACTTTGCCGCATTCCACTGACTCATCTTGCAGAAAAGCTAATATTTCATCCGCCGATTCTTTCTCACTCTGCTATATTCCTTGGGTTCCTTTCTGACGGAATGTCAACTTTTGAAACTGTTGTAGATATAATGCAGTGTTTGCTTTGTTTATAGCCGCCACTTTTCTGCTTTGCATCAATGCCACTAGCACTGTGGCACCGTTATGAGTTGCTCGTCGACTAAGTAGTTCAACTGTGCACCGTAACCTAGTCTGCGCTCATAATCAGATACCTCCAGTTCCACCCCCTTTAACCATCAAAACCCAATATTGATGTTGAATGGTAGACAACATGTGAGGAGTCGAATGCTGTAAATATCATCGGCCGTATTGACCTCGCACTCAAAGAGTTCCTTGTAAGAGACTAAACAGCCGTCGTCGTACGTTTCTACAATAATCTAATTTGACAGGAGACACACTATTATTCTAATTTTTCCCCACGCATTCAGCATTTCACGCCGCCTCGGGGATGGAACACGGAGTACAATTTACAATAATGTCAACGACGGGAATAGAATCCATCACTCTGATAAACGGCAGCTCATCTTAAAAGCACGGCTAACAGCACAGGCCGAGAAAGCAGTACACACCAGCGCAATGAAGTGGATAAACACGTGATCTCCCTGGTTTCTTCGGCGTGATTGATCAACGGTGTGTTTCCTGGTGTTCAGCTGGGTTATTGTTTCCATTTTATACACAATACTTCTACGACCGACCCACCCATCGATCGCCTAACAATGCACACAATATGGAAACAACAACTCGACTAAATATCCGTAGGAACACTACTAAGCATTCATGGAAACTTCTGCATCTACATTCTGCAAATCACTATGAAGCATGTGTCAGGGGTACTTTTTAATGCATCACGTATTAAGACTTCTTCCCTTCCATTCATGGATTGAGCGCGACAAGAATGATTGCTTGTACGTCTTTGTGTAAGCTGTTATTTGTATAATTCTATCTCTACTATCTCAAAGCGACGAGATGGCAGGAAAATACTAAAGATTAATGAAAAAAAAAGGGGGGGCTATTTGCTACCAGTCATGACAGCTAGTTTTTCGCGTTAACGCAGATTTTCAGGCTTTCGCTCACATTCGAGCACAATTCACAAATATCATTGGCCCAAAGCAGATTACAAAGTCCGCAACAAATATGGAAATTTTGTAAAACAACACTTTCTGCAAAGCTGTATGCTATCTGTAGCTACTAGATTTTCTCAGAACTTATGATGAAACGGATATACACATATTCACTAGGAGAATGGTAAGTCGGTGTTTGACCGAATCTGCAGCTCATCCAAAGTCCATAAAAAACTAATCAACTTGGTTACCTCTATATATGGTAGTTGAGATATCGTATGTGAACAGCGCGAATTGACTTTCGCACAATCTCTGTTTCCGCAGTCCATACTGGTTTCGAAATTGTCAACTGGTAGAAATACTGGTAAGTAATATAACACGATAGATGAGTGGACCAGTTTTGATTTTTTTTGTTGATGGGGTAACCCCTGTGCTTTTTTTCAAATCTCTGAACACATCTCTCTGCTCAATGGATCTACTTTACAAATCATGTGTAGCACCTCACATACTCCGGAAGGCTCTGAGAATCTCATTACGTTTTGGCTATTTCGTCTGCTATTATCTTCTACTTTGCCTTAGTTCGATCCAATCTGATAGGTCTTATTGTTTTTTAAGGAATAATTTGTCACGCAACGTTATGAATAGGCAACAAGAACTGAAATATCCACAACATTCTCTTGGCCAAGCTTATCGCATAGGTTACTACTACTATATTTTTAATTATTTTGTCCACAACAATTGCTTACTCGCAGAACTTCTGAATTATACGCGAATTACATAATTTAGATTGCGTTATGTGGAACGAGCTACAGGAAATGTTCAGTCAATCTGAAGCATCAATATCTTTGATGTCATTGTTAAAAGGTAAAAAGAGAATAAAGCTATTATTGTAAACGATCGCCGAAGATTCGGCTCCTTTTATTTGCCGGCGACGTGTCAATACTTACAGCGTACGGCAACGAAACCTGTTGATTGGAATAAAATACTGCATATTTATTGTTTTAATTCCACTCTTTAATGTTCTTAAGTAACTTGAGAATTAAAATTCCACATTTTTAAAATGATATCCGGCGAATTACGCCGTGTACTATCAATACACATTTATTAGAATTCTTCAGATCAAGTCGAATATTTCGTGCATAGCAATGGGTATGAGACTATTGTTTGGCCTTCAAGTGTACAAGGGTGTTTGCATGATCGGTGTACACTAAGGATTTTCGATAGACCCGTACACAACAACCCAGTCAACTTTTCTCGCAAACCACGCACTGCAGTCCACACTGTGTGCGCCGTGATCCCACCGAAGCGAATGAATACCAACGAATGAGAATTCTCTCTCGTGTAAACGTTCGGCGCGCGTGAGCAAACGGCATTCGGTCGTGTTTGGTTCGCATTAGTTTGCGTTCGCTCGTGTCCTATTGGTTGTCCATCTTTTAGCGAAACATCAAAGGAAGTTCGCGTGCTCTTCGTTTCGGCGTTAGCAACACCGAAAACTTTCGTCTGCTATTTTGTCTTCTTTTGTTATTGTTGTGGTTGACATGAGTTCCGCGAACGATGGAGATGTCCGGAGAGAGTATAATGTTGCTGAGAGAAGAATGTATGTCATACGAGCTTCTGGGATCCAAGAGATCCACAGCACAAATGCAGAAAGAAAAAATATATAAATGGTAGAAAATTGCTAATGACATGACTGATGTATCACTGTTATTTTAGAGATTAGAAAAGATAAAATGGTTCACTCGGGATCACGTTATCTGCCCTCTAACATACTATGTAACAGATTATACCAAGTATCCAATGTGACAGGTCGTATGTACATTTTACGTTTTTTTAATCATATTTTATTGACATTATCTTTCTTATAAGTATTTAACAAAATCCTTGAAATGTTTCACACATGTCACGGCATACATCAGAAACTATCTGATACACAGCAGATGGTTTGTAAGGGGTTGAAGGGACCAGACTACAAAGGCTATCGGTCCACACAGCAGATGCTGAAATGCGAAACTACTATTGGCGATATGTCTCTGGTTGCTAATAACCATGGTGTTAATGCTAGTTTTTCTTCAGCTTATGTTTGTTGTCAGTAATTAGTGTTCTGTTTTTAAATTTCCTTCTGCATTGTAATGAAGAGCAGCGAAAAGCATTAATCTGCATACGGGCAAGGTTGTGCACCAATGTTAATGAAAGCTGGAGCTGCAATTCAGTGCTGAGTGCACTAAATCCCAGCATTTCACATTTGCGTACAAACTGACAAGCATTAACTACTTCCCTTCCTATACTATTTTGCTTACTGCGGCAAAAACAGCAAGCTCTTCATGCAAACAATCTCCTGAGAATATCACAGTTTTATAGCGCTGCTCTAACTACACAGCGTTGTATCCAGTGTGACTATTATCGGCACACAAAACAATAATGCAGCGTTCATGGATTATGTTCCTTATCTCATGTAGTGAGCACTGGCGAATTGTTTGCGAATGGGTATTCGCTTCCATTCGCTCCGATGTAAAGGGAGCATTGTTGAAGCCACACATCGCCAACATAATTTTGATCAGGACTGGTCAAAAAAATTTAAATCCTGTTGAGGAACGTTTGAGATTCCAAATTCTTGCATACTAATGTGTGTTCAAGAAAGTAAAGATTAATGACCCCTACTCTCAACAATACACATCACACCTTAACACGTTCTGAATGAACGGACCTCTCATTAAATTCTGTATGGGATTGTCAGAGCTCATGTTGAACATGTTTTACTCAGTCACACGTTCAAACAGATGAAAGCGCGTCTCGTCACTACAGAACCCCTGCGCGTTCATGATCAACATTGCAAGCAATTCTTCACATGCATTCTTCCCAGCAAAAAAATCGCGTTGGCTGCGTTTTTGCACCACTACCAGACTGGCTGGAAGTGGAATTCGTCATGGAGAATTCGCCTAACAGAACGTTCAGGAAGTCGAAGGACGCCTGCATGCCTACATGCAGCGCCGAGAAAATCGTCAAAAAAGTCAGCCTTACTGTTTCCGATGTTTTGTGGTGATCTCAGGAGATATGGCACCTCATTCTTCTTCTACGCACATTTCCAGTTGTCTTGAAGATGTACACGCACGAATCAATAGATTGCGGAGCAGAATTTTGGTGGGAATACTAAAGTGTGCACGAGTTGCACGTTGCGTGATGACAACCGACCAGCCGTTAGAAAAGTAGGTCTCTACTAAACACGAACATGGCTCATTCTGCCAATGCATTGTCTCTACTGACGCAGATGGTAAACAAACTTCCTACTGACAGCTTGGAATCAGACCATCCCCACCCTTAGTCTACCACGCCTACCTTCACGCCGTCCCATTTAAATCAGCAAGTTTCGTTACCACACCCTGTGGTCGCAAACTGAGCTAGCAACTCTTACAACTTCTATCTGGTTCACCCAATAAGGTCAGCACTCGATAGCTGCAGTGGCGTTATTTCGATTGACATAAGTGAAAATAAGCAATGTGCTCCTTGCTGACGAGACAATTCTACTAGCTTGCTTTGACGACGAAATGGCAAGACTCATACGAAGGGTAAAGACGGTTAGTTTGTTCAACAGATTAAACTTCAACACGAGGAAGACTGTAACGAATGTTGATCGTTATAGAAAATCAAATACTACTCACTCGTCGACACACGGAACTGTTGTTGGTTGAAATTAATGCGGTATTCTTCGCTTCATCTCTCATAATTCGTGAAACAGGATGGAAGAATTACGGAATAACAATACCGTATCTGTCTTGAAAACAACACTATAAAAAAGAAACAAACCTGACTTCATATCATTGATTATCTCCATCTTTACGCACAGGTGTGAAAGCCAGACTGTCTTAGTCCTGGAAAATTTACAATTATCTCTTCAGATTATAATTATATGGTCGCCGTGCAAGGAGAAACTAGTTTTAGTTCCTTGGGACACATCAAGAGAATCCGGAGGAAACATTATGCAAGATGATATTGCTAGAAAATGCCACGTTGTTGAGCATAAAGTGAATGGTTAGTATAAACACATCACGGATCCGCCTCAAAAACAAGATAACACTCAGCACCGCGACGTCTCTCCATTACTGCAATCCAATCACTAAATCATAGAGCCATGACGTTTCGTAGTGAGTAGAACGTCCGAAGAGTGGTTCAGGGTGATTAGTCTTGACTAAACTATTTCATAAGGCTGCTGTTGCGGTCTTCGCACTGTCGGCTGGTCTGAAGTAGCTCTCAACGCTAATCTATTCTGTGCAAGCCTCTTAACATATGTTAACAACTTCCATCTGTCTATTTAAACCTGCTTACTGCGATTGGCCTGAGTCTCCTACAGCCTCACCTCCGCCCCCCCCCCCCCTCGCCCACCACACACACACACACACACACACACACACACACACACGGGAATAAACAGTTCCAATATCAAACTGACGACTCCTTGATGCCTAAAGATGTGTCCTATCAGCTACTCCTTTTTTTAGCGGTCGAAGAAATTATTTTCTTATCAATTCGGTGCAGTAACACCTCATTAGTTAACCGGTCTAATCTTCAGTATCCCTCTGTACCGCTACCTTTAAAGAGATTCTCCTCTACTCATTTCTTGAGATTCTCTTCTACTCATTTCTTAAGTCTTTTCTTGTCCATGTTTCACTTCCATTCAACGCTGGCTGCACTCAAGACAAAGACCTTTAAGGAACCCTTTTTATGACTAAAATTTATATTTGACGTTAGCAAGTTTCTCAGTCTACGTTTTATATCCTCTGTACTTCTACGATTGTTAGTTATTTTGCTCTCCGAATAGTAAAATGCGTCTACTACTTTTAGGATCTCTTTTTTTCCTAATCTAATTCCTTCACCATCGTCTGATTTAATTGGATTACATTCCAGTACTTTTCTGTCATTTTTATTAATATTCATCTTACAAGCTCTTTTCAAAACACTACCCATTTCGTTTAGGAGGACACTGTGTAATTTGGTTAACATCACTTGTCTTCATAGGTGTGGCTGTTAGTTTCATGCCCCATGGATCATCTATGCGATGTATCGTAATGATGTGGAAAGAGTCATTTTACATTATACAATTGTAACTTAGTAATCCCTATCCTACACCACATAACAACAATAGCATTTCTTATGTGGCATGGCAGATGTCAAGGAGAAACTTTTTCAGTCTGTTTTCAGATTTTATTTTGCTGTTTGTCAGACATTTTATATCACTGGATGAGTGATTAAAATTTTGGTTGCAGCAATGTGCACCTGTTTTGTGCTAAAGATAACTTCAATGTAAAATAATGAATGTCATTAACTCCTTAAACAGGTATCAATAAGATGAATGGATTTGCAGTGATATAGTGGAACTGCAGGAAAAGATACTTGGTTCAGTAATAGTGTCATATAATATGCTGATGACATAATGGCGATTTTCTCGGTTCCACAGAGGTCATCCACCAAAAATGCCTGACTATACTGGCAGGTATATCACTGTGAAGAAATCATTAAAAGAACAGATGCTTACCGAAAAACATAGATATTTTATCCAAACTATACTAATATATATCGATGCTGGTTTTTCATACGATATGTCGTTACTGAAGTGGGAATATCGAGTGGCGATATTTTTATTTTATACTATATTTTTTTCGCAACGTTCAGAAAATATTTGAAATTCTTTTGAAATTGCAGTAGAACGTGATGTGAAAGAGTCTTTCTTACTACTTTTTGAGCTTCCATCACGCCCAGTCTTTCTCTTTGAATGTGTAAATTAAGCATGGAATTGGTGGCACAAAGAATAAGTCCGAGTGCATTGGGGGGTGGCGGTGAGAATGGTATGACAAGATTTCCGATGTGAAGAAATAGCACACCAGATACGTTAAAAACCATTTTTAATGCAACCAGTGCGCTATTTCTTCAAAAACAGTCGCTGAAAATGATGAACAAAAGTCTAAATGACTGGTCTTCGCGGTGGGCGGAGACGTATGATGGGAAATACTGACGTAATCACAGAAACTAAAATGTAAACGTAGGGACTCACCTCAGAATTCTTCAACCGACCACGGCATAACAGCCCGGATAATTATAACGGACGTAATCACAGAAACTGCAACGTAATTTTGACACTACAACTGCTGTGTGCCTGAAATTTGCATAAATGAAAAAACCAGTCAAGTCGACATGAAATGTTCCGAACAAATCCGATATGTGACGAAATCGAACGACAGACCCATCGTACACCTTTCATTGTGCCAATTACATGCAGTAACCATTTTTAGCAAAACGGTTATCGCCATGCGTGAACGTGTATCGTTTTCCTTTCAATTCGTTTTCTGCGGGGGATAAGCGTATTGATGTACATAATATCTAATAATAAACCAATACTTAAATACAGTCGGCCGCTGTGCCCGAGCGGTTCTGGGCGCTTCTGTCCGGAACCGCACTGCTGCTACGGTCGCAGGTTCGAATCCTGCCTAGGGCTTGGATGTGTGTGATGTCCTTAGGTTAGTTAGGTTTAAGTAGTTGTTAGTGTAGGGGACTGATGACGTCAGATGTCAAGTCCCATAGTGCTCAGAGCCATTTTAGTCATTCGAACTTAAATATGCAGCTCTAAAACAGGCAGTATATTTACAATGGGCAGTGATATTTTATAGGCTGATACGTTGATATTTTTTCCGTCGATACAAGGATGCTATCTTTCGATATATAGAGATAATGACAATAATATCGACATATCGGACTCCCGTTATTTTTAAAAATATCAACAGTTCTAGAGTGGACATAAGGTCAGATAGTGCAGAAATCATATAGTCTGTAATGAAGAAAACTGACAGCTGTTTGGTAATATATCCAAAGTTAAGCAAGATTAATATGAAGATACCATAAGGCTGGAGGCAGAAAGTGAAGTCAGTAGCAATCAAAACAATTCTTCAGGAATTACAGACCAGAAAGTTCTAACGACCGCTGCAGAAGAAGAAGAAGCACCACTACGACTTATGACAAGACCAAGGCGTGGCTTTTGCAACGATGCCTGCGGCAGATCAGTGACAAAAGAACTAATAAAAAAAGAGTGTTTTTGTGAGTGTAACTGTGGGAGAGGATTCGACACCGTGTTCTCCCACAGAGAATTCCAGAAGAAGTGGCTACTTACGAGTCAAGTGGGGATGTGGTGTCGGATACTGGGAGGCGCACTGTAAATGGTGCAGAGTCACTGATACGATACCAGGAAAACTTGACTGATGACATGGTGGTCATCTCGAACTCAAAAAAAGGAAACAAGTTAGTGTCAGAAGAACTACAGTGAACTTGATAACGCAATTCTTGACTACTTTTATTTCAGTAATACAGTGGGGTGTTACAAGTGAGCAGTTAAACTTTGTCTTCTTGAATGTTTAAACATCTATTCTAAATACCACGACACCAGTTGCACCAAGAATACAAAGTCATACGTAATTCTTATGTAAAATAGCACATCTACTCGAAGTAACTTTTAGCGCCCGAAAACCTCAAACCACACACGCAGTAGAAGTAACATAATAGTGACATTTAGTTTTAAGGGATTGATCGGTCGGTTCTTAGGATGGACTATTCTACCTGTAGCAAATTTATTCAACATCGAATTATGATGTCAACTTGTTTTAATATTTGTACAATTACGTTTGGTGTCGAACAACATGCATTAGGTGATAAGATTGTAGGTTTAGTTTGTCAAAGGTGAAGTCTGTGGCGTAAGCGAGTGTAGTCTTCCTTCGCAGCAGCAGCAGGAGGAGGAGGAGCAGGAGGGTGGCGGGCCCATCGCCTCGGCCGCCTTTACCACTGGGAAAGATTTAATTGCAGCCTGAGTGAGTGGACCTAGGGTCGTCTTAGAGAGGCTAGAATGAGAAAAAAATCCCTGTTCCTGTCCCGGATTGAACTCTGGACTTCCAGGCCCGGAGACTAGCGCTCTACCCGTCAAACCACCAACGCCACTTAGTTTTTTAACAGCAATACATAAAATAAATTTCCTACGATGATAAGAGAGCGTGCGGGCGGGCGAACGGCTGAAGCACAATACCTCCTCCATGATTCTTGGGCTGCTACGTTGGCTGTGCAATTCTCCTGTATCCCAACTTATCCAATAAGCTACAGATTTGGTATTTTTTGGGATCTGCTGTGAGATATCGTGGGCAGTCGGCATCGTTTTTATACTCTACACACTTTTGGCACAGACAGTCAACGGGGATGATAACATTCTACTGCGATAGGAGCTCATCTGTTCCAGAGCCTTTAGCTGCCGTATAATTCGACACCCTAATTTATTTGTTGCTCCCGGAGGCGAAATCCGAAGACGGGATCAGAGAAGACAGCTGAAGAACCAAGTATATTCTCCCGATTCAATCAATCAGTATATAAAAAAAGGCAGTCAAATGGAAAGGAAACAGATGGAAAAAGTGAGTAAAGTGTTTATTGTTTCAAAAGTAATCACCATAACTGTTAATACGTTCATCCCACTGTGAGACTCGACTACGCTGCAGAAGTTTCGCTGGGAAGCTCTTACACACCCTCCACTCAGTCCCTATCTCTCCCCATAGGATTTTCATATTTTTGGAACAACCCTCAGGAAAGACATTTCTGGCTGTCAATTTGCTTCGGGCGAAGAGGTGCACGGTTAGGTACAATCTTGGTTTCACAAGTAACAGCAAATATTTTTCCACGAAGGCAGTGGCCGTCTTGTATCCTAGTAAATGTATTAACGGTTATGGTGATTACTTTTGAAATACCAAACAGTTTACCAACTTTTGTTCCATCTATATCATTTTCATTTGACTGTCCATTATCTAACACTAAAATCTTGATACGGTCTTAAAACAGCATATAAAACAAACTTTTTGAAAAGTAGTCTTCTTGCACTTGGTGTAGCTGATAATCATTTTGACACTGTGAGGCGCCATGGCTTCCTGCGGCTGCTGACTTACCAGACACGTTGTGTTGGTTGTGGTTGTAGGAGAGCGGCACGGAGTGCAGGGCGCGGGCGGACCAGCGCCGGTGGCGGGTCTCCTCGTCATCCGTGCCGTCCCGGTCCACGTCCTCCCCCAGGTAGTGCCGCTTCTCGTACCGGTCCAGGTACCTGCGCACAGCAGCACCAGTTACCAAAAACCACTCTCTCCAGCATGCCCAAAAACTACGATACTTCTTTAAGAAAAACTTATTTTCTTAAACCGAAAACGTCTACTGTCAGCGCGCGCCGCTGCTAGGAACACGCCGTTTACTGCAGTCAATGTTTCGCACGCACTGCCGATTTCCAGTAATCGTGTAGTCGTTTTCGGTTGTTGGGGTTGTTTGGGGGAAGAGACCAAACTGCGAGGTCACAGGTCTCATCGGATTATGGAAGGACGGGGAAGGAAGTCGGCCGTGCCCTTCCAAAGGAACCATCCCGCCATTTGCCTGGAGCGATTTAGGGAAATCACGGAAAACCTAAATCAGGATGCCCGGACGCGGGATTGAACCGTCGTCCTCCCGAATGCGAGTCCAGTGTGCTAACCACTGCGCCACCTCGCTCGGTATCGTTTTCGGTCATTTCGATGTCAGTCCAAGCTGCCTTTCTTTACAATCTCTCCGGGACGAGGACACGCATTTCTGGGGCCCTGTGGAAAACGTGCCCGATTACCACGCCCGTTTACGGATATACTTTTTGTATATTATTTCGACAACATCCCGAGCAAACTTCGTTACATTATTCATAATAACTGACATGAAATAGTTTTACGATAGTGAAAGGTAGGAATATGAATTTCAATTCTCTGCCACGTGGATCCGGCTGTTTACGAACAGAGCTTACCAACTACGTAAAAAATAATTATTGCAAGTTCTGTTTGAACCTATTTTAGACAATGCAGCTGGCTATAAACTATCTGACACGATCAGGATTACAATAATCGCACAAGAACTAGAAGCTAAAATCATAAATGAACAAACAGATCAAAGCATACAAAAATAAATGGAGATATTTATATCACAAGAATATATAGACGGATTGATGGGGTTAAAGGGACCAACTGCGAGGCCATCGGTTCCTTAATCTTTTATGTCTAAGACCGGAAATAGTTACCAGAGAAAAAGGGCACAAAGACAAATCCCAATGGATTCGATCGTATCCGAGAATCAAGAAAGCCAAGGCACAGAAGCAGGTAGAAATGTGAGAGGAGTAAAAGGGTGAAGATGAGAGAGCTGACCCGCCCAGAAAGCAACTAGAAACCCCCAGAGCACGTTATGCGACCGGAGACACACACTCTGCATCCGACCGGTGCTACAACACCCTCCATTACCACAGGAAAACTTGCTATGCGGACAAGATAAAATCTCATGAAAGAGGACAATGAGAACGAGTCTGTCAACCAACGACACCTGTAAAAGAATAAGAAGATTTAAAAAGATGGGAAGGGCAGGAGACATGCCGAACCATCGTGCAAGGGCAGTCCCTGGGGTCAGAGCAGGCGACGGGTCACCCTTCCAATCCCTCAACTGGCCGACGAGACTAATTTAGTCTACATCGTAGAGAGGAGTAAAAACCACTTTCACGGGAGAAACACAAAACCAAGTCAGTGAGTTTGGTGTCGTCCGTTAACACGTTAGGTAGCATGTCAGCACGTTTAAGGTTTCGCTGCAAGGCGGGCAAATTTGGGCAGTCCAGTACGATGTGGCCACCGAGAGGCAGGCACCACACACCGACAGTGAGGTGGATCCTCACATCGGAGAAAGTGGTCATGGATCACCCAAGTGTGGCCAATGCGAAGCCAACACAGGACAGTCGTTCGCAATTTATTCAGTGAAACCACAGCACACCAATCCGCATTCCAGGCCTCTCACATCTGTCCGGTTCCGGTACCCCCATCTCCAAAGTAGGCATCCTGCAGCCAACTTGGTCAACTGGCCTGCATGTTTATTCCCTGGGTTATCAGCTTGACCTGGGCTCGATACAAAGACGACCAACCGTCCAGCACAGTAGAGGTCATACAGGAGACCTTGGATAGTCACAAACAGTGGTAGCACTGGTCGACAGCCTGAAAACTATTCAAGGGGTCATTTAAGATTAAGAAAGACTCGCCAGTGCAAGAATCAAGTTGGCTGAGGGCTCAAGTAATGGCCACCAAATTCTGCAGTGAATACACTGCATTCGTTGGGCACGGACCGTAGTTCACTGTATCTTGCATGTGTGAAGGCAAAGTCGGTTCGTCCATCGACCATTGAGACATCAGTGTATACCATGTCTGAGCCCAGAAATGCATCAAAAACGTTCAGGAACAGGTGGCGAAAAACCACAGGTTCTATGGGGAAAAACCACAGAATTCTATTGAGTCTTTCGGTCCAAACGAGAGGACGAGACAGATCTGAGGACGGAGTACACACCATAGGGGAACACGGGATTTCTCCCAGACAAGGGGCGACAGTTGGGGAGACTGCATGCGAACAGCGATCGTGACTCCAGACCTCGGCCCCTGTTACGGGAGGTTTATCTCCCTACCATGAGAAAGAACACAACTGTTCGGACGCTCAGGGCGCATCTAATGTGTATTGCATACTTGAGCAGCAGTTGTTGGAACCTGATCTGTAAGGGAGGGACACCAGCCTCCGTCAGTAGGCTGTTCAAAGAGCTGGTCCAAAACGCAGGCGTCATAGGCCCCACAAAAATATACTGGGTCCAGCATCCACAATACCAGAAGGCGTGATGGGATTAGAGTTTTGTAGAGCCGTAAAATGTATACAGCAGTCTGCCCCCAGCGAAGAGTACTTAGATGTGACCAGTACGTTGGCAAAGATGGGGAAGTCATGTGGATTGGGCACTGAAGACCAATACCACAAAATGATAAGACTCCATCATATTGAGCATCTGGTCACCGTGGTACGCGTTCTGGACAGTACAATACCAACATAAGTGAATGACCCATGTCTTGGCGGTGGAAAACCAGAAGCCATGAGTGAGAGGCCAGGACTGCACCTTTCGTACGGCACCCTGCAGTAGGCATTGAAAACCACCCACAGTTGAGGAGCAATAGTCGTCAGCATACAGGGAGGGTAACACTGCAGGCCTCACAGTAGAAATCCAATACAGAGCACTAGAGGACCCCATTCTCTTGTACATGGGGAGTACTGTGGGAAACACCAATTTGAACCCGGAAAGTACGGCAAGACAGGAAATTCCAGACACAAGTCTGGAGTTGGCGACTGACACCTTACTCATGGAGAGTAACAAGTATGTGATGACGCCATGTAGTGTCGTAAGACCTATCCAAGTCGAAGAAAATGGTGATAAGATGTTGACACTGGGCAAAAGCTGACGGAATAGCAGACTCCTGGCAGAGCAAATTGTCAGCCTTGGCGAAAAACTGCCCTGGGACAGAGCCAAAAGACCTCAAGATTCAAGGTAACAACACAGCTGTGTGGAAGTTCACGCTATCAGGATCCTGCAGGGGTATGAAGAGACCAAGAAGGCAAGTCACGCCTCAGTTTCACGTGCTGTCATTGGTCGTGAAGAGACACCAACAACACACATATGTTCTGTATAAGAGTGCATGGGGGCCATAGAACACAGCAGAAACTCTGCCTATCAGATCCTCCTTCCTCTTTTTAAAAGACAATTTCTTGGCCTTCTTGCCATTAGATGATATTCTGTGAGGGCTTGTCTGCCCTAGATTGTGGGAAAGAGGACGAATTCGAAGACCTGCAACCTGTAGCTCCTTGAGCAACTGGCTGGCATCCGGTTGCAGGTCTGCAGATTCCTGGGAAGGGAACATCCTGAGGGACCTATACATAGTAAGGGGTGTCGGAGTACGGTGTTGCCTCTCTGGCTGGGGGCTTGACGTCCCTGGCGAATACGGAGTCCACGTTCCCAAAGAGGTTGTGGGGGAAGCAGGAGGAGGAGGATCCCCAACCACCAGGGGAGCGGTTGTAGTTGGGCGCAACAAAGGCGAGATGCGGAAGACGCTGAGGGTGATGTCAATATCACTAAAGAGGACGACATCGTCATGGCAGTAGCGTACATAGTTTTCATATGTGTGGGGTGTAGGCAATCTTTTTTCTTCTTAGCCTCTTGATATGTGAGGCGTCATGGGTCTTGTGTTCTTGGAATTTCTTTTTATGTTTGAAAACAATGCAGTCTAGTCAAAATGGGGAATGGTGCTCCACACAGCTGACACAGATGGGGGAGGGGCACACTGCCACTATCCCTAAAGATGGGACTGGAGTTGTAACGCAAATACGTGTGTCCAAATCACATACATATGTATAAAACATGAGAAGGAGCATATACGGCTTGGCAGCACAGTCATACAAGATAATCTTGACCTTCTCATGCATCGAGTCACCTTCAAAGACCAAGATGAATGCTCTGGGCACGATGAAGTAAATGCAAACCTCATCAATCCAAATTAGCACGCTACTCGTCATCAGCCTGTGAAAGGAGATCTCTGAAAAATTATACCTTGTGCCATATTCAGACTTTTTTGGGGAGTTCCACAGATATGAGCATCACCAACTTGTCAAAGGTGAGCAGCTACCGTGACTAAAAAAAGGAGGCCACTTTAAGCAGAAATCACAAGAATAAATGGTAGTAGAACGCCCAAGAAGGTAATAAATTATCGACCAATAGGCAAAAGAACAACAAGAAGACTAAGAAGGAGGTGGAGAGATCAATTAGCAACTAATCACAGAGACGCCGATGAAGAGGACGTAACAGCAAACATTCCCAACCCTTTAAGAAAGAAAAGAAGCAGGATCATTTGACGGCTTTGGCAACCACAGGAGACGCAAGGCAAGCTTCACAATTCTATTGCTACATGGATACTAATATCAGGCCCATTCAGAAGATTTTTGAAAGGCACAATGCGTCTATTCAACAACACTGCCGTCGAGACTAAAAAAAGTAAGTCTTTACGGCAATTCGCAAAGCAAGTCTTTACGGAATATCCTAACTATCTGTGCCGCGGGGCAATGGGAAACATTTTGTGGCACATTCAGGAATACAGTAGTGGAACTACTAACGTTAATTCATCTTTTTTTTCTTTTTTGTTAAATTCAGTTGCTGAAGACTGTAACGTCGTTTCCAGATTTCATTTTCATTGATTAGCCACCCGGTGAACGAACATAATATGGGGAAGAACATACGGAACACAGCTGTTACGTTCGTGCACATAGGATGTAAGCGGATACAGAAGATCGTGTGTAGACAAAACTGAATCCCGCAAGTTTTCACACGAAAATGTATCCTCGAAACACTATGCAAGATGTGCAGCTCAACTAATAAATATCCTCGATATTTATTCCGCCAACATGGAGCGTCCATGTTAAATGTCTACAATATTTCTTTCGTAGTGCTATGCTTAATCAAGTCGCGCTGAGAAACTATTCATCCATTCCTCGTTAATAGCGGGCGAACTGTGACGTGGCACCGCAAGTAGCAGCATTTTTACTGCCAAAAGCAGATCTTTTTTCCACCAAGGGTGACTACGTAGGGCGACGATACCAGACAGAATAAGGGAGTGTAAGATATAACGAACAATCCAGTGCCCAATATTGTACGAATAAAATAGCATATAAAGGATTTTCATTAAGAGTGATACTTTGTACAATTGTAAATTTCGGTTCCCAATTTATTTTTTGTACGCTACCAGGTGTAAAACTATCCACTACAAGTCGCAGTTTCATCATACGGCGACTTACACTTCCTAAATCTTTAAAAAATCGTTAAAAAAATTTAACAATGTGGCAGCTCAATTATGGTGGCTCATGGTTTGTTCGGCAGAGAAATGGGTCATCATCGTTTCTCCATTCAGGCTATACGCCGCACTGTTGCCAAGTTTGAACGGGATTTCGCTATACACGACCAGAAGCCACAAAGAAGACATTGCAATGTGAGGATTGAGGACAATTTCGCAGTAGTTGCGGCCAATATTAGCGAAGAGCAGAATATGTCAGTTTCAAGGCCATCTTAACAGTTACGGCTGTCTGAGACATCAACTTGGCGAATCTTGCGAAATGATTTGGGCCTGCATCCATACACAGTTCTACTGACTCAAGAGTTGAAGCCAAACGATCACACATTGCGTAGCGAGTTTGCTGATTGGACCGTACAGCAGTTGGAAACTGATCCTGATTTCTGTGGAAAAATCACCTCATACGAGGCTACTTTCTGTCTTCGTGGCTTCGTCGATACGTAAAACTGTCCTTATTGGAACGAGAACCCACAACTATAGCACAAGGTGCCATTGCATTAAGAAAAACTCAGTGTGCTGCGGTTCATCGCGTGACGTCGTTATTAGACATCAATCCTTTCGAGATGACGAGAGGAGAACCGTTATCTTCAACGGCAACCGCTGGAGATATATGTTATGCGAATTTCTGTGGCCAGAACTTGCCACAGATACTGAAAACATGCGGTTCCGGCACGATTGTGCTACACGTCACACAGCTGATTGATTCTACGCTGGATTTGCTGAGGCAGAAGTTTGGCGACCGAATCGGCTCAAGAAATGGATTTGTTAATCAGCCGCCAACGTCGTGTCATTAAACACTCATGGATTTTTTTTCTTTGAGGCAACATCAAAGCCCGGGTTTACACTGATAAACCACAAACTTTGGCACATTTGGAGGCAAACGCTCGTCGAATTATCGCAGACACAACGCCATTAATGTTGGGCATAGTGATTAACAATTGCAGCCATAGTGTGCGTCATTGTGTTCGCAGCTGTGGTGGACATTCGAACGAGACTTTGTTCTCAACATAAATGCGATGTCTAAGCTTCAAAATAAAGCACAATTCATCACCATTATGGAAGGTGCTGTAGTTTAGAAGTGTTGAATTCTCGAGCACACACTCGTCAGGCCTTGTTTTGTTCCTTTATCCTCCCTCTCAGTAACGTACAAAGAACCACCTTGCATTTTATTTATCCAACTTATCATATTCTTAACGAGGCAATAAGTAGGAGCAAGTATTTTTAACCATTTGTATTCGAGATTATATAAAGACGGTAAGTAAGGAGTGAATGCTTCCGATACGAGTGAGCGTGTGTCATACTTTTACCACATCAAAGATATTTGTCCCTAATCACCTGAACATGTCATCCCGAACGGCAACTTTCGAAGATTTCTCATGATTTCGGCAGCATCAATGCGAGCGTGTTAACTAGTTGCGTCAACAAACAGGAACGCTGTGCCACGTTAGTACAGCAGCACTAAACATTTCGCACTAGAGACAGCTTCTACATTTTCTTCTTTCCTCCCGGACCAAGCAAAAATAAACTAAAAAAAAAAAATCACACCAGAAGTGTTATCTAAAAAACAGACTTTTCACACACACACACACACACACACACACACACACACACACACACACACACACACAAATATAAGGAAGTCGGTGGAAACAGTGACTATAGTAAAATACCTTGGAGTACCTATCCGGTGCGATCGGAAGTGAAATGAGCACATAAAACAATTAGTAGGAAAAGCATGTCTCAGACTGAGATTCTCAAAAAAAGTCTTAAGGATATTTAATTCATCCACGAAAGAAGTGGCTTACAAAACAGTTGCACCGATTCCTGAGCACTGTACGTCAGTCTGGGATCCTTATGAGGTTGGTTTAATGGAATATATAGGAAAAAAAAAATCAACGACGAGCGGTACGTTTCGTAACGGAATCGGTTAGTCGACGCCGTAAGGTGACTTGCGGATTATATATGTACATGCAGATGTTTGGGACTACTGTAGCTTCTCGGTCTAGGCTCCCTAGCCTATGCTACGTCACTGTCACAGAACTGTATCGAGCATGAACTTTGCAGTAACTATCCCTGCTCGGTTAGTGTTCAAGCACTGCATGTTACTGTTTACACAGACAAATAGACAATAAATTGTATATACTTGCTTTGATGTGGAATTTTAGCGAAATACCTTCTGCATTTATCGGACGTTAGGGTTTCCTGGGTCAAAGCAGTCCTGAAATCCTAACATGTCAAGACCACAAGAGATGGAGGGCAATACGCCGTAAGATGCAGCTTTTGATATTTTCAAAGACACAGTTATTAAGTCACAAACGTTTCATGACACCTTCTTTTATGTTTTATTTTCCCATAAACGGGTAATATCTAATCAACTGCAGAATTCCCTCTGGTGTTGCTATAATTTCGAAAAAAAAAAAAAAACACACACACACACACACACACACACACACAAACAAAAGTCCAGTACCTTCAAGAGACTTATCAATAACTTGCTATGCCGCTTCAAGAACGCACACACTGTCCTTTCCGTTACTAGTAGGTTGTCGGCATTAAGACGGCGTTCCAAAACATCCCAAAGGTGTTTTATAGGATTCATGTCAGGACTCTGTGCAGGCAAGTCCATTACAGTGATGTTACTGTCGTGTAACCACTCCACCACAGGCCGCGCATTATGGACAGGTGCTCGAGCGTGTTGAAAGATGCAACCGCCATCCTCGAATTGCTCTTCAGCAGTGGGAAGCAAGAAGGTGCTTAAAACATCATGAAGCCTGCGGTGTGATAGTGCTACACAGAACAACAAGGGGTGCTAGCCCCCTTCATGAAAAACATGACCACACCTTAACACCACCGCCTCCCAATTTTGCTCTTGGCACTAACCACGCGGGCAGATGACGCTCACCGGGCATTCGCCATACACACACCCTGCCATCCGATCGCCACATTGTGTACCGTGATTAGTCACTCCACACCATGTTTTTCCACTGCTCAATCATCCAATGTTTACGCCTCTTACCCCAATCGAGGCGTCGTTTTGACATTTACCGGCGTGATGTGTGGCTTATGAGCAACCAGTCGACCAAGAAATCACAGTTTTCTCACCTCCCACCTAATTGTCACAATACTTGTAGTGGAGCCTCGTGCAGTTTGGAATTACTGTGTGATGGTCTGGCTCAAATGGCTCTGAGCACTATGGGACTCAACATCTGAGGTCATCAGACCCCTAGAACTTAGAACTAGTTAAACCTAACTAACCTAAGGACATCACACACACATCCATGCCCGAGGCAGGATTCGAACCTGCGACCGTAGCAGCAGCGTGGTTCCGGACTGAAGGGCCCAGAACCGCTTGGCTACCGCGGCCGGCCAGTGATGGTCTGGATAGATGTCTGCCTATTAGACATTACGAACCTCTTCAACTGTCGGCGGTCTCTGTCAGTCAACAGACAAGGTTGGCCTGCACGCTTTTGTGCTGTACTCGTCCCTTCACGTTTCCACTTCACTATCACATCGGAAACAGTGCACCTAGGGATATTTAGGAGTTTGGAAATCTCGCGTACAGATTATGGCACAAGTGACACCCTATCAACTAACCACGTTCGAAGTCCGTGAGTTCCGCGGAGTGCCCCATTCTGCTCTCCCATGATGTCTAATGACTGCTGAGGTTGCTGATATGGAGTAGGTGGCAGCACAATGCGCCTAATACGAAAAACCTATGTTTTCAGGAGTGTCCGGATACTTTTGATCACATAATGTAGAAACATGTGTAAATCATATTCCTAAAACACTGCGTGCAATGCTAGGAAGACTGGTAATTCTGTGACGTGCCCGTTAACTGAAACTGGTATAAAACCACACACACTAAATGAAGCAGTGGATTTGGATGATGGAACCATGGTAACGAATAAATTAAGACAAGATATCCTATATAGAGAAAAAAAATTGCCTTTTACTGAATACCGCGTTTCGATGTCTTAGTTAAAGGAACTTAAGCCTATTGCCACACTTTATTGTCCCAAGATATGAAATAACTAATTAATAATTCACTAGCTGCGAACATTACAGCTATTGATTGCTGATGGAGAAATAACTTTTGTCCTGGTCTGGCAAAACTGGAGAGAATCAAAACGCACAGTGCTATTGAAGGCGTGACAACTCGTATTATTTCTAACTAGCACGTAGCTCAAGCATTACGTATGACAACCGGTTGAAGCAACAGAGAACATAACGTAGACAGCGTAGAGACTGATCGAAATTAATTCTCATGTCAAGTGGAGGATTCGAGAGTCCGCCCTTCTGTAGCTTGCTTTAGTAAATACCGCAATCGATTTCACTTTATATTGATAACGACACTCCATACATTTTTATCTATGAATTACATATTACATTTTTATTAACCGCAAAGAAATTTTATAAGCTTCAATTCAAATGTGGACTACTCTTTCGCAGAAGTATTTGATGCGCTTTGGTCCCAACATCACGAGGGAGGAACTGATAATTTTCAGCTTTGAAATATCTCACTTGCGTGTACATAAACTAAACATAGCCAGAACTGTGCAACAAAATTAGTGTCCGTGGATTTTAGCACGTCTACAGGATACGCGAGTGCACTCGGATATAAAACTTCATTTCTGAATAATACATCATTCCCATTCAACTGGCTTCGTGGGTGTGCTGATTAATCGCACACCGAAAATACATATGCCAGATGTTAGATTACCAGTTGGCCCTAGAACCTTTCTCCTGACGACCAAAAATAAATAAGCAGCAAATAAAGAAAATGATCAATAATTAAGAAAAATCAAAATCATTACTCCGCTAGGTGATATCAGCGTAGGACTAGCAATTTTTTCTGCAAGTTGTATCTCCTCACTACAGCCTTCGTTTACCTAACGTCTGCGTACAATTTCGTAGGTCGTGAATAATCGATCGAGTCGTGAACTCAGCAGCGCAATATGAAGTATGTCATCAGTATGAGATTGTACGCTCATATTTCACACAGTTGCAAGCCTAACGTTGTTACAATATTGGAGTGCGGCTACAGACGTGTCAATTTCTGTGGCGGCGTCTACTGTGTATGCAACCTTCGGCGCCAAATCAAGGATGCCTCGGGTTTCTTGTGTTCGTGAAAACACAGCTGCGCGTCGACTCTTCAAACGAGTATCGCGTTGCTATGGACTACGGCGAGCGCTGCGTGTAACAGCTAACAGCACATACCCTAAAGTTAGCGGCGAAACTGGAGCCGTGGTCAGGGCGGCTGGCGAGTATGCAGATTGCAGTTAACCTCTACACTGAGCACACCACCATAGAAAGGAAAGCTTTAAGCGCCCTCAGCGGTGCACTGTCTTCAGTGCGTCCTTAAAATGCTGCACAAGAATAGGGTAACATTAGTCCAAACGTTGCAAGCAACGTAAAGAATATTCTCTGTGTGATACATACACTGATGAGCCAAAACATTATTACAAACTGCTTAATGGTGTACTTGTGCATCTATGGAACGCAATACAGCAGCAGTTCAGCGCGGTATGGATTCGACAAGTCCTTGGTAAGTTTCCAGAGTTATGTAGCACCAAATGTCTACACGCAGGTGAGACAATTCTCGTACATTAGTGACTGTGGTTTGTTTAGGCCGAGCTTGCGTCCGGTAATCTTCCAAATGTATTCCATCGTGTTCCGACCACACTAATTTGGTGGGCCCGACTTTAACTTGAGTTCACTATCGTGCTCCTCAAATCACTGTGGCTCGATTTTAGCCTTGTGACACTGACAATTAGCCTGCTGGAAGTTGTCTTCGCCCTCGGGGAAAACATCAACCATGAAGAAATACAGGAGGCCCACAATGTTTCACGTGTTCTACAGCTATCAGGGAGCCTTCGACTATTACCCCAGGTCCCGTGGAAATGCAGGTGAATGTCACCCACAGCGTAATACCGCCCCCAGCCGTCTGCATCCGTGTCGTGGTGCATCTTTCGAGCAGCCGTTAGTCTATACGACCTGGTATAACAAGGAATGTGATTCGCCCGAACAGATAACACGTTTACAATTTATTATTATTTATTTATCTTATGGCTTTTTGAGATATTGACAAAAATTACACAGCGTAGAGCACAATATTTACAATATAAAGTCTCGTAATAAACATGTGAAGCTTTCTTTCTTTATTTTATTTTCTTTATTTTTTCGACTTTCGAGTCGTCAGGAGGAAGTCTTACGGTATACCTTCGTGTGATCTTGTGGGACATTCCTCAGTGACGTGTTGATGGTCTACGATCCTTCGCAACCGGAATGGTTGCTCTCCCCTTTATGTAAAAAACATGGGCATCTTCCATTTTGAGTCTTTAAATTGCTTAGCACTGACCTTCTTTTGCGTAGCAAGTCAAAATCTTGGTGATTTCTGAGTAATAAACGGTATATAATTATTTTGTTGTCCAGTCCATTCTGGAGTCTACACATTAGCAAGGTTGAACTCATCTTCCACAACGTCCTTTGTTGTCGTTGGCAGTCGTCTAGAGCGGAGTCAGTTATGGTTCGTATCATCGATATCTTGACGCATTGGTAGATTTTTACCATCTATGATCTTTTTGTATTCGTTCGTGAGAGCACTTATGCGTCGTAGTTGAGGGGTGGAATATGGCTTAGTATTAGCAACCGGTCCGAAGGTGTTGATCTGATAAAAATCAGCGATCATTCTCACGACGTTATTTAGTTAGTCATTATTTTTTGAGCATCTAAGCTGATTAGTCGTACTGGGGCACAAGAACAATTTAGGGTGGGTGCTGATGTTTCCCAGATTGTACAACATAGCTTTTGAATGATGTTCCTTGTTTTCAATTTTTCGGCTGTCTGCGTCGAATCCCTTCTGAAAGAGTTCTATCAAAATTTACCCCCACGTTTTTTGATGTGTTTCAAAATTGTATTTTGAGTATTATTTCGCCGAGTTTATTATTTAGGTGTAACAGAGAACCATCGGTTCGGCTTCCTCGATTTTGTGATCGGCATGCCTGCAATGTACAAGCCTTTTAATTTTCTTGCGGAGTTGATATTGGATCACATGACTATTTGGAACACGTGTACCCTGGGAACCGCTAAATGGATTACCAAATCCTGGCGGTCAGACAATCTTGCGATATCCTGGCCATAAGACGCATTCTACGTTTACATTGATCTACAGTCCAGTCTCCGTGTCCATTGTAGTTCTAATTGACGATGCTGGTGGGTCAACAAGGGAAAATGTACGGGTCGTCTGCTGCGAAGCCCCATGTTCAACAGTGTGCGCTGAATGGTGTGCTCCGAAACACTAGTGTCTGCACCAGCATTCTCACCTAATCCTAGTTTACAGAGCGGGCAAGCCTCAGACCCCCATGTTCTACAATGAGGCGTGGACTCCATCGCATTGTCGCCTAGTCGTGGTTTCACCATCTATTCAGCCACTCTCCATAGTGGCTCATGACCGTACTATAACAGCAGACCAGCTTAGTAGTTTCCAAGGTGCTCGTTGGTAGGCGCAGGGCCACAGCAATCTGCCATTTGTCAAAGTCGCTCTTGTAGGCAAATTTCCCCATTTGCGCCTCGCACTGTCGCTAGAATGACTCCCCACTGGGCTCTGCCCAGTATATATACTTTCCTAAGCGCGTTACCACACGCAGAGGGCAGAAGCCATAATGTTTTGGCTAATCAGTGTCTAGCTTATTCCCTGGCCCGCCGATTCACGTAACACCTCACCCGCTAGCCGTTACCGGATTTAGTCAATCAGCGACTAGGGTGCAACATTCGCCCACAGGATGTAACATAATACTTGCTGATCATGCTCGTCCTGTTCGCAATTGTGGTCGTTTGAGCCGGGGAGGCGGTATCTGGGAGACAGGGGCTCTGTCCAGACTGATAATGGCCTGATTTTTACAGAATCCTGTAAATGTCTTGTGACTGATTTCTGTTACTGAGGTCGAAAGGGTTAATTCAGCGGAGCCGCTGGGAATTCGCGAAATCGAGAAATCGGCCGGTAGCCCTCGCAGCGCGTAGAAGCACGTGAGTGCCCCTAGTTTTATGTTGTTAATGTGTTCGGTAGGTAAAGGCTTTACGCCAGTGACGAGCTGTATGTGGTGTTCGACGAAGCAGATGTGACGAGGTTTATTTAAAGCCAATTAATTCCATTTGTTTACATCCATTTGGAAAACTTTATGTGTGGTTTTTTATGGAGCTTTTAACTATTGGCTTTGAATCGTTTTCCTGTTTAGATGTCGTGCAAATTATCGGTGGAAGCTGCTGGAAGCCAGCTGGCCTGTACAGTTCAACAGAACCTGTACGGTTCGGCACCGTCAAGTACAAGGGATGGCAACTCAGTGCATGGGAACTTGAGCGTAGAAGGGTTTTCGACAGTAAATGTTGTTAGATTGCTTTGTAAATTTTACGTTTTTTATCACCATAGACGTGTGAATTAAATTTCAGTTTTTAAGTCCAACGGGCGTGATTTATAAAATATTTGGTATAGACCTTTTTGAATACCGTAATAATGTACAGGCATCTGAGGCAGCGTCTTTCACATCAAAGCACTCAGCACGCGTTTTAGCCTTGTCCGGTGCTTTGGTGCGTGCCGCCGCAAACGAAGCCTGTCGGCGTCAGGTGCGCTCGTATCCTAGTTACAGCGACGCACACAAGATCCCGCTTCCAGCGCGCCGTGCTTTGCGATTGCTCCCGGCGGTCCGGCCGTTTGCTGCTGCGTCAACAATGCCTGTCAGAGGCTATCAGTCGTGCTACGAAATCGCTCGCGATAACGCAAGCGGGGAACTTCACATCTTCATTTTACTGAGCGCTGTGACGCATATAAGAGTGTAAGCAGACGGATGAAACGTTCATCAGCACAAATCAAGTAACAGAAATATTTTCCTTTCCTTCCCTCGTCCACTTTTCAGTTAATTTATAGGGCCCGTTTTCTTTACGAAAAAGCCAAGCGTCCTAATTTAGCCAATGGCTTGTGGATAGACTTTTTCCAAATGTTTTGGAAGAGTAACTATCACATTCAAATGGAGACTCTACTCCGCAGCAAACAAATACCAAACTTCATATTTGACGTCCTCTGTTAAATGCACCAATAACTGATATTGACGGAGGTGACTGAGATTCTATAAGGAAGTCATAACGCACGACATGCAATTCCACCGCATCTGAAACTGAGCATAGTTCTAGTGCTTCCACAAAAGATCTTGTATAACAACTCAACTTTCTAGTTCCTTTCGTCATGTTGAATAAGCTGTAGTTAATAAATGTTATTAACTCTACAGCAAGCCAATGTCATTAAACATACATCTGGCCTACAGGCAACTAAAGTACGACGAATGCCTTCGCAGTGGCATAGTCAAACATTGAAGCTTTTTTTATTACCCGGCGTTTCTTCCGTCCTTCCCGAACTCGGTTACTGGTTCATAAATTTTCTCTCTGAAGATAACGCAATGCTTGTTGAAATTTGCTGCGTTTGGCATGATCCTCTATCTTAGCAATTCGTGCCACCTGATTCCCGGTATTTCTGGAACAGCGTCCTGCAATGTTCGATACATTAGTATCTTCTTTTCCAGAGCAAGGTGCTGATCTACGCACACCACGATTCGCGTGAAATATATTTCTGAGGTAACAGTATGAGAAAAAACTTGTTCCTCTTCTAACAACAGTCTACTGTAGCTCGTTCGTGGAACGAAACGTCTCAAGTGGTTTGAAAAATGCAGTGGTCATCCCAGTTTTCAAGGGAGTTCATCGAATACAGGCGCGAAACTTGAGGGCAGTATCTGTAACGTCAGTTATACGTACAAGTTTGGAACTCGTTTTCTCTCGGATAAAATGACCTTTATGCAGAGTGAAAGTTTCCTCCGGAGCTTCAGTAATGTGAGTTTATTGAAGAGTTCCAGAACACAACATGTTGTTCTTAACAACCACAAATCTTCAGATGTATAATCAGCTTCGGGCTTACCGCAACTGAGTGTTAATAGCGTCATAACTATACACAAATGACATAGTGGATACCATCGGGAGCTCCAAAAGGAAGTTCGCGGGTGATGTCGCACTGGAAGAAAATTGTAGCGGAATTCAGGAAGACCTATATATATTGGTGTAGGTTTTAGCAGTTGACCCAGAAGATAAACAAATGCGAAGTTTTGAGCACAAATACAAGGAAAGAGCCACCGATGTTTCGTTACG
Source organism: Schistocerca piceifrons (assembly GCF_021461385.2). Taxonomy (NCBI): domain Eukaryota; kingdom Metazoa; phylum Arthropoda; class Insecta; order Orthoptera; family Acrididae; genus Schistocerca; species Schistocerca piceifrons. Next base: position 561,456,775 of record NC_060144.1, read on the forward strand.
CGACTGCATAATAAATAATCGAAGTAAACAGTCAGTTCCTTCAAACATCTGGAAGAACGCGTGCAGAGCGATTTCAAGTGCGGCGATTACGGAACATTCATCGTAGGAAAAAACAGCTGCGACACTGTGATATATTGGAAGAAGCCTCAGAAAATGTGGTCCACCGACGATTGGTGCATCTCTCAATACCTTCCTTCGACAATGCTCCTCCGTCTGGGAGGTTTACGAGGTAGGACTGACGGAAGAAGCAGAAAAATTCAAGTAGGGCTGATTTCATTACAGGTTGGTTTGGTAAGTGCGAAAGCGTCGAAGAGATGCTCATCCAACTCAGCGGCAGACGCTACAAGAGAGGCGTGGTACATCACGGTGTGGTTTAGTGTCCATTGCTTCCTCTGAAGTTGTTATGCTTGCGACACAGAGCGAGCCATGTATATTTCCACAGCCTCGGACCTCCCCGGAGCACGGGACCGCCAGGCGGCGCTGAGTCACCGGCCGCTGTCGCCCGCCCGTCCCTACGCAGCTGCCGGCGGCCGATGCTCGCTGCTCTGCCGCCCAGCAGCGACTGTGGGGGCGACGGCGCAGCGTCCGCCTTCTGCCCCGTGGCGTACCGTCGGCCGTCGGGGAGGGCCGCGCTGCGCCGCGCCGGTTCCCCGCCGCGGATCAACCGGCGTCCCGGCACTGCGCTCCTCCGTTTACTGGGGCACGCGACAGTCGCAAAGCGCAGACTAGTGCTGCACTCCTGTGGCTGAGTTTGCCGCCGAGCGTCGGCAGATCCGTTAGCTGCCACCAGTACTTTCGGATTCCTGTTAGCTGACGCACAGAGAGCCGTATTCGTCGTTCTGAACAGCACGTTAGCCTAGGGGGCTTTCTCCTCGAACATTACAATGATCACTACAAACTTCAAGTGACCTCTATTATCAACATTTCGATACACCAGCCCCTACGGCGGCTAAAAAATATCTTGGACCATAGACTCTCGAACAAGTGAACGAATTCTGCTATCTAGGAAGTTGATTAGATAAAGAACGAAGATACAGAAATGCGTGGTAGCAAGGAACGTGCGAGGCAAAAATGTTATCAGTGAAAATGAACGCCAACTAACTTCCAAAAATACCCTGCCCGACAAAAAGAAGTCAAACATCTAGAAGCGGAAGACGAAATGAAACGAAACTTCACGGGTTGAGATGAGAAGCCATCTTGTTTCAAGGATTATATAAAGGTGTCAAATTCACAGACAAACTGGCCCATAACTGCTGTAACTATTCCTGGAGATCCTAGATACTGGTGCTAGGACGCCTCGTCTGACCTGATCCTACAATGTTCTATCGAAGGCAGATCTGTGGTGCTTGCTGGCCACAGGGGTACCTCGACATCACATTCTGTCGAAAGGCACAAAGAAATGGTTCAAATGGCTCTGAGCACTATGGGTCTTAACATCTGAGGTCATCAGTCCCCTAGAACTTAGAACTACTTAAACCTAACTAACCTAAGGACATCACAAACATCCATACCCGGGGCAGGATTCGAGCCTGCGACCGTAGCGGTCGCGCGATTCCATACTGAAGCACCTAGAACCGCTCGGCCACACCTGCCGGCTGGAAGGTACACATCTCACGCATGGAGAAGTATTGTTCTGTTTAAAAATGTTACGCGAGAGGTAATGCCAACCGTGACTTGAAAAGTCATACCCGATGGTTCCCCATTCCATGACGCCACGAGTTACACCACTGATCCTCTGCAGAACATTGGAACATTACGATTTCCCCCACGCTACCGACATACTCGTCGACTATGATAATCCGAGGTAGCGCAGAACCGCGATTCGTCGTTAACATAATACGACGCCCATTCATCAGCATTCCATGCTTTCCGATTACAGCACCACTGCAAGCACAGACGTCTGAGTTGGGGTGTTAATGTTAAGTAGCCTACGTATGGGACAGTATTTGCCTCGTGTGACTGTTAGTCTCCGACCAATGGTGCGAGATGACACAGAATGTCGCAAGGCATTCATTACTACTTCTCGGATGACACATATGAAACCGTTACGATGTGCTCAGTGCATAATACGGCGGTTCTCCCTTGTGAGAGACCATGTCTTCTGGGCGCTCCACTTTTATCAGGCTGTTTACGTTTCATCCCTACACATTTCACGTGAAACAAAGTTCTGTTCAGGAGCGAAACATGGAAAATGTGTTAAACGTAAATTGAGCTATAAGAAACCTTCGAAATGTGATGTTACACCGTATCTTGAAGATGTGGTTGATGGAGTCAACGAGAAAATAATTCCTAAAGACAACAGAGTGAGTCGAAGAAAGAGAATGTGGAAGGAGCCTTTTATCCACAGAAACAAATTTAATTTTGTCGGTATGAATAAGACGTCACCAACTTGCAATCGCCCTTTATAGACTATTTAATAATTCTCTTGGATACCGGACTAATGAGAGAAAAGGGGTGGCGATTACATCCAGATACGTGAACTGATATTTGATCCTACCGTATGTCTGAACCGACTTACGCAGTTTTCTATGGTTATAGGGATATATATTTCACAATACAATTTCTTCCAGTATCCGATAATATCGAAGGTCATCTTAATATAATTCAGACTTCCACGTGGAATTAATGGCGACCATTCGCGTACTACTCCGCCTCTTTCTCTCCCACTTATAGCTTTCGATGCTTTGCAAATATACGGTCAAAACTTCTAAACCCAGAGCAACGGTTCCGCCACACTTCGTACAACTCGAAATCTTAATAATGCAAATACTTTAATAACTTAAACTTTCTCAGACACTGGGGCCGCACAGCCCGTCCATCATCAAATGCCTGCGCTTTCACATCTAAACTGCTTCTCCCGTCTGCCCAAGCGTGCGCGATCTAATAGGGGACCTCCCCGCCTGTTTGCGGTAACTGTTCCTTCTAGAAGGTCTCAACCGGAAGTAGGTGGTTGTGATACAATATTAACTGCAACACTCGTCTAGAAGACCTAGAATTTCCCAGTAGAATTTCACACCTGCACACAGGAACGCGCTTTACAGTAAGCGTACGCTTTCCTAAATCCCGACTTCCGAAATGATAAACACTTTAAAACTCAATACACACCTCCAGAGGACACACGATTTCTCTCCTACTCTCCACGACGGTGTCAGTCGATCCCCGATTTCGTTAGCTCCAAAATCACTCCAACAAACTGTTTTAAGATTCAGGCATTTCTGCTTCAGGAGCCGAATGAAGGCCTATCAATGGGTCATTTCCTGCTCTCACCTTTAGCACTACTCTGCAAAATCCTGCTTTTTGCAGGGATTTTATAAAGTTTTCTTTTTCCTATATGTACTTGAGAGTACCAGCTGTCAGGGAGAAGTAACAAGTCAGCAAGGTCCTAACCACAATCCCCTTAGGATTACAGAAAAAGCCGACCCATCACCTCCAGATTGGACATATGCCCTAGTCAGCCTGCAAATGAAATGTTACAAATGGTCGAGCAGATATTACAACAGACACAGCTGAAAACTGTAATCGTCGTGATGGCGGGGCGAAAGAATCGCAGGGGCAGGGATAGATGTGTGTACGGCAGATGATTCCTGATTTGGGGTACAGCAGTTATGCTAGTATGTAGTGTACAGCTGGCAAACAAAACAGAAATGCTTCAAAACCAATCTTGGCACTGATGATCAAAATCCCAATAAAAAAATATTGCCGTACCATTCTTCCATATTATTCGGCGAACGATTTATGAATTCTCCCAAAAGAAAAAGAACAGAAAAACACTGTATTCGAAAGCGACAATAAAAAAAAAAATCTTGCAGTTCTTGTAAAGGAGGACTTTTAGTTCCACTCCCGATGGTTAGGGACGTTTGATGTATGTACAAGGTCTATGGCCTTCTATTTACATATCAGTCTCGCACACCAGTCTCATACTGGCCCACAGTCAAAAGTATTAATCGCTGTTCCCACTGAAGAACAAAAGTAAATTTCTTGCCAGTACATTACCTGTCACGTAAAATTACAGCGTCGGATAGCAGTTTTCCAGTGACAAGGAGATGCTATGACGCTGTGCTATGATTTACTGGTCAGCAACTGATAACGCACGCGCATATTTTTTGATGCACGAGTCGTTTTATTACTCGGAGTTCGGAATTCTAACTGGCTTTTCGCTAGTATTTGTAGCATGTGGTGATCACGCTGATAGGTGTGTGAATTCCTAAGGGAACAAACAGCTGAGGTCATCGGCCAGTAGATTTACACACTGCTTATGCTAAGAACAACACAGACACACACACACACACACACACACACACACACACAACACACACACACACACACACACACACACACACACATGCCCGAGCGAGGACTCGAACCTCCGGCGGGAGGGGCCGCGCAATCCGTGACAAGGCGCCTCAAACTACGCGGCCACTCCGCGCGGCCTCTAATAGGTTTAAGATGTATCATTTAAATTAATCTATCGAACACTTGGTCATTAACTATCTTAATCATTTATGAACTTCCCTGCGTTAGAAAGGGTGTCCCCGGAGGAATGGTCAATATTCAGGGACACGACAAACTATCATTCCAAGCAAAAAAACTCTATTTTGAGGACGTAGTATGTACCAAAACAGCAAAAGAAACTGGCCAGCAAAACGAAGTGCATACCTAATGAGCTATGAGGACATCTTCGCTAATCTGAAATACATCTCTTCTACTGTGCAAGTTACTCATAGCCGTTATGATACCCGTTTTAGAGCCGATGTTCACTAGATTTTTTTGCTTCAGATATAGTTCTTGTCATATCCCACAATACTGACCATTTCTACCGGGACACCCTGTATACAGCTACCTCCAAAGAGAGATTAAGAGGAGAAGACAATCTTTTAGGATCTCACCCACTCCTTCCCTTCTCCCACTTTTTCCCCCCTCATTGGGAAAGCAGTGTTACAGGGTGCAACGACAGGTAAATTCGGCGGGTGAGACACGACAGGCCAGTCCACTGTAGTCGAGGAGAGGCAATGACTTGTGGCAAGCTTTTTGTCACTTACCAGCCGAGAGTCACTTACCAGCCGAGAGTCACTGTGTATAGAACAACACCTGACAGATGGGTAATGAGACGACACTTTTCTCCCCATAGCTGAGATTCTTTTATTTGGTGGGCAGGAACATCGTCATTACTTCACTATTTTTCCTTATAATGACTTTGTCCAATCTCTTAATGTTTAATATACTAGCTTAGCCATTCTGTTTCACGGTCTGAGAATTCATCGCAAAGTCATATTTTCTTACCAGTTCTACAATTTTTTACAATCTGTTTATAAAGATTACTATCCGTCTAGCGGTTCCAAGCGCTGTAACTGTGGTGTCACCGCCAGACACCACACTTGCTAGGTGGTAGCCTTTAAATCGGCCGCGGTCCGTTAGTATACGTCGGACCCTCGTGTCGCCACTATCAGTGATTGCAAACCGAGCGCCGCCACACGGCAGGTCTAGAGAGACTTCCTAGCACTCGCCCCAGTTGTACAGCCGACTTTGCTAGCGATGGTTCACTGACAAATTACGCTCTCATTTGCCGAGACGATAGTTAGCATAGCCTTCAGCTACGTCATTTGCTACGACCTAGCAAGGCGCCATTATCATTTGCTATTTATCTTGTGATGCATGTACCGTCAGACCGATGTTCACCAATTATGGATTAAAGTTAAGTATTCCAGAAGCTACGTATCTTTTTTACTAGACTCAACTCCTATAACTGTTCCAGACCTCACGCCAGCCTGCGTGAGCTTAAACGCGTGCCTTTCGGCTTCCTCCTAGTGGCTTGGCTGTCTTGCCAAGTCACAACAGTAACAGTTTTAAGCCGTGTGAAATCACCCTCTGTGACTAAATTTTTTACCATTCAACTGAACTGCTGCCGTCGCTCCACAACGTGGCGAGATGTCATAGGTATTCTGCCTCACGCCAAATTAGTTTCGACTTTTTCTGGCACTGTTCACACGAATCTTTTCAATATTGCCGTTAGTTTCAAACGTCAAATAAATGTAAATATGATATTCACTGATTACGTGCGAAAATACTCGTAAAGTTACTAACTAGCATTACCTTATAACTCTTTAAGAACGTACTATCCTATATTATTCTTCTGCTAAGGACTGCTTGACTTCTATGCTATTAACTAAATCTTCATAATAACAGTATTGCTATCAATACCGCAATACCTGCGTTTAGCGTCGGAAGATGTTCAAATATCACTCACACAAGCACTTATCCAAAGTACATAAACAGATGAACAGCATCAAGATTTCCAACTTTTTCTTCCTCTTCCAATTTCAAAGCAACTTTTATATTCGGCGGACAAGATGCTCTTTTTTCATTTTAAAGAAAAATATTTACGAGATCAGGATCTAAAGACTGTAACAGTTTAAAAATCTTGAATGCTTTCTGCTCCGCAGCGTGTAAATACACTCCTGGAAATTGAAATAAGAACACCGTGAATTCATTGTCCCAGGAAGGGGAAACTTTATTGACACATGCCTGGGGTCAGATACATCACATGATCACACTGACAGAACCACAGGCACATAGACACAGGCAACAGAGCATGCACAATGTCGGCACTACTACAGTGTATATCCACCTTTCGCAGCAATGCAGGCTGCTATTCTCCCATGGAGACGATCGTAGAGATGCTGGATGTAGTCCTGTGGAACGGCTTGCCATGCCATTTCCACCTGGCGCCTCAGTTGGACCAGCGTTCGTCCTGGACGTGCAGACCGCGTGAGACGACGCTTCATCCAGTCCCAAACATGCTCAATGGGGGACAGATCCGGAGATCTTGCTGGCCAGGGTAGTTGACTTACACCTTCTAGAGCACGTTGGGTGGCACGGGATACATGCGGACGTGCATTGTCCTGTTGGAACAGCAAGTTCCCTTGCCGGTCTAGGAATGGTAGAACGATGGGTTCGATGACGGTTTGGATGTACCGTGCACTATTCAGTGTCCCCTCGACGATCACCAGTGGTGTACGGCCAGTGTAGGAGATCGCTCCCCACACCATGATGCCGGGTGTTGGCCCTGTGTGCCTCGGTCGTATGCAGTCCTGATTGTGGCGCTCACCTGAACGGCGCCAAACACGCATACGACCATCATTGGCACCAAGGCAGAAGCGACTCTCATCGCTGAAGACGACACGTCTCCATTCGTCCCTCCATTCACGCCTGTCGCGACACCACTGGAGGCGGGCTGCACGATGTTGGGGCGTGAGCGGAAGACGGCCTAACGGTGTGCGGGACCGTAGCCCAGCTTCATGGAGACGGTTGCGAATGGTCCTCGCCGATACCCCAGGAGCAACAGTGTCCCTAATTTGCTGGGAAGTGGCGGTGCGGTCCCCTACGGCACTGCGTAGGATCCTACGGTCTTGGCATGCATCCGTGCGTCGCTGCGGTCCGGTCCCAGGTCGACGGGCACGTGCACCTTCCGCCGACCACTGGCGACAACATCGATGTACTGTGGAGACCTCACGCCCCACGTGTTGAGCAATTCGGCGGTACGTCCACCCGGCCTCCCGCATGCCCACTATACGCCCTCGCTCAAAGTCCGTCAACTGCACATACGGTTCACGTCCACGCTGTCGCGGCATGCTACCAGTGTTAAAGACTGCGATGGAGCTCCGTATGCCACGGCAAACTGGCTGACACTGACGGCGGCGGTGCACAAATGCTACGCAGCTAGCGCCATTCGACGGCCAACACCGCGGTTCCTGGTGTGTCCGCTGTGCCGTGCGTGTGATCATTGCTTGTACAGCCCTCTCGCAGTGTCCGGAGCAAGTATGGTGGGTCTGACACACCGGTGTCAATGTGTTCTTTTTTCCATTTCCAGGAGTGTATTTGCTGAAGGACAACTTCTAAGGGCCGAGGGCTGCAATTACTTTAATGGCGACACCGGTATTCCTAACTGTCAGTGGCATTTGACGCAGTGGACAGCAGACAATTATATGTACATCAATATCTACAAAATGAAAATCGTATACAGAAGGTAGAAAAATATATATGCTCACGTTATGTATCTCTACATCAATGATATACATTACTGACAAAGCAAGTAGTTTGTTTCGAAAAACTAAGTTGCAAACTGGCTGGGACAGAACACTGTAAGATCACGTATTATACACAAGGTAGGTGAGAGCCAAGCATATAACACGCCTGGAGATAGTAAAATAACGTGTAGTGAGTGTGATAAATTTTATGTTGCACAAAGAGGGAGAAACTTCAAAACTAAATTTAGAGAACGTATCAACGTTAGTGAAGCCAATCCTTCAGCATTCAGTGCTCATTTAAGGTAATAAAGCATTCAGGTAATGTAATAAAGACATCACCAATCTTCATACAAAAAAAAAAAAAAAAAAAAAAAAAAATTGGTTCAAATGGCTCTGAGCACTATGGGACTTAACATCTGAGGTCATCAGTCCCCTAAGAACTACTTAAACCTAACTAACTTAAGAACATCACACACATCCATGCCCGAGGCAGGATTCGAACCTGCGACCGTAGCAACAGCGCGGTTCCGGACTGAAGCGCCTAGAACCGCTCGGCCACAATGGCCGGCATTCTTCATACAGCAGTAAAAGGTCGATTTTTAAATATTCTAAAAGAAACTGAGATATAAATTCATATGACAACATAACTAATGAACAAACAGAGTTACGAAGTAATATGTGTACACAAAACTTTAACAGTGATTTAAGGAGTAACTTCGGTTTGGAGTCTCTGCATTTCCTCCATAAAAACTGTCTGTTTTGACATGATATGTCGTATCATCAATAAATCCAAGTTAGAACTGACAACCTCATTACCGGATGGACACAGATTTTATGTTAAGGCCAAGATGTTTAATGTGTAGTTCGTGACAGTTAACATCAGTTCTATTTTTGTATTTATTTTACTATTTTTTGTCTACTCTACTCTTACATTGTAACTGTCCAAATATGGTATTTTACACATACACTCCTGGAAATTGAAATAAGAACACCGTGAATTCATTGTCCCAGGAAGGGGAAACTTTATTGACACATTCCTGGGGTCAGATACATCACATGATCACACTGACAGGACCACAGGCACATAGACACAGGCAACAGAGCATGCACAATGTCGGCACTAGTACAGTGTATATCCACCTTTCGCAGCAATGCAGGCTGCTATTCTCCCATGGAGACGATCGTAGAGATGCTGGATGTAGTCCTGTGGAACGGCTTGCCATGCCATTTCCACCTGGCGCCTCAGTTGGACCAGCGTTCGTCCTGGACGTGCAGACCGCGTGAGACGACGCTTCATCCAGTCCCAAACATGCTCAATGGGGGACAGATCCGGAGATCTTGCTGGCCAGGGTAGTTGACTTACACCTTCTAGAGCACGTTGGGTGGCACGGGATACATGCGGACGTGCATTGTCCTGTTGGAACAGCAAGTTCCCTTGCCGGTCTAGGAATGGTAGAACGATGGGTTCGATGACGGTTTGGATGTACCGTGCACTATTCAGTGTCCCCTCGACGATCACCAGTGGTGTACGGCCAGTGTAGGAGATCGCTCCCCACACCATGATGCCGGGTGTTGGCCCTGTGTGCCTCGGTCGTATGCAGTCCCGATTGTGGCGCTCACCTGCACGGCGCCAAACACGCATACGACCATCATTGGCACCAAGGCAGAAGCGACTCTCATCGCTGAAGACGACGCGTCTCCATTCGTCCCTCCATTCACGCCTGTCGCGACACCACTGGAGGCGGGCTACACGATGTTGGGGCGTGAGCGGAAGACGGCCTAACGGTATGCGGGACCGTAGCCCAGCTTCATGGAGACGGTTGCGAATGGTCCTCGCCGATACCCCAGGAGCAACAGTGTCCCTAATTTGCTGGGAAGTGGCGGTGCGGTCCCCTACGGCACTGCGTAGGATCCTACGGTCTTGGCGTGCATCCGTGCGTCGCTGCGGTCCGGTCCCAGGTCGACGGGCACGTACACCTTCCGCCGACCACTGGCGACAACATCGATGTACTGTGGAGACCTCACGCCCCACGTGTTGAGCAATTCGGCGGTACGTCCACCCGGCCTCCCGCATGCCCACTATACGCCCTCGCTCAAAGTCCGTCAACTGCACATACGGTTCACGTCCACGCTGTCGCGGCATGCTACCAGTGTTAAAGACTGCGATGGAGCTCCGTATGCCACGGCAAACTGGCTGACACTGACGGCGGCGGTGCACAAATGATGCGCAGCTAGCGCCATTCGACGGCCAACACCGCGGTTCCTGGTGTGTCCGCTGTGCCGTGCGTGTGATCATTGCTTGTACAGCCCTCTCGCAGTGTCCGGAGCAAGTATGGTGGGTCTGACACGCCGGTGTCAATGTGTTCTTTTTTCCATTTCCAGGAGTGTATGAAGTTATGTCACTGGTGCATACAAATGATCTCAGAAATAACAAGAGACTTGTAATATAGACTCTTTGGCCTGTCAGTCATTCCATGTTTACATTTTATGTTTATGTCAAATATGACCAAGAACTGTCACTATGAATTGACAGCAATAACACGCACGAAAAACTATGTGCTGTAAGGTAGGATACATTTAATATCCTAACATATTAACATAGACACAGTTGTAATTGGGTTCTAGAAATCCACAAGGTTGTTTTCTTTCTAGATGAACATCACAAAGAACTTTTAACTGTCACACATAGCATCGACACAGATATACATAACATACTGTTATATACACAATTGTCATGTTGTGGATATCGATGCACGTACAGATTCCTCATAGTGTTTAGAAGATGTCTTGTAAGAAACAAAACAGTTTGTTCTGCAGCAGGTTAACAGCATTATTTTATATTATTAGATATTCTTCACCTGACGAACGAACAGTTTCTTCTGATACCTAGAACGTCGGTCTAAAAACGTTTCTCACTGGAGTAGGGATGATAAATGTCAATGTAGACGCCCCAGTGCTAGACGTAAAACACGAATCCTACTTCGAGACGAACGGGCTATAATATAAATGAGTCTTTTCCGTTACAAGTATGAGGCTTTCCGCCGACACACTGCGGCGAGGAAGTGATGAGCGTCTCTTTTTGTCCTGGGTGCTGATAAAGTCGTCATGAATGACTTCTCAATCAAAACTATAATTAAGACTGTGCAGATCTATCAGGTAAGCTGCACTTTCCGCAATCGCTAGCACACTATCAGTAGCAAGCAAACTTTAATCGCCGGATGGAGTGGCCTAGCGGTTCTAGGTGCTATAGTCTGGAACCGCGCGACCGCTATAGTCGCAGGTTCGAATCCTGCCTCGGGCATGGATGTTTGTGATGTCCTTAGGTTAGTTAGGTTTAAGTAGTTCTAGGGGACTGATGAACTCAGATGTTAAGTCCCATAGTACTCAGAGCCATTTTGAAACTTTAATCGTCGGATCCGTATTATTTGTTGTTAAAATTTTCTCATATAATGCTTGTCTGGTGTTCAATGATGGTAACACGGCAAGATTCAGAACCCTTAAGAGAATAAGATTTGATTCAGTTTGCTTCACTGAAAACCTATTGAAGAAGACTGATGATCTGCGTAATTCTAATTCTGAAATGTCAATGAAGGATATCGCCAAAAGGGTACGCAAAAATGATCAACTAGAAGAAAAGAGCTATTGATGAGCCAAAGCACAAATGTACAGTCATGGTGAATATTAAGGGTCTTGTTTCTGGCATAAATACTCATCCTTTTTCCTGTATTTCCCATAAGTTTCATTTTTCTGTGTATAAGGAAATTTTCTGTTGAATCATTGTAGGTCAGAGGGCGAAATTAGCTTAAGACTTTGTACATACTGTAATAAATCTTTCTGTGGTACAAAGTTTTTCAGACTGTGTTACTGTCAAATTTAAGTTTTTAATAAAAATTGCTACGTCTCAAACAGGTAAATTAAAAAAAAAGTTGCGAGAGTTCTAAATTTGACATCAAGAATCTGGTGCGCAGATATGTTTATCTAATAACAAGAATAACCTACTACATTTGGAAAGTGATAAGTGACCACTGAGAAAATGTTCCTCTCGTGATGTAATGTGTTCTGACCGTATCCAGCAACGTCCTGATCAAATTATTTGGCAAAAAACTGAAAAGTTCAGATTATAGGCATTCATATAATTGCAACATGTACAAAATTTGGTTTAAATGTCTCTGAGCACTATGAGACTGAGGTCATCAGTCCCCTAGAACTTAGAACTACTTAAACCTAACTAACCTAAGGACATCACACACATCCATGCCCGAGGCAGGATTCGAACCTGCGACTATAGCGGTCGCGCGGTTCCAGACTGAAGCGCCTAGAACCGCTCGGCCACCGCGGCCAGCAGCAAAATTTTGTTCAATTATCTATCCAACAGTAAAAGTTACGTTAGCTTGAACACCGATCAGCCAGAACAGTATGACCCATGGATGTTAACACCACGACATCGGCAAATACGACGAAACGGGCACGTGATCATCGATACTCGACATTGGCGCAGTCGCAGAGGGTTTTATGGCCTAATTAATCCCGATACCTTCACCGCGATGCCGATTGGAGGATGGGAATCCGTCTTATTCTAGCGGAACAGGTCCTTAAAACCTGTACTGCGGGACGGAGATGAGCTGGCGGCGGATCCATTATGCTCTGGGGAACATTCACGTGGGCATCCATGACTCTAGTTGAGCTCCAAGAATCACTATGACGGAAAAGGAGTATCGTACACTGGTTGCAAACCACGTACATCCCTTCATGACGACCACGGTTCCCGACGGCAGTGGCATTTTTCAACAAGATAATGCGTCATATCACAAGATCAGGAGTGTGATGGACTGGTTCAAGGAACACAGTGGCGATTTCCAATTGATGTTCTGGCCCCACAACCCGCCAGATCTGGTAGCCGATCGAACGTGGCGTCAGAGCTCATCGCCCCCCGCTCGTAATGTTCTGGGTGATCAGTGCATGCAGCCGTGTTTTTTCCGAACCCCCCCCCCCCCTCAACACACAATCGCAGCCCCTTCAAGATACGACTCAGATAATAATTTCTCCGAAGACGCAACCTCCCAAGCTGGAAAATTTTGAATTACACCCCCACTATACGCTTTCTTATTCTCTGAACAAATTTCCAGGGTTCGGTTACGGTTGTAGTAGCGGAGACTCTTCGAGGTTGCTATTGAGCAGTCTCTCAGATCTGTGTTGTCGTTAGTAGGACTAACGTACCGGCCATCGGCCTTAACAACCGAGAACGAGGCTTTCAGTTGAAATCCGTGGACACGCGCTGGGTCAATTGTTGAACGAGACGCGCGCGCGAGCCCGGTTGGCCTGGGGGAGGGCGGTGGCGACATCGCGAAGACAGCTCCGGTATCACAGAGACGTGTGCGCCGGCAGCGCCCGAGGTGCGCGCCGGGGGTGGGAGGGAGGAGAGGGAGGCAGCGCCGGGATAGCGCGGCGCCGGCGCTCAGTTGGGCGCAGGGAGGCTGCCGCGAAGGAGCGGCGATCCGCCTGCCCTCTGTACAAGCCGTCTCGAACTCTCCGGACAGCGAACGAGACATGCTAATGGATCAGCAAAAGAGACGTCGGTGTAGCCCACACAGGGTGTTACAAGAACAATGACCTAATTTCAGAGCTCCAAATTTATTGATAAAGACATACTACAATCATGTTTATTAAAGAAATGATACGCCTACAACGGTCCTTAGGATCTTGCTGATTGTGTAGCTACCACTTTCGGCGCTTCAGGCCTGTATGCACAAATAGTAATGAAAGCAATATCAACTTAACAACCATACCATCAAGTATACTTTAACGAATTTCCACTCTATACATTGTACAATTATATTATTAATTAATAACTTCATTAAATAACTATTCCATGATTTTTATTGGCCAGTCGGACATACATTATCAGCATAACCCTGAAATAACCTACTGAAAGAGAAAATAATTTTACAAGATGATGATAGTATGAAGGAGGCAACAACTTCAGAAACAAGTGAAGCGAAAAAACATGATCTATGTGTCGACTCAACGTGTAAAACGCTGAGTTTTAAGCATTTGAGGGGGTACTTATGTCATATACATAAAATGAATATCCAAGACGTGTCAGAGGACCAAACATACACCTCTCAACTGTTTATAACTCGGCATTTTATGGTGTAGGCGGACACTATCGCCTGTCCTGTTTCAGAGGAAACCACTCAGCCTGCAAGACCCGGGCAATCGAAGAGGGTGGGACTATTGGTAGTTGGGAGCTCCGACGTTAGGCGCGTTATGGGGCCCCTTAGGGACTTGGCTGACAAGGAGGGTAAGAAAACCAATGTGCACTTCGTGTGCATACCGGGTGGAGTCATTCCAGATGTGGAAAGGGTCCTCCCGGATGCCATGAAGAGCACAGGGTGCAGCCAACTGCAGGCGGTTGCTCACGTCGGTAACAATGATGTGTGTCGCTTTGGATCAGAAGAGATTCCGAGCGGCTAACAGAAGTGGTAAAGGCTGCCAGTCTTGCTTGCAAGATGAAAGCAGAGCTGACCATTTGCGGCATAGTCGACAGGACCGTTTGCGGACCTCTGGTACAGAGCCGAGTGGAGGCTCAGTTTTATGCATACAGTCCTCAAGATGCCGCACTGAAGCGCCGAAACTGGTACCTACACAATAAATACGGACGGCCGTAGGCGTTTCATTTTCTTACAATAACTAACAGCCGTGGTTCCCAAGACCTCCAGTCAAAAGAATGGACTTACAAATACTACATACATGAGTTACACTGCAAAACACTCACAATTTTTTTAAGTTTCAGCTATACTGTCACAAATGCTCTAGGCGTCCACCACCAGCAGCACGTATGTCATCTAGCCGATAGCTAAATTCGCCATAAACTTTACAGAATGATTCTGCCTATGTCACGAGATAAAGGGGAGAGGAACACGATTTCCTTAACATATCACCGCAAGAAATAAATCGCATGAGGTCATGCCTGGCGGTCTTGGACTCCAAGAACGCGGGGCAGTGTCTCGGGCTTCGGTGCGCCCTATCCAGCGATGAGGCAGGGTGTGATGAGAAACTGACGGACGTTGTTGTGCCAGTGTGGTGAAGCTCCACGCTGTTAGAAAATTAAGTCATCCGAGTCCTCCTGAAGTTGTGGAAAAAGCCAATTCTCCAGCATTTGAGGATAGCTCATTCCAATCACCGTGATTTACCTAAAAAAAATACGAGACCATACAGTTTTTCATGAGACATTAACAAAAACGTTCACTTTAGGTGACACACTTTCATGCTTAATAATGTCATGAAGGTTCTGGAGTCCCCACATGTGCACGTTACCGCTAACATGAAGCGTTGTTTCATCACTGAAAATTAACCGTGGTAAGTAGAAAAATGTTGATCGTGCTGCTGCTGGTGGACACATAGAGCACTTGTAATAGCATAGCTGAAACTTTAAGATTCTGTGAGTATATTGCAATTAATCCCATTTTTGTTTTACACTTTTATCAATAAAAATGGACTTTTGAAATCGGACCATTCTTTTTGAAACATCCTGTAATACCACATTCGATATGCTATTTTGTGCCAAAATCTAAAATTTTGGTAACATCCCGATAATATCACAAAAGTATCAATGGCGACTGAACCGCGAGATATAGGCTGATTTAAACACCGCAGTACTTTACTAAGCATGGTCCTATTGGAGTTACTATGTCCTTGTCTTCCTCTGACCTTTGAATTGACATACCCAAATGGGGGACTTACAGTAAAATACAATTCGGTATTTGTCACGTTAACGAGCACTGCCAGAGGTCATTACTGGCAGGAAAAAAATCTTAGTACTGACAAGAACACGAAACCGACAGCTTTTGATTTCCATTTGATTTCCAGTTTATACACCACTACTGATACACAAATTTTAAGCTAGTCCCCCACGGGGCTACTCCCCAGGTGGAGGATCGGTGAAAGCCTCCCGGATATATGTGCCACCGCGGAAATTAAATACCCAAGACGAACCAAAATTAGCAACGCGAGCGGGGTCTGTATCCTTGTGGAGTGGCCAGCCGAAGGCAGCTCATGTTAGTGGCGGCCGGGGAAATTAGATGGCAAGCGTGGCGATTATGCTTCCCATCTTCAACTCTTATTGGTTGACCGATGGTAACGTAAAAATTACAGATTTATTCCCTAATTACAATATCTCCTGGAGGATATCTTACGCTTTGTCCATACAGAAACCTACAAATGCTCGATATACCAAACCCCGTACGTCTGCACATACACTTTAAGACAAGAAAAAAACGACGCACCAGAAAGGAATCATTCGAATGGGATGGAAAATGGTAGCCGTGAGACCATTTACAGAGTAACAAATGATTATAATTTCAGAAAAACTGTATTATTTATTCAAGATAAAGAGCTTCACAAACTGAGTAAGTCAATAACTAGGGTTGCCACAAGTTTCCCAAAGTGAAATTCCTTTATATTTCCCTGATTTCCTGACAAGTTTTAGCATTTTTCCCTGAAAAATTTTGAGATGTCAAGGTAGAGTAAACACATAGGTTGACAAAAAATGTAACGACTTCTGTATTTCCAAACTTGTGAGCAAAAATCGTGTACTAACATCAACATCGTTAGTAATGAACTGCTTTTAGATGAAGAAAGCAAGCCAGATGGTATATGTGTTTCATTAAGATCACTGATGTTATTTCATTTCAATAAAACGAAAGATATTTGGTGACGCAAATATGCATTTCCTTGGAGTTGCAAGACAGATTTAAAATACCTTCTCTGATTTCAGAAATAACGTCAGAAAAAAGTAGGCCTCTTGAAAGAACTGTAGAAGACGGGGATGAGTTGTGTAAACCAACACTATAGACGAGCACCAATAAAATGTTAGTTCTACTATGTTCGTTATTGCCAGTTATTACCCACTGTGCTATGTCTACTATTTTAGAGGAAGTGTGTGTTCGCCTGCTTACCTGAGTGGTAATGTATTTGTCTACCATGCAGTGGGCCCGGGTACGATTCCCGGCCGGGTTGGAGATTTTCTCCGCTGGTGGACTGGGTGTTGTCCTCATTATCATTTCATGATCACCGACACACAAGTCACCTGACCGAAGACTTGCAACCTGGCGGCCGAACTTCCCCGGATGGGGCCTGCCGGCCACCAATGCCAAACGGTCGTTTCATTTTACAGGTATAATGTGATTTTTCTTTCGAGAAATGTACGAGTAAATAGCGTACAAACCTCCAGTGATTTCCACAATTTTCTTCTTCTTATCGCCCATACTTTCTAATGTATGAACTACTTTCAAAGTGCCAAAATGTACTAGAATAAATAAAATAAAACGCCGCACTGTACGATGTACTTGCGTTGAGACAGTCGCAATTCTTGGAATCCACCGCCCATGACCTCTGGCCTGCCGGAAAGCACCGCAGTCTCAGATCCATTGATAACCATTAAAATCTGCTACATTACGCCACACTCGAACAGACCCGGCCTGCGGGCAGATCAAGACTAGATCCGACCGTCAGGGCCAGCACATCAGTGGGAAACGATGGGTTCCAGATCGGCAGGCCCGATCCATTACTGATACCCGCAGAAATGGCCTGCGTTTTTGGCCCACCGTGGAGGTCTACTTGTGTGGTCAGCTATTCACGTGTCACAGACACCAAGTTGATGAAATGAGACCGCAGTGATCAATCCG
Organism: Schistocerca piceifrons; assembly: GCF_021461385.2. Lineage (NCBI taxonomy): Eukaryota > Metazoa > Arthropoda > Insecta > Orthoptera > Acrididae > Schistocerca > Schistocerca piceifrons. The sequence continues at coordinate 561,474,485 of NC_060144.1, forward strand.
TGCTACAGATAACTTGTGCGAATACTCGGAGAATCAATACTATGAGGACAGGTAACAACTCAACGTAGCGAGCCGCAGATAGGCACGTTGGAAAGACAATCACACTCTCACAAACTAAATTTTCAGCCACAGCCTTTCTCAGAAAACTCAACAATTTCTGAGAATCAGATCCAAACAAACCAGTCCTCACGCCTCCCTGCTCCTCAGTGGCAGCTGCTAGTCTAGCGGCAAGAAGTGGTGGCAGCACTGACTGCAAGCTGAGGGGAGTGGTAGGAAGGGGAGAGGCAGTAAGAGCGAGGGAGCAGCGAAGCAGTGCATGTACTCAGCTGCGCCCACCAGCCTGCGACGACGCATGACATCTATGTAACAAACCATTTCACCTACTGAGGCAAAAACGAGATTTTGCCTTATTTAAAAAAAAAAAAAATATCCCTGATATTTCCCTGACTCACTTTAAATTCCCTGATTCCCAGAACTTGTGGTAACCCCCATAACGCCTTGGCCCACCACTGAGCTTTATGTAAGCAGTTATTCGGCTTGGCAGTGATTGACAGAATAGTTGGAAGTCCTGAGGAATGTCGTGCCAAATTCTGTCCAAATGGCGAGTTAGATAGTCAAAATCCAGAGCTGGTTGGAGTGCTCTACTCATAATGCTCCAAACGTTCGCGGCTGGGGAGAGATCCGGCGATTTTACTGGCCAAGGTAGGGCTTGTCAAGCACGAAGACAAACAGTAGAAACTCTCGCCGCGCTGAAACGTAAGCTCAGCATGGCTTGCCATTAGAGCAACAATACGGGGCGCAGAATATCGTTGACGCACCGCTACGCTCAAGTATGAAATGAAATGGCACCCCAGACCACCAAGCCTGGTTGTAGGGCCATATGGCCGGCGAGTCAGGCTAGTATCCCACCGCTGTCCGGGGCGACTCCGGGCCTGGGATCTCATTAAGTGGAGTAGAACTGTCTTCAGTGATGAGTCCCGCTTGGCGAGTCCCGATGGCCAGCGACTGCCACTAACATGACAACGATATAGCGCCATAATATTTACGCTCTGGTACACTTTTTATGCAGAGTGATGAAAAATTTGCCAGACACTAACTGTAAGGCGATATTCGTTCTTTTTTCACTTTTATCGCACATGGCGCACCGCTAGTTGAAAAATTAACAAGTATATGCGCTAGACTATTTAATACAACCACAGAAAGATGTTTATATGTGCAAACTAATGTCGGGCCTCTGATGGTGCTTTTAGGAATCCAAACCTAAGCACGTCTGGTGGAAATACACGTTGCATTTACGGTTGTGCAAGTGGCTATATCAATACCAAAATAACTGTAACTCTTCAGGCTTTCCCGGCGATCTAATGACATCTTGGGTTGTCGGGTGTTCTGCCCGGAGATGGAAAACGAGCCCCTGACGGACTGCCAGGCGCACCAGACCGAAGATGGAACACCCAGAAGTGGGACTGGTGGGCGCGGACCGCAGAGGGAACATCCTGAGCCACAGCGGACGAAAAACGGAGCGGCAACCGCCAACTACAGGCCCATCAGCCTGCTGCCGGCGCTCTCGAAGGTGTTCGAGCGCCTGTACGCCAGATGACTGCTCCGCCACGTGTCAGCGGAAGGCATCATACCCGACGAGCAGTTCGGCTTTAGGAGGGGCCATTCCACCGTCCACCAGCTGATGCGGCTAGTAGAAGAAGCCATGCGCGCCCTGGAGACTCGGGAATACCTTGGGGCGGTGTTCCTGGACGTCTCCAGGGCATTCGACTCCGTGTGGCATGACGGCCTCGTGTACAAACTTTTCGTGCACGGGGTACCGACGTCGCACGGAGTCCTCCTCCGCTCATACCTAGCCGAGCGGTCCTTCCACGTCAGACTGGACGATGGGACATCCACCCATCGACACATCCGTGCTGGAGTGCCGCAGGGGTCCGTCCTTGGGCCCCTATTGTACTCCCTATACACCGCCGACGCTCCGCGCGTGACGCCGGTGAAGTTGGCACTATATGCCGACGACACTGCGCTGTTCGTGCGGAGCATGAAGGCGGTCGAGATGCGCCGTCTTCTCCAAAGCGGTTGCGAGGCCCTTGGCGCCTGGTCGACCAAGTGGCGCCTCAAGCAAAACGCGGCGAAGAGCCAGGCGGTGGTCTTCACGAGAAGACCACTGCCGCCTGATCTTCCGCCAGTCGCCATCATGGGCAGCCCCGTCCCATGGAGCAAGACTGGCCGCTACCTGGGGGTCACATTGGACCTTAAGCTGACGTGGAAGCCGCACATCGAGGAAGTCAGGGGCAGAGCAATAGGGCGCCTACGCGTCCTGTACCCTCTGCTCAATCCCTCGTCTGCGCTGCCGCCTCACCACGGCATCACGCTGTACCTGGCGCTGGTACGTCCAGTGATGGAATACGCGGCTGTGGTGTGGGGCAACGCGGCCGAAACACACATCAGCAAGCTGCAGAGGGTGCAGAACAGGGCGCTCAAGCTCGCTCTGCGCCTGCCGAGGTTATATTCGACCGCTCGGCTACACGAGCAGACTGGAATCCCCCTCCTCCGCGACCGCTCAAGCAATCGGCGCAGACGTTCTACGAGCGGACCGAACGGTCCGAAAACCGGCTCATCAGGGATCTGGGCCACCCTACACACCACAGGCCAACAACACGTTGGCCTGACCTGCTGCGGGAGTGAAAACTTCCGCAACAGAGACAGGACATCCGCATCCAGGAAAACCTAGAGGCCAATCCATGAAGAGGGGCAGCAGTTCCAATATGTAAGGTTTACGCTGGAATAACAGAAGACTGCTTAGCCTGCTCCTGCACGGGTCAGGGCAGACCCGTAAGGTAGAAGCGTGCGTACGTGCGGACGGCAACGCTCCAACAGGTCGTGGCGAGCGGGTGCGGACAGCAGGGGGAACGCTTGGTACCCCAGACCGTAGATGAAACCCCCAGGAGCGGGTTTGGTGGGCGCGGACCGCAGAGGGAACACCTAAAACCGCAGCGGACGGAAAACGGAGCAGCTACGCTCCAGCAGACCACAGAGGAAGCGCCTGCAGCCGTTGGTGGAGGGGGAAGGCCATAGGCATAAATACTGGCCCAGGTCCACTCGAGGAGCAGTCTCAGGTCCTACCCGATGAAGGTCACGAGCTACGTGACAGAAATATCGTGCAAGTACGACGCTGATATCCGGCAGATCACCCGACAATCCAAGATGTCACCAAAATAATTGTTAATGCATGACCAAAATAATTGTTAATGCATGACAGAGATCTTAACACGTAAAAACATTCATAAATACAGGAGAAAGTCCAAATATGGGATACCGTTCGCTTTTAAGCAATAAAATTTTTCTGGTAATGATTAAATTCTTGAGAAAACGGTGAAATTGCGCTGTAGCATGTACACTTCAAAGTTATGGAGGATTAAATAACGTAAAAGCGATCCTTTTATTTAAAATAGTTTATTCTGAAAATTATTACAAAAAAGCCAAACTTCTTCTTAGATCAGATTATGTGCTACCAAAATCAAGTACAAAAAATTTAAAAAACCTGTTTAAAGTTGCAGTTTATTTGCAATAACCACAAATGTAAACGTCGTTAGCACACTCAGTATGCGCCCACATACTGCACTGAATATACTTAAGCCAAGTTATTCCGTTGCCGTCCCCCGAAAATAGCCTGTCACAGAACATGCACAACCCATCTTTACCAGAAGGCGTGTGGTATTCAGAAAACTCAAAATTGCTTTCCTCGTCCTCTAGGAGATTACAAGATTTGTCAGACGAAGGCACTTTCTTCTTTTTCCGTAGATTTTGCTGTTTCTTTTTACCTTTTTTTCTTTTTTCTTTAATTTTTCATTTCGTTTCATTGTTTCATGACAAAAAGTCGGCCCTTTCTTCCTGTTCACTGAACTTTCCAATGAACATGCGAGCTATTGTTGTACGGTAATAATGTAATCAAGCAAGCTTCTCTAGCTTTCCGACCTCTGTTGGAGGTCTTCTTTCCGACTGTTGGTGGTGGGGAAATGTCAAAAGGTCTGACAGAAACTCATGGGTGGGCCTCTGACGTGGGAGGAAATAGGAACTTACCACAACTTTCCAATGGACCAAACTGCTGAGGTTTTCGGTCCCTACGCTTACACACTGCTAAATCCAACGTAAACTAAGTTACGTTGAGCAGAGGAACTTCTGACGACTTTCCGGGCTGAGGAGAGTATAACCGTTAATACAGCGGTGCTGCTGGAGGTCCTGTGATAAAGGCGGTGATAGGTTGTTGCAAGATTTTTGGACTTCCTGCCGAGCAGCTAGAGAATCGGCATCAGTGAGGAGGTACTTGTTCTGCGCATAGATCCCTGTCGCTTTAAAGCCACTTTACTGCAATTCGACAAGTTTTGAGCTTTCACATAAGCTCTCCCGAACAGTTTCATTACCTCATATGCTGTAAGATGTTTCGAGGGATGCACCATACAGTGTCTTGCTTCATCACTGCAGTAGGCCATAAAAGGTCCACTACGAGTTTTACCTAGGGGTTGGAGTTTGTGTGTTAGCTGAGGTGGCCATGAAATTATCTAAGCGCGGTTCATCCTGGCCCTCTCAATCACTTCAGGGTTGCGAATACGGGCGTAATGCCCGTCTACAACGAGGAGAACAGATGAATCTCCTGACTGGATTGACCTTTTCGATGAAGTGGTCGAACCACTCTGCAAACAAGTCATTTTGAAACCAACCAAATGGATGGACTCTGACGATACATGCTGGAGGGGCTCCATTCATCAACTGGTCTGACATTTTAGACAGGGAAAAATATATGGAGGTATAAAATGTGCCGATGCACTCATAAAAGTTATGACTGTGACAGCTGAACCGGTTTCTGCAGACGTAAGGGCTGCAAACCGGTGCTTCCCATATTTTGCAACTGCTTGGGGTAGTTAATTCTGCACAATACTCAAACGTGTCTTATCACAGTTATAAATGCGACGTGGGGAGTAGTGGTGTTTACAGCTCGTAAAAAGCCGTGACGCTTTCTTTGTTGAAATCCAATGCTGTTGAAAAAGTAGTGCCACGCGGCTTACGAGTTGATGGCCGAAGTGAATGAGGCTTCAGAAAAAAAAATCTGCCAAACACTTTTATCAGCTTCGTTAGTGTAGAAAGGTGCGTTAATACCATTCCTCTGAACTAAAACACAAGCCACCCGTTTCCAATCGGATAAAGTAAAAAAAAAAAAAAAAACTTTCGTTCCATGATCAACCTTCCCAGACGTAGTCCTAAAACACAAGGTCTACCTAGCTTAGCGCTGGCGGCAGCGGCAGCAGCAGTACGCTCTGTTTTTATGCTTCAAGCTGCAGTATAGAGCAAGGTACATAATACATTTGTGCAGAGTTTAGAGATCCCGTTTTCTTCATGGCTTCAGCCATCTTCTAGGGGTCCCACGCTGCCTTTTGCCCTTGGACTGGTATTGTGGCTTGTTACGTGGCACCCCGAGACAACAAAACTAGTGCACCTTTCAATTACAATGATAGGAATACAAACTGGTCTACGTAAGGGCTAGTCCTTAATTAAAACTCTTATTGTAGCCCATATTTGGACCACACTGTGATTCCCACAAAACGGCCATAACAGTCGTTACGAACTGCAGATAAAAGTATGGAAACTAAGGAACAGCTTGTTTAACACGTCAGTAAATTAGTTCTACGATCGAACTGCATACAGAAGTAACGGTCAAGTACATACCTCTCGATAGATTGGAGTCCGTAAAATGGTTTTTCCGCGCTCGAAAATTTCTGCACTCAAACAATAGAAGTTCAAATAATCAAATGTTTGTAGCCATCCTCAGATGTAGCGAGGAGTTGATTCACACATTCCCCGAGCAGGTAGTAGAACCTATTGGCCCCCAGGCATTGTAGCACATGTTTAGACCATAATTGGATCTTCTCCTCTACTCCAATATTTCCAAACGAAATCAACAATTGCGTCGACCATAGAAACCAGTAAAAATATTGGAAATAAACAGTATTTGAGAATAAGAACTAACTAAACACGCGAGACTTCAACATTAAATTCATTAAAGGCATACGTGCGAAAATAAAAAAAATGAACAATACACACTGACAATGTGGAGGGAGGTTGACGGAGCACCAAAAGATTCAAACAATAGAGCAACCCGTGGTATCGTTGGCCGATATTATAATGAAACAGCAACTTAGTAACTTCCAGAATGTAGTCAGTTTCTATGGTGAAATCAGGAGCGAGAGAAACATAACAACAAAGAAAAAATGAAAATTCTGAGTAAGCGAAATTCCATGGATCCGTCGTTGCATCGTGCGTCGCGGCATCAATAACAATGACTTTAATGAAGCCGTGCGACCTGGTCGACAAATGAAACGAAACTGAAAAGTGGCACCTGTACTGAATTGAGAACCCTTTGATTCACTCTTTGGAAAATAAATAAATAAATCCCCTCAGCCTATCTTGTGGGCCAGGCTATAGCTAACGTTACACGAGAAATAACCACCGCAACAGCTTGTTTCCGTGTCCCCTCGTTACCCATTAATTCTTATCATCACTATACGAAATCTATGTATCTGGGTCAACATCAATGGTTGAAAATGTTTGAAGAGACACGAGCAACTAAAATAAGCATTCCACAAAGGCCCTCGACCGGGTTCGAAAATTAGTCACGTGACGTTCCCCGCTCGCTGTGTGGTGCGATCTTTGACTTGACTGCCAGATTTACGGAAGCGTAGTCGAGGACTCGATCGCAGCTAAGCAAGGAAAGAAATGTCACTGTTGCTCATTTCACTCGCAGCAGATTACACTGTGCTTGTAGGTTCCTGCCTAATACTACCCTAGGGTACACTCCCTGAGGTGTGAAACGAAAATTTCTGAGGGATAAAAACTAAACAATTCGATTCTGTTTCAGTCACAAAACTAAATTATTTTCAAATGATCATTACTATTATCACAATTTTGTAAGTCTCTAGTACTGGTTATGTAAGTTATCAATAAATTACTTTTCCTGAACTGTTGTTGTTGTTGTTGTTGTCTTCAGCCCTGAGACTGGTTTGATGCAGCTCTCCATGCTACTCGATCCTGTGCAAGCTTCATCATCTCCCAGTACTTACTGCAACCTACATCCTTCTGAATCTGCTTAGTGTATTCATCTCTTGGTCTCCCTCTACGATTTCTACCCTCCACGCTGCCCTCCAATGCTAAATTTGTGATCCCTTGATGCCTCAGAACATGTCCTACCAACCGGTCCCTTCTTCTTGTCAAGTTGTGCCGCAAACTCCTCTTCTCCCCAATTCTATTCAATACCTCCTCATTAATTATGTGATCCACCCATCTAATCTTCAGCATTCTTCTGTAGCACCACATTTCGAAAGCTTCTATTCTCTTCTTGTCCAATCTATTTATTGTCCATGTTTCACTTCCATACATGGCTACACTCCATACAAATACTTTCAGAAACGACTTCCTGACACTTAAATCTATACTCGATGTTAACAAATTTCCCTTCTTCAGAAACGCTTTCATTGCCATTGCCAGTCTACATTTTATATCCTCTCTACTTCAACCATCATCAGTTATTTTGCTCCCCAAATAGCAAAACTCACTTACTACTTTAAGTGTCTCATTTCCTAATCTAATTCCCTCAGCATCACCCGACTTAATTCGACTACATTCCATTATCCTCGTTTTGCTTTTGTTGATGTTCATCTTATATCCTCCTTTCAAGACACTGTTCATTCCGTTCAACAACAATTCCAAGTCCTTTGCTATCTCTGACAGAATTACAATGTCATCGCCGATCCTCAAAGTTTTTATTTCTTCCCATGGACTTTAATACCGACTCCGAATTTTCCTTTTGGTTCCTTTCCTGCTTGCTCAATATACAGATTGAAAAACACCGGGGACAGGCTACAACCCTGTCTCATTCCCCTACCAACCACTGCTTCCCTTCCGTGCCCCTCGACTCTTATAACTGCCATCTGGTTTCTGTACAAATTGTAAATAGCCTTTCGCTCCCTGTATTTTACCCCTGCCACCTTTAAAATTTGAGAGAGTACTAGTTAGCATTAATGCATTAGTCCACTCACTACATAGTTGTGCTTTGTCCCGTACATCGCTGATGATAAAAGTGAGACATGAACGCAACAAATGCTAAATATCTAAAGAAAATGTCTTCTCCGTGCTGTAGATAGTCTAGAACTGCTTCATTACTCGTTTCTAAACAGATAAATGAAGTGACAGAAAGACACGGCAGTAACTACATAAGAGCTTACTATAGTGCTGTAAACAGTTTCCTACTGTGTGCCCGACCGAGACTCGAACTCGGGACCTTTGCCTTTCGCGGGCAAGTGCTCTACCAACTGAGCTACCGAAGCACGACTCACGCCCGGTACCCACAGCTTTACTTCTGCCAGTATCTCGTCTCCTACCTTCCAAACTTTACAGAAGCTCTCCTGTGAACCTTGCAGAACTAGCACTCCTGAAAGAAAGGATATAGCGGAGAAATGGCTTAGCCACAGCCTGGGGGATGTTTCCAGAATGAGATTTTCACTCTGCAGCGGAGTGTGCGCTGATATGAAACTTCCTGGCAGATTAAAACTGTGTGCCCGACCGAGACTCGAACTCGGGACCTTTGCCTTTCGCGGGCAAGTGCTCTACCAACTGAGCTACCGAAGCACGACTCACGCCCGGTACCCACAGCTTTACTTCTGCCAGTTGGTAGAGCACTTGCCCGCGAAAGGCAAAGGTCCCGAGTTCGAGTCTCGGTCGGGCACACAGTTTTAATCTGCCAGGAAGTTTCAGTTTCCTACTACTACTACTACTACTACTACTACTACTACTACTAGTGGCTATGGTCAGACGCAAAGCATTAACAGCCTGAAGTCTTCCAATTTCTACCAGGTCAGAAGTAAGGAGTGCAGCAATCAAATTATTTACGAACAAGAAAGATTGGGAACCACTGCCCGAAGAATTCGCGACATGTTCGGAAAAAGTCATACCAACGACATATTCTAATGTCCAATGTGCAATGTCGCTTCAACTTAAATCTCTCATTTTTTAAGTTTTTTTTTAAACATTAGACTGAAATAAAATCGAACAAACTCACTCCTGAGAGTGAGAGCGCTCATATATGTAAATAACACCGAAAACTGTAGAACGAAATTCTATTACAAACGCGAACTAGCTTCCTTCGACAGCGTTAACTCCACGTCTCTAAAGCTAGATCACGGTGAACACAACTTTCAACAAAAGTGTCCTTCACCTTACGTTCTTTTGAAATATTTTACCGCCCATGAGTTATTAACTGACATTTATTTACAACAAGTGGTATCAAGGGAGACGGGTTTGTGTTAAATCTTCAATGCGCTATTTTCTTGCAATGGGATACTGTCATAACGAGCGATTTATAATATGAAAAAAAACTAAATCTAATGCAGCGTTCCCAAGGTGACAGATTCCCGATTTCGGCCGAACGTCATTGTTGTTGTTGTTGTTGTTGTTGTTGTGGTCTTCAGTCCTGAGACTGGTTTGATGCAGCTCTCCATGCTACTCTATCCTGTGCAAGCTTCTTCATCTCCCAGTACCTACTGCAACCTACATCCTTCTGAATCTGCTTAGTGTTTTCATCTCTTGGTCTCCCTCTACGATTTTTACCCTCCACGCTGCCCTCCAATACTAAATTGGTGATCCCTTGATGCCTCAGAACATGTCCTACCAACCGATCCCTTCTTCTAGTCAAGTTGTGCCACAAATTTCTCTTCTCTCCTATTCAATACCTCCTAATTAGTTATGTGATCTACCCATCTAATCTGGTTTCTGTACAAGTTGTAAATAGCCTTTCGCTCCCTGTATTTTACCCCTGCCACGAAAGTCATTGAGCGTGCGCAAAGTGATAGTTCATGTACATTAATGTATCGTGTAATAAGTGGGGAAACACGTCTGGTGATGAGCGAAAATACGCATTTCAATATTTATTCATGCACACTCGCGTTTAGTCAGTGCCTCAGTCAGTACCTTAGTTAAATAGTGTTACTTTTCTATTTTGCTACAGCAATTTATTTCCATTTCTCCACAACGTATCAAACTACGATGTTTATTACTATCAGACTGATAGCTTTTTGTAATGTCCTAACCACAAGTACTCAATCGTAATATCAATCAAAAATCTTGGGTACCTATGCATCACTTTTACAGTCAGACCCTTCAAAGGTATCTGCGTAAGTGTAAGAATCAAATAAAACCTAACATAAAGACCAGAGGGAACGAATCTTTCAATCTGTAAATGAGTGCCCGCTATGCGAAACATTCTGAAAGATTAAACTTCGTACTACATACTAATCCTGACCATTCGTTTCGATGGACAACGCTCTGACGATTTAACTATCCAAGGCCATGAACTCGACAGTAATGCCAGCAGCGCCCTCCCACTGTCGAAGTATTTAGTATGGAGCTTGTCTACCGTGACCGGCAGTGTACGATCTGGATCAGTTTGGAACGTTCTTAGTAGGTCTGGTCGGAAGTTCTTTACAGTGTCACTACTTGTACGATCCAAATGGCCCAAATGTGGTCGCACGATCGGCGCAAAAGGTCTCCGGTGGCGCTCCACGCGTGCTTTATGGCATACAGTCCATATAATTCGCATTAGTTAAATATGCAGACCACCCACTTCGTGCGATGTCCTCACTAAGGGTCCCAAGTCATTTCTGCGTATGTCGTCTCCTACACATCAGGTCATGAGCAAGGTCGCTGATATAAATGACTTTGTCGACAGTGGGACGTTATACTGTAACACATCTGTTTCACTAAATGAGGATAATCTGAGACTATCCTCCAGGCTCAGTGCCGCTGGTCCTAATATCGTTATATCTCGTAAGGCTGTGGTCGCCAAGTCATGCAACGTGTCAAACTGGCTTGCCAGCATGCAGGGTCACAAACAGCAATTTCCCTCATTTCTGCAAGAAACATGGATGTTTGAAGCGTTAGGGAGGTCTCAACTCATTATAGGAGGAGAAATAGGAATTATTTTTTCCGCAAATCGACATATGTACTGGTCTTTCGATTGCAACAGCGTTCTGTCGCCAAATCACGTTTTCCTATTGCATTCCGATTCTACTCGGTAAATTTGAACCCATTTCATGCCAAGCAACTGCCCCTCTACGATTATATTACCTCAATGATGCTCTGAAACCTTTCATCACGCCAAATATTTCGAACTGCAGCAATTGTTTCCACCTACGACGATCTTTCGGGATCGTAAATTACAGACAGCCTGTTCCTAGTGAGCTCTCACTTCTCTGTCAAGTGGGCCACTAGAACAGGTCGTTATGTCAGTGCCCTCCACCATCTAGTGACGAAATGTATACGAGAAGACGCACAGAAAGTACTTCTCGTAGCTGAAAGTTGATCTGTAATTGCAAAATTGAGTCCTGTAACATTTCCCGTAAAACTTACCGTCCAAAAATTAGTAATATTGTGGTATTTCACGTAACGTTGTGGGTTGATTTAGTGTCTCACACAACTGGAATTTGGAATGTTTTGACACTGTGTATGCTTTAGAAGTTTTTTGAGACACTAGTAACTATATTTTCCGTCTTGGAACATCGCTTTGATTATTGCTGCACATGATGCTTCACCCCTGAAACTCGTGCCGAACTATTTAAGTCCATGAACGTTTGTATGTGAAGGGCAGCCAACATCTACAGTCGTCCCATTGTCTTATCTGTGCCTGTTTAATTAGGAATTCAGTCTCGCATAATTTTTCCACTGTCAGGAGAGAAAAACTGGTGACAACAATCTCCCTGCCGTGACACCATAATCATACCACTGCACTATTTAATGCATTACAGTGTTTCACTTTACCCTGTGTACTTCAGGGACCAATCACACCAACTGACCCACTGGATGGGCACCAAAAACTCTTTTGGACAACTCAAAAGGTTTTACCGATAATTACAGTTAGATTAAATGTCTTCTGCAGGGTATCTGAGAAGTTCCCGTTCCCTACTTGATTTTATGCAATCTGGGGAATAGATTTTTATTGGTATCTATTCGCAAAAGAACACCTGAACTTCAAATATTGTGGTTAACAATGCACGACCACATAAAGAAATTTAAAATGAAAGGTTTCAGATCTATGTTCGTGAATGAATCCTCTGACAACTACAAGGAGTAGCGATTTGCAAACCGTCGCGTTTCGTCGACATAATTTTGTAACACCCTCTCTCGCTCAAGAGTGTTATTTTATGATAATTTTGAGATATATCACATGGCACGTATGTCGTCTTCTGGTCTAACGAGAATGCTCGTTACGTGCAAGGTTTGGAAAGGAACAGATCTCTTCTTGTTATGTGGGCCAGGGTGGCATCACGGTACCCCGTTTGGACCACATTTTGTGAAAGGGTACGTGAATGTAAATTTTTAACGGGGCATGTTGCAGCTCAAACACAAGGGAGTTATGTGGATTGATAAGCCAAAACATTATGACCAATGCCCTCAGCGACGTTGGATGCCGACCGGTGGCGTTGCGGGCAAAGCTTTGGTGGCCGAGCGGTTCTAGGTGCTACAGTCTGGAACCGCGCGACCGCTACGGTCGCAGGTTCGAATCCTGCCTCGGGCATGGATGTTTGTGACGTCCTTAGGTTAGTTAGGTTTAAGTAGTTCTAAGTTCTAGGGGACTGATGACCTTAGAAGTTAAGTCCCATAGTGCTCAGAGCCATTTGAACCTTTTTTTTTTTTTGCGGGCAAATGAAACGATAACGAAGCGGAGTAGACAGGGATGGGGTATCGCCCACCGAAGATATATGGTGTGCAAATTGGGAAATCCATTGAGGTACGCGACTTCGACAAAGGGCAGATTATTATTACGCAGAGCCTGTGAACGAGTATCTCGAAAACGGCAAAGCTGGCCGAATGCTCAAGTGCTACTGTCGTGATCATGTAAGAAAAGAGGCTAAAGTACAGCGAAACTACCACTAGGCGCTAAATGGTTGGACGTCCACGACTCTTCACAGAACGTGGAGTTCGGAGGCTTGTCTCTTCTGTAAAGTAAGATAGATGGTGATCTGTAGCATCTCTGCCCAAAGTACACAATGCCGGTGGACACGCCAAGTGTTTCGGAGGGCACCGTTAATCGTACACGTGGGGCTCCGCAGCAGACCACCCCTACGCGTTCGCATGTTGACCCAACGACATCGTCAATTACGATTGCAGTGGGCACGGGACCATCGGGATTCGACCGTCAATCAAAGGAAACGTGTCAGCTCCTCGCGTGAATCACATTTCTGCTACACTAGGTCGATGATTTCCTCCACAAATGTGATCATCGAGGTGAACGGCGACTCAAAACGTGCAGCGCACCACGAAGGCAGGCTGGTGGGAGCAGTATTATAATGGAGACATTCTCCTGCGCTTGCATGGGACGTGTGGTAGTAGTGGAAGACACCCTGACAGCTGAGAAGCAACTGTTATCCCCTCATGCTTTATATCTTCCCCGACGACGTCTTCTTTCGGCAGTATAACTTTCCGTGTCTTGAAGCCAGAACCGTACTACAGCGGCGTGAGGAGCATTATCGTGATGTCACGTTGATGTCTGGACGACCATCTTCGCGTTACGAAAATCCTATGGAACCCGTTGGTTCGGTATCCGGCGCAATCACCGCGTGCGCGTATCAGCAGCGCTTTATTTACGCGAACTGCATAACCTGTGGATAGATATCTAATGCCAGATACCTCCACAAACCATCGGATCCTTGAGACGGAGAATCAGTGATTTATTTCGTTCAAAGATGGACACACAAGTTACTAAGCTGGTGACCATCATGTTTTGGCTCATCAGTGTGTAACGTGTGGTTGCAACAGGACGGATTTCCAAAGCATATCGCTACTCTGGTGTTACAGAATTTCTCGATGAATAATTCCGAAGGCGCTGGACTGGGAGTGGTTCATCAGCACTTTTGAAATAGTCACCAAGAAGAATACACTATATCACGATAGACAAGTTATAGGGGTCATAACCTAGTTCTATGTGGCTCAAAATCGGTACAATACTAATGAAGAATTCCGCGAAAGTGATGAGGAACTCTTTCGAAGCATAACGCCTGAGGTGCATCGCCAGAACGACATGGAGACACATACATATCTATGCAAGGCACGGTGGTACACGTACAGATCCTCTGGATACACAGTTTCTATAATTATGAATTTCTCCGGTAAGCAATATACTATTCTGACCCAGCGGTAAGGCGTCTTCTTGGACACACAGTAGTAATCTACGAACTGTACATGCAAATCTTCGGTAAGTTGCCACATCTTCTCAGTAAGCTGCTAACTTATATTACACAATATGGGCTACAGTGGATGGTCCGGTCCAAAATTCTCCCTGGTATTCAACCATAGCATCTTCGGCTAACGGCCGAATCCTATCCAAAATACACTTTGACATAAGATGATTTAGAAAACTGAAAAAAGCAATTTGACATTGGTCAAACAAAATCCTGATTTACTGCTTTATATCTTCAAGCGTGCTGAGCTGTCCCGAGACAGGCTGAGCCTAAGGAGCGAGGGGACTGCCGCTACCGGTCCGAAGCTGGTGAGCGCACGTGCACGCGAAGCTGTGCGCATGCGCGAAGCGCCGACAAGCACAGGGGCGTCGCGGCGCGGCGTGGCGGCTGGCCGACGGCACAGTCGGACACACCGTCCCGGCCCGGTAGGGTCGCCTTGCCCGGCGGGCTGCGAGGAGCCGGCAGCCGCACTGCCAGCCGGCCAGGCGGCGGCGCACGCGACAGAGACTTCGTCGAAACGATCTCTCCAGTCCGTTGCCCTCTGGGCGGAATGATTTGGCAAATGACACTCGATTCAGTTCAATGTTGCCTTCTTACTAGACTGCTACACACCTCAACACGAAACACACTTCTCTTCCCGTGAACCTTCACAATCGCACGGTTAATGTCAGACGAGAACCAACACACGTGTTTGGCACTGAAAGTGAGAATTATGCTGCTCTAGGGGAGCTCGTGATGTTGTTCGCCGGGTGTGATACCCTTTCCGCTTCTTCCAAGCACGATGGAAATATGACACTGTATCAGGGAATGGGAGCAAGTAAAATGCTGAGGTGAACACTAAGAGAGATGAGGAGATGGAGGATGATGCAACTCCCCAAAGACAAGAGGCATTTCATAGTAAGAGCGCTCACAACGATTTGGTTGGAGTGGGAAGTTCACGTGTTGGTTTCGCCCAGATAAATACCGATCTCTGTGATTGACAGAATGCTTTATGTCAGAGGGATGTTCGCAACGCGCCGGGCCGCAGAGAGAGCCCGGAACGTACGAGTGGGCGTGAGCGCAGGTAGGCCGGTGTGACGGCGGGTCCCCAGGCCGAGACGCGACGGAGGCGGCTGCGGGCGCGCGTCTATGCGCGGCGGCGGCGTTGCCCTGGGTCAGTACCGGCGGGAGAGGGGCGGACGCGGCCGGCTACTGGTAGGGGGGAGAGACACATCCCGGCCCACCAGCTCATTCACTCGTTCCTCCCGAACTGGGTCAATGCTAGGCGCCGCAAGGGACCCTCCAGTTGTGCCCGCGTGTGCACGTCAACAGGTGGCCGACCGTCTCTTCTTCCTCCACACAATCTCGCCTCTTCCGAGAGGAACCTGATACGATGCACCTCGGGCCCACGTGCGACCCGAGTGGCCGATGTATGCGTCACAAATCCACCGAAGTGCCATAGCTGCCGGCTGCAGTACATTCGCCCGAGAAACGCATCACCAACTTTACAGGAAACTGGCCCATACGTGACGGGATAATGTGCGGAATGGAAGTACTCACAAAGAAATCTGCCCCTGAAAGGAATATGAAGTGCAGAACATTGGCAGAAGACATTCTCCAATGCATATCACGAACTGAAACCCATAAATTTCAAGACCAACTTAAACAGTCACAATCCTGCAATGTACCGAAAAGTCAGTCCATAATCGGAATAGAAGCCATTTCCATTCCTGCACGAACTACTTTTGCAGTACCAAGCGCAATGGCGCAGCAGTTAAGACAATGGATTCGTATTCGGGAGGTAGGCCGTTCAAACCCCCGTCCGTCCATCCAGATTTAGATTTTCTGTGCTTTCCTTGACTCACTTAAGGCAAATGTCGGTATAGTTCCTTTTCAGGGCACGGCCGATTTCCTTCTCCATCATCTATCGAACCTCGTGCGTCGTCTCTAATGGCCTCGCCGAAAACGCAACAATGAACTAAAAAATGGTTCAAATGGCTCTGAGCACTATGCGACTTAACTTCTTAGGTCATCAGTCGCCTAGAACTTAGAACTAATTAAACCTAACTAACCTAAGGCCATCACACACATCCATGCCCGAGGCAGCATTCGAACCTGCGACCGTAGCGGTCGCTCGGCCCCAGACTGTAGCGCCTAGAAACGCACGGCCAATCCGGCCGGCAACAATGAACTCTTATCTTCCTTCTTCCCTTACTTTTGTAGTTGAGTACGCGGTACGAAACGTCCAAATGCCTCTCTTCCAACTTGTACACAAAACTTCCTGACGGCTTATTCTGGCGATAAAGTGGCGTCATTAAATCGTCAATTACTACGCTGTTTTATGACGTAAAGCTCTCTTTTCCATCTGTTTACCCCTCTCCTTTCGAACTGTCAGCAGCTATCTCAGTGATTCCTCATGTTATAAAGCACACGTCTGAGAAACAAGAAAAAAAGAGGGAAAAAAGGAACTGACGTCGACATCTGCTTTCCCTCCGTATTCTCTCTTCTCTAAGCTATTTTTGGTTGTACTTATCTAGTTCATCATCCTGATTCTAGCCAACCGTCTGATCTTCGTTGTAATCTAGCAGAAAAACTGTTTCTGCATTTTACTAACTTTACACGTTAATAAGATGCAACATTATATATATTTGATACATCGCTCAAGATAGACACACTCATAAACAGCACTCCTCACACTTTTCTGCGAACTTTTTCGGCTGCAATATTCAATATCTTTCAGTATGTAATCGTGACCTGTATTCTCCTTTTGTTTTATGGTTCCTGCAGTAAATCTGTTTGTTCGAGAAATTCAAGTTTTATGCGGGTCCTGCCATACGCATCTTGACGTATTATGGAGCTTTAAATATCAATATTACGGTCCATGACATCTTAATCTTTCTCAGAAAACTACCAGTTTCTGCCCGAGGAGTACTCAAAATGAAATAAATATGTCAGTCTTAGAGAGTCGCTGACAGTAGTCATAAAAGTATTATTTTTTTATAAATCGCATACTTTTTTATTGCAGAAAAATGGTCATGGTTTATACCACCTGCTCCTCTCAATTTTCAATACGCTGATAAATATTGGCTTGCTTATACTGTACACGTCACGACGAGTGAAAACAGGTCTTAAGGCAGGTGTACTGTCTCTGTATCGAATTATTTTGGATTATGATATCAGGTAAAGACATGATTTTACCTCGCCCTTAAGCTCCTATCCATGGATGTCAATAGATTGAATGTCCCTGTGGTCAAAGTATCACAATAGTCAAGTAAGCAAGTACACGGCCCTTCATGGATGAAAAGTAAATTTTAGTCTGTCAAAGCTCTGCTTTGACAAGGATGGGGAAGGAAATAAGCCACGAATCTGTTTAATGACCAGCTGCAGTGAGTTCGAGAAACCACAGAGGGCGTAAATTCGGATGGTTGGATCGAGATCAGTAAAACGAGTCCTCCGTCGTAACAACCGCACCGTCTCGCTAAGTAAACACTGAATGGATGATAAAACAGTGTCGTCAAGATAGGATCCTTCATAAAAGAAGATCATTTAACTAATCTGAACGCTTGCTGGTTACAGCTGTTAAAAGAGGTATACTAATGGTGTCAAGGTGCTCAGATTTCCTCGACATGTGATGCCGTGAAAAAAAGGTGGACTAAGTAACAAGAATGGCCAGCATTCTTAAGACAGTAGCAAAAGATATTTTAACTGTCACTGTGTGATGCTAACAGTGGGGGCATTTCTGACGACTCTTGAAATATGACCAGTGGGTCAACAAATTAAGAAGTCGGCTATCTAGTAATTGAACACTATTACATAAACCGGAGTCCATATAGAAGTAAGGGCTGCAGGTAAAGAAATAACTGAGAAATCATATCTGCATTCTCTGGTGAATCTGCATTCTCTACCCAAACGACGACTACTATAGATTATTGCTGGTTCTAAGCAACCCGAATTAGTTGTCATCAATCCCTTTATGTTCGTGAAGATTCGTTAATTGGAGTTTCTACCATGCCTTTCTCTCCATGAGATCTCTCTTAATCGTGCAATGCTAGGGCAGAAGCTGTGTAGGTAAGCAAACGAGCCGATCGAGACGGGATAATGTTGAGAAATGGAGACTAGGTTTACATGAGATTCCCTTAAGCTGGCTAGGTGACGCTCTGTGACTCCAGTGGAAATTACTATTACGAAATAAAAGGAACAGAAATGAATTATCTCGATGGTGGAGAAGAATACCAATCAGAACACACTCAATATAAATGTATTCCGTATTCAGACATGAACGCAGGACGCCGGATAACATTAATAATTTATATCTTTGAGACTACCTCGCTCAGGTACGGGAATAAAATCTGAAAATGTCAGGGAGCAAAAACCCAGGTATGAAATCTGCCATATTAAAAAAAAAAAAAACTGTCTACTCCAAATAGCGCCTAGGGAAATAGCACAGACGATGGCGAAACACTTTCCTCATTTGACCTCCGCCTCACGTCATAAATCATCATTTCCACAACAGTAGAGAAACCATGGAAAACCACGGACCATACCTTTCGTCTAACTACTCGGAACCGTATTACTGCGGAAACTATAGACTGTGCTAACTGCTGCGCGTGATACGGCTCCAGGACCCGATAGGATTCAATAGAGGACGCTACGGCATTGAAGCTTGGAGGCGAAAGAAGTTCTCCCACCCCTCTTCAACAAAATATAGGCTGAAGGTTACTATCCAGGTCCACGGCAGGATACGGTTCTGATACGAATTCTCGAGTCAGCAAAGGACAGGTTACTTACAGACAGGTACAGGAGTGTTGCGCTCACCAGCTATATAGGAAAGACCCTTGAACGGATGACAAATTGACGCCTATTGTGGACTCTCGAAACCACGAGCCTGCTCAGTCGTTTCCCATTCGAGTTTCAGAAATAAAAGGGCCAACACTAGACAAACTCCTCCAGTCAGATCAGTGTTTCCCAACCTGGTGTATTTACCCCCTGTAGGGTAAAACGTAATCCTCATTTGTATTTCGGTCATGAAACTAAATTATTTTTGAAAGACCGTTACTATTGTCATTATTTCGAAAAACTGTAATACTGATTACATGCGTTACCAATAATTAAATTTTTTAAATACTACCAACAACACGTGACGAACGTGGTGGAAGTTACAGCTAGTGAAATGAATCTACCATCATCTTCCTCACAAGGTCAATCCACTACACAATGAAACTGTGATATATCTATATATCACATATGCTTTAATGTTTCACAAAAATGCCTTCTCCGAGTTGAAGGTAGTTCAAGTAACAGACCATAAACTGCTTCAGTCTTCACTTCGCAACAATACACGAACTAACTGACAGCAAAACAAAACAGCAACTATGTAATGGCTACTACACTGCTGTAGAGTCTATTATTATTGGCAGTGCTCAGACCAAACGATTGACAGCCTCAAATCTTCCAATGTATCATAGTCCTGAAGTATGGAGTCCAGCAATCAAGTGAGGTTCAAACAGTACGCCTAAGGGTAACTGCACATATTTTAAGTCAATTGATTGTTGGGTCTGGTGGTCAAGTAGTAAAGCGCACGCCTGGAAACGGAGAGAGAGAGCGGGATCGAATACCGATCAGATCACGAATTTTTCAGTCTGCATTTTAACGTAGCCTTTAGGAAATGACATGTGCTTCGTATTCAAAGATAAAATGTAGGTGCCCTTTACCCAGATGGATAACTGGGGAAGGTTAAGGTCACGCAAGTCGTTGAGCCACGCGAAATTATTATTATATTAAAAGGGTTCAGGGTATGGATGAATTAAGTGTCGCTAGGAAGATGAATGGTGCAAAGGAAGCAGGTTTTTGAGCCACACGAAATTATTACTCTGTTAAATGGGATGCAGGGTGTGGATGAGTAGTGTCACTAGGAAGAGGAGAGCTGCACAGGAAGTATGTTTTGTAACAAGTGTCCTCCCTCTTTTCTGAGAAGGAGTTGTAGGTAGCACTAGCGATGCATTGAAAATTGCTTCGTCATTCCATTAAAAAAATAATGTTGTTACAAATAAGCAGTACCAATTGTCTCACTCAATCATTAGTTCGTAGTATAATAAAAATACCCACAAAAACTAAATATCATTTACGTTCCGTCGTTTTAACAATGAAAGTACCCAAAGAAAATTCTTTTCCTATTGTAAAGTATAATTAGGTGCCACTGTTGTCAATGTTGGGAATGGGGGAGGGGGGGGGGGGGAGAGGGGCACTAGCTAACATCTGATTCCATTCGAAAGTAATGATCTCAGAAAGGTTGGGAACAACTGAATTAGAGGGAGGGATACACAGGTCATTCCTACCAAAATAACGATTTTCTGATTTCTTCGACTGGAAAGAGCATATGATATCACCTGGAGACAGAATCATCCATCAACTGCATGAATGGGGATTTCCTGGGCGTCTCTCAACATTACTGCGGTCCTTCCTCGCTGAACAATATTTCCGGTATCGAGTCGGTGCTGCAACATGCTCCGACCAATTCCCTCAAAGGAATTGTATTACTCAAGGGAGTGGTCAGAGCGTCACCCTTTTCACCACAGCAATCAATATTATCGCAATAAGGAGCCCTGTCAAATATTCCTTCTTTGTGGATGACTTCACAGTATTTTGCTCTTTCCCCAGTCTCAATAATACGACACGTCAACTAGTTTTAACCCTTAAGAGGCTGGAGATTGGACCGATACAACCAATTTTAAAATCTTTACGGAAAAAACGTTTGTGTGTATTTTAATCGTTCGTGTCAATCCATGTACCTTCCCAGAACTATGGATGAGGGGCACCACCTTAGTTTTCAAGACCTCATCGTGGTTCTTGGGCCTCATCTTTGATCAGAGGTCAAGATGTCTAGCATACCTCCATCATCTAAAATGTAGGTGCCTGGTGGTACTAAACATCTTAAACTAGCAGTAAGAATTGGGGAGCAGATCGGTCCAGTCTGCTCATATTCTATAGAACCATTCGTCCGCACACGACTGGAATATGGCAATACAGTGTACGACTCAGCTTTAAAGGTACTGGAATATGTCCACCATGCAGTCATTAGATTGGCCATTGGAGCCTACCCAACCAGTCCCATTCCAAGCCTCTGCGCAGAGAGTGCGTGGCCGCGTCTTACCGTCCGACGAATATTCCCCAAGGTGTGGCATTCATAGAAGAGACGTCCATCACCGAATGTTTTGTCGGCACTGGGCTGAACAGTCCCTCCAACGAAAGTTTAATGGTCACCTTGCAAGTAACGCTTTTTCTGTCCATGAGAAAGTCTACTTCGAGCAACTTCAATTCTTAAACAGGGATGAAGCAAGTATCCTCCCTGGATGATTGACAGGTCCACACTGACCTGGACATGAAGTGTAGCAAGATTAGGACTCCGCTAAAGTTTTAAAAAGGGATTTCAACAAAATTTTACCAAAGCAAAGCTTTGGGCGGTCAATGAGACTCTGGCGCATATTAGGTGGCGGGAAGTCTCTTATCTGCGTGGACACACTGAGTGCTCAGCAGACTATTCAGCAATGTTCCCAGAAGATTAGTTCACATAGTCCAGGATACTACACACCTCTTGCAAATGTAGAAGAAAGTGGTGGCCTTCCATTGGATCCCAAGGCACATAGGAATCGAGGGTAACGAGAAAGCTGACAGAGCAGCGAAAGCAAGTCTCCCAAGAAAAACCACAGTTCACCCAATCGTCCCACTACATGCTATCGTGTCTTGCGTAGCGGTTTTTGATGATTGGGAAAGGCAGTGGCTGGCGGTGGCCACGTAGAAACTGCGTTCGATCAATCCAAATACTCGATTATGGCGCACTGCCCAATGACACATACTTATCTCTTGGGGCATGAGGATCCACCAGATTACAGCGTCTGCAATGTCGTACTCAGGCGGCACGTTTTAACGTCATGTGTTTTGTATGCTGAGAGGAGGGAATGTTTTTGTCTACCGAGGGATTTACCCTCAATTGTAGGCGATGACTCACTAATAGCATGGAAGCAGTTGAAACTGTATTGCGCCAGGACGACAGTTTTAACGTGCTTTTGGGTGGCTGGCTCATCCTATTGCATCCGCGCTCAACCAGCCATCTTAATACCGTCTTTTGTTTTATTAATACTATTAACTTATGCCAATGGTATGAACGGACACACTGGAGGTTGTATGCGAAATTTTTTATGACTGTGGCTGTAGTTGTATGGCATTCGCTTTTCGTTTTAACAAGAGTAAACTGCTCGTACACCAGCGCTACGATCTTGATAACAGCGCTGTTTATCGGCCAACAATTAAATCCATTCAACAACTACCTAGCGTATCTAGTACAGTAGTGCCAAAGCTATTTCAAGAAACGTTGGAGAGAGATACGCCATCTACCGAAGCAAAGTACGCTGACTTTATTACTTGTCTTCTTCTTTGTTTTCCGGTCCATATTTTTCCGAAGTCGTAGTTATACAAGTTATATAGGTCGCAAAAACGGTATTTAACCTATATAACTATTTTATTACCCTATGGTTGCCACTAAAGATGAAAACTACAAGGCGCGCACAACATTGCTGTTGAGGTCTGCAAGAGACGTACAGCAAAGAGGGGATGCGCTGTCCATGTAAATACAATGGAAGCCAGCAACAATCTGTTCCGAAGTAAACTATATCATACTGGAAATTCAAAGGGCCAAAACCCTGTTCAACATGCAATCGAACTCTAACAAGTTAGAACAGCGACGGATCTCGAAGAAATAGATAATTCTTTAATTTTAATATCTTACCAATGATACACAGCTTAGATAAATTTTTCGCCTCCCGCCATTGTACATACTATTGATCACGGTCTTACTCCAAACAACAACAAAAATCTTTGTGGGGAGGCTCCAAGTAGGGTCGTTGTCGCAAGCGCAGGGCTTCCTTCAACGGCAGTTGCAGGGATTCACTGCAAGTCCGCACCACACGCCGCAAGGGAGCTGCCAGTACAAATAGCACCTACCGTAGCACAGCATATATTCCTTTCGTGTTGTTCGCGTGTCATACATCTCTACGATTTTACAACTAAACTTTTAAAATGTTTTATTCATTGTACAGATTTTTAACCCTTGCCTCCTTCAAGGCAGCTCCTCTTCTATTCAAACACTACACTCAGTTGTGTTTCCACTTAGTGATGCAATCCTGGCAAGTTTTTGGTATGTCATTTGGTGACCGTCACGAAATATCCTGCATCTTCTTAATGGTGTATTAAGGGCGCCCAGTCTGTACCGATTTTGAGTTTGCAAACAACAAAAGTCAAATGCTGGGATTGTTGTAGATGGCCGAGGAATGGTTTAAATTCAAATTTTTACACAAAATACGGAAACTGATAAGAGTGTCAAGTTGAAGAAGCCGTTGGCCCGTTATCATGTTGAAGGAACCGATAAGTTGTACGACTACAACTGTGGTGTCTTCCTATGAATTCTCTCGTGCATCTCTTCAAAATATTTGTATAGCAGTTATGGCTCTGAGCACTATGGGACTTAACTGCTGTGGTCATCAGTCCCCTAGAACAACTTAAACCTAAGTAACCTAAGGAAATCACACACATCCATGCCCGAGGCAGGATTCGCACATCCGACCGTAGCGGTCGCGCGGTTCCAGACTGTAGCGCCTAGAACCCCTCGGCCACCCCGGTCGGCGGATAGCAGTTGTGATTGACTGTTTAATATGGAAGCTACAATTCGAAATGTAGTTCCTTACAAACTTTAATTCGATGTTCCTTCTGATCTTGGCCATCAAACAACCAAAAAACTTGGCTGCAAGTCTATGCACATTCAATTTTTAGATTGAAATACCATATTAACAACAAATAACAATATCAAACTTTTCTGTCAGTTCTTTCACAGGTCGTCACCCGTTAGCGCACACTAGGGCCTTGGCTTTCTGTACTGAGCGCCACTAGTTGATGTCGAAGAACTTTTTGGACGAAACTTATCTTCAGTAGATTGAGACCACCACTGAATCAGAAGAACCATTCAAAACATACTTTCGACCTAGAATATCAACTCCGTAGGACTGCTTCACGGGCTGACAAGTTTCTTTAAATCTTTTTCCACCTTTCAAGTAATATTTCATGTTCAAAGATTGGACACGTAAATCAGATATTGCAATCATCGCTATGAGCACTGTACTACCCACCACCTAAATAACAATAAATTAGTGTGAAATAATGAAGTTACTTAGGATTTTGTGACTAATGCAGTAATGGCAACGGCACGTGGCAAGGACAGGCGTCAACCAAAAAGACTTGCAATACGGCGGCCGAACCCCGAAGGTGCTATCCCGGCCAATAAATGCCATACGATCATTTCATTTCACAAGAGTTGCTGCAGCACCTTTTAACATAATAGTCAAAAATATTAAGCGATGACTCAAGGTGTCATGAAAGTACGGGAATGGCGCTTCTGGGTGAACCGGTATTCGCAGCTGACAGCGATACAATTCTACTACTGCCAGCGTACAACTCGCGGAGGGGCCGCGAAGTCAAGATAAATTATGGCTCGTACGGAGGTACATTCCCTCGCTCCATTTGCGAGTGGAGCACGAAAGGAAATGATTAGAAGTGATACAAGAAATCCCCTGCCTTGCACCATACGGTGGCTTATAATGTTTCCGCAACGTGAATTAACAAAATCTGTAATACCGAGAGCCAATGCTAGGATGGAAGACGATCAGACACAGCATGGGTAGCGGATACCATTAACGTGTTTTACGGCTTAATTTCAAGACAGAGAGAGGGCCAGGACTTCTATGTGGAGAAACTACCAGAGACAGTCATAACTACCTGTTCTCAGTGTATTCACTGATTATTTCACTGAACCAGTGCTACTCCAAAAGTGAGACATTATTGGATGTTATTGATGAAGAAGCATCACACCAAGGGCTCGTCTGTGTAAAAACTGGTTGCTTTACGTCCTGAGCCACAGAGAATGGATCTACAGTTCATTATCCAGCATATTCTGCAATAACCTGAAAATATGTGGTAATATTAGTTTTAGTAACGGGGGATTTTGTTTCCTATTTTGAACAGCGAGGATACTGTAGACCTACAGCAGAAAAGGTTGGAGACAGGCAAGTCATTACTAATGGTGCAGGAAAATGGCCATGGCCTAGTTAAAGACTAACCAAACTGTAATTAACGGATGTAATTCTCACAGACCACGGAACGCCTGTACCTGTGCGGCCTCGAGAAGATTTCAACCACGCTCCACCCGAATACTAATTGAGAGTCGGAACCACTGTATCACGTCGCTCCGATTACGCCAATGTGTTGCGCAAATGAAGACGCATTGTTCAAGAGTGTTTTCCAAACACCAGAATGTTTGTTACTTGCTGATGCAATACAACAATAAGTGAACAAAATTAATTCGTTATATATGACGCTAATAAGACAGCCCACTCACTGTTTCACTGTTGCAGAGCTAAGGTTTTGTGACAACAATGAAAGCATCAACGCTTCGGCTGTGTCGTATGAAAGGTAGAATGAAATATTAATAAGGGGTCGAATTAAACCAGTCTCCCACGGTTTAGCGAAAAAAATCCAGGATAACACACAAAATGGAAATTTTACACGTATTATGCGACAGTTGACGGTCACAAAGGCAACTCTCTTGCAGTTACATGCATTGCAGGTAGTCGACGTGCAGCAAGTCTGTGAAACGTAAAGTATTATGGGGCTTGCACACGTTCAATATGTACTGTAGTTTGTCAAACCATCAATATATTGAAGCGACATCACACTACCAATAATATTTACAAACACTGTCAGTAGGCAACGCGATTTCACGAGGGTAAGATGTCGAATGCCCAGAAGAAAGCGTGCGCTGTAATTATATTAGCTGTAGCTTGCAAGCAACAGAGTACAACGAAAATGAAGAAATGAGCCCGAGATTGGTTGAAAAAAGGAGCCACTGGTCACATGGTAATTTACTGACGGAAATCGATATCACTGACCCAAAAGATTATATATATAATTTTCCGTTGGGTTCTGCATCGTATGATAAGTTATTAGTGTTAATACGCGATAAAATAAAAAAGCAAACTACGTTAATGAGACAGGCAATCGCATTCGACAAGAGTTTAGGTGTAACTTAGAGAGATCTGGATACTGAAATGTCATTCTAATGCTCGAAGTTTAGTTCTGTAATATCAGCAAACACAAATTCTATGGAAACCTATGAAGCAATTACATACGCCTGACAAGAACCTGTTCAGGAAATTAACGTCAAACTTTTTGCGATTTGTGATAATTTGGAGAAACTAACACGCATTTTACAGACATCGTACTAGTCACTGGAGATACATGGTGTATTTTTCGAAATGGCAGTGTTTTTCAAAACTGCTATGTAACTCAACAATCTATACTACATTTTCAAATGAATTGGGCAATGTTATAGAGAATCTTCCGTGAGCCGTCCTAAAGTGGCATACACAATGATTATTCTTGCATACACCTATTAAAATTCTTTTGTGTTAAAAGACTCCTTAAAAACTGAATCTAAGATATGATATACACAACGGAGAATTGAAAAAATAAATAGTGCACACTAACGCCACCTGGCTGGCTCGTGAAGCTCTGGCAACATCTGAATGGACGATATTGGCAAACAGTCAATATTAGACCTCACACTTCAATGTGTACTGACAATATTGAGAATATTTTGAGGTCTATCGATAGTGCTCATCAATATTTCTAGGGCTGACTATACGTCAAAACGCGCCCTCAGACGGTCAATGTATTGACAGTTTGACAATATTATTGAACGTGTGAGGGTCGCTTTACGCTTCGTGGGACATTCTAAAAACTACCATTGCGTCTCTTACTCGTTATCATAACGAACCCTCAACATATTTCTGCCTTCTTCTGTACGGATATACGAGCCAGTTCGATCAATAACGGCTGTATTTATTAAAACAAACGCCAGAGAGTTATTAACAGTGTAGCTGACATACAAATGAACGATGAAATACACAAGGCTACTCGTACCACTGGAGTTTCAGACGGCTACTGCGCGAAAACTACACGACATACAGCGTGCAAGACACACACAAAAATGACACATATCTATGGATACAATTTGGATCCGTAAATTAACAATCAATGGTTGGCAGAAGAAATTCCAAGAGACTGGCCGCTTAGGTGATGCGACGAAAATACCCCGAGGGGCCGTCAGCAGAGATGTGGACCACGTGCGGGAACCATCCGTCAGGATTCCGACGAAATCGACCATACGTGGGAGCAGAGAAGTACAAATAGCGCAGCCAACTGTCTGGCGCATTCTACGCAAACATCGGCGTGTGAAGCCGTAATGGCTGCAGTTGTTACATGCGAGACAACGAGCTCCGTTTTTTTGCAATGATCTGTACTGGAGAAAGATGGTTCCTCATAGAAATTGGTTTTCAGTGAAGAAGCCACGTCTCATGTGTCTGGAAAGGTGAATCGTTATAACGTGCGTGTTCGGGGCACAAAAATCCACACGAAACTGAGGACATACCCGTGATTCACCAAAAATTAACGCCTTGTGCCACGTCCTGCTCATTAGTTTGCGGTGCATTTTTCTTTGCGCAGAAAATTTTGGTTTCATATACCGGGGGATGTCGCAATAATGGCTTATGCCACAATTACAGTAATACAGTGCAGACTTCAGTGTGCAACTAGAAAGTGCGCCAAGACACTTTCTTTCAGACGTTAACCATCATATCAAAGCCGAACTACGTCAGTCTTGTACTGGACGTGCTTCCCATCGTGATTCTCACTTCTTTCAGTGTTCCTGCAGACAGATGACTGAACGCCAATTGATTTCTTCTCATAGTGTTATGACCAATATCGTGTATTCCTGCCTCCACTGCTACGGAATTTAGAAGAGTTGCAATGAATGATGATAAATTAATGCATTCACTGATTTCGACGGTCACGTGTTGGGACGTGTATGATTATCGTATTGGCATTTGCCACTTCATTCACAAACGGTGCCCAACTTGTAGTGATAATCTATTCGCTGACGCGTGTGTTTTTCTGTACGTCTCATAGTCCTCGCAGTCATTTTCTGAAACCTCGCAGGTACTTGTGAATAAACCTACACATTCACTACCATACCTTGCGCGCAATACCGCTTGAAAATAATTCCAATGGGAGTTTCTACACCAGAGATAGGCACTAATGAGTAATTATATTGTATAATACAAGTTCGCTCATCTTAACACAACTCTGTCTGCATATGGAGAAGGCAACCTGCAATTTGAACTGTGTGCCGGACCGCGACTCGAACTCGGGACCTTTGCCTTTCGCGGGCAAGTGCTCTATCAACTGAGCTACCCAAGTACGTCCTCGCAGCTCTACTTCCGCCAGTACCACGTCTCCTATCCTCCAAACTTCACAGTAGCTCTCCCGAGTTCGAGTCACGGTCCGGCAAACAGTTTTAATCGGCCAGGAGGTTTCATATCAGAGCACACACCACTGCAGAGTGAAAATTTCATTATGGAACTTGCCATTTTCTTATAAGCATTCCCTGTCCCCCCCCCCCCCCCGCTCCCTTTCTATCCACTACATCTGCATTTATACTCCGCAAGCCACCCAACGGTGTGTGGGGTATGCGTCAAAAGAAGGAAATCAATCAGCCCTTCGACGGTTCTTGTCTACACTAAATCATAGATACAGCGACAACACCTATTACCCAAAAGTGCATCTGCACTGGAGGTGCTGCCGGCACTGGCTTCCTCGTAACAGGCGTCCTGCAAAAGACTAACGCGCGGTGAGGTCCAACTCTCCACCGCGTTTTTGACCGGTTGAGAAATAGTTGGCAAAGAGTAGCAGTTGCGCCTGTAGCACACATCTAACTAATTCATCTGGTAGCTCAGAGAGAATATCGTCTCTGCAGACACCGTGCAACACTGTATTTCGCGACAGAAGTCCTGCAGCTGCCGGTGTCCTCCAATCGATTGTGCCTACGCTGTGACAGTACACTAAAACGAAGACTGAGGAAGAGACCACGACACGCAGAGCAGCAGTGGGAAGACCGCAGGCTACGTACGAGCGGACAACGGAGAAAGCGCCGCCGCGGCCACACTTTCACCCGGTCTCGCACGCGTCCGCCGCACTTTTAATGCAGTCTGGTCCTGGCACACCAGCTACGCGTCCAGGCCGGCTACGGTGCGCTCCTGTCGTCGTACCACAGGAAGAAAGCGAACAAACTGAGAGCTTGTACTGTTGTTGTTGTGTTGTTGTGGTCTTCAGTCCTGAGACTGGTTTGATGCAGCTCTCCATGTTACTCTATCCTGTACAAGCCTCTTCATCTCCCAGTACCTACCGCGACCTACATCCTTCTGAATCTGCTCTTGGTCTCCCTTTACGATTTTTACCCTCCGCGCTGCCCTCCAATACTAAATTGGTGATCCCTTGATGCCTCAGAACATGTCCTACCAACCGATCCCTTTTTCTAGTCAAGTTGTGCCACGAACTCCTCTTCTCCCCAATCCTATTCAACACTTCCTCATTAGTTATGTGATCTACCCATCTAATCTTCAGCATTCTTCTGTAGCATCACATTTCGAAAGCTTCTATTCTCTTCTTGTCTAAACTATTTATCGTCCATGTTTCACTTCCATACATGGCTACACTCCATACAAATACTTTCAGAAATGACTTCCTGACACTTAAATCTATTCTCGATGTTAAGAAATTTCTCTTCTTCAGAAACGCTTTCCTTGCCATTGCCAGTCTACATTTTATATCCTCTCTACTTCGACCATCATCAGTTATTGTGCTCCCCAAATAGCAAAATTCCTTTTCTACTTTAAGTGCCTCATTTCCTAATCTAATTCCCTCTGCATCACCCGACTTAATTCGATTATATGCCATTATCCTCGTTTTGCTTTTGTTGATGTTCATCTTATATCCTCCTTTCAAGACACTGTCCATTGCGTTCAACTGCTCTTCCAAGTCCTTTGCTGTCTCTGACAGAATTACAATGTCATCGGCGAACCTCAACTTTCTTATTTCTTCTCCATGGACTTCAATACCTACTCCGAAATTTTCTTTTGTTTCCTTCACTGCCTGCTCAATATACAGATTGAATAACATCGGGGATAGGCTACAGCCCTGTCTCACTCCCTTCCCAACCACTGCTTCCCTTTCATACCCCTCGATTCTTATAACTGCTATCTGGTTTCTGTAAAAATTGTAAATAGCCTTTCCCTTCCTGTATTTTACCCCTACCACCTTCAGAATTTGAAAGAGAGTATTCCAGTCAACATTGTCAAAAGTTTTTTCCATGTCTACAAATGCTAGAGACTTAGGTTTGCCCTTCCTTAATCTAGCTTCTAAGATGAGTCGTAGGGTTAGTATTGCCTCACGTGTTCCAACATTTGTACGGAATCCAAACTGATCTACCCCGAGGTCGGCTTCTACTAGTTTATCCATTCTTCTGTAAAGAATTCGCGTTAGTATTTTGCAGCTGTGACTTATTAAACTGACAGTTCGGTAATTTTCACATCTGTCAACACCTGCTTTCTTTGGGATTGGAATTATTATATTCTTCTTGAAGTCTGAGGGTATTTCGCCTGTTTCACACATCTTGCTCACCAGATGGTAGAGTTCTGTCAGGACTGGCTCTCCCAAGGCCGTCAGTAGTTCCAATGGAATGTTGGCTACTCCGCGGCACTTGTTTCGACTCAGGTCTTTCAGTGCTCTGTCAAACTCTTCACGCAATATCGTATCTCCCATTTCATCTTCATCTACATCCTCTTCCATTTCCATAATATTGTCCTCAAGTACATCGCCCTTGTATAGACCTTCTATATACTCCTTCCACCTTTCTGCTTTCCCTACTTTGCTTAGAACTGGGTTACCATCTGAGCTCTTGATGTTCATGCTAGTGGTTCTCTTATCTCCAAAGGTCTCTTTAATTTTCCTGTAGGCAGTATCTATCTTACCCCTTGTGAGATAAGCCTCTACATCCTTACATTTGTCCTCTAGCCATCCCTGTTTAGCCATTTTGCACTTCCTGTTGATCTCATTTTTGAGACGTTTGTATTCCTTTTTGCCTGCTTCATTTACTGCATTTTTATATTTTCTCCTTTCATCAATTAAATTCTATATATCTTCTGTTACCCAAGGATTTCTACTAGCCCTCGTCTTTTTACCTACTTGATCCTCTGCTGCCTTCACTACTTCATCCCTCAAAGCTACCCATTCTTCTTCTACTGTATTTCTTTCCCCCATTCCTGTCAATTGTTCCCTTATGCTCTCCCTGAAACTCTGTGCAACCTCTGGTTTCGTCAGTTTATCCAGGTCCCATCTCCTTAAATTCCCGCTTCTTTGCAGTTGGGTTAGGTTAGGTTGGTGTTTAACGTCCCGTCGACAACGAGGTCATTAGAGACGGAGCGCAAGCTCGGGTTAGGGAAGGATGGGGAGGAAATCGGCCGTGCCCTTTCAAAGGAACCATCCCGGCATTTGCCTGAAACGATTTAGGGAAATCACGGAAAACCTAAATCAGGATGGCTGGAGACGGGATTGAACCTCTTTGCAGTTTCTTCAGTTTTAATCTACAGGTCATAACCAATAGATTGTGGTCAGAGTCCACATCTGCCCCTGGAAATGTCTTACAATTTAAAACCTGGTTCCTAAATCTCTGTCTTACCATTAGATAATCTATCTGAAACCTGTCAGTATCTCCGACTTCTTCCATGTATACAGCCTTCTTTTGTGGTTCTTGAACCAAGTGTTAGCTATGATTAAGCTTTGCTCCGTGCAAAATTCTACCAGGCGGCTTCCTCTTTCATTTCTTAGCCCCAATCCATATTCACCTACTACGTTTCCTTCTCTCCCTTTTCCTACTACCGAATTCCAGTCACCCATGACTATTAAATTTTCGTCACCTTTCACTTTCTGAATAATTTCTTTTATTTCATCATACATTTCTTCAATTTCTTCGTCATCTGCAGAGCTAGTTGGCATATAAACAAACTTGTACTACTGTAGTAGGCGTGGGCTTCGTATCTATCTTGGCCACAATAATGCGTTCACTATGCTGTTTGTAGTAGCTCACCCGCATTTCTATTTTCCTATTCATTATTAAACCTGCTCCTGCATTACCCCTATTTGATTTTGTGTTTATAACCCTGTAGTCATCTGACCAGAAGTCTTGTTCCTCCTGCCACCGAACTTCACGAATTCCCACTATATCTAACTTTAACCTACCCATTTCCCTTTTTAAATTTTCTAACCTACCTGCCCGATTAAGGGATCTGACATTCCACGCTCCGATCCGTAGAACGCCAGTTTTCTTTCTACTGATAACGACTTGTACTAGTAAGCCATAATACTGCGACCACTTCTGACTGAGTATTTATTTCAGGGACTTCAACAAAGCAGTAGTAAGTCTAGGGATAAAAAAAATGGTTAAAATGGCTCTGAGCACTATGGGACTTAACATCTGTGGTCATCAGTCCCCTAGAACTTAGAACTACTTAAACCTAACTAACCTAAGGCCATCACACACATCCATGCCGGA
Organism: Schistocerca piceifrons; assembly: GCF_021461385.2. Lineage (NCBI taxonomy): Eukaryota > Metazoa > Arthropoda > Insecta > Orthoptera > Acrididae > Schistocerca > Schistocerca piceifrons. Next base: position 561,507,290 of record NC_060144.1, read on the forward strand.
GGCAGGATTCGAACCTGCGACCGTAGCAGTCGCGCGGTTCCGGACTGAGCGCCTAGAACCGCGAGACCACCGCAGCCGGCTCTAGGGACGTGGTGCTAACAGCCTGAGTTAAACACCACTCGCCAATTCACTTCAGCATAACACAGAACTCTAATCCGTAAGGAAACTAGGTTGGTTGGTTGGTTGGTTGAAGTTTAAGGGACCAAACAGCAAGGTCATCAGTCCCTTGTTTCAAATATGCGCCATTCAGCTAATGGGACAACTCAGTAAAGTCAGAACAATAAAACGGAAGAAGGGAAAAAACGTAAAAAGGCAGTCATGTCATTGGTAAAAAACAAAATGAGGGAAGTCGGCAAGAGAACGAACCCAACACTATGCTGAAGCAGCATAGGCAAGACCACCTGTGACTTAAAAGGTACAACTGCTATAATGCAGAAAGTACGTATGGGAATAGAAAAACTAACCAAGCCTTAAAAAGAAGAGGTAAAAACAGAGTAAAAGGGAAAGAAAAGAGGATTCCGGTCAGGGAGGTGAATCGGGAATCTCTGAACACTGCCTACAGTGGGAGACACCCAAACACTCACCGCCCTGCCCCAACACCAGAGGGAGATTAAAAACTTTAAAACTGAGAATAAAAACCACTCTCCCGGAGGAAACCTAGAACCAGAGAGACCATCCGGGAATCGTCAGCCAACATCAAAGGTAAAGTGTGGGGGAGTCTGTACTTAGCACGCAGAGCCAAAAGAAGGGGGCATTCAACCAAAATGTGGGCCACTGACTGGAAGGCTCCACAACCACATAGCGGGGGTGGCTCATCACGCAAAAGGAAACCATGGGTCAGCCTGGTATGGCCAATGCGGAGACGACACAGTGTGGTCGAGTCCTTGCGGGAGAGGCGAAAGGAAGAACGCCATGGGCCTGGATGCACCTTAATGGCACGAAGTTTATTAGACAGTGGAGTAGCCTCCCAAGAATTGGCCCATGACTGTGCAAAGTGGGATTTGATGTGAAGCCGTAAATCCGCTGCAGGAGGGGTTACAGAAAACGGGGGGTAAGTAACTGCTCCCCCAGCCAAACGATCAGCGAGCTCATTACCCGGGATACCCATATGGCCCGGGACCCATAGGAAGTCAATGGAACAAGCAGCACGGTGAAGATCAGCGAGATGGTCATGGATGGCAGAGACCAAGGGATGGCGCGAAAAACACCGGTCAACAGCAAGAAGGCCACTCATCGAGTCCGTACATATCAAAACGCGGTTTTGTTGGGATTGTTTAATAAAGGTAAGGGCCCGGGAAATTGCCATCAATTCCGCAGTAAACACCCCACATGAGGGTGGCAGTAGATGATTTTCCGTTCCAACAAAGGACGTGAAGGCATACCCAACATGATCAGCAGATTTAGAGCCATCAGTGTAAAAAACAACAGCATCCCGAAACTCCCATAAAATTTGGCGGAAAAAGGAACGGAACACCACCGGGGGGATGGAATCTTTCGGACCGCGGCGGAGATCCATCCGAATTCGAGGCCGAGGAACTACCCAAGGAGGGGTGGAGGGGAGGGAGCGAGGAAGACAGGACAAAGAAGGAAGCCGAAAATCACGGTTAAGAGACGCAAGGCGCAGTCCAACCGGTAAACCCGCCCGAGGGCGGGAGTCAGGCGGGCGACGTCCATGGTCTGGGAATAGGATAGAATAGGAAGGATGAGCGGGAGAAGAACGAATAGCAAGGGCGTAAGACACCAGAAGCTGGGACCGCCGAACAGAAAGGGGGGGGAACCCAGCTTCAACCAGGAGACTATCAACAGGGCTAGTAGGGAAGGCACCGGTGGCCAAACGGATACCACGATGGTGGACCGGATCCAGCACGTGCAGCGTGGAAGGAGCAGCTGAACCATAAACTTGACAACCATAGTCCAAACGTGACAGAACTAGAGCACGATAAAGACGGAGGAGGATGGAACGGTCCGCACCCCAAGAGGAGTGGGCAAGGAAGCGAAGGACATTGAGTTTACGGAAACATCCTACCTTCAGGAATCTGATATGGGGCAGCCAAGTGAGCTTGTTGTCGAAAAGAAGACCTAGGAAACGAAACTGTGGAACCACAGGCAATCTTTGTGCAGCGAGATAGAGCTCTGGATCAGGGTGGAACGTAGTACGGCGACAGAAGTGGACCACCCGCGATTTTAAAGGAGAGAATTGAAACCCGTGTGAGAGCGTCCATGCAGAGGCACGCCGTATAGCCACCTGGAGCTGCCGTTCTGCAGACGGCATCGAGGAGGAAGTAACCCAAATGCAGAAATCATCCACATACAGGGCAGGGGTGACCAAGGGACCGACAGAGGCCACAAGTCCATCGATAGCAATGAGGAAAAGAAGGACACTCAAGACAGAACCCTGTGGGATGCCCGTCTCCTGGGTCCGTGGAGAACTAAAAGCAGTACCAACTCGAACTCTGAATGACCGATGGATCAGGAACTGGCGGATAAAAATCGGGAGTGGGCCCCGAAGACCCCACTGATGAAGGGTTAGTAAGATGTGATGGCGCCAGGCCGTGTCATAGGCCTTGCGAAGGTCAAAAAACACTGCAACCAAATGGCGGCGCTGGGAAAAAGCCTGCCGAACTGCGGATTCCAAGCGAAGTAAATGATCGATTGGAGATCGTCCCTCTCGAAAGCCACACTGGTAAGGGGACAATAGATCCCGAGATTCGAGGACCCAAGTGAGCCGACGGGCTACCAGCCGTTCAAGTAACTTACAACCAACATTGGTCAAACTAATTGGCCGATAGCTGTCAACAGATAGGGGGTTCTGACCAGGCTTAAGGACAGGAACCACAATGCTATCCCTCCACTGAGAAGGGAAGTCACCCTGGAGCCAGATACGGTTAAACACCCGAAGAAGATGGTGCCGTTGTGGAGCACTGAGATGTTGAAGCAGCTGGTTATGAATGGAATCTGGGCCAGGGGCCGTATCGTGAGAAGAAGATAGAGCAGAAAGAAATTCCCATTCAGTGAAAGGTTCGTTGTAAGATTCTGACTCACAAGTGGTGAAACATAAGGTGACAGCTTCAGCCCGCTGTTTTTGATGAAGGAAAGCAGCTGGATAGGAGGCCGACGCTGATGCCTCTGCAAAATGGGTCGCAAGATGTTCCGCGAGAACTAATGGGTCCGTACAAATGCCATCCGGGAGGTGAAGGCCTGGGAGGGTGGACTGCCGATGGCAACCTTGGAGAGAGCGAAGTGTAGCCCATACCCGTGACAGAGGGACAGTGGAACCAAGGGAAGAAACGAATCGTTCCCAACATATCCGCTTGCTCTGTTTGATTAAATAACGGGCTTTAGCGCGAAGGCGCTTAAAGGTAGAAAGGCTGGCTACAGATGGGTGCCTCTTAAAGTGTTGCAAAGCTCGACGGCGATCACGGATGGCAATGGCAATGGCCGTACTCCACCACGGGACTTGCCGACGACGAAATTGTCCAGATGAGCGCGGGACAGCAAGGTTTGCAGCGCGAACAATCGCGTCAGACACGTCACGTAGGACGTCATCAATACAACCCGACAAAGAGGGAGAAAACTCGACCTGTGCAGTGTATAGAGGCCAATCGGCGCGGTGGAAAGACCAACGAGGTAACCTCTCCATCGGGGAGCGGGAAGGGAGCGTGATAATCAACGGGAAATGGTCACTATCACAAAGGTCGTCGTGTGGCGACCAGTGTAATGAAGGGAGGAGAGAGGGAGAAGAAAGAGAAAGATCAATGGCAGAAAAGGTACCATGACCAGCACTGAAATGAGTAGGGGAGCCATCATTAAGAAGGCACAGGTCGTGGTCTGCAATAAATTGGTCGATAAGAAGACCTCGTCTAGATGGAAAGGCACTGCCCCACAAAGGATGATGAGCATTAAAATCCCCAAGGAGGAGGAAGGGAGGAGGAAGTTGCTGAAGAAGGGTGGTTAAGGCAGCAGGTGTAAGAGTCCTGTCAGGAGGGAGATAAAGATTGCATACTGTGACTGCAGAGTCTAAGTGGACCCTAACAGCAACTGCTTCCAATGTAGTTTGGAGAGGAATCCACGTGCTAGCAATGTCTGTACGGACCAACGTACAAACGCCACCAGAAGCCCGCAAGGGTCCGACCCGATTTCGACAGAAAACACGGAACCCACGGAGGGTCGGTGAGTGAGCATCAGTAAAATGAGATTCCTGGAGAACCACACAAGCTGCTGAGTAGGACGAAAGAAGGGATTTCAATTCCGGAAGGTGACGATAGTAGCCATTACAATTCCATTGGAGAACCACAGAACGATGGTTTAAATGAGGGCTGAACACGCTAAATCCAGTCATACCACCGGGTCCCCACCCGTCACCGACAAGGAGGGGGCGACATCCATAAACGACAGGTCAGAATCCGGTTGTGAAGCCGGGGAAGGGACCTCCGGTGACACCAGAGGCTCTTTGTCCCGGGACTTATGTTTCTTCTTCTTTTCAGGCTGAGATCGAGGAGGGCTGTGTGGCATAATGGAGCCAGCTGCAGCTAGATCAGGAACAGAAAGAGACCGGGCGACCTGGGGGCCGATAGACCGCGGCTCTCGCAGTCGCCGCGCTGCAGCAGACCTTTGACCTGGAAGGTGCCGGGAAGGGGCATCCCGGGAGAGGCGCCCTTGACCGGCAGACGCCGAAGGAGTGGGACACTTCTCCGGCTGGGGAGGGGGAGCGGCGCCCAGAGGAGGTGGTGTGGGAGCCGCAGGGGAGGGGGGAAGGAGAGGGGTCCGGGACGGGGGTAAGGAAGGGGGAGGAAGGGATGAAGATGTAACCAAGGCGTAACTAGATGTCATGGACACAGGGTGCAATCGTGCATATTTCTTACGGGCCTCTGTGTAGCTTAAACGATCAAGAGACTTATACTCCTGTATCTTTTTTTCTTTCTTATAGACTGGGCAATCTGCTGAACGTGGAGAATGACTACCATGACAATTTACACATACAGGAGGGGGAACACAGGGACTCCCCTCATGGAGTGGACGTCCACAGTCACCACAGAGAGGGTCCTGGGTACAGCGAGAAGACATGTGGCCAAAACGCAAGCACTTAAAACACCGCATAGGAGGTGGGATGTACGGCTTCACATCACAGCGATAGACCATAATCTTAACTTTCTCAGGAAGGGTATCCCCTTCAAAGGCCAGGATAAAGGCACCAGTATCAATACGATGATCTTTAGGACCCTTCTGAACACGCCGAACAAAGTGAACACCCCGCCGTCCGAGATTGTCCCGAAGTTCCTCATCAGTTTGAAGGATGAGGTCTCTGTGAAAAATCACACCTTGTACCATATTTAGAGACTGGTGAGGGGTAATGGACACGGGAATTGTGCCAAGATGGGTACAGGCACGAAGGGCCGCAGATTGGGCAGCCGAAGCAGTTTTTATCAGTAACGAACCCGACCGCATCTTGCTCAGGGAGTCCACTTCGCCGAACTTGTCTTCAATGTGTTCCACAAAGAATAAAGGTTTGACACTGGTGAAAGTATCTCCATCAGTCCTGGTGCAAACTAGATAACGGGGGAAAGGCTTTGCCCCTAGACGACGGGCCTGACCCTCCTCCCAGGGGGTAGCCACGGAAGGGAAGGCCGAAGGGGCAAGAGAAGCAGCACTTGAGGAATCAGTACCACGCAGAGAGACGGCCGCAGAAGAGCGGCCAGAGGTTTGGACCCTTATGCGTTTCATCTGCATAGCGTCCGCCCTGATACCACCCACTCCGATCAGGGGCTCTCCTCACGGGCGCCACCCAGCCACAGCAAGGGCCGTCTGGCACGGCGGCCATTGCCGGGAGTTCCGATGCTCCAGGATGACGAGCAACCACTCCAAGGCATGCATGAGGAGGTCACAGCTCAGGTATCAGAAGTGTGATCCCTGTGTGTTCAGGGGGCTCAACCAAAAGGGTACATAGCGACCCCACCACACGGGCTGGCTACCGTGCTGGCTATGCACCCTAGCATCAGACAACGACGTAGAAGAAAAGGTGGAATATACTAGGAGGGCACACGTCGGAGACACTAGGTAAGGTGCTCTTCCCCAAATGGCTCACACTACGGAAGAGAAATTTTGGAATGGAGGTCAAACCCCAGAGGGGGACCAAGGAATGCCAAAAGGAGGAGATGATTACGCAACAAAGCCGGAGTGTAAAACCAACAGAACCAGGAGGATAGCGGGGGCCAACATAAGCAAGGACACCAATAGAGGGAGAGGAGAGGGCGAGGGGAAAGGGGTATGGAGGGGAAAGGAGGGGAAGGGAAAGGAAATGCAGCCCGGGAGAGAAAGAAGGCTGCAATGGCTCGGGGCCCCGTGCTCGCCACGCACGTATCCACAAAAGAGTTGTGGACCCCCTGGGGGGGTAAGGAAACTAGCCTGAATTTGTAAGTGAGTATATCCAGGAAGTAAAGATGATATCAGGGTTACGTTTAGCAGAATCGTCGACTATTGTGAACATCAAAAAGCAACGAAGGAAGATCGGGGTTTCAACGTCCTACCGACTACTAGGACACTGGAGATGGAGCAAGAGCTAGGACTAGAGAGGTACAGAGAAGAAACTCAGCCGTTCTTTTTCAAAACAATAAAATAAAAAAAAGATACAACATTGCGGCATTTGCTTTAAGTGATTCTGGGAAACCACGGAAAACCTAACCCTGGATGGCCGGATGAAGATCTGAACCACAACCCTCCAGAACGCGAGTCTATTGTCTGACGTCGGTAGGTAACACACAAAATCACCACGCAATCTATGTACGTTTTGCCTCTCACTCATTAACTTTGGTTCTCTCACTTAGTAAACGAATCTTTAGCAGCCATGGAAGTGGAATGTAGTTCCAACTCAAAATATAACCACATGGTGACAGAATTCTCTACTGTTCCAACTTGGCCTCTCCAGCATAGCAAAACCAATGAATGAACTAATTTAACATTCACAAAAACTGAAGACCACGAGCTGCCGTAATAAAACGCCTCCGCCTTAAAATTTAATACACGTTGCCTCTTCCCAGCTCGTTCAGCCATTGTAATGTGGCAATTTGAAGTGATATTCAATCCATGGCATCTGAGGGCGCAGTCCTCGGTAATTCTTGCAGCCCTAATCGTATACTTCATCTCTTAATTGTAAAATTGTACCGTTTATTAGAGCTTTTTCCTGTTCCATTAGCGTATGGAGAATAATTTCTTCAATGCCTCTCTGCGTGCTGTAATTAATCTTGTCTTCGTGGTCACTATGGGAGCGAAACGTAGGAGGTTGCAGTGTATTCCTAGATTCATCACTTTTCAATTTGGTTTTCCCGGGATAGCTCGCGTCTATCTTCAAGCGTCCGACAGCGCGGTTCTTTCAGCATCCTCGTGACACTATACCATGAGATGAAAAACCTGTGACCATTCGTACTGCCTTTCTTTGTATCCGTTTAATGGCACCTGTTAGTCCCATTTGGTACGAATCCCACGCACTTGAGCAATATTCTAGGGTGGATTTCACAAGCAAACTGCAGTCTGCCACCCGCTTCACCCACGACTGAGCCTTTTTACGCTTTGAGGAAAGTCCAGCTTGATATTTCTGAACATTTAAAGCAAGTTGCCCATCTCTGTACCACTTTCAATTGTTATCAAGATCTGACTGAATATTTATGTAGTTTGTTTCAAACAGTAATTCACTATAGATAACTGCATCATCTACGAAAAATGTGAGTTTGTTGAGCAAGATCATTCATATACCACATGAACAGCAAGGGACCCAACACACTTCCCACAGGTACACCCGAAGTTACTTTTACATCTGTAGATGACTCTACATACAACATAAGATACTGTGTCATCCCACCGAGAAACCATTAATCCAGTTACAAATCTCGCTTGAGGCTCCATATGATCGTACTTTCGATAACAAGCCTACGTACGGTAGTGAGTGAAACGCCTTTTAGAAGTCTACACTGCATCTGGCTGACTGCCTTGATCTATTGCTTCCAAGATGTCTTGTGAGAAAAGCGCGAGTTTGGGTATTACACGATCGATGTTTTCGGAATCTGTGCTGGTTGGCATTACATCTGAGCTCAGAATATGTTCTAAGATTCTACGAAAAATAGACGCCAAGGATATTGGAAGCTAATTTTGTGTATCACTTTGCTACCGTTCTTGCAGTCTGGTATGACCCAAGCTTCCTTTTAACCAATGGGCATAGTTTTTTGTTGGTTGGTTGGTTTGATGTTTAAGGGGACCAAACCACGTGTCATCGCTCCCTTGTTCCATTGAACTAAATCCATGAGATAAAACGGAAAACAAACAGGACACACCACAGAAGTTCAAGATGGAAAAAAGACAAAAAACTAACAAAAAACAAAGCTGAACACACTAGGTACAACAGCAGACAAGAAAAGCACAGACATACAAGAAAAAGGCAGAAGAGCTTAAAACAGTAGAGCAAATGTCCTGGGCTGACTGTTCACGAGGATAAAGGAGGATGAGCCAGCCACTCTAAACACACATTAAAATCTCTAACCTAAAACTACTAGGGTGGACAGCACAGGGAGACCAAGTGCAGGAATAAAAACTTAAACCGAAGAATAAAAACCAGCGTCACGTAGAAAATGTAAAACTAAGTCAGCCGTGGAGGCATCGTCTCCTAAAATCGAAGAAAGGGAGTCAAGGAGATTAAAATTCCGTCTTAGAGCGGCTAGATGTGGACAGTCCACCAAAAGGTGGACCACTGTCAAAACGGGAAGCGCACCGACAACGTGGTGGGGCCTCAAGCCGGAGAAGAGGCCATGAGTCAGCCAAGTGTGGCCGATGCGAAGGCGGCAGAGGACCACAGAGTCCCTGCGAGAAGCCCGCAGAGAAGACTTCCACTCAGTTGTGTGCTCCTTGATAGCGCGGAGTTTATTGGGCGTAACTAAGCTGCGCCTTCAGCATCCCAAATCCAGGGAACTTTGCGGCGAAACATCGATCGGAGGTCAGGTTCGGGTACACCAATCTCCAGTAGCGGCTTACGAGTGGCCTGTTTGGCCAGTCTGTCAACGAGCTCATTTCCCAGGATTCCAACATGCCCTGGGGTCAATACAAAGACTACTGATCGACCAGATCGTTCAAACCGACTCCTGGATAGTTGCTACCAGAAGGTGGCGTGGGTAGCACTGATCAATGGCCTGTAAACCACTCACCGAATCACTGCAGAACAGGCAGGACACACCGGGGCGAGAACGAATATGCTCAAGGTCACGAGAGATGGCCACCAGCTCAGCAGTGAATACACCGAAGCCAGCCGGCAAGGAGCGCTGTTCGATATGCGCCGAGTGAGCATAGGCAAAGCCTACGCAACCATCAACCAGCGAGCCGTCGGTATAGATAACTTCAGAACCATGGGACGCGTCAAAGATCGATAAAAAGTGACTGCGGAGTGCCTCAGGAGGAACGGAGTCCCTATGGAACTGCGAAAGGCCCAGCCGTAGTTTCGGCCGAGGCATACACCACGGAGACGTATGTGTAGGACACGCACGAAATGCTGTAAATGAAATGACTCGAGTTCAAACAACAGGGAACGGACACGTACAGCGATCGTTATCCCTGACCGAGGTCGCTGTTCCAGGAGAAGAACCACTGTGTTCGGGAACGGATGCTGAGGCGAGCTATGGATGTAAGTTGCATAGTGGGCGACCAGTTGGCGGCGCCTGGTGTGCAATGGAGCGACTCCAGCCTCCACTAGTGGACTGGCCACTGGACTCGTTCGAAAAGCGCCCGTTGCTAGACGGACTCCGCAGTGGTACACAGGATCAAGCAACTTCAATGCTGAGGGCGCTGATGAACCATACGCTACACTCCCATCGTCAAGTCGTGACTGAATTATGACTTTGTAGAGCCCAGCAACGTAGAGGGATCTGCTGCCCCCCCCTCCCACAATTGGTGTTGCTTAGGCAGCTGAGGGCGTTAAGATGCCGCCAGCACTTTCGCTTAAGCTGACGAATGTCGGGGAACCGTGTTAGCTGGGCGTCAAAAAACAATCCTAAAAAGCGATACGTTTCGACTACCCATAGTGGATGGTTCAAAATGGCTCTGAGCACTATGAGACTTAACGTCTGAGGTCATCAGTCCCAAAGAACTTAGAACTACTTGAACCTAACAAGACTAAGGTCATCACACACATCCATGTCCGAGGCAGCATTCGAACCTGCGACCGTAGCAGTCGCACGGTTCCGGACTGAAGCGCCTACAACCACTCGGCCACCGCGGCCGGCGTACTGGATGGCCATCAAGAAAAAGTGCAGGGTCAGGATGGACTGTCCGTCGCCGACAGAAGTGCAAAACGCAGGGCTTGCCGGCAGAGAAGTGAAACCCGTGGGCGAGAGCCCATGACTGAGCATTCCGAATGGCTCCCTATAGTCGGTGTTCCGCAACACCAATGGCGCAGGACCCCTCTGGACGGATGGTGAAAGTCCTGGGCTGCAAAGCACGACGAAAATGACCGAATAAGTTCCATGAGCCACACTGAAGTGAGAAGATTCTCGACATCTCTACCCCAGCCAGTAATCATGGCGCCACCCCACAAGGGGTTATGGGCGTTGAAGTCCCCCAGCAGTAGGAATGGTGGAGGGAGTTGGGAAATCAGAGCAGCCAATTCATTAAAAGGTACTTTACCATCTGGAGGAAGATAGACATTACAGACGGTAATATCCAATATTGTCCTTATCCTGGAAGATAGACATTACAGACGGTAATATCCAATATTGTCCTTATCCTCACAGGAACAGCCTCTAAAGCTGTGTGAAGAGGCACTGATTCAGAGTAAACAGAGGTAAGGACATACAGACATAAGCCACCTGACGCCCTGCTACAGTCAGTCCGATTTTTATAAAACCCCCGATAGCCACAAAGGGCAGGTATCCGCGTTGCTGGGAACCAGGTTTCTTGGAGGGCAATACAGAGAGTAGATGTTGAGCTCAAAATCTGTCTTAGTTCAGCCAAGTGGTGGAAAAAACCGCCGCAGTTCCACTGGAAGATAACGTTTTCTTTGTTCTGTAAAGGCATGAAGAGATGGAGAATGCAGGTTACTCCCTAGGGTCAGCTGCTGCCATTAGTGGAGGGCAAACGGCTACGAACATTTTATTAGAGGCATTGGCGAGAGCTAGGTCGTCAGGGGACACTAGAAGCTCCACCTCGTCCTCAAGAGGCGGAACTGGTGGGTGGGGGGTGGTGGTGGTGGTGTGGGGACCACTGGAACCTCTTTCAGTGGAGCGAGTTGCTTCTTTTCCTTCGTTTTCGGTTTGTGTTCCCGCTGCTCTTTCAGAGCTTGCTGGGAGGGCTTCCCTTAAGCAGCATCATGTAAGGACAAAGAGCCACTGGCTAACTTCCACTTGTACACTGTGTGGGGTCTTGGAGGGTAGAACCCCAAGAGGGTAGAGCGTCAGGATGAGAAGGACGTCCACAATCTTGGCCTATAAGGCTGGAATTACAGTTGGAAGACACATGTCCAAACTTGCAGCACTTGAAACACCGCATAGGGAGAGGGATGTATGGCTGGACATCGCACCGGTACACCATCACCTTGACCTTTTCGGGTAAGGTGTCTCCCTCGAAAGCCAAGATGAAGGCACTGATGGCAACCCTATTGTCCTTTGGGTCCCTGTATACACGCCGGACGAAGTGAATACATCGTCGCTCGAGGTTGGCGCGCAACTCGTCACCGGACTGCATAAGGAGGTCTTTGTGAAAGATAAGACTGGACCATGTTGAGACTCTTATGGGGCGTTATGGAGACAGGAACATCACCCGGGTGGTCGCAGGCGAGGAGCGCCCTCGACTGCGCAGATGATGCTGTCTAAATTAGGACAGACCCAGAACGCATCTTCGACAAACCGTCCACCTCCCCTTACTTGTCTTCTAAATGTTCGACAAAGAACTGAGGCTTCATGGCGGCGAAAGATTACCCACCAGAATGCGTACAAACTAAGATTCGGGGCGAATATGGCTCATGCCGTTCTTTAGCCTGACGTTCCTCCCACGGTGTAGCCAGGGAGGGGAACGAGTTCGGATCATATTTCCTGGCATTGAACTGATGTTCCTCGCTTTGAGACTGCTGGTTGAGGACCAGCGACAGATGACAGACTCCGCTTCATTGCGGGTCATCTGCCCTGATGCCACCCACTCCGACCAAGGGCCCTCTCCACGGGCGCCATCCAGCCACAGCAAGAGCCACCTGGCAGGATGGCCATTGCCGGGAGTCCCGATGCCCCAGAGGGATAGGCATACGTGGGGAGTTAACGGCGCAGGCATCAGCAGAGCGATCCCTGTGTTGTCAGGGGGCTACAACCAACAGAGTACACGGCGGCACCACCACAACGGACTGGCTACCGTGCTGGATATTAGGTGACAAGTTGTCCATGGTCGTCGTCAGTGCAGAAAGCGACACTGCACAGTGAATGGTGAAAATCGCACCCAGGAATGTGTGTGTGCCCAAGAGATGGAGAGCGGGCAGCCCTGCAATGCAGCGACGAATAAGCTGGCTAAAGGTCTCAATGCACAATGGACACAATACACCAAGTAAGGCGCCCTTCCCCAATCGCCTCGCTCTTCGGAATAATTTTGAAATATGATGGTCAAACCCGAGAGGGGACTATCACATAAGGGCCGAAACGTTTGAGACTCCTTTTAGTTGCCTCTTACGACAGACAAGATTACCGCGGGCCTATTCTAACCCCCGGACCCGTAGGGGGGAGTTTTTTGTTCGAGTAATCTTCAGTAGATGGTGGTGCAAAGGAGGTTTATACAGTTTTAATGATTTCAGTTGTTTCTCAACGAAACTGGCACTAATATCTACATCACTCATCTTTGGAGTGGTAGTACAATTAAACTGTGGCATCACTCCTGGACTTTTCTTGCCAAAAGAACATTTGAAAATGGAATTACGCACTTCTGATTTTATTATGCTGCCCTAAATTTCAGCTCCTGTCTCATTCACTAGTCAGTGGACGCTACCTTTCATGCCACTAACACCCTTTACATACGCCAATAATTTATTTGGGTTTTGCGAGAGATCTTGCGACAATATTCTGATATCACAGTAGCTGGAGGCTTCACGCATTGCCCTCTTGACAGCCAAACGCGTTTAATTCAGCACGTACCTGTCTATAGCCCTATGCTTTGTTTTACGCCTATTATGCAGTACTCTGTTTCTTTTAACAGTTTCTTTACAGCGACTGTATACCACAGAGGATACCTCCGCAACAAAAACTGATCTATTGGGTGCATATCTATCCAATGTTTTGGTTCACAATTCTTTAGAACTTGAGCCCTAGTTCCTCTAGCTGGTCCAGTCCAGAGCTAAAGTTTCAAGTCCCTTATACGACACTACTCCTCCCTTTTCTATTTTGCTGAACAGATAAATCTTTCTAATTATTGTAATTGCCCTTTGTTCTTTGGTAAACATTGTTGCTACAACTGCCTCGTGGTTACTGATACTAATTTCAATGTAGTCATCCCCGAAGAGGTCAGATCTATGATTGCCTTTAGGTATACTGTATTTCCTATTGTGCGCCCCACGTGGTCTGTGGTTGCCTTTAGGTATAGTATATGTCCTATTCTGCGCCTCACACACGCGTTCAACTTCTTCCCTAGAAGCGAAAGCAGACATTGAATTATCATCTGGTTTGTTTGTTTTCGTCTTTTATAAACCAGGAAACACGACGCATCACTATTCTTATGCAGTTAATAATTAATTCAAGTTAATATTTAATTCTTCAGTGACGCTACTTAAAGCCCTCGTTTATGAGAGGCAGAACCTAATCAGGTTAATAAGAAGTACAATGAACCATGACGGGGATATTCAGTTCTACCCAAGTTTAGCCGAAACGGCAATTTTGGCGACAGTTTTATGGTTTCTTCTCGTAGCTCTTCTAAACGACACAGCCTGCTGGTAAAGCCAATTATCGAAGCTATTCAATGGCACAAGTAAGTAGTGTCTATCTTATCTGCACCAGCCCCATCTCAATGACTCGTTGCACTGAATAAGGAGGAGGAGGATAGGAGGAGGAATGATATTGTCTGAAGTTTCAATTCTGCGCTAAACGATACGGCCATTTCCGACATTAATGGGCATATTGTACACCTTGTGCATATAATAATTATTCGTCGTCTCTATGATAAATATTATGCAGATTTCTTACATTCACCAGCCCGGGTGGCCGAGCGGTTCTAGGCGCTACAGTCTGGAACCGCGCGACAGCTACGGTCGCAGGTTCGAATCCCGCCTCGGGTATGGATGTGTTTCATGTTCTTAGGTTAGTTAGGTTTAAGTAGTTCTAAGTTCTAGGAAATGAGACACTTAAAGTAGTAAGTGAGTTTTGCTATTTGGGGAGCAAAATAACTGATGATGGTCGAAGTAGAGAGGATATAAAATGTAGACTGGCAATGGCAAGGAAAGCGTTTATGAAGAAGAGAAATTTGTTAACATCGAGTATAAATTTAAGTGTCAGGAAGTCGTTTTTGAAAGTATTTGTATGGAGTGTAGCCATGTATGGAAGTGCAACATGGACGATAAATAGTTTGGATAAGAAGAGAATAGAAGCTTTCGAAATGTGGTGCTACAGAAGAATGCTGAAGATTAGATGGGTAGATCACATAACTAATGAGGAGGTATTGAATAGAATTGGGGAGAAGAGGAGTTTGTGGCACAACTTGACAAGAAGAAGGGACCGGTTGGTAGGACAAAGTCCCATAGTGCTCAGAGCCATTTGAACCATTCTTACATTCCTCCCACAACTGCTCTGCAAATTAATCTGCCATGTCCAAATCAATCACGAGGAGCGGATCTTCTTCTTTCTAGATATTTCTCATTAGACACTCCACGTGGTGTTAACGTTTCTCCATAGTCTTAAAACCCTCATGTCACTGCTTCCATGTCAGCTGTAAATGGCAGACTTCGTCGTCTGCTAAAAAGACTGTTGGTATCTAATCTTCAACACATGTCGTTAACTTTGATGAAATAACTTCGTTGTAATGTCAACGTGCAATTCTAAGCAAATGTTGACGTAGGGTAAAATGTAATTAGTGTACATTTCTCAGTAATGGGCTGGCTTAAAGCTAAAAGAAAATTCACTCGTTCCTTGTTCAACGAAATTAGCAAGTTTTACGTTTTTTCAATGTTTCACTCCACATATCAGATCACTTACGAAACTAATAAATAACATTACGGTGTATTGGTCTTGTTCCTTTGGTAATGCAGATCTGGACGGCGGTTTAACTACTATGCAAACAACACGTCTCAAAAGACAAATCTACAATACACAGAACAAACATTAATCCCGAAGGGTAATAGTGCTATAAAAGACGCCCATAATTCTGACACAGATAAGCTTCTCGTATAAATTTCCGCTACTCAGACAGCTGAGCGTCCTTCATCGTGCATACTGCTTGAGACCTTTCACAGTCTCACAGATGCCTGTGCACTGCCCGTAAAATCTGATCGATGATGACCACCAGTAAACCGAAACTCGCAGGAAGGTATTCGAATGACGGATATATGAATACTACACTGACGCTTTGGATGTGAACACTGAACTTGCAGAACAGCAGCAGGAATCGGTGTCACAGTCTACTCGGGAACGCCGAAGATGACGCTGCACTGGTTTACTGAAGCACGGCGCTTGCGCTAGTGCTTGTCGGTTAACGGTCGTTATGCAACACGATTTATCGGTGCCGATTACGTTATCACGACACGAGGTCAACACACTACTATCAAAGACCTTTAGAAACAACGGCTACTTATCGCGTCTTTTCCCGAACAGTCTTTTCGGTGCCGCCCTCAATTTTTCACACATAGTGGTGCCGCTGTTAGAAGCTTCAATATCTTCGTCTTTTCGCTGCTCAATCTAATCTACATGAATGACCCTTCGCCTGCTATTTTTGTTCCATTCACCCACACCTGGAAGCTCGTCACGCGTCCCTCCCATATCGATAACTTAGCATGGCTGGGATTCAAGGACACGTAAAAAATTTTAAGGGACATCGTGGTCGCCTTATTACCTTTAGCATATTGTTCTCGCTAACAGCCTCAGTCGCCATTAACTCAATGAACTTGTGTAGCGGCTTGGTACAATTTATGTAAAAGATGATAATGTTAAATATCTAGGAGAAAATGAATTACCTTTTTTCGAGGCAATCTACTTTGACGTCTGTTTTCTTACTCTTCGTTCAGAGCTTTGCTACATTTACATGTCACGTGGTATTATCCTAGCAGCTGTGATATTAACAATGTACAAGGGAAGTATTTTATATCAAGAAAATTATTCGCTTCCCGGGAAACATTTCTTTCTTACGATTACAGTCCAAGACCGATCAGTCTCTACTTCAGGAGATGTTGAACTCTCACGACGTTGTCTGTGCTTTTTACGCTGCTGATAGCTCTATCGAGAAAGAATTATCTTCAACGGAAGGTAAGTATCACCACTGTTTATTTTCTCAGTTCTTATCTCTTGGGAGTTGAGCCATGGAGACTTCCACGAATCTACTAAGTCATAGGATAACAGAACCTGCGCGTGGCAGATAATAAAGTACACTCTTGAGTAACACCCGTACTAGTCCTATTGGTAATTGACAAATGAAGGTGGTCTGGAAACCAACACGAGATTCTTTTGCTTTATCCTCGTGTGCTACGGGTGAACCGTTCCTTCCACTGTGAGCTGCTGAGAATTTTCACGACGATGTGTTAATATGAAAGCCCCGAAGCGTCGCTTCTAACCACAACTGCACCACCTGCTCACAAAAAATCTTTCCAGTCTGAAAGAACAGATATTCCGTTATCTATGTTGCTTTTACCGTCTTAAAAACCTTCATCCAGCAAGGCGGTTGCTGTTAGCTACTACTGATTATAATATTCTAATACATCATACCTAATACCTCATACATTTCATAAAAATATGAGTACTACGAGCTAAGCAAGATATTTGATCCGAATTATTTGCCACCAAAATCGGGATTAGTGTACGGAGCTCTGAGTTTACCAGAGACACTGAATTAATCTCAAGTAACGCATCAAGACAATGCGAGTGGTGCGAAATCATTGTCGGCCTGTATGTTCCGAACTTGTTAACTCACTTTCATATCCTGTTTTACAATACGCTACAACTTACACTGCTCTGTGCACCGAAGAAACGTCCCACCTTTATTTCCGAGACAGAGCACACTTTTCCTTCAAGAAACCTTTACTCATCACCCCCTACCTACCACCGAGGGAGGTGAAAAAGCAACAAATAAACAGTGTAGCCTCCATTAAAAGAGTAATGTATTTTCTCTTTAAACACACACGCCGTGACGCGAAATTTCGAAGATACCCTCTACCCACAGTTGTTCAATATTATCCTCCCTCTTCTGCTGCCTCGAGTGATAAATTTCGATACGTTTTGAGCCAATAAATTACGTTCTTTTGTCTTAGAGTTTTACAATCACTAATGTATAGTCTAACCGAGCTGCTTTCCTTACCTCAGGTAGATCTGCTTGAGAGCAACGCCACTGTTCACACATTGTTTCGGAAGTGCAAACTGTTCCAGCAGAGTCTCCCATTCTGAACGGCTGTTCACCTGTGAACATAAGAAAATGGTGTCACATGAAAATAAAAAAAATGCGATGTTATGGAGCGTCAGCACTGAGTACCACACCAGTAACTATCAAGTTCTCAACTGAATCGGGTTGTCAGAGAGTGAGCACAATCTCGCATTGGGCAACTACGCAGAAAGAAATCGGCCCTGGACTTTTCAATGGAACTATCAAGGCATTTGCTTTATGCTACTGAGGGAAACCTGATCTCGATGGTCGGGCAGGAAGTTAAATCTCGGTCCTCACAAATGCGAGACCAGTGCTGTGCGCCACCTGGTCAACGATCGCCGAAGGAGAAGGGTTAGTATGCAGCTGAAGTGGCTCTGAGCACTATGGGACTCAACTGCTGAGGTCATTAGTCCCCTAGAACTTAGAACTACTTAAACCTAACTAACCTAAGGACATCACACACATCCATGCCCGAGGCAGGATTCGAACCTGCGACCGTAGCGGTCTCGCGGTTCCAGACTGCAGCGCCAGAACCGCGCGGCCACTTCGGCCGGCCTGCAGCTGAAGTATACCACTGCAAATTAGTACGACTCTTCTCTTTATCGACGAGTTCTGCACCACAAGGTATAACAAATGTGTCTAAGATTTTACCAGACGTACTCATCTTCTATCTGTCTAACTTTTGGAATGATTGCGCCAGAGCATGCAGGATAGTAAGTTAGGTGGTCGCTGAAGTCTGAATTTGTTACTCTGCATTTGTGAACAGATGACTCGTCTTTTGCATTCACTTCTCTACTACAGAGCGGGAAGGAATGTTACTTTAAAACTACCCTCGTTTATAGGAATAGTTGGAACGAAGATTTACAAGGGAAGTCAAAAAGTAAGGGACTTCTGCAATTTCTCGCCGTTGGGCTTCGTAACATCCAGGGCTAAGTTACTGTCTTCTGCAACAGTTCTATACAACGTGTCACTCTTATTCCCACGTTAGTCGTTGTATTGTAGCAGACCGCGAAACATGGCAACTCCATTGTCGATCTGCACCAAGGAGTAAATTAGGGCTGTGATTCGCTTTTTGTTTTTGAAAGGTGCATTATCGAATGCAAGCGCAGTATGATGACAGCTGTTTATCGCGAAGTATGATCTACGAACGGATAGGGCACTTCAAACAGGGAAGAACTTCTCTCTGTGACGAGGAAAGCTCGTGCAGGCCATCGACGTCAACAACTGACGACAATTTGGAAGTCGTTGAGGGTATGGTGATGGAAAACGACGAATCACAGCGGAAGAAATCGCTAATAATTTACCATTAGTCACGATTCAGCGTATTACATCTTAGACGACAGGTTAAATATTCGGAAAATGGGTACTGACAGAATTGTCAGCGGAGCATAAGACGCGGCCGACCCTGGTGGTCGAGCGGTTCTAGGCGCTTCAGTCTGGAGCCGCGAAACCGCTACGGTCGCAGGTTCGAATCCTGCCTCGGGCATGGATGTGTGTGATGTCCTTAGGTTCGTTAGGTTTAAGTAGTTCTAAGTTCTAGGGGACTGATGACCTGAGATGATAAGTCCCATAGTGCTCAGAGCCATTCGAACCATAAGACGCGAAGGATGGATATCTCTCGTAAACATTTGGCCCGTTTACCATCGCGAGGAGATGGATTTTTACAGCAAATCGTTACTGTAGAAGAAAAGTGGGTACATCTTCACGAATCCGTATGGCTGCAAGCATGGTTTGAAAAACACCAATCACGACCAGAAGTTAAATTTAAACTTCAGCCATCAGCTGATAAGATTATGCTAACACTGTTCTGGCTTGTGGTAGCCGTTCATTTTACCCCAAAAGGCGAAATTGTGGACAGTGAGAACTATTGTGATGTGTTGGGAATTAATCTGAAACCTGCAATTAGTGCCAAACGTCGCAGGAAGCTGCGAAAAGGTATCACCCTGCAGCAGATAACACTCTGCCATATTTTGCCAAACGGACGGCCGAAACAATAAAGGAGGTGGGATTCGAATTGCTGGAACATCCGCCATGCAGTTCAGACCTGGCTCCGAGCGATTTCCATATGTTTGACCAATGAAAGAAGCGTTCAGATTTGCAACCGATGCAGAAGTCACTGATGCGGTGCAAAATTGGTAACAGGTGCAACCAAAAAACTTTTTTCCGACGGAATCAAAAAATTTGTGAAACGCTGGACAAAGTGCATTCACAGTGCGGGGACGTTATGTAGAAAAATAACGTATATTTCAGTTTTCTACTATCAGAATAAATATTTTTATCAAAAGTCCCTTTACGTTTTGGCTTCCTCTCGTATATCTCTAACATTTACTTTAAAAACGACCGTGAATCTCCCAAAAAATAACCTGGTTGTAACACAATAACTGGCGTGTTCGTCATACAGATCAACAAAGTGCTTGGCCAAATATGGGTTGTCTCGTGTTAGAATATTATCAGTGCATGGAGTGGATAGCACCGTCTTCATGTTAACTAGAACTAGTCCTTGGTCGACGTTTTGCAGCTCGCAATTCACCCTAGACTTGTGGCGAGAACAGTTTCAAAGGATAGTGGTTCTCCCCCCCCCCCCCCCCCTCTGACGCCATCACATGTCAGGGTAGCCGAAATGATATATTCTGTCACAAAGATACTATTTCTAAATTTTGAATATTTAAAATATATTTGTCGTTAAAAACTAAATTCTTCGTCTGCATGTGTGTTTACATATTTTATTTATGCCACGTCTAGCAAGATGTGCGGCAAGCAATTACATATTTGGTTTGGTCAATAGACATCGTAAGTCATGCTCTTAAATTAATTTGGTTCCTTGCTTTTGTTTCCACTGCTACCACAGTCTGAAGCCTTACTTCCCCATCTGTGAATTGTATGAATGGAGTCTGCATTCTAATGATAGTCCTTACCACTGTCATGGTTACTGGCCGCCGAAATTTCGCTAAAATAGTGACAGTTTTATTTTATCAAAATTTGTTTTTAATGTGGTACCTTCACCGGAGCCAAGAAATTGGTCTTTGTTTCGACCTTCACTATACAAAAAACTTCCTTTGTTCACTGAAATCAAACTGTTTATTTGGTATTAAAATTTATTACTGATGACACGCATTGATTTTTGCTACTGGATGGGTAGCAAAATGAACAAAGGAATAAAAATGGCCCGCAGTGTTCTCCTTAAATTAAATAAGCCTTCAATTCGTCTGAAATGTGACAAAATATATTACCAATCTGGACATGTAACAAGAAAACCATTCGAAATTTTAGGCTTTCTCAATAAACAATTCAGAAGCGAATTACAAATTACAAGGACAGTAAAAAATGAAAAAGAAATCAAGAAATTGTGTAAGCGGAAGATTTCCAATAATGATGTCTTTGGTAAGACATGAAAGCAAGCGATTGAATGGTACCTCGTCAGTGGAAATTCTTTGCTGGATTCCAAGAAATAAGAAATGTCGGAGACGACGATCTGAAGATAGGCGGACAGATGAATCAGAAAACATGCAGGAGCAACACGCATATTTAAAGTCCCGGAGAAACCCTTTATACAGAATTAATGTAAAACTCTGGGTAATGCTACTGCTGATCTATTAAATTGGATGATTCGATACCCGAAATTATGATAGAAAAATAATTTGATGGTCATTAAAAAATATACGAGCTTATTTGCTCATAGGGTCCCCCACAGCCCAATGCTCGAAACTAAAAATTTTGGAGCTGGAATTGACAGGAGTGTTGATAATCCCTGCTCGAGTTTTCTTCGCTAGTAACGAGTGTAAGTGTCGAAACTTTGAATGGTGAAACACTTGCGAGGTTCGCATTGTAGAACCGGAAATACAAAATCTATCACCGTTTTGGTCAAAGTAGTGAAGGAAGTGACAGTTGCCGACTGGATTGGCCGAGCGGTTCTAGGCGCTACAGTCTCGAGCTGCGCGACCGCTACAGTCGCAGGTTCGAATCCTGCCTCGGGCATGGACGTGTGTGATGTCCTTAGGTTAGTTAGGTTTAAGTAGTTCTAAGTTCTAGGGGACTGATGACCTCAGAAGTTAAGTCCCATAGTGCTTAAAGCCATTAAGGACACCACACGCTTCCATGCCCAAGGCGGGATTCGAACCTGCGACCGTAGCGGTCGCTCGGTTCCAGACTGTAGCGCCTAGAACCCCTCGGCCACATCTGGTCGGCAAATGTGGAAACAACACATAACTAAAATGGTTTATTTTCACAGTAACAATTGTTAAAGTAAATTGCAATAAGTAACAGGTAAAGTAATAATTGTAATAAGTAACACGAATTTATATTGGAACCGATAAATATCGGTTTCACTGAGTTTGCGAACTATGTACGGCGATTGAAAATATTCTCTTTTATCTATAGTTATTTTCTTACTATTTTCGCTACAGTTGGAACTCTATGACGAAAAGAAAACTATAACCTTCTAAATGACTGGTAGACAAGCGTCTGAAAAGGAACTGGAATTCTCTAAAGAACATGCATCTTTTTCTCTTTAATTCATAGAATATACAGGGTGTTACAAAAAGGTACGGCCAAACTTTCAGGAAACATTCACACACAAATATGGAAAAGATGTTATGTGGACATGTGTCCGGAAACGCTTAATTTCCATGTTAGAGCTCATTTTAGTTTCGTCCACCTACGCTCAATGGAGCACGTTATCACGATTTCATACGGGATACTCTACCTGTGCTGCTAGAACATGTGCCTTTACAAGTACGACACAACATGTGGTTCATGTACGATGGAGCTCCTGCACGTATCAGTCGAAATGTTCGTACGCTTCTCAACAACAGATTCGGTGACCGATGGATTGGTAGAGGCGGACCAATTCCATGGCCTCCACGCTCTCCTGACATCAACCCTCTTGACTTTCATTTATGGGGGCATTTGAAAGCTCTTGTCTACGCAACCCCGGTACCAAATGTAGAGACTCTTCGTGCTCGTATTGTGGACGGCTGTGATACAATACGCCATTCTCCAGGGCTGCATCAACGCATCAGGGATTCCATGCGACGGAGGGTGGATGCACGTATCCTCGCTAACAGAGGACATTTTGAACATTTCCTGTAACAAAGTGTTTGAAGTCACGCTGGTACGTTCTGTTGCTGTGTGTTTCCATTCCATGATTAATGTGATTTGAAGAGAAGTAATAAAATGAGCTCTAACATGGAAAGTAAGCGTTTCCGGACACATGTCCACGTAACATATTTTCTTTCTTTGTGTGTGAGGAATGTTTCCTGAAAGTTTGGCCGTACCTTTTTGTAACACCCTGTATATAGTAACGCAGTGTGCCTTCCAAGATTAACGCATTGCCAAATGCACGTAGCTTTCTTTTTCAGCAACTGTAAATTGAAATCGTACAAAATAGCCACACTGTTCAGTAATCAGCTCTACGCTGTTATCAAAGTTTTAGTCGCTATTACCTTCGACGCTACAATCGTTTATAGCAGCTGCAACATAAACGTAAGCTCAGGCGAGCTGTTGCAAGTTGGTAGCGCCAACTGATCGGCCAACTCGCGCGCCGCCAATCCAACAATGACAATAAGGACGGTACTGTCATCTAGCCTTACTGCTCAGAATAGTAATTTACAAGGCACTGTTCCAGCTCGTGCTAGCTGACGACCAATACTTCCAGTCACCGTGATGCTTTCTAAATTGGCTTCCGACACTGGTTCCCCCAGACGCTGGGGCCGTGTCACCATGTGGAGCGGCCCAGCGCGGCGCGCCGGCTCCGCAGCGCGCGGGCGCGGTGTAAGGTTACTCGGCCGTCACTGTTGCCAAGTCTGGGCGGCGGCGGCGGCTGCTGGCTGGCTGGCTGCGCGGCGGGAAAGCGCCCAGCTCACTCAGCGCAGCGCAGCCAACACTACTCTGCATCACTCACTACATCAAGCGGCAGACGCGTGCCACTCGGCGCTACCGTATAATACACTTGAAACCCGCCGCGCACCTGACATCGAGTGCAACTGTTCGCTGCCCGTGATACTCATTACAACTGCTATTTCTGGGCCCTTTTGGTAGCCCCAAATAGCAGCCAGCCGTGTTTGTCGAAAAAATTATGGGAACTTACGTCCACCTATTATGAAAGCTGTTTCGAACACAGCGTCTTTCTGTCGTATTAGAGTGTAAATTGATTCAGTTTGAAGTAATAACTAATGTTATGAAATGTCTGTAGTGATTGTTGTTGTTGTTGTTGTTGTTGTGGTCTTCAGTCCTGAGACTGGTTTGATGCAGCTCTCCATGCTACTCTATCCTGTGTAAGCTTCTTCATCTCCCAGTACGTACTGCAACCTACATGCTTCTGAATCTGCTTAGTGTATTCATCTCTTGGTCTCCCTCTACGATTTTTACCCTCCACTCTGCCCTCCAATACTAAATTGGTGATCCTTTGATGCCTCAGAATGTGTCCTACCAACCGATCCCATCTTCTAGTCACAAACTCCTCCCCAATCCTATTCAATACCTCATTAGTTATCTGATCTACCCATCTAATCTTCAGCATTCTTTTGTAGCACCACATTTCGAAATCTTCTATTGTCTTTTTGTCAAACTATTTATCGTCCATGTTTCACTTCCATACATGGCTACACTCCATACAAATACTTTCAGAAATGAGTTCCTGACACTTGAATCTATACTCGATGTTAACAAATTTCTCTTCTTCAGAAACGCTTTCCTTGCCATTGCCAGTCTAAATTTTATATCCTCTCTACTTCGTCCGTCATCAGTTATTTTGCTCCCCAAATAGCAAAACTCCTTTACTACTCTAAGTGTCATTTCCCAATCTAATTCCCTCAGCATCACCCGACTACATTCCATTATCCTCGTTTTGCTTTTGTTGATGTTCATCTTATATCCTCCTTTCAAGACACTGTCCATTCCGTTCAACTGCTCTTCCAAGTAGTGATTATTACCCATTTTCTAGAATGCTGGGTTTCGTTGGACATACTTTACATTATTGTACATATAACGGAATGACGTTATTTTGAGTGTGTTTGCCGATTTCACAAATCACGTTATCTGTAAACGTACTTTTGTTCAGCGCAGACAGCAAGCCAGACAATAATGGAAAAGAACAACCTACAGATCCAAACATTCGATAAAATACGGCGAGGAATCACAGAAACATAAAAGATTTTTAGGTCTAGTTTCATAACAAAAATAGTCTGCATTTTACAGAATTGTGTTAGAGTAACCACTCATGACAGCACAAAGGGGTGGTAAAACATGTTTGAAAATTTCAAATAACAAGTTGTTTGCATAATAGGCGGTTCTAAATTTCCATAATATTGCAGTTTAATTGCAATGTCTCTACATTTCATTATGAAAAGAAGTTTTCAATACACGATACATTTTCACTGCAATGAATGGTGTCAGTAATTTCATTTCTGAGTAATATTTTCTGTACAGAAAGAAACGGTAGCCCACATTGCTTTTTATCAAAATGCGTACATGTTTGAACGACAATACCTAATTTCTGGGACTGTTTAGACAAAACTTCATTTGTTAAAACTAAAATCGTTTCGCTGATAATGTAGCCATTGCTATTTCGCTTTTACTTTAAAAGCTCCGGAGTTCCACTACCTGCACGAGTTCCACGAAATTACCCACTCACATTTCTTTCCCCCTAAATATCACATCGCTGTTCAACGTTGTTTCCACGTGGAACATATCATTTTCAACACGAGCACCTGTTGTTATAGTAAAATGCTTTGGAGATAACTTTTTATGTTACTAAACTACAAGCTTTCGCTTTCGCGGAGACGGAAGAGGGCGTTAAAGTTAGTTATTTGATGACTCTTTTGAAAATTTAATCACGCTTAAAAATATGGCTACTAGACCACTGTGAATGGATCACTAGAAGTATGACGATCAAATACTCCCGTGCCTAAGTGATCATTTTGTTTTGTTTACTCTGGTCTGCTGGTCGAGTTTCCTTTCCTCTAAACGTTACTGTACACACTGTTTCACGGAAATTCACATTTAATTATGTACCCTGACATGCTCTATCGTTACAACATCTTATTTATTTCACGATTTATAATCTATGAATCGTTAACTTTGAATACTGAGACGTGATTATGGTGATTTGATTTCAACGGTGAATGATTCAACGGTGAATGATCGGAGTGTGCTTCAGAACATGTAGATCTGTTTCAACATTTGCTGAGTAGTGGTTCTCAGTTATTAAAAATTCTGCAAAAATAGATTAAGAGCTGTTTCTTCAATGACGGCAATGTGTATAATTTGCTTCTACTCTATATTGTTACTTGCTCTGTCGAGCATTGTGTTGTAATGAGTGTAAAAAACTCTGTCAAGCATTTTGTTTTCTGTGATTGTGGGTTAACCTCTTGGGTTTTCTTTCATTCTTATTTTGTGGTGAGTTTGTTTATGGTGTTTTTGTATTGATTCTCCCTACAGTAAAGAAGCGGTAACATCAGAATGAATGCCGGCGAGCTCGGTGACTTCCAACGTAGACTAGTCATTGAATGTCATGGGAATGACAAATCAACCAGGGACTTTTCAGCCCTTCTAAAGCTGCCCGAGTCGACTGTTGAGCGATGTGAATGTGAAGTGGCAACGCGAAGGAACGATCACAGCTGAACGAAGACCAGGTAGACATCATGTACTGAAGACGGGCAGGAACCATCGAGCATTACGAAGAGTGGTTGTAATAAATTGCATGAAATCAGCGGATCACTCATGAGTTCCAAAGTGTTACATCAGTCCAGATAGCACAACGATTGTGTGTAGGGAGTTAAAAGGAATGGGATGCAAAAAGAGCGACGCTGCTGGAGAGTGGATGAGTGGAAAGGAGTTATTTGGAGTGATGAATCACGCCTGGAGAACGTTACCTGCCATCACGTGTAACGCCAACAGCGAAGTACAGAAGAGGTGACCTTACGGTAAGGGGATGGTTTTCGTTGTTGGGTGTGGTACTGAACTGCGCTTAAGCAAACGCTTTATAAGAAAGATTACAAACACATTTTATAGTACTGTGTACTGCATACAGTAGATGAACGGTTTGGAGACGATGATTAATTGTATCAGTATGACAATACATCATGTCATAAAGCAACATCTGTGAGGCAATAGTTTGTAGACAACAATATCCCAGAAGTGGAGTGGCCTCTCCAATGTACAGGCCTGAACCCAATGGAACACCTGTGGGACATGATGGAACATCGACTTCGCTCCAGGCCCAGCATCCAACATCACTACCGCTCTGGTTTCGGGTCTCGAGGAAGAATAGGCTGCGATTTCTTCAAAGACATTCAGACACCCCACTGAAAGTGCGTCTGGCAGATTTCAAGCCGTCATAAAGGTGAAGGGCGGACACATCCCGTATTAATGTCCACTAATTGGTGTACGGATACATTTGATGGGTTAGTCTATTTAAACAATACTTAAATAGTGAAACACTGAAATAATTATTAATTTTCGATAAGAAAATAAAAAGTAACTATAGTAATATCTGAGTATACTATAAATCAGGAACAAAATAAATAACAATGCAAACATTACACAAAAATTAGTGCTACGGGGTTTATACAAGACAAATTCTCAAGGAGGACGTCACCACATTTCTCAGTCTTCCAGTCCACATAACATACGAGTATAATGACCTGCTGTACTGGGGACAAAGCACTGTCGTGGAGGAGGAGGAGGAGGAGGAGGAGGAGATTAGTGTTTAACGTCCCGTCGTCAACGAGGTCATTAGAGGCGGAGCACAAGCTCGGGTTAGGGAAGGATGGGGAAGGAAATCGGCCGTGCCCTTTCAAAGGAACCATCCCGGCATTTGCCTGAAGTGATTTAGGAAAATCACGGAAAACCTAAATCAGGATGGCCGGAGACGGGATCGAACCGTCGTTTCGCCCGAATGCGAGTCCAGTGTGCTAACCACTGCGAAAGCACTGTCGTAAATCCATTTATACATACACATGAAAAACGTAAAAGTTATTACTCAGACACACAAATTCCGGCAACATTTTAACACCACCAATCGACAAAAAGAAAATGTTTCTGATCACAGATTCGCAGTAGCGTTTCACATTTGCGTCAGTTCGGCACTACTGTTCATAGTGTGACTGTATAGACGCAACTAAAACCCAAAACCCTTAATGCCTCACTGTTGACCCTGCTCCTATGTTCCTTCATACGGCAATATTTATTTGGGATCTTTTTCTATCAAACGAACAGAAACAGACAAGAGCATTTGCAGGATTATCTTTGCGGTTTCTTTCTTAACCAGCTACATGGTGAAATACTGATAAAATGAGAATTTTTAACACGCTCAAAAATCTGACAAATATTACTCTCTTCGCCCCTATTCGTTTCCTCCCTCCCTCACCGCAGTAAGCACAATGCTTTCCAATACACTTGCCGATGTATACAATCAGCGAATACAATCAGCAAGAACATGAAGTTGAATAACATGCATACGCTTCTTTAGTTGCTCGCAAAACACTGTATCAACTGGAGCATGACAACGAAATGGCTGTTGTGCTCGCATATCATCATCACTGCCTCTCATTCACGTACACAACTATGAAAGATGCAGAAGCAACAGACTTTGTCATCATCGCCGGCCGTCGCAACTAGGCGCACGTAAAGCGGCCTCGCGCTCGCAGGGGCCTAGCTGTGACAGCACAGTTACGTAACCTTTGTGGATGACGTCACGACGCCGCCTCCGCGGCCAGCGTGACCTTGCGTGAAGCGACCTAAGTATTTCAGATGCTCTCTCACGGGCTCGATGCCAAGGAAGAGCATTTCCGCCGGCAATACGCTGTCGTCTCTCCCCTGCAACTCCCTTCCAAACAAGCCACGCTTGTTATCTGTCCCCCGCCGCTCCGTATCCGCTACCTTATCGCTCACTTGCTAACGAACACCACAAAGATGCGGTACAGTGGTCTCCAAATAACTGTTTCAAAACTTTTCTGCTGCCGAAATACTTTAAATATCTTTTCTTATAGATCTAACAATTACTTAGTCAAAAAACAACACACACAGACACACACACACACACACACACACACACACACACACACACACACACACACACACACACGAGAGAGAGAGAGAGAGAGAGAGAGAGAGAGCGCTGAGAAAAACTGTTTCAATTTACAGTAACTTCATACTGGCATCTTTATTGGCACTGTTATATGATGGAAATGTGTTTTCCAAACAGAGATGGTATCTCTAATGTTATATTCGGGTAAAGTAATTAATAATTAAAAGCTAGAAACCCATGCTTTTTTTAATTCACATGAACATTATCTTGATTGCATATAACACGCGCAGTTCTACATTTCACAATACTAATGAATCATTCTAAAACAATAATGTTTGATGGCCCATTCATTCGTAGTCTTGACCGTCGTTCTTTAGAGCCCACTTCAAAATTTCTTGGCAGAAAGAATGATACAAGTTCGCCAAACAGACAATGTTTTGAAATTCTGCCACGTCCTTGATTGTATTGGTCTTAATTGGAACCTGTCCTGATAGAAAAGGCTACCTCTTCTGGCGCAGCCAGTGGATCTCGTTGCAAGTGCACGAGAGAATTGTGCCTAATCAGTCCATTGACCGCCGCTGAAGCCGTCATACAACTCTTTCTGTATCATCAAAGACAAAATGTTGAGTTTCTCCATGAATTCTTTTCTTTCTGTTCTACGCCTTCCACCACGACTTCGAGCAGTAACATCATCCCTAACAAGAAAATTTTGTAAGAATAACTTTTTTGGCGTCATGCATAGTGAACCATCTGCCCTGTTTCCCTAGTATCCTTTTTATAATGTCGAAAGCTCTACCACAGGGTAAAAAAAAAACTATCCTCACTGGAAAGCGACGTTGAATTTTGTTGAATCTCCCAGAACCGG
Organism: Schistocerca piceifrons; assembly: GCF_021461385.2. Lineage (NCBI taxonomy): Eukaryota > Metazoa > Arthropoda > Insecta > Orthoptera > Acrididae > Schistocerca > Schistocerca piceifrons. Next base: position 561,536,737 of record NC_060144.1, read on the forward strand.
TAAGCACAACAGAAATTTGCTGAGAATGGGATTCTTATTCTGAGCTGGGCAGTTGTCTGATAATAGACGAAGATCAGTGCATTCTTGTGGTACTTCTTCGTACAATCATTTATGAATAAGCCCATTTCACTTAAACTTTTGTTGCTTTCGATCCGGCCGGCCGGAGTGGCCGAGCGGTTCGAGGCGCTACAGTCTGGAACCGCGCGACCGCTACGGTCGCAGGTTCGAATCCTGCCTCGGGCATGGATGTGTGTGATGTCCTTAGGTTAGTTAGGTTTAAATAGCTCTAAGTTCTAGGGGACTGATGACCTGAGAAGTTAAGTCCCATAGTGCTCAGAGCCATTTTTTTGCTTTCGATCCTCATGGTAGACACATACCGTGCTTGTATGTCTTCATATAGCGTAAGCAATCTGAGAGTAAGTTGTCTTAGATAAAACACAACTAGGAAGACATTTTGCATGCATTCTACACACAAAGAAAAGTCTAAATTTTCAGCTTATGTATTCTCGCGTTGAAGAGCTGTACATAATTTCTGCTCTTTCGCTTATAAAGGAACATGTCACAACATTCCCGTTGTTTATTTTTTTTCGAATTACAACATACCTTCTTAACACTGAAGTACTGACAGTATTACAAAGAATCCGTAAAAACTTATGACAACCTATAATGCTATGCACGCTTAACAACATGGATAAAAAAAACAACAATGAACGACAGTCAGCGATACCAACGAAACATTTGCCTGTCATCAGCACTGGTAATGTCATCTAGGGGTGCGAGTACAAAGTATTAAACGATATGCAGCATCATCAGTGTTGTTATCTAAGTTTTATTTTCAAAGGGGCATGAGTCACGACTCCTGTCTCTTTGCTCTGAACAGGATATGAGTCATTCACTGATTCGTCTAAAAAGATAACATTGTTTTTCAGAATCCTATACAATGGACACTAACTGAAGGAGCTTTACCCTCTTTAATGTCAATTTGTGCATTTACATCTGACGCAATAGCAAACTCAAAATCATCATATCACAGACTGATGCCCGTTAAAAAAAATTCGATTCAACTGCTCTCTTCTGTTTTCAACACCAATTCCCTGCATACCACTCCAGCACCTGCCATCACACACTCATGCCCGAGGCAGGTCTCGAACCTCGGACGGGACCAGCCGCGCGAACCGTGAAAGGCGCCAAAGACCGCACGGGTACCCCGCGCGGCACTGTTATCTGCCTGTGGCCACTTTCACAAGCGACTTACTTTCTATTTAGGATATGTTCGGAGTGGACATTTCTAGTTATATTGTCACACTTAAATGTATTTAAGTGATTCATTATCCAGAATGATGTGATCCAGGCGATAATGATAGTTTCTTCTTCTTCTTCTTCTTCTTCTTGCGTTACGGCTTCTGTAGGACCACGGGTAGCCCCTTCGTGGACTGCATTTTCCTCCTCTTCTCCCAGAACCTCTTCATTCTTTCTCTTCTCCTCTCCCGCTCTTCTTCCGAGATCTTCAGTTTCCGTTTCTCCTGGCGGCTCCACTGGTGACATTCTAATCTTTTCCTGTATTCTTCTCTGTCATTGATCTCCGGCATATTTGTCGGTGTATATTTGTTCCTCCAATTTTCCTTTTCTTCGACCTTGATCCCCAATTCCAACCAGCCCTTCCGAAGTTCAACAATCCATTTGGTTCCTGTCTTTCCCCTTGTCCTCCCTGTTGTTTCCCACACTCTCTTCGTCATTCTGTCCATACAATGATAAGTTTGTATACACTGGAGAATTTTTATCATTGGATTATTCTGTGTGAAATACGTGACGTGCCTGCGTGGTTTTAATATAAAGTCCGCACCTTTAGTCAATTTGTGCAATAAATTTATTTTATCGTAATATTCAGCTGAGTTTATCTTCAATGGTTATCCGATGTACCAATTTGATTCTCAGCATTCTTCTGTGGCAACTGATTCCAAAAGCTTCTATTCTATTCATTTCTTTTCTAAACTGTTTATCGTCCACGTGTCACCAAGCAAATACATCCAGGAACGATTTGGTTCAAATGGCTCTGAGCACCATGGGACTTAACATCTGTGGCCATCAGTCCCCTAGAACTTAGAACTACTTAAACCTAACTAACCTAAGGACATCACATACATCCATGCCCGAGGCAGGATTCGAACCTGCGACCGTAGCAGTCGCGCGGTTCCGGACTGCGCGCCTAGAACCGCTAGACCACCGCGGCCGGCCCAGGAACGATTTCCTAACATGTTCAATGTTGAATTTCTCTTCTTCAGGAACCATTTTCTTGCTACTGCTACTCTCCGTTGTTTATCCTCTACGTTTTGCCCACTACTAGCAAAACTCTTCTACTACTACTACTACTACTTTTAGTGTCTCATTCTCAAATCTAATGCCCTCTGCAACACCTGACTCCATTCGATTACACACCAACACCTTGTGTTTCGCTCTTATTAATGCTTATTTTATCTCTTTTTCGAGATACTACTCACTCAATAGATATTTCAGGTTTTGTTTGCCGTCATTAAAGTTTTCGTTTCTCTTCCCTGAATTGTAATTCCCGTTTCAAATTTCTCCTCGATATCCTTTACCACTTGCTCAATGTACAGAATGAATAACATGGTCTTACTCGCTTCTGAGCTACTGCTTCTTTATGTCCTTCGATTCTTTATAACTGCAGTCTCCTTCAGAACAAGTCGTAGATGATCATTCGGTTCCTCTGTTTCATTCGCGCTATCTTCGGAATAGTAGATTCCAGTCAACACTGTCAAATGGTCTAACCAAGTCTAGAAATGCAATAAATTTAGGTTTTTCATTTTTTTTACTTTTTTCTGCCTATTCCTCCGGTAGGTCGTAGGGTCAAGTACTGCCTCGCGTGCTTCTACATTTCTGTGGAATCCAAACTGATGTTCCCCGACGTCGGTTTCTGCTAGTTTATCCATATGACTGCCTTCCTAGACGGCCTGGCCAGCCCGGTGTTTTCCCTTTGGAAAGCGACAGTCCCCGGGGCGGCGCGCATGCGCACGGGCCGCCCGCCGCTGGGAGCGCCGCCGCCGCCGCCGCCGCCGCCGCGCCAGCGCAATCGATAGTCGCCGCCGGCCGCCGCCTGGCCACACCTCGCGCCTCTTGCCGCCTCTGGCTTCTGCCTCTGCCGCCACGGCCTCTCTCCACACCACAGCGCCGCCACCTTTCAATCACTCAATCCCACTTTGTTCCACGGCGCACGGACGTCAATTATCCACTTATATCACAACACCGGCGATGTCCTTCCAGCGCCGCACAAACAGACCCATTACCGGAAATCTACCAGTCCGTTCGGCCAGAGCGTCGAGCATGCGGATTCGTCTGAAGAGCGACAGAACGTCGCTATAAACCCATTTGGAGGCCAAACTATTGTTAGTTATCTAGTTACGGCCCTATGTCCATTTACATGATTTTTACGAAGGGCTATACAGCACGAGTTGACAAACCTACCAAAGACAGTATACACACACTATGGACCAGTAGACCCTGGAAGGAGCGGCGAAAACTCTCTCCAAATGTTGTGTATCATAAAAGCAATACAGTTTACAGAGAACATTAGACGCAGACTCTCTTGCAAGAAATTCACATTCCACATCGTCCGTCCGAAACAGTGTCCCACTTTGCCCAAAGATTCTAAAAATGCACCTCAAGAGTGTTCAATAATAAAGATACTGCTACCACCAACTTAGACGTCGCTGCTTTACTTGTCACGATACTACTGCAATTGGCAAGTCGTTTCCTTCTTCCGAACTTAGAACCGATGTAATCAACCAGTTATAGTACGGCCTACACGTAAACGAGAACTTAAACAGTGCATGTGAAATTATATACATTCGGTGGTATACCTAAATATTCAGTAACCTGTTGCATAAAGGAAATTTAATTTCTTAACCAATTTCGGGCATTTAGTGCCACCCTTAAGAAGGTTATACCCATCTTATTACTTGCGAATCTCGACAGATGTATACAACAAAATGCGGTGGTCATGTGGTTAAAAGTGCCTGTACGAAAATTATATAAACAAGCCAAACAACATGTGCAGACGTGCCAGGAGGCACTATGAATCACATGACCATGGCAATTTGTTGTTTGGTTGATTTGGGGGAGGGGACCAAACAGTGAGGTCATTCGTCCCATCGGATCACGGAAGGATGGGGAATGAAGTGGGCCGTGCCCTTTCAAAGGAACCATCCCCGTATACGCCTGAAGTGATTTAGGGAAATCACGAAAAACCTAAATCAGGATGGCTGGACGTGGGTTTGAAACGTCGGCCTCCCGAATGCGAGTCCAGTGTGGTAACCACCGCGCCACCTCGCTCGGTAGGGCATTTTGTTGATGCGTCTTATTGTTGACACTCGCCAATAATGCGATAGGTATAGCCCTCTGAAGAAGGGCACTTAACAGCCCGAAACCGGGCAAATGTGATGAACTGTAATCATTCCACCATCGCGCGACATTTACGTGCAACAGGGAAGATTCAAAGATCGGATGTATGACTACCACATGCTCTAAGCCACAACTGCAAAAGGCAGCAGGTGGCCAAATGTGCATCTCTGCTTGCTCGTTATCACCATTCTAACCCTGTATCGCTCCTGGTGACGAGAAACGGTGTCTTTATGGTAACCTAAGGAAAAGGAAATAGTGGTTGAGTTCACACAAACCAGCAACTCCCCGTACAAAGAACTGAGCGCATCCACAATATATAATTTTACGCATCTGGTGAAACAGCAATGTTGTTGTGTACTTCGAATTGCTTCTCCACATATACACATCATCATCGCTGATATTTATTGTCAGCAACTGAATCAGGGTTCAAATAGCTCTGAGCACTATGAGACTTAGCATCTGAGGTCATCAGTCCCCTAGACTTAGAACTACTTAAACCTAAGGACATCACACACTTCCATGCCCGAGGCAGGATTCGAACGTGCGACCGTAGCGGTCACGCAGCTCCAACTGAGTCATCTTGCAGACGCAATCCAAGAGCAACAACTAGGTAGATTGCATGAAATGATGTTATTCCACGATAATGTCCACCCGCATTCCGCTAGACTGACAAAAAACACTATGCAACAGTTGTGCAGTGAAGATATTGCACAGTCGCCTTATTCACCTGACCTTGCGACCTCGGATTTCCATTTTTCCGCTCTTTATTGCATAACCTTCAAGGAACTACCTTTATGGATGAAAATGTGCAACGAACACGACGCGAAGAGTTGTACGTCTCAAAACCACGCGATTTCTACAGTCGCGGAATCGAAAAGAGACCCCAGCGTTGGCAGACTGGTGTAAATAGTGAAGGGGAATATACAGGGCGACAATTACTGAACTATACGAAATAAAATCGTCATACCTTCTGAACCGTTTGCGTTAGGACGTTCAAACTGCATGGTTGATCGCGGAGCATGATGGGAATTAGAATGGTTTGGTTTAGCGACGAAGCCCACTTTCACTTGGGTATGTTCTACAATAAACAAAACTGGCGCATTTGGGCTACTCAGAACCCGCATTTCGCAATCGAGAAGTCTCTTTACCCTCAATGGGCGACTGTGTGATGTGCAATGTCTAGTCAAGGTGCGATATTTCTTGATGGCACGGTGACTACCGAACGGTACATTTCGACGGTTTCGGAAGATGATTTCATTCCCGTTATCCAAAGTGACCCTGATTTGGTCAAGATGTGGTTCATGCAAGACGGAGCTCGACCTCATCGAAGCACGAGAGTGTCTGATGTCCTAGAGGAGCACTTTCGGGCCCGCCATCTAGCTCTGGGGTACCCAGAGGGTACCGGTACTTTCTCAGGATCTGAATACAATGTGACTCCTTTTTGTGGGGCTATATTAAAGACAAGGTGTACAGCAATAACTTCCCAAACCATTGCCGAACTGAAAACAGCCATTCGGAAAGTCATCGACAGCATCGATATTCCGACACTTCAGCGGGTCATGCTGAATTTCGCTATTCGTCTGCGCCACATCATTCGCCAATGACGGCAGGCATATAGAACATGTCATAACCTAAATCCGAATATCTGAAGAGACGTTTACATGCTGAATACAGTGTGTGAACGCCGTAGTTTGTAACGAATTTACATTCCCCCCCCCCCGTGTAGTTCAATAACTGTCACCCTGTATTATTGATTACTGAAGTCTCTGTTACGTGTACCTGTTGTGTTTATTAAACTTATAGAAAAACTCTACGACCTTGTGCACCACTCTCCTGTGGTTCGTCACGCGCGTTTTCTCTGGGTTTCGGCAGACATTTGCAGTTTAATTTTTGCAGGGCGTAGGTAGTCAGTCCCAACGAGTGCTGTTCATCACGTCTTTCATGGGACGCCCCTGTTGGCGGATATCATCGGTTTGTTTGCCGTTACGAGCAAAATGATTTTCAAAGCTGAACCTTAGGTGCCCATCCGACTGAGCAGTGCGAAATGTGTGCAGTGAGATGAACGTTTTATCGATACGTATCAACAGGAACAGTAAAAAACGAAGAATAACCAGGACTGCAGAAGCGATAGCACCGCGCAGGCCCGTTCTGGCTGCTACTGCCGTGCAGCAGCGTTGTTTGGTCCCTGCCGGAATATGCGTCATTCTTCGCTATTTACTGTTCCCTGCTGTCCGCCCCGGATAGCTGAGTGGTAGTTAGCTGCCCTCTGTAATAAAAAAACTGAGTTCACCGAGCAACAACGAACTCCAACGGGTGTCTTGCGACTTCCGCCGAGAGCAGATGCAACGAACGACTGCGAACAAAATGAGATTCAGGGGAAAAAAAACAAACTGGTCGGCGCGACAGAATGTCAATCCTAAGGGCCCGGGTTCGATGCCCGGCTGCATCGGAGGTTTTCTCCGCTCAGGGACTGGGTGTTGTGTTGTCCTATTCATCATCACTTCATCCCCATCGACGCGCAAGTCGCCGAAGTGGAAAATTCTTGCACCCGGCGACCGGTCTACCCGACGGGAGGCCCTAGTCACACGACTTCTTTTACTGTCCCTGATACAACAAATATCGTACTAGACTCATTTAGGACCAACCAATCGCTTTAAAAATAATTTTGTTCGCAACGGCAAATAAACCGACAGCCAGCACTGTATGTAGCATGAAAGGCTTGTTGAGTTGTATTTGTTTGGCTTATTCTAGCTAAACAATGCGGAAACTAAATTGCAACTATCTGCCGAAACACCAGAGAAAATGCGCCTGACGACTTTCAGGTGTGTGTGTGTGTGTGTGTGTGTGTGTGTGTGTGTGTGTGTGTGTGTGTGGGTGGGTGGGGGGGGGGGCGCTCAAAAACAAGGTAATTATTACCACCCTTGCTAAAATTGTTTCAGACAAATGTGGTTATACAAATGAAATTAAAAATGGATAAAATGTAAACTCATTTGGAATCACAATCACTCTTTCCAATTCTCTCACACATTCACCAACTCAGTTGCAACCAACTTTGCAGAAAGTAAAACTGGATACTTTGACAAAGTTAAAAAAGTGCTGTGAAGTCCATACACGATATAGTGAATAGGCTAAAATAAAAATTAGGGGTTGTGTGACTGGCTGACAACTTAAAAAATATAATAATAATAATAATAATAATAATACCGTATCGAGGACGAGACCGCCTCCCTTATAGTACATTACAGCCTTCTCTCTAATAAATTAGGGAGTAAGTCAGATATTTCATACAATCTTAAAAGTTTTACCGTATTCGTCTCATTGTCAACTGGTAAGGAAACTGCCCTCTTATCAGAACATTAAACAGATGCAGTTAAATGTGGCCTACTGAAACATGTACGCCACAAAGATCAGGGTCATCACGCGCAGACAAGCTGCTACACGTCATTCGACTGCGCACTACCGAAATTGAGTAAGAAGGACTTCATCTCGCCTCAGTGACTCTAAGATGGTGCGCCACGGCCGAGATCTTGATTTTGTCCGTCACTTCTAGCCATTCTTCTCCTCACCGACGTATGATCCGGATCTCAACGGCGAGAATATAGCATGTAGTGGACAGCACGTCGAGCCACATTATTTAGTGTACACGTTTCCTTGGCGGCAAATCCGGTAAATTATTTACCTAATCTCTACATGCCCTGGGAACTAGTACATTGGCGTCTGCACCAGACTCTATACGTGCAGGAGGGGCACACTTTTTTGCTGGGTACAAGCGTCGTAGATTTATAGGACTCTGGGAGCCCGTACAGACGACGAATTCATTAGCACGACCACGGGCAATCTGTTTCAGTACTCTTAAGAAAGCATGCAGTTTGTGTGAAATATAGAAATTTCGTTTGGTAAACATCTTGAGGGAACGCTCGGGGAGAACCACTGAGCAGCCAAGAGATTTCCTTTGCTTAGACCCATCTGGAATACATTTGCGCTGCTCAGTTAAAATCTAATGAAACATCATTTCGCCGGCCGGAGTGGCCGAGCGGTTAAAGGCGCTACAGTCTGAAAGCGCGCGACCGCTCCGGTCGCAGGTTCGAATCCTGCTTCGGGCATGGATGTGTGTGATGTCCTTAGGTTAGTTAGGTTTAAGTAGTTCTAAGTTCTAGGGGACTGATGACCACAGCAGTAAAGTCCCATAGTGGTCAGAGCCATTTGAACCATTTTTTGAAACATCATTTCGCACTTTAGTCGAAAATAACTTTGGAACGTTTCCAGCCATTTTAATTCGAATAGAACCTCAGAAGTATTGGAACTTCAAAAACATTCTTACTTTCATGAGTATGAAAAATTTAAGGTGAAATAAGAATGCACTCGAGTTATCCTTGAAACTGCTGTTGCAACAAACATTCGATCGTACTGGGATAGTCGAGTTTCGTTTATTCGTACTGCTTGGGGCTACTGGGTGTAAATGGTCAAAAACGGCTCTAGAAAAAGAAATTCGGAGAAAAAAGTGGCTTTCCCGAAGCCACTGCCCGAGAGCCCGCAGCACTCAAAAAGAAGAGGCCTGCGACCCGCAAATGGCAAACAACAACACGCGAAGCGGCAGCGAAGATGGTGGGACGATTCAAGGGCGAGAGCGGAACGCAAACCGGTTTCGGCCGGCAGCGCTCGCCCGGTTCAGATGGCCCCTCTACATGATAACCACCGCTTCCACGATTGTAAGTACAATCAGTGGATAAGCGCACGCGGGCAATTATTTATACTGAGACCCAAATTATAATCCAAGATTTAGCAATTACTCTATCACGGTCTCACCATGCCTTTCAATATGATACTAACCGACTGCAGACCCTGTTCTATCGGAAGATATTTGGCGAACTTAGATCCCCCCCCCCCCCCCCCACCTATGTAGAATACCACAGGCAGCTTTCGCGTTCTGTGCATTAAAAATAGCACTGCCCCTTTCATTTTTGGAAGTGACTGGATTAGCAAAGACGATTGCTGAGGTTTTCAGTTAGTCATCATTTATAGCTACAATAATTGTAGTACACACCTGTTGGCATGCGCCTTTAGGAGGTAGTGATCAAATCTCGAATACGGATGCACCCGTAGGCAGATTCTCCTCGTGCAGCCAGCATGACAGAAATGGCCAGTCTCGTCTCGTGAGAGGTGATGCAGTTCTTGTCGTTCTGTACGCAAGATTGCTTGTGGTCAGTGTTTCTTTGTCACTAGGAACGTGTTAACCAGAGAGGTCTTTTCATTTCTGTGAAGTCGTAAATTTCGACGGCCTTCACATCGGCCAGATGGAGCATCGTCTGGATTGTGCGGAATGATTTGAAAGTGCACTTCTGTAGGAAGTATAAGGCATCAGCGAGTCAAATGCCCATAAAATGAGTTTGTCTAACGAAGTACGTATATTGGTGGCTTATGAAGGTAAAATAGGCAACCAGTCGCTTTTTCGATTTGGTCAGATTTATTGTACTGTTAACTAGTTTTCGAGCCATTACAGGCTCATAATCTGATGGACATCTTGTCACCTTACACTGCCGGTATGAATGTCACGGATATCACAAGGCAGTGGAACGTAAGTATCCCAAAACTCAATGATCTTTTAGATCCGTAAACATTTCCGTTAGCTAAATTTCTATTATTTTTGCCAGCACCATTTCCTTTCACAGCTTCATCCGATGATGAATTTGCAGTGGCCTGAAAAGTGGTTAACGGTACAATAAATGGTATCAAATTCAGAAAGCCACTGGTTGCATATGTTACCTGGTAGACATAATGGAAGATAGTTTCAATTCACAATCCACTATGAATACATAGAAATATATTTAGAACGGAAAAAGTACATAGATTTTGATAGCGCCATTTGTATGTAGGATGGAGGCAGCCCAAAATCCGCCCCAGAGCCAAGATTATTTCATTGAGAAGGTGAAAAAGTCATTTACGAACGGTATCCCAGACGCTCTATCCATCTGAGCCACCGACGACACAGATTAATAGCGCGACTGCAGGGACTTATCCCGTGCACGCTTCCCGTGAATGGATCAATACACGCCCTGTGTGGCTTTCGAAGGAATCTTTTACCATTCTTCCTGAAAATTAGTGGCGACTTCAGGTAACAATGACAGAAGTGGATGGCGGATAGACCACGAGAGCTGCGGTAGCCCGTGTCCACAAAACCAGTCCTGGACGATGCGAGCTGTGTAGTGTTGGGAACAAACACTGCACCATGGCGCTCATCGAATACCACGGTATTGCTGCCAAAATCATCACTGAACCACCGCCATGCCTTCAGTCTTGGGTCGTAAACTCTGCCAGAGGTTGGAAACAGCGTGAAACAAGCCTCATCCAACCAAATTACTTTCTTCCGTTGCTCCATAGTCAAAGTTTAACGGCTTCAACAATGCGTTTTCCTGTTACGGATATTCGCAAAACTGATGAGGGGTTCTGGAATCCCAGCTCGCCCTGCAGTTCCCTGCTTATGGAGCTCCCGTCCTGTTGTTCTGGTGCTGACAGAGACAGTGAGTGCGACATTCACGTCTGCAGTGACTTTTGCAGCTGTCTATTTCCTGTTTTCCGTCACAATTCTCTTCAACGACCGCCCGTCACGATCACTCACAATACACACTTTCGTCCGTGCTGTGATTTGGCGGATGATGTTTTTCCGCTTTCCCTGCATGCGATATAAAACGTCGATACGGTACCCCTTGAAACACCAAATATTTCCGCTACCTCGGGTACGGAAGCACCCACCGTAAGAGAACCAACAACTTGCCACGTTGACCTTAACTTAGCTCCGATATGACGTATTCAACAACACCGAACACTGTTATGACCGTGACTGACACTTGCAACATATTGAGGACACTGCACGGGTGCCGTTCATGGCCGAGTACAACAGCTCATCGTGCAGAGCTATCGAGCATCTGTAGCTGGCCGCTATGGCCGAGCGGTTCTAGGCTCTTCAGTCCGGAACAGCGCGGCTGCTACGGCAGCAGGTTCGAATCCTGTCTCGGGCATGGATGTGAGTGATATTCTTAGGTTAATTAGGTTTAAATAGTTCTAACAAGGGAACATCCCCATCGCACCCCCCTCAGATTTAGTTATAAGTTGGCACAGTGGATAGGCCTTGAAAAACTGAACACAGATCAATCGAGAAAACAGGAAGAAGTTGTGTGGAACTATGAAAAAAATAAGCAAAATATACAAACTGGGTCATCCATGCGTAAGATAGGCAATATTAAGGGCAATGTGAGACGAGGAGCGCCGTGGTTCCGTGGTTAGCGTGAACAGCTGCGGAACGAGAGGTCCTTGGTTCAAATCTGCCCTCGACTGAAAATTTTGCTTTCTTTATTTTCGCAAAGTTATGATCTGTCCGTTCGTTCATTGACGTCTCTGTTCACTGTAATAAGTTTAGTGTCTGTGTTTTGCGACCGCACCGCAAAACCGTGTGATTAGTTGACGAAAGGACGTGCCTCTCCAATGGGAACCGAAAACATTTGACCGCAAGGTCATAGGTCAACCGATTCCTCCACAGGAAAACACGTCTGATATTTTGTATACGACACTGGTGACAGCATGTGCGTCACATGACAGGAATATGTTGTCGACCCACCTAACTAGTACACTTGGCGAATGGGTGAAAAGATTCTTCTACCTTGCCCGATTTGGGTTTTCTTGTGAATGTAATAATCACTCCAAAAAAAGTGATGAAAACATAAGAGTTTTTCACATAAACTGAAAATAAAAAGTTAAAATTTTCGGTCGAGGGAAGATTTGATCTGAAGACCTCTCGTTGTGCAGCTGTTCACACTAACCACGGGACCACGGCGCTCCTCGTCTCGTACTGCCCTTAATATTGCCTATATTACACATGGACGACCCAGTTTGTATATTTTGCTTATTTTTTCATAGTTCCACACAACTACTTCCTGTTTTCTCGATCGATTTGTGTTCAGTTTTTCAAGGCCTATCCACTGTGCCAACTTATAACTAAATCTGACGGGGGTGCGATGGGGATGTTCCCTTGTAAGTGTAGGGGACTGGTGACCTCAGATGTTAAGTCCCATAGTGCTTAGAGCCATTTTTTGAGCATCTGTATTTACGTTCAACCGGGCATTTCTCGTCACATTCCCATAGTTTTGTCCAGCCCCTGTATACGCACGCCACAGCAACACGAAATTGTTCACACCATGGGTCTTCACTCTTCTTCTTGTACAGAGTCCCTGCATGCCGTGTAAGTCTTAAGACAATAAGTCATCTTGTGTCAATCTTAACTGCTAATGATAGCTGCAGCATTTGAGAGGGACCCAGTAATTGGGAGACATGGCTGCCACAGGAACAAGGCAAATTCTTTAGTTTTTAACGACCTAATTTTCAGTGAAATAAATTATCTTCCGCCGTCTCACTGCACGGTACACTACATTTCGGGAAGAGCAAAAGCTGATCAATAAAGCCAGCACGAGCAAAAAAATGGCTCTGAGCACTATGGGACTTAACATCTGAGGTCATCAGTCCCCTAGACCTTAGAACTACTTAAACCTAACTAACCTAAGGACATCACACACATCCATGCCCGAGGCATGATTCGAACCTGCGACCGTAGCAGTCGCACCGTTCCGGACTGAAGCGCCTAGAACCGCTCGGCCACATCGGCCGGCTTCCAGCACGAGAACTTTCAGTGAATATAACAAAAGCGAATCGTATACAAAAAATATACTGTACCTCATTAAGGAAGAGAGGCGATTTCACAGATAGTTAATCATACAGTAGTTCTTTTCCGATTTATAGATTTTGACCCACACTGAGAGATACGTGTATTGACAAAACGTGCAGTCATGATTTCCAGGTGGCGTTAGATTAATTCAGTTATACGACATTCTTTTGCAAATACCCCCACACCAATAAGGAAGCAGCTGTGAGTGTTATCGATCCTGTAAGTAGTGGTCAAAACATCCCATCAGAGCGACCGCTCAGTCATCGACTGGTCCATCTGTCTTGTATTCATCAGAGGATTTTTATCCGGCAATACGTAGTAGGCACCTCGCGTCCTCTCCTAATGATCTGCCATACAAATGTTGCCATGATGGAACAGTCTATGATATTCAGTAATAGATGCTTCTCACTGTTTTAATAATTTGGCATCCTATCTCCTTTGGCATCCGCGCCTACCGGTATGCCATGGCAACAGAGGACGCGGAACCAAAGATAATGGCAGCCAGCGAACTGGCTACTTCGGCAACCGACAGAGGAGCGCGGACGCCGTGTGTACTGGAGAGAGCCTCTGTTTTCCGAGGCGCAAAGTTAGGCGGCCGCCACTGAAGTCAGTTTTATGCTTACTAGCTCAGCAGCTTGACGTGCGGAAATTCAGTCACTTATACATTTGCGTGATTAGGGAAACCTCTTCTGGTTTCATCTCTTGCTTACGTGCGCGGTTGACGTCCAGGCTTATGTTCTGGTCTTGGTTTTTGCTCTTCGAACGTTATAATTCCGCCTGTTGGAGCTTTGTCGCGGTTAGGATAGGATAGTAAATCGCATTTGCTGTAAGATTTTCTGTGAGGATTTTTGCAGCTGGCCTCTGGATCTCCAAAATGCCGCGCGTACCTCTCTGCGGAACTTTGCTCCTTCAGGGAAAACGCCGCCTACTAAGTTGACCTGACCATTGTTGGATGGATGCTTCGGCAACATGATGAATCGTATTGGCAAAATGATCTACTCACTCCTGGAGGGGACGAGAGGCGAGGGGGAGAACGACAGACAATATTCAAACAGTGCAGGCTGGCTCCGTAGTGCCGACGGCAGGCTTATATCTGGCCTCAATTCGCCTGCCACGGGCCATACTATCAGCCTTTGATCTCCTGTGAATTGAAAGCTGGAGGTACTTGAATGTCAGTCCAGCCTGCGGCCTGGAATATATTCGCGAACATGTTTCTCAAATGTCACAAAAGAAAAGATCCCGCCAACAGAAAATTGAAGTTAGTAAAGTGATTCAAGCTGTAATATTATTTTATGTAGATTTTCACAGGAAATGGGCCTTGCAAGAATTTCAACCTTATTTGCAGATAACGAGATTTCAGTGACCTTATCAAAAATCGATCGATGTCGTTCCAAGTAATCGTGTAGACACCTAGCATTTTTTTTTTTTTTTTTGGTCCCTTTCACATCTGACGGTCATTTCTCAACTTGAAAAATGCCAAATTCCGCATGAGTTCGGAGTCCATTTTAAACTATAGGTCCCCCTACAACTGGAAGGGCAGTTAGTTGAAATTCGACGGATACAGCCTAGTGGCGCACTGTGGTATTCAAACCTGCCTTCATGTTGATGACAGCTTCACACGACGACACACATGAGAACATACGTACTCCCACAGGTTTTACCCTACAAAGAAACTATTATCGGGAGCAACAGTAACGGGTGCTAGTAACTACAACTACTACGCCATCTCACCTACTCAACCCAATACTGGTGGCGCAAATTTCTTGATCACTAGAATTGGAACTAGCTAACTCTAAGTCGAAGACCACAGAACTATCGCCAGCTTTCAGCCTCAGCTCATAGAGGTGCTTGTAAAATACTTACGAGTTGTTTGCTTCAGTCAGATAACTTTGAACACAGACGCGTGAAGATGGCTCTAACCAGGACCTGTGGCGCAGTGTGATGGGAAAGGTGAAGAGGCGATGGGGAAGCCAGGTGTTGCATAACACACACACACACACACACACACACACACACACACACACGGAGGGTGGGGGGAAGGGGGGGGGAAGGGGGGGGGGGAGAGGGAGAGAGAGAGAGAGAGAGAGAGAGAGAGAGAGAGAGAGAGAGAGAGAGAGAGAGAGGGGGGGGGGGCGGGGGGTCATTGACATTGTTTTACGCTTATCTCAAGAGCTCTGACCTGTGGATTATACTTGTTTAAGGGGCAGCTTAATTTCTGTCTTACACACGAAAAAGTCTCACTGCATCTTGAACATAAGTAACACTCGAATACAGTTCAGCTCCACGAAAACTCTTCGCAAAGCACTCATCAAGATGAAATGATTTGGGCACCCAAGAAACAAGTGGTTGATAACCTTTTCTCGGCATTTATACAGGGAAGACGTATGCTTGACGAATATAATTGAGGTTCTTCTTGAAATGCCCTTTGTTTGAGCTAATTCGCTAATTCTTGCGATATTCGCTTAAATAAATAGTCGTAAAAACTCCTTATCACCATTCCAATTAGAAGGCGGAGGCTGTGAGTATATTGCTGCACATTTTCGTCCTCGGATCTATGAAGTTACTGATCATTCTTTGAGCAATGCGTGTGTGTCTTCGGATCGCAAAATTCTGTGATAGTGTGTAGATGACATTGCTCCGTCAACTCTTGTTCCACCACTATCTACCTCTTTCGTCACGGTATCTGCCACATTACATTGACTGCGATGCCAAAATAAGCCTTCGTCTAAACCATACCCTCTTTCTTTTGTTCGTTATAGGAAAGGGGAAGTGGTTCCATTATGTCGTACGCGATTCGATGATTGCTACGTTCTCTTTGTACGTGCTGTAAATAGTGTGAAAGCCAGAACTGAATCAGACACAACCGCTGCACGTTCTGTTCCTTTATAATAGTGCACTGTAGCTCATTTAGGGTGGCAATAGCTTTCTCCATCATGACTGTCATGTGAGACAGGAGTTTAAATATCTGTTCACACCAATCTGCAGTCTCCCAAAATGCGTGTCCACATTCCTTCTCGCTCCCTGATCCACCGGTGAATACTATTTGCGAGTTATTTTAGTGTGACATATTCTTGCCGAGCTAAAAGGTGGACGACAGTCCTAGAATGCACGACCCGACACAACATCCACCTTCAGAGGCAACACGATGTTTGAGATTACGTGATCATGTCCATAAGCACATGGAACAGCAAAATAAATAAATACGCAAACAAAAATTTGCTCATGCGTAGGTAACATTCTGCCAACACCGCGTAACGTGGGCCCTATAGCCGAGGGTAGGCACTGCCATACAGACGTTTCCAAAATCGCGTTATGCTCCTCGTTGAGGTGGGCGAGCGTAGCTGCCGCGCCCAGCCCATCAATTACAGCCTTGATAATGGCCTCTACTCGGCGCGGAAAATTAGTGCACCTGTTTCTTCAGATATGCCATATCCAACTGAAGCCAATCTTTGATTACACGATCCCGTACATCTACCAAACTACGGGGATGCTGACTGCTGTTTCACAATCAGTTCCAAATAGTCTGTGACATTTTCTATGGGATTACGATGGGCTGATCTAGCGACCCTGTCGAGCTGCGGGAGGGTGCCTGTATTCCGGCTGAACCAGGAACGTATACGTGCAGCAGTGTCTGTTATCACCTTGAAAGACAGGAGTGTGCAGTGTACAATGATCATGAAGATGTGAAAGAAGGGGAAATACCTGACCATCGATCATGAGATAAGCATCATGCTTCATACCATGGTAACTTGAATAATTGGGCCCAAATGACGGTACGAAAACCACACCTCAAACATCACAAAACCAACCTCTGGCCCGAATCATGCGGCACGTCTGCAGTCAGGCTACTGTCCAGTTTGTGTTGCTTAGCCTACTGTAGACGTGCACCTGCGACGCTCATTCGGAAATACTTTGAGATTGTCGTGCACTCACTGACAGCAGCAATTCCTGTAAGGTTTTAAACCGATTGTCACTGACTAGGGCTGACCCTCTTCTCCGGTTGGGATATTTTTGACGACCACTGTTATTAGCCATATTACATAGTTTCGAGTGGTAATACTATTCCTTACATACGCGACGGACGGTCCGCGTTGATACACCAACGAACACGGTACGGTCACGGTCAAGTTCAAACACGATAGCTCCCTTCTATCATTCTGCCACATCTCCTTGTCGACTCGTCTTACTGCGCCGATTTCGTACAACTGACTGCCCCCCGCCCCAAATCCCAATACACTGCCACGACTTAGGTCGGCGGTGGACGCTGATACGAATTCTACACCATCTGAAGGGTGGATAACATTTTGTCTGGTGAGCCTATGTCCGGCGACCTGTGGCGGCAGGTGACGCACAGCTGTCCCTCCGGCGGGCCTCCCGGCGCCGCCGCCCGCCCGGCGGAGGCCGCGCTCTGGCCCCCGGCCCGCTGCGACGCGGCGGCCGCCCGCGGCACGTCTGGCTAGGCCACCGCACCAGCCGGCGTCTGCGTCCGCGTCTGGCCACAGCATCGGCTGGCGGCTGGCGTCTGCGTCCGCGTCAGTGAGGACCACGTGGTGAGCGAGGGCGGGGCCTGCCGGGGGCGGAGCGGAGGGGGCACCACGTGCTGCGGAGGCAGCAGCGGCCCGCCGCCCGAAGACCACCGTCGGTTTCGACGAGGTGACATATCGTAAGCGGCACGTGATCCGCATTTGGGACTCAGACCGGAAATATAACGAACCGACCGCCAGGATCGCGGAACTGTCCGCTGCGTCGACGGGTGGGAGTGTTTCTTTGGGAGGGTGCTCAATGGTCGTGGTCGTCCACTCTTCAGTCAGGGGATAGACTTAGAGCGTCAAATCCAGCTGGTGGAATCACACACGTCAACATTATCAACCAATGACATCTCTTTCCAGGACAACATCACGCAACCGGTGCCCCCCCCCCCTCCCCCATCCTTTGGGTCTGAATTGAAACAATGCAGCATCTTCGGGATCATATGAAAACTTCAGAATACATTTTGAACCACCTACATATCTGCGAAAGTTTGCACGGAATGAAGGAGTAAGCCTCCTGAAACTCCTGTACAATATGACTTAAAATCCATACAAAGTCTATTAGACATGCACATCCATGGGCACAATCAAAATCTGCTCCTGCGTAACGTTCAACAGTTTGTTGCTTCTATTAGTGCATTAAAACTTGATTGGATCCCCTTGGAATGCTGATAACAACGTGATCGAGACGTCGCTGCTTAAGCAAGTCGCACTTTTCGATGTCTGCCTTCAAGAGATCTTCCAAGTGAGATGTGAAAGATAATCCAAAAGAATTAAAGATATCATTACCATGAGACCGAATTGTAGAGAATAAAATAGAAAGACGATCCATGCGACGATACATTGCAGGTTTAACAACTGGTTCCATATATGTTCACTTGGATCACTGTCAAATGATAAAGCAGACCATTACACTTGGTTGATTCCTGGAAAAAGGTGTTCAAGACGTGTGCACTGTGCTCGTGTATTCTCGTCTTGAAAGACGAACCTACCGCTAAAACGTTGACTCTACAGCCGGATGTTAGGACGATTCTGACACAATACTGTTGCCCCTGGTCTATGATATACGTACAGGGTGTGCTCGTGCAGTATCGCCTTGAAAGACAACCCATCGCCAAAACGTTGACTGTATAGCTAGACATTGGACTGAACGATTCTGCCCCAATACTGACGCTCTAGTTCTATGAAGAAATGTCTCTGAGACATCTATATTGTATCGGCCGAAAACAAGAACAAGAACAAACCTCCCAGCTGAACACATGGAACTCCATGAGTCGTACGTGCATTGGTATCTGACCACCTCCACACTCTTTGACGACGGTTATAGGGTAAGACAAATCGTATACTCGTTAGCTGTATTCCAAGTGGACCCTAGCCCACCTTCTTCTAGAACCACGTTGTTGGGGGGCTATGTACTGGTGGCACTGATATCAACTAACGTCTGAGGCCAAATCATTCGCGTGGAGACGGTTGATTACCGACTGGGTCAGCACAGCCCTCCCAGTTACCTCCAAACAGATAGAAAGTTCATTACGTGGGAATCATAGTTTGTCGGTGCCGTCACCAACCAGTGGTGTTGAACAAGAGCATCCACAAGACAAGTTTTCGATGTTTTGTTTATCACCGATGTTCGCTGACGTCGCTGTCTTGTACGCCAAATTGGGTGGCTACTTCACATGCTGATGGAATACTTCCTGCAGTAAAGTGACAAAGTGCGTGAAATGAGCCTTTGAGGCATATTGGCAGACTGAAAAGTTATGTAACCTTCATTATTTCATTCATGTTTGTAGACACAGACAGCTCTACTGATTTAATGCAGGTTTACATAGATGGACTGTACGTAGAGATTTCCTGGGGTCAACAGGATTTCGTTTCGTTTCCGATTAAAAAAAATACCAAAACATACTATGCAAGTCACGAGGGTGGTTCAAAAATTTGCTTTCGCTCTTTAGTTTCGTGAATCTAAAATAGACTTACAGAACCAGGACGGCGCCATCATTGAAACCGCACATTGCTAAAGCTGCATCAACAGGGCATGTTTATTTCACCAAAGGGAGATCTTACCTTCTTAAACTACGTAACTGGCCCCATTAAAGCAGAGGCTTGTAACATGCACCTCTTAAATTTTGCCTGGTTCCTGACTCAGCGGCCTTTGTATGATACCGATATGGTCTGACGTACCTTTTTTCATGTGTGAGGGAAGAGTCACTTTCTGTCTGGCCTCGAAGCCGCTTGTGTGACCAGAATGAGGAAATCCAACGTTTTCCACATTGCAGCAGTAATAGCAATAAACAACTACACAACCGCTAACCAGGCTATGAACTCTAGACGCATGCATTTCGTAGTAATACTGAACGTTTGGTACACACTAAAAAGAACTCTTTTTGCGAAAACTCATCCTACACACCTCATCCTCTCTCAGTTCGCAATTTTCGACGTTGAAGTCATTTCGAGACTACTTAAGTTTTTCACACATTACGAATAAGAAAAACACGACACTGGTGTAACATCCTACAATAGCGTATTATTACCCCAGTGTAGTGTGTTTTTCATTCTTAATGGATACAATATTCTAACAAGAACCAACTGAACAGCCAATCAACGCTGTTTCCCAAACAGTTTGGGGCCATTTTTATGGAGCAATTTGTGGTTACGACGCTGTGAGATGACCCGTAAACAGAAGTCATTATCTATACAGGATTATTTCTATTAGCCGAAGGGGGCACTAAAAATTTTGACTGGCGACTGCGGTGGTAGGCCGTTATGCAAGACAAAGCTGTACAACAGGTTTAGATTTGTATCTCGTTGTGACTCTCCTAAGTTGGTATATGATCTTAGTTATTAAGTCACAAGCACGTAACGGAATTAAGACAGTGCTGTGATACGGTAAGTAGTGTTGCTTTCACTCCAGTGAAGCAACTTGGACAATGGTCCTACAGATTATCACATACGTTTCTTTTTAAGTTCTACAATTGGCCACTACAAATGCGACGAAAATGGAGTTTAACCAATTGCAGTTTTAACTATTATGCGTCTTTAAATGCTACAGGTATTTAAAACTCTTCAATGGTTTCTGAACTGTATATCTATTGTAACGTTAACATAATGCCTTGATATACATGTAAATAAATAATGGCTTGTATTGTTTCTGTGAAAGAATACTGGACGACTGTGAACTGTCAGTTGCAGATTGAGCACCTTCACTATCCTGGTTGAAGATAAACATTCAGCCAAGGGAACTGTAGCATGTGGATTCGTTTGGCCAATTTACAACAGTGGGTTACGAAACGACTATGTTGGCAGGCACTGAAAGAGGTATCTCGGCTGCCCCAAGAGCAGCTGCTAGTTAAATTGCACGACTCCATAATGCTCGTATAAGCATAATAAGCTTAAATTAACGCGCCTAAGAAAGACACTAACCCGCTTCCTCTTACATATGAACTAATACAAGAAGCATAAACATTTGACACAGCAGGCGGAAAAATTAATGCCTTTTAGTCACAACTGCACACTAACACAATTTAAGTACGTATACAACCGGACAAGGTTTCGCATGTATTGTAATGAGAACACGCCGTCTGAGAAAACACGCAATTATATATGTTCGTTTAACGTCGTTCAAAGGCTCTGTCCCATAAATGTCACTTCGTGAGACGAACGTGGGCGAAAGCAACTTGTGACCGACTATTACCGAACATGCGCTCGCAGAGTTGTAACAGTTTACCTTTCTATGCGCAATAAGTCTCTATGTTCATGATCACCGGCCAATTCCTGTACCAGATCTTCCCACAATGTGCTGCAGTCTTCTGGCAGTGCTACCACCTTCCTCAGGACAAAAATATCGTCTGTGAACTGCCTCACGGCGCTCCCGACGTTATCAAAATGGTTCTGAGCACTATGTGACATAACATCTGTTGTCATCAGTCCCCTAGAACTTAGAACTACTTAAACCTAACTAACCTAAGGACATCAACACATCCATGCCCGAGGCAGGATTCGAACCTGCGACCAGAGCGGTCACGCGGTGCCGGCCGGAGTGGCCGTGCGGTTCTGGGCGCTACAGTCGGGAATCGAGCGACCGCTGAGGTTGCAGCTCAGGCATGGATGTGTGTGATGTCCTTAGGTTAGTTAGGTTTAATTAGTTCTAAGTTCTAGGCGACTGATGACCTCAGCAGTTAAGTCGCATAGTGCTCAGAGCCATTTGAACGATTTGGTACGCGGTTCCAGACTGAAGCGCCTAGAACCGCGTGGCCAAAACGGCCGGCCCCGACGTTATCCACTACATCATTTGAGACGCTAAGAATCATAAGAGCCTAAAGCACGATGTCGTCGATTTTTTGAGTGTAGCATGTATGCAAGCTCCTGACATTTGTTGATCTTACGGTGAACCCAGTTTATGAGTGCTGTATCCCTACACTCTACATATAAACATTTGCAAAAAGTTGTATCGCCGATTTCTCCGATGATCACTTCCGAAAGAGCCTAACGCCCAAATTTTCATTTCCGTAGTACACCCACTGGCTACACTGGCGCCTATTCCTTCATAAAAGATAGATGCTCTAGAAGAAATGCCCCATCATAGCATCATATTCCACGGATACAACATTCCAGTCTGTAAAATGGATTGCTCAGGATTTCAGGACCTTTAAGAGTGTTAACGGCCTCACTATCAAACCAAATGCTGATGTTCGTGACAGCAACGTACATTTCAGAAATTTTACAAAGACGAAGTTTCCAACAAAAAGCCATGACCTACTATTTAAAGTAGCATATTCTTCATTGGAGTCGTGGGAGGCCACGATTTACTTCCGTTCACATCGAAGGAGACAATTTGTTATCTCCCGACAATTTGTAAATGCCTTGCAAACTCTAGTCCCCAAATACCTATGCGGCAGACAACACCAACCTTGAACACAAAGACTTAACAAAACGACTATACCAAACTTGAAACATAGACTTAACGAAAGTACTGGATTTCATGCCTAAAATGAGCAGACAGTTTAGCTGAGCCTAAAGCCAGAGAATTTACTTCATGAAAAAGATGATAACGTGGGCTATTATGTGTTGTGACAGGTCGTAATTGTGTGGGTGGTGCATTCAGTATCTGTTGTTTATGTTCTGATTCTCGTTTCGCATTAATGTAAAACTACACAACAGATAATAATAATAATAATAATAATAATAATAATAAGTATTAACTTAAATTTCGTAGTATAAAACGGTACACGATTTCATAGCGAATATAGGAAGTTAGTACTTGGTTAAAAAATAAGTTAAATGGAGGAGACTGGTAGTTTGCCTACAAATCTGATTTTCTCGGACATGTATGTTTCTCAATGCTTTGTTTCTTTGCTTTGGGCCCTTACGTATTTGTATACGAATACACTTAACAGTAACAGTCATATTACACTTCCTTGGGGTACCCCTGAATTTACTTTTACAGCTGCTAATGTTGCTCCGTTAAGAACAAAGCGCTGAGCCGTACCTGCAAGCAAGTTCTGAATTAGTAGCACTCGCTATCACTATTGAAAAACTAGTGGCGATGGGTCTCAATGTCGTCGATCCAGGAGTCATAAGACTGAAAACCACAGCTATTCAACAGACACTTGTCTTCATCTACACGTTGCATTGTTTATGATCTACCGCTTTATGCAGTATGAAGTACGTGAATCCCACACGAGTTGGCAGACGAGCGGGCACAAGACACACACTCTCTCTCTCTCTCTCTCTCTCTCTCTCTCTCTCTCTCTCTCTCTCTCTCCCCCCCCCCCTTCCCCGGCTCAACCGAAAGCAGTAACACACGTCCAGCGTCGGCTCGTCTCGTTTCTCAGACAGGCAGAGGGCAAAGAAGGCAGACAACAGGGGCCGCGGCGGCCCATCAGCCATCATCGCGGAGATCGATGGGGCGGCGGCCGCGGTAGACGCTGTCACCAACCCACACAGAATCAATACAGCTCAGCAGTCGACCCCTCCCGTAACAGATTCCACACGCTCACGACTCAATGCGCACGCCATTCGCCGAATGCGTGACGCATACTATTCCGCTCGCCTCGGGGCCGACGAGCAATTATCACCAACCTGAACATGCGCTGTCTGTACGTCTACATCCCAGAAAAGTTCACAGTGCGCTACCAACGTACAAAAACTTACAAGCCGTTAGCCTTGTGTCCCAACGCCGCAGAATACTGTTCTGTGTATATAACACTATACACGTCCACTGCATGTTCAAAGCCGATAGTGTACTAAGTAACTTTTTCAGAAACTCCGACTACGGTTGCCTAAGCGGTGTACGAGGAGTGTAGAAACTTCTCTGATCGTACAGCGCGTTTGCATGAACCTCACAAAAATACCAATTTAAGGAAATCGTAGCAAATACGACAAAATGAGTATGAACCAAACATGATACAAAGCGTATCACAGAACATACAAAGCGGTTAAAAAGAAAGAAAGAAAAAAAACAGACCAGGTTATCAAAAATACTACAGTGGAATGGAGAACGGCTTACAACACGCACAGGAATGTCTACAAATTCACACAAAAACTAGATGAACTGAGACGTATCACATCGAATATTTGGATTAGTGGGAAACACAGCAAACAAATAAGGGAAAACACGACATGGGCGGTATGAACAAAGTACAGGAGACGCTTTTCCTTCAAATTTTGAAGCTTATGCTTCGAAATTTATGAACAAAATGTGAAGAAAAAGCTTTAGCTCTCGGGGAGAAAACAGAGAAAAAAAGTTTTTCCTTCGTCTTGAGCTCTGGGTTCGGCATTACATGAACTGTATGAATAAAGAGAAGCTTTGATTTCATTCTGGAAGCAATGGCTTAAAAATGCGAAGGCTGCTCAACAGTGGACTCATGCTTGCAAAATGCAGATATGGCTCAACTAGCAGCAAGTTTTGCTAGTATAAATGTACAGGCTACGTGTAATGTACAGAAACAAACAGTTTACTAGCGTTGAGGCTAGCTCTAGCTCGTGTCGGGACATGGCAATCGAATATGGAGAAACTCAAGTGTCGAAGTGCGAACTGAATTAAAGAACTCCGTCCTTCTGATTGATGGAGACTATGGCCTAAGAGCCCTGGTGGATGATCCCCCATCGCAATCCAACACAGGAGAACCATAAATCATTCAACAGGCTTTTAAAAGAAAGAGGGTCATGAAAGATCGTTGTTTTGGTCAGCTAAGCAGACGTTTTCCTATTTTACAGTTTGTGTGTATAGTTTCCTCATCAAATGTTCCAATAATTAAAGCGTGCTACTTTGTACTGCATAATGTTACAAAACATGATGAAGATTTTGAGGATAATGCACAGGATTTCCATGACGATGGCGATAATGAAGAGGAGCTGTAGAGAGAAATTCTTGGGAGAAGACATGAAAAAAGATAAATTTCATCTCTAATACAAAATTGCAGGTTTCTGGATTATGTTATTTTTTGCAAACATACAAAACTGCTTGTCGTTTGCATGCTTGTCAATTGGTTCAGTAGCACCAGCCTGTGTAATTCCGAGCTACTGAGCAGCTATGTCTCAGTCGTCTCTGGAAACATTTTGCTTTCTTCAAGGATGGTGGCTGTCGTATGAACCTGTTGTAGAAGATGGGTTGCTTTCTGTTTTCTTCTTTTTGCTTCCGGAAGTTGTGGTTTCTCTTTAGGATACGTTTCTAAGGCCCTGGTTAAAAACAGTATTGTACTTTCTGCAAATACCTAGCTTTCATCTGAATCGTATGAGGACACCTTTAATCGACAAGTCACGTGTGCTCACTTAGAGTCCGCAGCTCGTGGTTGTGCGGTAGCGTTCTCGCTCCCCACGCCCGGGTTCCCGGGTTCGATTCCCGGTGGGGTCAGGGATTTTCTCTGCCTCGTGATGACTGGGTGTGTTGTGATGTCCTTAGGTTAGTTAGGTTTAAGTAGTTCTAAGTTCTAGGGGACTGATGACCATAGATGTTAAGTCCCAAGTGCTCAGAGCCATTTGAACCATTTTTGCTCACTTAGAGCAAATAAGCAAAAGTAAATCTTACAACCAACAAAAGAGCGAAATCAGAAGCCCGCGCTTACTCAACAAAGGTTGCTGACAACGCAGACGAAGCAGATAGCTAGAAGCTTTTGATTTTGTGTTACAAGTAAAAGATAGGAGGAAAAGGTAGGTTATTCATACACTCTGAAGCGAAAGATTCGCTTCTTCCTTTTGTTTGCAAGTAAATGCTCTGACTTCTACCTTGACATTCCAAGCTTGCGCTTCTGTTTTATTCATAAGGCGCCATAAGCTTTGATGCGCTGTCAGGATGGATCTAATGTCTACAGCCTGCAAGTTTTAACAGAAGTGGAGAATCATCGAAGACTTGAGTTCTCGGACAACCGCGAGGAGTCGGGAAAAAGTGGGTGGGGCGGTCATGAATCCAACGGTGAAGCAGGTTCTCAACAGATGCTCCGTTTATTCGTCTTGGCTAAGGCACGATTCTTGAGGTGATGTCACGCACACTAGAGACAGAGAAGGAACGAGGAGTTGCCGTAGGCTACTACTGAGGTGATCGACCTCGACCCTTTGTGCTGCAATAAAGCGGAAGGAGCATCGAACATGAATGTTTGTTATTGGTAGGTTCAAATGGCTCTGAGCACTATGGGACTTAACATCTGAGGTCATCAGTCCCCTACACTAAGAACTACTTATAAGGATATCATACACATCCATGCTCGAGGCAGGATTCGAACCTGCGACTGCAGCGGTAGCGCAGTTCCAGACTGAAGCGCCTATAACCGCTTCTTTTTTTTCATTTTGTTCGTTGTTGATCGTTGTGTTTGGTCGTTGCGGACGTCGCATGACATCCGTTAGAGTTCGTTTGTTGATCCTTCCACTCAGTTTTTAATTACAGAGGCTAACCGGCTCTCTGACCGAACACGCTGAGCTACCGTGCCGGCCTCGGTCACAACGGCCGGCTATTGGTAGGTGCTATGCCAACTCTATAACTACGTGATACGTACCAGAAAGAGAAACATCCAAACGACCACCAACTCTCTTCAAATTCCATATAGAATTTCCTTGCTATGATTAACGCCGTGTGTGTGTGTGTGTGTGTGTGTGTGTGTGTGTGTGTGTCAAGAAGTCCATAAATATACTTCTGCTGTAATTCGAAGAGGTTCATGTTATCTATAGTTTAGTGCGTTGTCTATCTCTGTCACGAAAGTCCGTCTCGTTGCGATGAAGAACTGTAATTTCTAAATTATCTGGATGGAAAAAAAGATCGTATGTTAAAATAAGAGAACGGTTTGCTAAAAGCTGTTAGCACAAAATCCATCCTAATATGTAAAATTTGTCTATTTCTGTTCTAAATACATAAGAAAGAACATCAGTCCCAGGAATTTTGTGTCTCGAATACAGATTGACGACGATGTATTTCAAAAGTGGTTCTCTAGTCGCGCTGATAACAATACTCCTCACTTCCGAAGTGACGGCATGTCTTAAAAAACTAATCGAGAAACAATCCCGACCCACCAAACTGTCCAATTACGGTAATCACGTAACTCCGTGGTTCTACTTACCAGCATTTTTCCCCATCAGCTATCAGTCTGGCTTCAGCTGCCAGATGCTATGGTCGCATGTGCGCACGAGTTTATGAGTTTCATTTATTTTCGACAATGGCCTTGTTGGCCGACATCTCACTTTCTGACGGTCTTTTTGTTGTGTCTATCTGCGACTCAGCATCTCCGCTGTATGGTGAGTAGCAACTATCCTTTTCATAATATTGTTACATTAAATACTGGGTTTTCCACTGTTTGAGCATTATATTTTTAAATTATAGTGTTAATTGAGACCCAAATTCATTACCTAATTTAATGAATATGAAGCAGCACTTCGTGATTATCATCTTCGTTGATTGCAGGTTGTTAATTCCTATGCTATAAACATTGTTTCATTAAGCAGTCTTAATGTTACGTGTCGAATTAGGGTAAACATGTATAAGCCTAAGCCAATTTCTTGTTGTTGTTGGCCTTGAAATAATTACATAACGAAGAATCTAAGTGAAAAAGTGACTCCTATTCTGCAACTGAAAGAGTTAGTATTGCAGATTACCGGTACTTCAAATTATACGCAAGCACATCCTACAGCAGTTCTTAACCAGAAATCGCGATTCCCAATTGCAAGAGATGCACGTTTTGGTAAGAAAGAAGAAAAAATATCTTTTATCCGGCAATAAAAATGGCTGATGCTCACGTTGTCGAATGCCCCCTTCCTGAAAGCAAACAAGTGCCTAGATGATTTTTTTACAGATCTCGACAGAGGGTACAGGACACAGATCGTATGATAAAGTCTGGTCATCACGATTTGTACCTTTATTCCTAAAAGTAAAGTCACTTTCATGGCCAATAATTACTGCCCGCATCAATGAGGAAGGGGGATAACTAAAGGCGATGAGAAGTCTTGACTAGCATGCCAGAGGACTTTAGAGTACAAGATTTTCGTTGGTGATTCGTGGAGCAATGAATGTATATGCTCACAGATATACTGGATTTCACCTGAAACTGCAGTGACTGTTTGTTCATGTCGCCATTTCAATTTGTGGGCTACCTAGTAAGTAACCCTGCAATTTATAACAGCATTCACACTCTAAGCGGCACACTCAATCAAGTTATTCTTTACTGAGAGCATCGAGGAGGAAAAATAACTGTCAATCTGCAGTGTGGTTCAGATATTAATTGCATGAGGTCACGTATATATTCATTCAATTTCAAATCAGTAGTTAGCAGCAGAATAACTAAAATGGTCCAAATGGATCTGGGCACTATGGGACTTAAGATCTGAGGTCATCAGTCCCCTAGAACTTAGAACTACTTAAGCCTAACTAACCAAAGGGCATCACACACATCCATGCCCGAGGCAGGATTCGGACCTGCGACCGGCCGGCCCCGCAAATAACTGCAAAACAAAAAGTCGTTATGAACAACAGTGCTGATATTCTAATGCTTATACCAAAATTTATTTTTGTCTCTAGGTAGCAAATAAGATGTAAGTGTATTTTGTCGTCTTTAGACGTGATACTGCCATTTAACTACAGAAACAGCACGATAAAACCACTGTAAATCTTACACGTTTAAATTTGGCTGTAAGCATCATCTAGAAGACAAAGCACTAAACGTTTTCCAAAACCAGCACATTTTCGACATGACACAGAGAGCAAAGATTCTTTCTGTACTCTGTGTAGCACCAAAAACAAGATGACATGAACGCTGTTTAGTCCTTTCGGGGTGTACAATCATGGCGCCAGGAATAAAAACTCTCATAGTGGTGAGTTGGTATGTGAAGGTAGCGAGGGATAATTTCCAGTGCGACACAAAACGGTAGACAATCAACGTTTCCTTGCGGCCCAAATGTGTGATCGGCAGAGTCACTTTAGAACCCTTTGCCTGAGCGATATGGCACACTGTTTCAAGTGTAATGTTGTTCGGAGTCCCGTCCAATCATACAGCTTAAGGTTTTCCGTTGTTTTTCCAAACCACTTCAGGCAGATACCAGAGTGGTTCATCCGCACTCAGGTCGGCTCCTTATCCTTTAACTATTTAGTTAAGTTATAACTCTGTCCCTAATGATCAAATGCTAAGCAACTTTCCCTTTTACAGAATTAGAAAAACATTGATACGCTAAACTTTGGGAAAACAAAAAGCTTCCCGCGCTTAAGATTCTAAGTCCTGTGAAAAGAAGTCATCTGAACAAATAAAATGCATGCGTCCTTCACAGAACAGACCCATTTTGATTATCCAGCTGTATGCTATACGCGTTATGTACGTAAGTAGGGTAGGTGACAATGGCTCGCAGGGCTCCTAGGCCTATTCTACGGCAACTAGGTCTCCCTTTGGTTGCTGTCGTGGCGCTGATAAGATGTTGCAAGCCACGCCAACACAATGTTACCAAAGTTTTAAATTATTGCTATTGTGCTATGAAAGCTTGGCTACCATTTCTCCAATACAATTCTCAGGGGAGATTGGAAAGAATAGGGGTTTCTGTCTCCAAGCACATCACATGTAGCGGCTGACGTCCGATTGTACATTACTAACAAAAACCAGTTCTTTGTCCTTTATAATCACGTTTGCACTGGATGTAAATTATACTTTTCTAGTTCATATTTTATCAAATGTTACTCTCACTTGGGTAAGGATACAAGGTTGTAATCAATTACTTCCCTTCTTCGTCTACGTCAATTCGTCGAACTTCGCACGGACCTCACATACTCTAGCAATATCACAGCAAAGCGCAAACAAATGTTGTGTAGACAGTCTTTTCCGTACGCCATATCCCACTATCAAATCAACGTGCCGCTTGCTTTACCAACAACCGAGTCTCGTGAACGTTTACCTTCCATTCACATTCCTGCGCACTGTTACTGTATTTTGCTCAATTTTATGGCCAAAGGTTACTACATTTATTTATTTATTTTGATTTTTCTACATTCAGAACTGGTTGTAAAACTTTTCACTTGAAAGATATTTTGTCATGATTCGATTGTATGTATTAGAACTACAACTGTCCTCGTCCTAACAATGACTTGTATGCCGCGACCTCATCAAAGTATCCCTCCCATGTTTCCAATTTACAAATAAAGCTCTCCAAGTGAAGCTGTTCATATTGAATTAGGTCAACACACAGTTCTTCAGTGTGGATAATTCTTCTTAAAACATCAACTGCAGGGATTAATTTTGGTTAATGAACCATAACGATACGAGACTCTGCGACAGTCGGCGCGAGATCGTCACTGTCTTATTCGTGAGGAAATGCAGCGGCCAACAGGTGAGGCGCGAAGCTGGGTGCGGCGACGTGGCAACGCCGCGGACAGCACACAGCCCGCACAGCCAGCCGCCCAGCCTGGCTTGCTTACACTGCTGCTCTGTCTCCCCTGCGCAGCGCGTTCAAAGTACCAATTTATTAGATCATCATTCCGCGCAACACCTTATTCCACACTATTTGTGTGATGAACGAATACATCGTGTAGCAACTAGCGTTTATTCCCAGGACTCAACTGGATTGTTTCGCTACTGTAAGTCATCCTAACTACAACCCTTACGGCAAAACTGTGCTCAAGGTTTCTTCCTTAATTTTCTTTGCACAAACTTGATGCGCAACACAGGGGTGTCTCACTACGCTATTCCTCCTTTCTGAGATTCTCTTCACACAAAAAGCACTTCGTAAATTATCTAAACCACTTATATAAAACTAATGATTTGCTCTGCATCATCTAGTTTCAACGGAGTGGAAAAACCAAGGCACTGCAAAACAACAGGAGAAAATGGTGCCCCCTCCTTGTTACCACTTACTGCGTATAAGTTTTGTGAGCTCAGGCATAAAAATGAAAGGTGAAGTAATCGCATGAAGTTAACTGAGAAACATATGGATACTCTCACCATCATGGAGAGCCAAAAACGTCATACGTAACGGTTGTCGCATCTGTCGGAACAAATCATGCAATGACAATGTCGAAAAGTCCGTTTTCACGGGTTACATTAACGCCGCAATGAAATCGTCAATGCTTCGAGCACGTGCAGTTAAAACTCTACGTAACAATGCTGCAAGTGACGTTAAACGTTAATTTCTTTCCAACTTGAACTTGACGTGCTACGCTAACAGAAAATATTCCATACCACGAAAACGAGTAGAGAAGCACCATACGCAATTGGTGGTAGTGATGTGTCTAAGACTCCTTGAATTAATTTCTGCTGGGAACTAAATACCTCTATCATGTCAGAATACAAATATAAACATCTTAAGCGAGGGCAAAATATAAAGACTACTAATCTTACACAACTATAGACCAGAATTTGACATGCTCAAACATACTGATGGTAGCTTTTGTTGAGTCTTCCATGTTACACGAAACTGGGCTTCGGGACATGAAACACTGAAGCCACAAACTGAGATTTCTGGAAATTAGTTACACCACGACAGATGCCAGACTGTCCATTCTTCTGTGTGATCACAGTTCTTCAAGTGTCAGCTGTAATTCAAAATTCTACATTGAAGTACAACCACAATTTTGTAATCCCGTTTGTAGTGATAAAGCTGAGAGTTTCTCTAATGTCACACGGGGAACGGTTCCTGGATTTCAATTGTGAACGTGCTGGTAACAATAAAAGAGAATGATTTCCAAGTGCTGTAACTTCTGTCTTATCTACAATTACTTCCCGTCGAATGACGGTGTTAACTTCTCCAGAGCGGTTGGCCGTAGACAGCAGTAAACGTCGACTTCTTTTGATTTGGTGGGATGTGTACAGTTTATTTCACGTGGCATCCGACGACTGATAGGAAACATTGCTGCACCTATGAAATGAGCAGATGGACATACCCAAGCACAACTATCAGTAAAAAGCACAAGTCTCCATTTA
Organism: Schistocerca piceifrons; assembly: GCF_021461385.2. Lineage (NCBI taxonomy): Eukaryota > Metazoa > Arthropoda > Insecta > Orthoptera > Acrididae > Schistocerca > Schistocerca piceifrons. Next base: position 561,568,770 of record NC_060144.1, read on the forward strand.
AGGCTGTTACAATTTACTTAGTTCAGTCTGGAACATATACAGAGGGTCAGTAAAGTTAAGGTTTCAGGTAATGAAATAGAAGCAACTTACGCATATACACACAAAAACTGAAATCAAACAGTTTTGCCCAGAAACGAGCAACTGCTACAGAATTTTCTTGTGACGTGAACAACTCCTAGTTGATAGAATCTCAAAAAACATGCTTTGCTGTCTGTTCTCCACATTCACACAGTGTTGGACCTTGTAAGTATCCCCATTTCATTAGGTTGTCCTTACATTTGCCAAGGCTCGTTCGTAAACTGTTCAGTAATCATGTGGTTCAATCTATGTCTTGGGTGGTGTATTTAGTGCAGATGTTGAGTATCAAAAGCTCGTTCTATGTTTCAACATAGGTCTTGGTGAAGTACGTCCATGCAATGGGTGTAATTCGTTTCCTTTTACTATCTTCCTTTCACAGCAAACTGTAGCCATATAACATCGCTCGTGTCCTGTCAAATAAAGGTGTCAAGAGTATAAAACAAATAAACAAAACAAAACGGTCACAGCCAACAAATAATCTCGTTTACAACAACGTTAACTATCGATATATGGCAGAACAGCTGCCACGATATGGCATAACAACCAAATCATTAGACAATGACAGCACCAATCGATGTTTCGGGGATGCCAAAAACAGCTAGACGGACCTACTAGTGTATAATCACCCAGTATTGTCAACAGTTATACAGAAGAATAGAAACAAAGCTTAGTGAAAACTTATTATTCGCACGCTGTTAGAAAGTGGCCGAAATATGCCTACCACAAACCAAGCAATACAGCACTAAATACATTAAACGTAGCAGCGAACTAGATTTCTCTACTTATAACGTCTCTGCAAGACATATATCCCGCTGTGGGCCCTCAAGAAAGAAAGAAAGAACGAGCGCGCGAGCGCACACACACACACCACACACACACACACACACACACACACACAAACACAAACACACACACACACACACACACACACACGCTCACACACATCAATATTCTGTTATTGTGCAACTAAAACCACCTGATTATTGGAGACAGGCTTTCCAATCATACATTTTACGTCGGTCTATATGTGGTTGGCTGGCTACTTAGCGAATTATTGTTACTCCTGAAGGCCCACTTCCAGGTGCCCGGCCGCGGTGGGTAGCCGTGCGGTCTCGGCCGCCTTGCCACGGTTCGCGCGGCTCCCCCCGTCGGAGGTTCGAGTCCTCCCTTGGGCGCGCGCCTGTGTGTGTGTGTGTGTGTGTGTGTGTGTGTGTGTGTGTGTGCGTGGGGGGGGGGTATCGCTACTGTAAGTTAGTTTAAGTTAAATTAAGTAGTGTGTAAGGCTACGGACCGATAACATCGGCAGTTTGGTCCCATAGAACTTAACACAAATTTCCAAATTACAGATGCCCCTGAAAGAGAACTCTATTAACAGCTGGCATGTCTTTGACTCTTGAACACAATAATATGCACTCATAATAATGAGGTATGCCAAACAGAATGATCTCCGCCTTGAAAACCTGCATGGATTCAGAAAACATCGATCATTTGAATCGCAACTCACTTGTCTCACATGACATACTGGAAGCTTCGGATCAAGGCAGCCTGGTAGATGCAGCATTTCTCGATTTACGAAAAGCATTTGATTCAGTGCCACACCTACGCTTGTTGTCGAAAGTACGACCATGTAGAGTATAAAGTGAAATTTGTGTCTGGATTGGAGACTTTTTGGCAGGGAGAACGAAGCATGTCATTTTGGACGGAGAGTCATCATCAAATGTAGAAGTACGTTTGGGTGTGCCCCAGGAAAGTGTGTTGGGGCCCTTGCTGTTCATGCTGTATATTAATGATCTTGTGGTCAATATTAATAGTAACCTCATACTTTTTGCAGCAACTGCCTTGCTGCAGTGGATACACCCGTTGCCGTCAGATCACCTAAGTTAAGCGCTGTCGGGCGTGGCCGACATTTGGATGGGTGACCATCTGGGCAGCCAAGCGCTGTTGCCATTTTTCGGGTAGCACTGAGCCTTGTGATGTCAATTGAGGAGCTACTCGACCGAATAGTAGCGGCTCCGGTCAAAGAAAACCGTCATAACGACCGGGAGAGCGGTGTGCTGACCACACGCCCCTCCTATCCGCATTCTCATCTGAGGATGACACGGCGGTCGGATGGTCCCGATGGGCCACTTGTGGCCTGAAGACGGAGTGCTTTTCTTCAGACTTTTCGCAGATGATGCAGTTATCTATAATGAAGTACTGTCTGAAAGAAGCCGCATAAATATTCAGTCAGATCTTGGCAAGATTTCAAAGTGGTGCAAAGATTGGCAACTTGCTGTAAATGTTCAGGAACGTAAAACTGTGCAATTCGCAAAACGAAAAAACGTAGTAGCCTATGAAGAGCAATGGTTGCAATCGGTCAATCATAAAAATACCTGAGTATAACACTTTGTATGGATATGAAATGGAATCATCACCTAAGCTTATAAAGTAAGTGGTAGATTTGGTTTATTGGCAAAATACTGGGGAAGTGCAATCAGTCTACAAAGGAAATTGCATACAAATCAATTGTGCGGCCCTTTCTAGAATACTGCTAAGGTTATGGGACCCATACTAAATGGGACTAATAGTTCATATTGAACGTATACAGAGAAGGGCAGCACGAATGCTCACAGGTTTGTTTGACTCTTGGGAGATTGTCATACATATGCTGAAGAAACTGAGCTGGCTGACTCTTGAAGATAGACGCAAACTAATTCGAGAATGTCTAGTAACGAAGTATTAAGAAACGGCTTTAAATGATTACTCTAGGGATACTCTACAACCCCATACATATGGTTCACATTGGGATCCACATAGGAATCGTGAGGACGAGATTAGCACAATTACAGCACGCACAGATGCATTCAATCGATCATTTTTCCCGTGCTCCATACGTGTGTGAAACAGGAAGAAACCCTAATACCTGGTACAATGGAACGTACCAACCACCACACACTTCACAGTTATTAGCAGAGAATAAATGCAGATGACCAATCGGATCAGATACACAGCATATTCCCTGATTAGACAATTAAAAACCCCTCATGCACCCCTGCCGAGCCGGCCAGAGTGACCGAGCGGTTCTAGGCGCTTCAGTCTGGAACCGCGTGACCACTACTGGAGCAGGTTCGAATCGTGCCACGGGCATGTATGTGTGTGATGTCCTTAGGTTAGTTAGGTTTAAGTAGTTCTAAGTTCTAGGGGACTGATGACCTCAGAAGTTAAGGCCCATAGTGCTCAGAACCATTTGAACCAACCCTGCCGACGCATAATAATAATAATAATGTAAATTCTGTTTTGTGACACTGTCAGATATTTTTTACGCTTTTTGTTTCTTAAACTTAACCCTCTGCATGGGGAAACTTTTTTCATGCAGGAGACTTTTCATTTCGCAAAACTATTTTGCAGTGCTTATTTAATCAGAATATTGTTAAGTTCCCTTAAACCAGTGGTTCCCAACCTTGTGGTAATTACCTCCTGAAGGGTAAAATGAAATTTTCTGAGGGGTGAAAACAAAAGGGTTGGATTGTGTTTCAGTCACGAAAGTAAATTACTTTTGAAGGATTATTACTACTGTCATTTTTTCATAAGACTTAATACTGATTACATTAATTACCAATAGTTACATTTTTTTCAAATACTAGCATTAACGTGTGACTATAGGATCCACCACCACCACATAATTCACCAAACATACACATACATACACGTGTAACTTGTATCAAGCATCTATGACAGTAAAATTGAAACATACACGTCAAACATGCTTAAAAATTTACGAAAATGCTTTCTTTGAGTTCTAGGTAGTTCACACAATGGACCAGCAATTGCTTCCATTTTTGATTTCGGAACAGATAAGCGAACTAATTGACATCACAATACAATATTACGAATGTAATGGCTACTTACACCGCTGTAGGGCTAAATTATTATCACCATCCCCGATGTTATTCAATCTGCATATTGAGCAGGCAGTAAGGCAAAAAAAAGCAGAATTTGGAGTAGGAATTTAAGTCCAGGAAGAAGAATAAAACTTTGAGGTTTGCCGATTACATTGTAATTCTGTCAGAGACAGCAAAGCACTTGGAAGAGTCTTGAAAGGAACATTCAAGATAAACATCAACAAAAGCTAAACGAGGATAATGGAATGTAGTCGAATTAAATCAGGTGACGCCGAGGGAATTAGATTAGGAAATGCGACGTTTAGAGTAGTAAATGCTATTTGGGAAGCAAAATAACTGATGATGGTCCAAGTAGAGAGGATATAAAATGTCGACTGCCAACGGCAAGAAAAGCGTTTCTGAAGAAGAGAAATTTGTTAACATCGAGTATAGATTTAAGTGTCAGGGAGTCCTTTGTGAAAGTATTTGTATGGAGCGTAGCCATGTGCGGAAGTGAAACATGGGCGATAAGCTTAGACAAGAAGGAAACAAGCTTTTGAAATGTGGTACTACACAAGAATGCCGAAGATTAGATGGTTTGATCACATAGCTCATGAGGAGGCATTGAATAGAATTAGGGAGAAGAGAAATTTGTGGTACAACCTAACTAGAAGAAGGATCCGTTGGTGGGACACATTCTGAGGCGCCAAGGGGGCACCAGCTTAATGTTGGGTGGAAGCGTGGAGGGTAAAAATCGTAGAGGGAGACCAAGAGAGGAATACAGTAAGCAGATTCAGAAGGATGTAAGCTGCAGTAGGTTCTGGGAGATGAAGAAGCTTGCACAGGATAGAGTAGCTTGGAGAGCTGCATCAAACCAGTCTTTGGACTGAAGACCACAACAACAAAATTATCATCATTTGAGTGGCAGTAGTCAGACACAAAGCATTGTTTGCTTGACGTCTTCCAAATACAGTTGGTCCAGATGAGAGGAGTCCTGCAACCAAGTGATTTACAAACAATAAGTGTAGTGTATACATTTTAAATTGGTTGATTCTGCATGGGGGTGCAGGGTATTACTGAATCAAGTGTCACTAGGGAGAGGAATGGTACGAAGATCGTATGGTGATATACTGTCAAAAGTTTGTTGGAGTGTAACTTGACGTCTTCCAAATACAGTTGGTCCAGATGAGAGGAGTCCTGCAACCAAGTGATTTACAAACAATAAGTGTAGTGTATACATTTTAAATTGGTTGATTCTGCATGGGGGTGCAGGGTATTACTGAATCAAGTGTCACTAGGGAAAGGAATGGTACGAAGATCGTATGGTGATATACTGTCAAAAGTTTGTTGGAGTGTAACTTAAATGCACTGAAGATTGCTATTTAGAGCCGAATTGTAGATATGCAAGAGTAATAAAAACTAATGTGATTTGCGACTGATTGCTGTGTGCCCTTGAACATAAAAGTGTTCAAATAAAACTATTTTTCATTCTAAATTTTAGTTAATGATGATGATGGTGAAGGGAGGAGGGAAGAGGTGGGGGTTTCTAGGTAATATCTGATTACACTAGGGGTAATGGTCTCAGAGAGGTTGGGAACTATTGCCTTAAACCGTTGCGGAGAGCACATGGACGTAGACCAGCGCATTCTTCTCTGATCCTATTCGAAAGACATCGGTTTAAGTTTTTTTTTTCCCCTCCTGTAACGACTTCATAAACAAATCACAGAACAGAAACGTAAGGCGAGCAATTCAACCGCAACGCACCATCCCATGTCCAACTAAACGCAACATACAGGTATAGATTTTGGAACTAGCACACGCGGACCATCTGATAAGCATGACTGGTTGATCTTTTAAGAAGTGGTGGTTAAGAAAAGCATAGCAAGGTGGCCAGAACGCCAATTCGAACTGTTGGAGCGATAAACACTCAGCCGCGAAGACTGTTAAAATCGGTGATTGTTGTGACAAATGCTGTAGACGAATTCCCTTAGTAGAGCATTTTATTTCTTTTTGGATTGCTCTAAATTTCACTTCAGACGAGCACGGCTATCCCCAGACACAGTGGCAAATAGTTTGATACTGCCTGTGCGAAACGAATTTTAACTCAAAGCAGCGATAGTACCGTTCAAGATACTTCTCGTGCAGAACTACAGATAGTGCGTGTAGAGAAAACCAGAACAATGCGAACAATCTTCCAGCATCTTTTGACAGCAAAGTATTTTCCACCTGTTGCCCATTCCTGTTGGTAGTTCTATGGCTTATCAATATAGGTGGTCTATGAAACTAATGTAACTGCTTTACATATTTTTATTCAATCTCGTAAGGGATTGCTGTGGTCTTAATGATTCGCCCGCATACTTCGGGGTGGCTGCTTCCAGTTTTTGCTTTCAAAACTACCACGCAAAACCGGATAGTAACATCAACCTTCTGCATCAACTGGACGGCTCTAAATGGTGAGCAAATACCGGGACTTCCATCGCAAGTGCCCTTGCACTTGTTTCTCAGCTGAAGAACACGGCAGCGCAATCCCCTGCCGGTCAGGAACAACATTGAAGACCTTCCTTCCCCTATAGACGACGGCCATACTTTATCCAATAAGAGCGGGCAGCAGCACCGAAAGCGTACAAGTCCTCAGAACCTACAGTGTTATGATGCTCGAAATCCACTGCACGTACACCAGCAACCAACAAACGAACTGGAATCTGGATGTAATCTATTATCGCACAGCGACGATTTCTTCAGTAGCAACTAAGATGAGAACATGTATACTTTTTTAAAAAATTCCACCTCCTTAACCAGATGTTACCCAGGTTGTACCCAGCGAACAGCACACTCCAAATCATTGTTAATGCGTTTACGTATAGTGGACGATCTTATTGAAGCAAGTTCACGAGACGTGTCTAAAGTTAGACATAGTAAAAAATATTTTGTCTTATTCAGTTTGCCGGAAGGAGTGGCCGAGCGGTTCTAAGCGCTACAGTCGGGAACCGCGCGACCGCTACGGTCGCAGGTTAGAATCCTGCCTCGGGCATGGATGTGTGTGATGTCCTTAGGTTGGTTAGGTTTAAGTAGTTCTAGGGGACTGATGACCTCAGAAGTTAAGTCCCATAGTGCTCAGAGCCATTTGAACCATTTTTTAAATTCAGTTTCTTAATATTTTATTATGCATTTGTAATTGTTCTACATCTATTTTTTCTGTGTGTTTTCATTCGGTTATTTATGAAACATTCAGTACAAAGTAACGGAGTGAACGTTACAGTTTTGTCGACTTGTATAGGATGTTACTTGTTGATAGACAAGCACAGAACCACCGCGCACTCTCAAATGAAAGGAGATTCGGCGGTAATCTGACAAGTCTTGGCAATCTAAGGCAGTATTGGTAAAACTTAATCACGTATCAAAAGATCTATTCTACATGTGCAGCCGTCGCCGCAGCTGAGACAATCATCGCACGCTCAGAGCCATCCGTCCCATCCGGACAACGCCTTTGTCTTGGGAATCGCGTATATTTAGCTCTTATTCCTCTCCATTAGTTTGCATAGGCGCGGATGCACATGAGCCGCGCGGACAAGTTCAGGCCATTTATCGGCAACCGCTAGGCGGCCTTCATCCGGAAGCGTGATTTCAACAGCAGCCGAGGCGAGGCGGCTGGCGTTTGACGGGGCTGCAAGCGGCTCGGCAGCGCAGGCGCGCCACGTGGCAACGCCGCATACCGAGCGAGGGCCCGGGCCCTGGCCCGGCCGGCAGGCAGGCGGGCTGGCTCGGCTCAGCGCTGCGCAGCCAGAACACGCCGCCTCGGCCGCTGCCGCCGGGGCGCCGTCGCCATAGCCACGCAAACGTGTGCTCGCAGCTCGGCGGCCGGCAACAGACTGAGCGCACGGCACTACGAGCGTCTGCTGAGCCGGCGGGTTCGTTGACCCAAATACCGGCCCCGCAGCCCCAGTGATGTCACGCGGCGCCGGCGACTCGCTGCTACGGCGCCCGTTGACCGCACCTTGCAACGAGAACTACTTCCCAATGACACCCGAGATAGGATTGCGTCCAACGGGAAACTCTCCTGCTCTATAATGGCTTAAAGTTCTACTCCAACGTTGACTGCTTGGCGTCACACTCCTTCGATACATTAGACCACCCTCTCAAGTCTGTTGCACCAAATCTCATTAAGTGCGAGTAATTAGTTTTCACGCTAACTATAAATCTACATAAAATACAATGTCTATCTTATTTCACATACTGCAAAATGCATAATTTAACACCAGGAAGATTTTTTTACAATTTACAAAACGCTTGCAAAATGAAGAAGCCAAAACAATAGCGAACGTGGTGATGATGTAATACTAACGGGCTGCAAAGAACTTAAAATCGGTTTAATTCTTCCCCTACACGATTAAATTTCAACACACCATCACACGCGACATGAAACGAGGTACTGAAATATTCGTTAAGTGAATACACTAACGTGCAAATCGAACATTGTCACCATCCTACATTTACTTTTGTATACAGGGTACTTAGAGGATTAGGCAATTCTTAACTTGGTGGTAAATCTTAATTAAAAGTCCGTTTCCTGTTCGACTACCGTGTAAGAGAAGCTGATGACTACATAACCTGTGAAAAATAGCAAGCTCGCTGCTTAAATTGTCTCTCTGAGACTAGCCTGACCATACACCAACATTCTGACGCTTTTCGCGACCAAATTGCTCAGCAATGGTGGCTATGAAAACTGTCACATAAGGAAAGAGTGTTCTTATTGGGAGCCCAAGTGCTTAACCTTAAAATTGAAGCTACATATAACGTAACTTCTTCTTGGCGCATTTCTATTGCAAATAAAGGAACGCCACCCAACCAGTGTTTCAAGCAATGGCAAAATAGCTCCATACGCTGATGCAAAACGGCTATATAATAGTACACTGCCTCAAATGAACGGAGACTTTTCACCATCAGTAGCGAAATTGCTGGACATAATATCTCCAACCCGAATTACAGTTTCCATGTATCCTACTTTGACTACTGTAATGAAAAGGCTTTTTTCATAGGGCCTCTAATACATTTTCGTTTTCAACGTACACCCCTTGCTGCTCCATCAACTGAACAGGAAATTTCAAAAAAGTACATATCGGGATCGGACGAGTCTGGATGGTCAGCGCCTACACAGAATAGAAAGCTAGTGGTACGTGAATGACCTTGCCAAATACAGCTCAGTATTATCAAGCAAAGTCTCGTTCAGTATAGGTTAGCAGCTTTTCTAATCTTTTATGTTCGCTGTTCACACCTGCTGGCATCGTATCTTATCGCAACGCGGTGAAAATCTAACTCTTGAAGTCGTCTTGTTACTTAAAGCTCGAGCGAAGAATAAAATAGACCGAACGCAGTTTGACGATTTCAAGCAATAATAATTTATTTTCTCACAGTTTTACAGCAAATGACGCGGAACGACTTACTGAAGGCAGCTGTGTCGAAGTTTGCTGCAAAACCATGATCCTTCTTATATGTACTTCTTATAATGCATATGAAGGTTGTTCTAAATCACTCTCGCAACGGGCAACCGAAGTGAGTTTTATGTCGCAAGGAACGGTTTATCAACTTTTTTTGTATAGATATAAAAGATCATATTCAATACAAATCACGTTCTTGTAAAACTACACGAGAAAGATAATTCAAACGTCTTGTATTTGAGAAAGTGAATGGTGGGCCTCTACTGACAAGAATTCAGGAACAGAATCACTTCACAGAGAATGAAGCCAGTGAGATTGTACGAGAACTTGCAAGTGCTTTAGAGTTCTTGCATAGGAAGGGAATTGCTCATCGTGATCTGAAGCCAGAAAATATCCTCTGTGTGTATCCTGACAAACTCACTGCAGTGAAGATTTGTGACTTTGACCTAAGTTCTGGCATAAAGTTCAATACCAATCTCACTTCACCACTGGCAACCCCACAGCTCCTAACACCTGTTGGGAGTGCAGAATTTATGGCCCCAGAGGTTGTGGAAGCATTTATTGGAGAACGTCTCTATCGCCATCGAGTTGGCAATTTTCTTGGAAACTGCGCAATTGTTTGTGCACAGCGGAAGCAAAATCTTGCGAGGCTGGCGGAAGGATTTTCGTGTCACGTACACGCTTGAAGAGGCGCCACCGTCACGACTGCAACGTGTGTGACGTCACGGTGACGCAATAAGCGACGACGCCAACTCGCCTCGGCTTCTGCTGTGCGGGCAACAGCGTCATCATGCTGGTCTCTGGCTCAGGTCACTTTGCGACTACTTCACCGCTGACGTCGCAACTGCTTCCCTCAGCCTCAGTCAGCTAGCTTCACGCAATCTTCCCTTTTCCTTTACTTACTTTAACTTGCGTATATTTTCAATGCTTCCTTCACGCACTAATCCAACATGAAATACCCCGGTGGCCAACCAAGAGGCCTCTGACTCGATAGATTTACGTATGGAAAGCAGGGAAACTAATCTGTTACACAACTGATGCGTTACCGCAATTCAAAGTGCTTAAAAACACTTTCGCAGAGTCATGTCATCAACTTGGATAGCGACAGATAGATGTGCCGCCTGTCTTTGTTCAGCGAATATACCTGGGTGCAAATACGCTGCAGATTTTCTTCTACAGATATAAGAATTTAGCTTTTACAGTCCTCAGAGGTGTGCTGCAGCTTTCACTCATTATTCGTTAACTGTTAGATTAAAGGCAGGTCCAGGAACTGAATGTGAATACCTGTCTTTCGACAAATATCGCCTAATTAAGCCCACCCCCCCCCCCCCCCCCCCGACTTTTCGTAGATCAGTCTTCTTCTAATCAATCATGTCACCATTCCCCGGACTTCTTGTGTTAAATCTTCTTCTTATGAATACAACTTTTAGATAGAGTTGATGGTAGTGTAAAGACATAGTTTTGTTAGATTAAATAAACGTGTCTTGGCTGACATCCCAGATGGCCGTTACCGATGCATTTTAATAATGGTTCAAATGGCTCTGAGCACTATGGGACTCAACATCTGTGGTCATCAGCCCCTTGAACTTAGAACTACTTAAACCTAACTAACCTAAGGATATCACACACATCCATGCCGGAGGCAGGATTCGAACCTGCGACCGTAGCAGTCGCGCGGTTCCGGACTGAGCGCCTGAACCGCTAGACCACCGCGGCCGGCTGATGCATTTTAATATATGTATGGTAATGCGCTTACTGAAGTGGTACTGCTCGACTGTATTGAAAACCGTGAAAGAAGGATAAACACTATTTCTTTAAGTTCTTACTTATCATGGTTTATACAGTTAGCACGTCTACTCCACTGACGTATATGAATGAGTCGTCCTTTACAAGAAATGTCTGGTCGCTTGCTGTTCCACAATGCCCCTCCGCACATAGAAAGTGCGCTTCTTTCACCGGCCAATTAGAAGTTAGAACCCCGCACCTCCAGAAAACGATTTTAGTGTTAACGGCAGCGCATTCTCGTTCCCTGGTGAACCACAGACTCCCAGATTCCGTGTCCAGCGGTCGCGGCAGCGCCGCTCCGCTCAGCGACTTCCTGAACCGCCCCGAATATGCAACGGAGGGTCCACAATGTGGCGCATGCGCCTTGCATCTTGCGCTGTGCCAGTCAGCTGACCACAACAAGGAGCCCGTGGTGGGGATGCAGCAGACCTGCCACCCGGGCCCAAGTTACACTCGCGACGCCTCTGACGAGAACGTCTGCTCGATCACTTCCTCCAAAGGCCGCTTCCGCAATGTCCCTTACGTCACACAACACGTCTCAAGATCCCTAAACGCAGATGTTCTTTCCATCAACCCCAAACTCCTAAGCTTAATTCTCCAGTGAAGATAACGTAATTGGGTTCGGAAACCGAGCTTCTGAAAGTAACGGTCAGCGTAGACACGGCTGTGCAGCCATCTCCATTAGAAGCGCTTTATTTTAAAAAATTATGGTCGTTTAACGTATATGTGTCTTTTACACCCACATCATTCACAACACTTACATAGTATTTTCAATCTGACTTTGTTGGCATAAGTGGAAGCAGAAAAACTAGCTTTGTTAGTTTGTAAAAGGCAAAGGACAGAATCTATGGCGACTTCTGAGAAGAAACATTCGTCTGAAATGATCCGAGTAAAATCAAAATCACAATCGATTTGCTTGACTCGGCATTTCTCATTCAACATTTCTCGTTGCTATCATCTATCTTCTACTTAGTATTCGTTTTAAAAAGAATAATTACACCGTATTAGTCTCCTCCACAAATTCTGGTTAAGAACAATTAAGCACGTGCATGGCTTCAAAATCATGCTGTGTGAAAAAAAGAAAGAAACAATAGGGCTCCACAGAAACGAACGTCGATTCACAATACGTCATTTCTTCCCTTTTAGCTTAAAATATGGCTTAAAGAACCGTTACTGGTGTTTAATTCGACAATTTCGGTTCTCCGAGCTAAAATCTGTGTACTTGTGAAGATTTTTAATAGAATTTCTCGATTTGTGGCTTGGGACTTGCAGGCCACCAACTAAGGCAGGATGTCGCTTCTGATAAGGTGTGTCTGACTCCTGAATTATCTACTGCTGACATGGGGGCCACCACCCTTCTGGCTGTGTGCGTTGTGCTGCTAGCCCTAAGCGCGCGTTCCAGTACCAACAAAATACGATAATTTGTTCAAATGGTTCAAATGGCTCTGAGCACTATGGGACTCAACTGCTGAGGTCATTAGTCCGCTAGAACTTAGAACTAGTTAAACCTAACTAACCTAAGGACATCACAAACATCCATGCCCGAGGCAGGATTCGAACCTGCGACCGTAGCGGTCTTGCGGTTCCAGACTGCAGCGCCTTTAACCGCACGGCCACTTCGGCCGGCGATAATTTGTTCATTCTCATCTAGCACATCTGCGTTTATCCAATAAGAAGTACGACACTTCCAAGTCCTTTCCAAAATTTTTCCATTGTAACTATTGAAACTTTCCAAAAATAAAAATGTGATCTGACAGCGTCCAATATTTTATTATTTTGACCAATACATGGAGAAAAATTGTGAACAAAAAATGTATTCGAGTAGTTTATGACTGTGTATTTCGTAATGAAAAAGAATAAGAATGGTTGCTTGTACACTCGATACACTTTTAGTGAAGGGGGGCACCGTATTTTGAGGCAGCACTTGCCACAGTAGAGATGTGGGAAGGCATCAGCTCACAGTCAGTTCTCAGCACCAGGACTTTATTGTCACTTACATCAATTACATTGGAATAATTTACCGAATATCTACATAAATACTTATAGCTTGACGAAAAGAGACTAGCAACGCATTTTAATATTTTCAAATACTAACGGAATTTGATAACTTCACATGGAAATTGTAGATGCCGCAGCACATGACTGCCACCGTTTGGTATTATCGTTTAGATGTCGGCAAAGATATCGGAGCTTCATCTGGACATCTGGCAGACAAGTTAATTCCACTGAAACGGAATCAGGGAAAGCGATAAATGTTTTACGCGCTGTTACAGTCGCATGGGGTGGGGAATTCAACTGGAAGCATCATCATCATCGTCGCCTTCATCGTCATCCGCAGCTCGTGGTCTAGTGGCTAGCGTTGGTATCTCTGGATCACGGGGTCCCGGGTTCGATTCCCGGCTGGGTTGGGGAATTTCTCTGCCTGGGGACTGGATGTTTGTGTTGCCCTCATCACATTTCATCATCATCCTCATCATTCGTGACAGTGGCTAGATTGGACTGCGAAAAAATTGGGACTTTGTACGGGCGCTGATGGCTGTGCCCAAATTGGGCCAAAGAAGCTGCAACATGTTTTGACTACATCAGTCAAATGAATATCTTAGGAAAATTTATTTGATCAAGTTCGGGTGCCGTGTAACTGGAAAATGCTAGTTCTTGGATTGTAAGAGGTTTCGTAAATTTGGTATACTCCGTGATTATCATTTTTAAAGTGTTGCATTGCATTTCTGAGGAGGAGGGTAAAATTGCGTCCGCAAGTCTTCCACCGGTCAACGGATTTTGGCGGTGGATGTTCACTGTTATTACTCCTTCGCATCGTCGGTCGCACTTGTTAGAGAGGGGTTGTCTTGCAATCCTTTCACAGCAGTTTTTTCAATGTGAATTCTTTTGTAGTTGAGAAATATTTCTTCGCGCTACCGTGCTTGCACAGCGAAAATGCTACTTTATGTTGGGCTAATAGCCGTAAACGCTCATGACCACAGCAGGGATCCACATTTTGGGGTCTATTTGCGCCACATTCTGAGCGACGGAAGGTGACGCGGCTACATTTATCAAACTTCTAAACTTACTGTATTCTGCTTACTACTGCAACCGTTTGACAGGTCGAATGTGTTACACTCCAAGTCTCTGAGCCTTTCATAACTAGTCCCGTTTGCTTTACTTAACGCTCCATTTCTGTTTTGGTTTGTAACATTAATTGTACGCATACATACTAGTATTTCAAGTGGGAAGTGATCGGATCCCAACTGATATGTTTTAATTTCACACTCGATGTGTGAGGTGGTGGTGAACGTATGAATAGACCGACGGCCGATTTTCGCCAGTGTCAATTTCCACGTAATTTATTTCATAGACCCATGAATAATTATGTGCATTAAAGTCTCTACATATTAAAATGACGAAACAATGTGTACCATTCTGTCATTGTTTTAGATTGACAGACAGTAAATTGAGACAATAGATATAACTTCCGGTGATATACCCCCTCCGAGAGAGGTTATGTATGTTGCCTGAATACACGGTACCTTTTATGTTCAAAAGTTGACTGGTGGAACGACGTTTTAAAATATGCTACGATCGCAAAGATTATATTTTCATGTTCTACAGATTGCTTATTTTGGAGTACAAAGCGGGCTCTGCAGTGCAAATGTTCTTAGAAGAGTTCGTACTTTTCTTTCACTGGCAAGATGAAACACTACCAATCGCTTGTCGAATAACTAATGGGTATCTTAATTCCGAGTCCCATGACCAGGATTGTCTTATAGATCCAGCGATATATTCACAAATATTTCAATGTGAGATTCACAAATATCCATAATTTGTTTCTTGCTTGACAAGAAAAAAAAAAAAAATAAATCCATTGTTTGTGCTTGCGTCTGGTGATGTGGTTGTGGCATGATGATGTATGGATTTGCTTCCATGGACCCTAATGCCAATTGTCTTTGCCAATGAAAGAAAGAGATGTTAGCAAAGGTTTAGCTTGCAGCCGAAACAACTTGAATGCTGTAATTCTCCGGTGTTGTCTAAGTTTGGGTTGGGTTCGTACGTCTTCTAACGGCAGCGATGTACGGTCTGCGATTGACTAAATGCACACATCAACAAAAGTGTTGCGTCACCCTGATACGTCGTGTAGATGGTTGCTATGGTGCCTGTTCCTGTACCGACTGGGAGGTAAACCCTGACGTTTTGTAAACACACACACATTTGTCACGAGCACTACCTACGGGTAGAATGACGCACTCACATCGAAACAGCATTTCAGTCGAAAGTAAAGCACCAGTAGGGACGCGTTAGAAACATCTGTTGAACAGTACGGTGAACATATGGCACTAAGGGCAAACGCAATCAATGATCGGTCCGCATCATCCCATCACGCGAAGAAGGCTTGTCAACCTGGGCAGCTGCTCGACGTATGCACCGGGGTCAAAGTTTTTTGTGGTGCGGACACGGAATTGGTAGTATTAAGGACCTACACCGCACAGGCCGTCCACGTCCGACAGGTGCAAAGGACGATCGATATCTACGACTTCTGAGTAGAAGGAACCGTGGGCTGAGTGGTTCAAAACTCAATTTCGCGTTCCAACAGGCTAGAGGACGTTGCGTATCGCATCAAATTATTTGGGGACGATTGTATAGTGCGAATCTCCATCGTACACCACACCATAAACTCAGTTACAGGTGGGCAAAAAGTCATGCGAAATGGTCGCGTGCGCGCTTTTGTGTGTGTGTGTGTGTGTGTGTGTGTGTGTGTGTGTGTGTGTGTGTGTGTGCGCGCGCGCGCGCGCGCGCGCGCGCGCGCGCGCGCGCGCGCGGAGGAGAGGGGGGGGGGATTTTAACGGGCGCTGAACGGCGAACGCCCTTACATTTATTAAAACAACGAATGTGGAGATAGCTATAAACGAAATTAAAACTCTAGTAAAACGATAAAGGAGCTAAAAGAAAAGCACAAGGAACTGTCACTGGCTGACCACTTATGCATGCCAGTCACCCTGTTAACACATTAAAAGTATCTCCCTCAAATCTTGCGAAAAATGTTGGACAATTCACAAAACTTTAAAACTCAAACAACATTCGTCTGAACGTTAGTTAAAATAGAGGGCAGATCCGGCGGCACATTCGACACGGCCCGCTGGTCTGAAAATAAAACACAGTCCAATAAAATGTAGCGCCCAGTGATATGTACGTCACAATCGCCACACACTGGAGGGTCCTCTCACCGGGCAAGAAGCCATGCGTCATAGCGCTGTAGCCTATACGAAGACGAGTAGGAAGGACCTCGTCCCGTCGACGTGGCTGGAAGGTGGTACACCACGGCCGCGTTGTTGGCTTCACTAGACGGAGCTTGTTGTCTGTCACTTCCATCCACTCATCTTCTTATCGACGCATGACTTGTACCACAACAGCGCGGTGATAGCACGCACGGCACGCAGGGGGATGGCACACTGAAATAACCGATGATCACTACACGCCTCCTCGGTTGCTAGATCCCTGCTTCCGTTCCACGCAATACCCTTGTGTTCTGGTACCCACCAGAACGACACCTTTTTCCCAATCGTTGTAGTTGGAGGAGGGGGCCCTGGACTACTTTATCTGGTGTGTACAAATGATGTAGAGAGTGAAGGTCAAGGGAATTGGAGCAGACAAGAAATTTAGCACTGGAAGAACTTCTCATCTGCTCCTGTGCCCGTTAAGATCGCATATAATTCTGCGTCGAAGACAGTAAATTCTTGAAGCAGTCGGACTTTGAGGACAAGATCCGGGAAAACGACAAAGCAACGAACCGAGGTCGTTTTTTACACCAGTCCGTCAAGTGAGCTATATAGTTGCGGTGCTCATATAAAATGTCAGAAAATATAGCATTAAAACCAGAAAGAGTAGTGCAATCTCTTCTGCATTGCACTAAATCTAAAATGACGCTGGGCCTTTGCGGTAACCAGGCTGGCAGACGGTTAACGCCCTGGATTTGCGGTTATACTTGCTCCACTCCAAGTGAGTCCAGCACTTGCCGCATGCGGATCCCAAATGCCCTTGCTGCTCGTGGACAATGGGAGAATGCGTTTCAGAGGGTAGGAGCAACAGTATGGTATGCAATGAATTCGGAGATGAGAGGAACTTACTTACATGCCTCACACACCACGAGGAGTTGCCACCGAACTGTAAGTGGCGCTACTCCAGCTTCAGCACGGAGAATCGGTATGGGGCTGGTCCTATGAGCACCCATGGTCAGCCTAATCCCCTTCGTGGTGGACAGCGTCAATGATCTTCAAATAAGAAGGCATCGCCAATCCATATACTGTGGACCCGTAGACTAAGCGCGAATGCAAAAAAGACCTATAAAACTGGAACAGCTGCGTCCTGTCCACTCCCCAAAGACCTGTGGCTAAGGCACTTTATGATACTCATGCACCCAGGGTTCTGGCTTTCAGGTCTCTCAGGTGTGGCAACCACGACAATTTGGAGTAAAATATAAGGCTCAGGAAACTCACAGAGTCTCTAAAGTGTAGAATGGTGTACCTCACACGCACGTCAGGTAAATTAAAAATGGACGAAAACGATTAAAATGAACACACACACACACACACACACACACACACACACACACACACACACACACACACCTGGAGAAAAGTGAAAACCCGTCTTTGCATCCCACTCCTCTAACTTCCACACTGTACGCTGCAGGTCGTTGTTGCAACATTGGAGGAGGAAGAGAAAACAGCAAAATTCGACAAATAAGGAGCACTGTACAGGACTCCTTGCTCTAGACGTGATACTGCTGATGGATATGGCAAAGAGGGTGACACTTAAAACACTCATTTTTTTATGCTCTGGACATATTGCAAATGAATATATGCGCATGTATCAGGGCCAATTTTTGTTTTCTGTGCCACATCAATTTTGAAATAAAGTGGCGATGTAAAACGTTCGGTAACGTTTGTAATTGTCTTCTGTGTTTCATACGGCGTGCCCTGCTGTAAGTTTAATTTTCACGAGGAACACTTGTGTATTTACTCAGTTGCGGAGCAGTTGTTATGAAATAGAAAGTGACGTTTTTTACAATTTCATATTGCAAATGTAAAATTTGAGTTTAACGTCGCATCGCGTGTCCTCAAAGAAATCATACTGGAATTCGCCTAACACGCTTTAGAAACACCCTAAATCTGAATGACCGGTTGGGTATTTGAACTCAGCTGTCCAGTACATTAACCAATGCAATATTTCGAGCAAAATAACGAAATATCGGTTTGAAAAATGAAGACTACATAACAGCACGTAACAGACTGCAATGTATGAATCATCTGCACTCTTACGCTGAGTTAACGAAGGATGCCTATGAATTTTTAGTCACAGGCAGCAAAGGAACAAGTCCACTTTGTGCTGGCGTATTTATTATGTCTTTCTTTTCCTCTCTTTTGACAGAAATGTCACACAAAACGGGTAAATTGTCTAGTCGCAGTGAGTTTAGATTTCCTGTAAAAATGGAAATTTTTGCTATGCCCTTACACAACAACGATGATGATGAGGTCGCATACTCCGAGGAGCGTAGGGGACGATGCGGGAGACCCGCACCGCCGAACTAGCAAGGTCCTAGGGGAGGTGGTTTGCCATTGCCTTCCTCCGACCATAATGCGGATGAATGAATATGATGAAGACGTCACAACAACGCCCAGTCATCTCGCGGCAGGAAAAGTCCCTGACCCCGCCGGGAATCGAACCCAGGACCCCGTGCGCGGGAAGCGAGAACGCTACCACAAAACAACGCGCTGCGGACTTACACAACGAAGGTACAAAATATTATAGTGTAGTGTATCATCAGACGATGCATGCGGCCAAACATTCTGAGTTACCTTCGCGCTGGCGGAGGGACAGACCAGTCTTCTGTTTTACTCTCTTCGCTTCCCCTAAATTAGTACAGCGGACAGCCACAACTGTTTGTACTATTATACTAGTTTAACCTAGAAATCTTAGAAGAGGCTCGTTTTAGTTTGCACACACATTTACGCTGGAAAACAACGATTCTCTCGAACAACACTAACAGCGCCCAAGCTTTTTGAGCATTTAAGACATGGCAAGAGCTGGAAATCATTACAAAGACAAACTTTCTTCAGATTACGCTTTTATATGAGAACTGAGGTGAGTAAAGAAATCAAATGATCTAAATAAAGTTCATCGAGACACGCTATGTTGTTTCCCAATCAGAAGTTTATTAACCGGAGAATACTACTGTTAGTCAATTCGACGAACACATTCTCCTTCAATACCCCCCCCCCCCCCCTACTGTTGTTTAACGGGAGGGGCGCGCCGCCCTCGCAGCAGTGCCTGGAGGATCAAGTTGGCTCTGTGATACCGCCGGCGGAAGTGACCTACATCGCTCTTCGATCAAGTGAACCATATTTCGTCCCGAAGTTAACAGCGTCGAACCAATGAAGGTATAGTTGTGCATGTAAATATTGATCCGTTTAAACGACTAACGTGTAGTATTCTCGAACAAAATGGACTCGCCGATTCGAACGTATAGTAATCATCGACTAATTTGCTATTAATATTTTATTGGATGTTTGTTGAAAAGAACGTTTTGGTTTTAAGTGGGTTGTGGTACCTATTCCATAACTTTTCTTTTCTTTTGTTTTCAGGTTCTGGCGAATTACCGAAAACCTTGAGCTATGGATTCAACGGAATCCGATCCTGACATTCTGACGAAGAAAACGTCAAAGAAGACGATAACGTTTCCGATTACACTATCGACTGTGCATCATATTAGTACGAAGAAACACTTAACGCAACGGTGGCGCAAATTAAGAAGGAAGCATCTGTTGGGAAAAACAAAGAAGGGGCATTCAAATTATCGTGTAAGAGTTAATGCAATGTTCTTCTCTGTAGGCCTCCTTACTCCACAGCGTTCCCGGCGGGCGAAAATCTACGCCCTTTTGTTTGTGATCCTATGCGATGTGAGTCAACATTCGCCCCGAAACTATTGGACTGAAAAATGAGCATAACAAAAGTAACGACAACGATTCAAAGAAGACGAGTTCCTCAGCAGCTTCCATTGTCAGCAACAATGTCGTCCCCTGGAGACAACTTCCAGTGCATCTTGGTGCCATCGAAAACCGAGCTAATGTCAGACAGGAATGTCCTGGAAAATAAAAGTCAGCGTGGAACCACTGGTAAGCCATCAGCACTGAACATAGTCCATATTCGTCAAGGACCGACTGTTTCCAATAGATATACGCGTGACATTCTAAATTTTTTTCAGTTATTTTTCTCAGATTGCATTCTTCTGTTTATGTAACTATTGTATTTACTCAATACACCTGGCACATGATCATTCAAATTATCGTGTAAGAGTTAATGCAATGTTCTTCTCTATAGGCCTACTTACTCCACAGCGTTCCCGGCGGGCGAAAATCTACGCCCTTTTGTTTGTGATCCTATGCGATGTGAGTTTTTGTGATTTATTGCAATGGAAAAAAAAATGGTTCAAATGGCTCTGAGCACTATGGAACTTAACATCTGAGGTCATCGGTCCCCTAGAGCTTGGAACTACTTAAACCTAACTAGCCTAAGGACAGCACACATATCCATGCCCGAGGCAGGATTCGAACCTGCGACCGTAGCGGCCGCGCGGTTCCAGACTGAAGCGCCTACAACCGCTCGGCCACAAGGCCAGCTGCAATGGAAAGCCCGTGGAAACAGTGAGACGTAGTTTTCTTTAAATTTCCTACAATAAAGGGTATATAATTTTACCCTTGCGACGCTTTTGGTAATTTTCCTGGCCAAACCTAGATGTGATAGTAGAATCGACGAAGGTAATATTTTTGGCACTTTTCTGTTTACACAACAATCAGAGCGTTACAGTACCTACGCTGTTCTGATTAACATTGTCAGCTACAACAATGACTTCGATTGTTTGCCAGACATGTGAAAACAGCCTGAAAAGAAAGGGGGGGGGGGACATTCAGGAAGACAAATAAAACGTGGCTGCTGCGCTGATTCATCGATATGTAATGCAAGAAGTTCAACAGCAAGGTTATGTCAGCATTAATAAGTTGATAAAAATTAAAACCACAAAGACCATTACATGATCCGAGGCATGTTCCCTTTTTGAAGGCAGTTGATTTATCCACTACTGGCTTGCTAGGCCTATCGCAGCTTCACCAGAGCCCCGTTAGCCGTCACGTTTCAGGGTTCCCATAGGGCCTTCTCATAGTGAAATAATCGTCACAACAAGGAAGAAGAATAGGCCAAATGTGGATATAACTTGTGGAGGGGAAAAACTACAAGTGGTAGAGAACTTCAAGTACCTGGGAAGCGTGATTGAAAGTAAGGGGGGAAACGCAATGGAAATAAATGAAAGGTGCAGAAAAGCAGGGCAGTTCTACAAATGCATTAGAGGGCTTATTTGGAGCAAGGAGGTGCCACAGAAATCCAAGGGAATTATATACCGAACCTACTTTGTCCCCATATTGACATACGGAAGTGAGACATGGGTAATGCACAAAAGCGACAAAAGTAGAATACAGGCTAGTGAAATGAAGTTCCAGAGGAGCAGGTTGGGTGTAACAAGACGAGACAGATTGCGAAATTTGTATGTGAGGGAAAGACTAAAGGAGGAACCAGTACAGGACAGGATAGAAAAATCAAGACTGCAGTGGTATGGACACATGAAGAGAATGGATGAGGGAAGAATTCCAAAGAGGATGTTTGATCTGCAACTGGAGGGGAAGAGGCCCAGAGGAAGACCAAGAGATAGATGGGTGAAGGGAGTGAAGGAATGTGTGATGAGAAGAGGAGAGAACTGGACGAAGGTGGAAGAGGGGGAATGGTGGAAAGACAGAACACGGTGGAGAGGCTTGTGTTCCCGACAGACCCAGCCAGTGGCTGGAAACTGTCCAAGATGATGAATGAAAAGACCATTACATACGGAGAACTCGTTTCTGCCCAAGCAAGGCTGAGAGAAGAAACCAGCCACAAATTCATTGGGACGGCTTTCACCGAAGCAATACGTAAAAATCACGTAAAATCTGAACAAGACATGATTGCTACTGAAACAATTTTCCTTTCCGATACCAAACAGCGAAATTAATTCCCTTTCACTGCGAATAACAAAAACTGATAACGCGTGGGAGGGACAAGGTGCGGTAAGATTATTGTACTATACCCCTCGCCGCTTGAGAAACGACTATGACCAAACACGGTCAACAGGAACACTCAATCACGAGGAATGGAACGCATTTCTCTGGTGTGATGGAAATAATTTCATTAAGCTACAAAATAAGAAGTTACCCATATGTTTCTCTCTTAGGATGTTGCGTGCTTGTATTTCTGTATTAAACTGGTCACCCATTGCTACTATGTGGATCGATTTTGATGAAACTTGTCAGTAACGATAACATCAAGGGTAAAAGTTGCGCAATGCATAAAACATATCTGCAGTGCGAGGGAAAACGGACGTCACTTATGGGTATACGTTACGTAAAATTCTTCACCCAAACTTCACCTGCAACACTAAAATGTGTATTCTTTACGCAACTGAATTGTCACATTTGGAGTGAAGATACAATATATCGTTCTCTCTTTCTTTACTCATGTGAAGCCAGTTGATTTTGCAGGCAATGGTGCACTTAGCCATACTCAGGTTATTTTCTTTTCCAGGACACCGGAGAAATAATTCTCGAGTAATGCGAGCAGGTCCGTTTCTTTAGTGTTGCTGTAGAATTGTGGGTATGATTTGGGTACCTTTGGTTCCACTCAATGTCGTTTCTTTTATGCATTTGTTAATTCCCTTTCGTAGAGCATACGCCATCAAACTTAACGTCTTTGTTCCACGATATTAGTTTTACGCCGCCATTACCCGTGTTACGTTTCAAGTGTGAATTTTTCTGACAATTGGCAGTACTCTCGAAGTAGTTCATATTCAGCTCATGGCACTTAAAGGAGCGCAGCACGAAACGCTCCAGTTTATCGTCCAAGGGCCAGACGACCCCACACGAACACCACTCCTACCCCAACACAGACCAGATGTCCTTGACATTATATTAACCAAGGGCCCAATAGGCAATGTGAAAATGACAGTCTGCAACAACCTGACATCCGACCATCACCCAGTACTCGTTAACATCCGTAAGATAAGACCACCATCTCAACCACAAACGAAAACCATTAACATAAATTGGGACCAATATAGAACGACATTAACAGCCTCCTCTCGACCAACCACCGACCTCACCACAGTCAACAAAGTAGATAAAGCAATACAGAAGCTAACAAAAGACATCCAAATAGCCGCCAAAAACGCCACCACAACAACAACAGTAGAAAAACAGCAAGAAAACCTTCCCCCACTACTGCAAGACCTCCGACACCTGAAAAACATGGCACGAAAGCGATGGCAACGAACACGCGACCCTAGGGACCGCACAGAAATGAATAAACTAACAAGAGAACTGCAGAAACGTCTCACAGAATGGCGCGCCGAAAGTTGGAACGACCTCATGGAAACATTCAGGCTCCAATCACAGGACGAATGGAAATTAGTCACAAACCTAAAAAGCCAGCCAACGGGGAAGAGGGCACTATCAGACCAACAAGGCACCGTATTCGATGCCCTGGCAAGAGCCGAACTATTAGCTGACACTTTCGAAGACCAAAACTCCCTACCCCAGTATGACGTTCGCACGCGGGAAGACCACGAAAAAGACAGCATAATGCGCCGTGAAACCGAAGCACTCAGAAACACAATACCAGCCATACCACCAGAACTAGCCACACCCAGCGAAATACGGAAAGAAATACGAAAACGAAGCGGAAAAACAGCCCCAGGTCTCGACAGAATAACCCACATGCATCTCAAAAACCTCCCTAGAAAACCCCTTGTCCTCCTGACCAGAATAATAAACAGATGTCTACAACTGAATTACTTCCCCACAACATGGAAGAAAGCAAAACTGATAACAATTCCAAAAGCAGGAAAAAACCCCAGCCTACCAGCCAACAACAGACCCATAAGCCTCCTTCACACCATGGGGAAAATTCTAGAAAGGGTTATCCTAAACCGCATCCAAAAAGCCCTCACTGAAGACAACACCATCCGGGCAGAACAATTTGGCTTCCAAAGGAAAGTTTCTGCTGAACTCCAAGTACTCCGGTTAACCGAACATGTTGCCCAAAACATGAACTACGAAAACTCAACAGCCGCCATCTTCCTTGATTGGGAAAAAGCATTCGACAAAGTATGGCATCAGAACCTCATATGGAAACTCCTCAGACAAACAACCATCCCGGCCACCTACATCAAAATTATAGACAGCTTCCTGACCGACAGACACTTCGTAGTCGAAATTGACGGAAAACACTCATCCACACGACCGCTGACTGCAGGAATACCCCAAGGATCAGTTCTCTCGCCGACCCTGTTTAACATCTACGCAAACGACATCCCACTAGAGCCAGGAGTAAATATCGCCCAGTTCGCTGACGATACAGCCTTTTTCACAAGCGGCAAGCGTCACCTCACCAATATCAAAAGGCTGCAGCGGCAAGTATCCCTAGTGGAAGCATGGTGTCGACAAAATAAAATGCAACTGAACGCAGGGAAATCAGCCGCAGTTTACTTTACAAGGAAAAGACCAATCCTTGAAGAAAACCTGCGACTAAATGCGCAAGAACTCCCGTGGAGGAACGAAGTAAAGTATTTAGGCGTCATATTGGACAAAAAATTGCTCTACCACCGACACATTAAGGAAAAGAAACAAAAGGCCCAAAACCTAGCAAAGGCCCTCTATCCCATTTTCAAAAGCAAAAACCTAAAGCAAGAAACCAAACGAACATTATACAAAACTGCAATCCTCCCGACGATGACGTATGGCTGCACCTCTTGGGGCACTGCAAGCAGAACAACCAGACACCAACTACAAATCGTTCAAAACAAAGTGCTGCGCTGGATCCTAGGGGCCCCACCATGGGCACGTACCAGACACCTCCACGAGATCATGGAGATGGACATGTTGGACGAAACAGTCAAGAAATTAGCAACACGGGTTCACAACAAACTAGATATAATAAGAGACAACTGTAGGCATCTGACTAACGTAGGCACCAGCAAACCCAAACATTGGCACAAGCAACGCGTGCCACGTAGCATAATTGACGAACCAGCAGACCAAACTGACGACTAGTAGAATAGAGCAGACATAAATGCTGCAAATAGTTAAAACCACCAGCCACCCCTTGTAGATTAGAATTAGCATATAGTGAGTAGTTAGATTAAAATAACAACCATCTCTCAATATAAATGCATAACTAGCAAAACCCATAGCTCATAAGGTTAGGTAGTATTATAAATTAAATGTGTGCAAATTCACAGTGTATAAGGATAGGTAGGATTAGCATTATAAAGAACTAAGAAACTAGGACTCACATCCACAACCAAAGTACGACAACCCAACGGCAATCACCTAACAAGCAACAAGAAGACAACGAGAACCACACAACTCCTGAAGAGGAAGAACAGACCACCAACCAAGGAGGCGGATTGGCGGACACAGTCCGAAAAAAATAACATTCCTGTCCCCCAAAGTCAAATAAATAGTGCCACCACAGCACAACCAACCAAACATACACAAAAATACACGATAACAGCATAGTCACATTCCCTGCATTGTTTACAATTTGAGTGTATGTACTTGGCCGTGCCGCACGAGTTGACTAGCGGAAAACGCGGCCACATTCGGCTAGTACGGGTGACTGAGTGACAGTCAGTCATATCTTGGGTCCAACATACCACTCAAAATTATATCGCGGAGAGCTAAATTTCTCCCGAGCCATTTTATAATATTGAAAATTGTTCACATCTTCGTCCGTCACATCTAAAATTACGAGTACGGAATTCTACAGGGTCACATCTTCTGTTGTAGATATTGTGTATTAAGAAGTATTTCCTCCTCCTTTTCCCATCTTCAACAAGCAACACGCGCTCGGTGGCTACGTGCCAGACTACGAAGCCAAAGATCTGGGTTTCGACCCTGGTTAGTTTGAGGCTCCTTATACCACTTCTTTCACCTCTGGCAATATTTATTCATCTGAAAAATATCGAGTTGCATCGTGTCTCGGAATTCACCTTCAACTGCAACTCCTCCTATAGTTGGCTGCGTACGTCACTTCTGAAGTCGGAGGAAGGCAATAGATGGCCCCATGCATTGTACCATGCCTAGTAAAGAACTGTGGTGTCCAGGAAAAAGTCCTGTGGCACGCCCCAATGAACGCTTACCTATGGGAGCGAAATGGCTCTTTGCGACGAGAGTTTGTACTGGGTAGTTTGGACGGACTTATCGAAGATCAGAAGTAGGAACACTTTGGTCCCACTATTTCAGAGCGCCTTTGCACCTGTGCACGTCGATCTGCACCAATAATACCTATTGCTACCACTTAACTGGTCGCTTTTCAACCCTAGCAACAAATATCACTCACCATTCCTTCATAGATGTAACAGGGCGTTTGTTTTCCTAACAGATAAGGAATGAAGCCGGGCGTACTGGGCTCTAATGGTCCGGCCACGCAGGCTTCTGTGATTGATACATTTCCAAGTTTTACGTTGTCTTGTGATGTACTAAATACATCTCAGAACTGGGGTTAAATGACAACATGTCAGCAATGAGTGAAGGGAGTTGTTCTAACACTACATAAAGCATTTGCACAGAATTACTTCAGAACGTTGAACCACGTCTCAAGCACTAAACGAGAACTATAGTGCTATATTCTGGAAGCCGTACTGCTTGAAAACCACAAGGAAAAATGATTGTTATCAGAGTTACTGAGAACGTTACTCAACTTGCTATCCGTGTATAATCTATCAGTTTAATTAATCTCACAGTAGACTAGTTCAGCACGTTTTGCCACATTTATTATACCTTTGAGAAGTATCCAGGGGAGGGTTTCTAAAACTCTCAATATTTTTCGTGCTGTATGTCCTCAGCTACCAACGATCAGCTAGTTAAAAATTGCAGAGACTCATTTACAAAATTTTAAATCTTAACATATTCGTCACTAAGTGAAAGCATAGCAGAATATGATTGTAAACTGAAGTCGCTGGTTCAAATCTCACTAGTGGGATATACTGCTTCTTACTTGTATAAACATGGGAAAGATAGATACTGCCTGTAGGAAACTCAAAGAGACCTTTGAAAAAAGTAAAGCAAATGGATGTGCATTAAGAGTTCAGGTACTAAGCAGAGAAGGGAAAGATGAAGGAATACATAGAGGGGCTGTGGGAAAATAAACTTGAAGACAATATCATACAATGGTAAGAGAATGCAGATGAAGAGGAGACGGGAGATACGACACAGAGAAGAATTTGACAGAGCACTGAAAGACATATACCTGAAACAGGCAATATTTCCTCAGAACTACTGTTACCCTAGGGAGAGCTGACATGATAAAATTATTCCACCTGTCGCGCAAGATGTACGAGACAATGAAATATGCACAAACTTCAGGTGAAATATGCACAAACTTCAAGAAGAATGTAATATTTCCAATCCCAAAGAAAGCAAGTGCTGACATGTGTGAATATTACTGAACCATCAGTTTAATAAATCACGATTGCAAAATACTGACACGAACTATTTACAACAGAACAGGAGAGCCCACGAAAGCTGACCTCCGAAAATATCAGCTCAGGTTCCGCAGACAGGCAGGAATGTGTTAGGCAATTATCTTGGAAGATAGGTTAAAGGAAGGCAAATTTACATTTATAGCATTTGTAAACTTAGTTCAGGAAGAAGAAATAAAAATTTTCAGTTTTGCCGATGACACTGTACTTCTGTCAGAGACAGCAAAGGACTTGGAAGAACAGTTCAACAGAATGAATAGCGTTGTGAAAGTAGGATATAGCTGAGAACAATAACAGCAAAACAAACAAGTGTAATGGAATGGAACCCCCTATGTATCACTCACATGGGGATTGTAAAGATTACTGCATACACAGAGGTATTCCAAACAATCATTTTTTTTCCACCACTCCATGTGTAAATGGAACATGAAGAAACCCTAATAAATGATACAGTGGGATGTACCTTCTGCCATGCACCCACAGTTTTTTGTAGAGTACCGACGGAGATGTAAATGGAGTTGGATTAAATCAGACAATCCTGAGGGAATCTGATCAAGGAATGAGACACTAAAAGTTGTAGACGAGTTCCGCTATTTGGGCAGCAAAATAACCAACAGAGTACAGAAGATATAGAATGTAGACTAGCAGAGTCAAGATCGGCATTCTAAAGAAAAGAAATTAGTTAAAGTCGAATATAAATTTAACTGTTAGGAAATCCATTCTCTAGGTATTTGTCTTGAGTGTAGTCTTGTACAGAAGTTAAAGTGGATGATAAGCACTACAGGCAAGCAGATAATAGAAGCTTTCAAAATATGGTACTAGAAAGGAATGCTGGGAAGATCATACAACTATTGAGGAAGTACTGAACATAACTAGAGAGAAAAGAAATTTGTGGCTTAAGCTGGTTAAAAGAAGGTATTGGTTGATGGGACACACATCACAAATTCAATACTGGAGGAAAATGTGGGGGCGAGAAATGGTAAAGGGTAGTAGCAGTTATTTGGAAATGAAGCTGCTTGACAAGATAGTGTGGGGAGCTGCATCAAACATGTCTTCTGACTGAAGAGCACAACAGCAACATTAAAATACCATATTTTTCAAAAAAGAAAACATTACTTAACAAATATTGAATCATAATTGTAATGTCAGTAACATCTTTTCAATTTAATTAGAATTGGAATAAAATGGGAGTAATCACAATAAATTAAAATTTGGTAGAAAAATGCAAAATGTCAAAGGGAAATAAAGTATTTCTTTGTTTCTAGAGACTGAACAGTATTACCGATGAATGAAATTTTTTAACAAAAAGTCATCCAGAACGTCTGTGTGAAATTTTAATTTATTTTCATACGACCAATAACTAAAAGGATGTTACTTTTATTAAAATTATTAAATTTATATTTGTTAACATATGCGAGATTTAATTAAAATTGAATGAAATTGTGCCACTAACAAATTCATATCAGTGGCTTTGTCCGACTACAATCTTCAAATCCTGTAAAGTATTAACAAAATCAAAAAGACCAGTCTATTAACGTCCCTTACTTGGTAAGGTACGAGGAAGGAGAGGCGAAACGGAAAAGGTTTCAAATCGCAGACGGCAGCACATAAAGCAGAATTAAGAAGGAAGCGATTGACCGCCTGGAAGAGACAGGCAAATGGCTTTCTATCATAGCAGAAAAATTGATGATCGTGAGACTGAATTTCCTTCGCGGTAGATTTTAATGCTTTTTCATTCATTTACGTTTAAGTGCTGATACGTTCTGTTCAATAAACTTTACAAGCCACATTTACGCTAACCTAATGAACGAATCTCATTATTTAGAGTTCGCGCATCATCTAAGATGAGATCTGAAGATTATCAGCAAACGCTTTCACCAGCCTACCACTTTGCTATTAATGTTAGTTAACTTAAATCCCTCGCCGAGCTCTTGCGCCAGTTTAGTCGTAGTGTCAGTATTACCTCGCGTGTTTCCACATTTCTCCAGAACCCAAACTGCCTTTTTCCGAGGTTGGCTTCTACCAGTTTTCGATTCTTCTGCAAATAATTAGTGTCAGTATTTAGCAATCATGACTTATTAAACTGACGGCCATCAAGCTTCCCATTGATTTCTGCAACATAATTAGTAGAAGCCATAAACCGAATGAGATTAGGCACTCATGCGGAACCATTTCGATTATTTTTCTGATTCTGATTGATGTTATCTTATCCACAATAGAATACTACCCCCCCCCCCCCCCCCCGCCTTTATAGTTTTAATTTCCTCTTCATTTGTGCAACTGGCTCACATACTAATAGTGACTTCGAGGTGTGTCTGGAGCAGAGGATTGATCGATCACACAGATTCACATCTTATGGTATCATGTGTGATGATTAAGTAACCTTGTCTTATGGATGGGATTTTCAAAATCTATACTAGTTAACATGGATAAACCAGTGATACTCAAGGAAAATAATTTTAATGTTTGCGTGTTTAGTAATTCATATCAAGCCGCACCGTGATTGTAAGTTCACGGTAAACTGTTGGCGCCCTAAATGGGTAAATTAGTTGAAAAGTCTGAGAAAGCCCTGGGCACACCAAGTCAAATAGGACCACGCCCAGTAAACCAACCTTCTGGTTGGTGACGTATTTTCCTTTTAATTCGAAGAAGTTGATGACAGCGACAAGAGGCTTTAGCAACGCAAAGCCGTTGATATTCTTTTTGTAAACAGACGCGTCCAGAACACACAACATTAAAGAACAGAGCCGAAGCAATGTAGGCGGCACTGCCAGGGCCGGAATTGCACTGAGGAGTTGTTCCATTACGCAATGGTAAGACTTCATCGTTTCCAGTTGCTTGCAACTTCAACAATGGACAATGGCAATATTGAGCGTAAATTAAATGATTTTAGGTGTTTATGGAGTGAAACCTTCTAACAGATTGCTTCTTGTTGTTGTTGTTGTTGTTGTGGTCTTCAGTCCCGAGACTGATTTGATGCAGCTCTCCATGCTACTCTATCCTGTGCAAGCTTCTTGATCTCCCAGTACCTACTGCAACCTACATCCTTCTGAATCTGCTTGGTGTATTCATCTCTTGGTCTCCCTCAACGATTTTTACCCTCCACGCTGCCCTCCAATACTAAACTGGTGATCCCTTGATGACTCAGAACGTGTCCTACCAACCGATCCCTTCTTCTAGTCAAGTTGTGCCACAAACAAACTTCTCTTCTCCCCAATCCTATTCAATACCTCCTCATTAGTTATGTGATCCCTATGTTATTCAATCTGTATACTGAGCAAGCAGTAACGGAAACAAAAGAAAAATTCGGAGTAGGTATTAAAGTCCATGGAGAAGAAATAAAAACGTTGAGGTTCGCCGATGACATTGTAATTCTGTCAGAGACAGCAAAGGACTTGGAAGAGCAGTTGAACGGAATGGACAGTGTCTTGAAAGGAGGATATAAGATGAACATCAACAAAAGCAAAACGAGGATAATGGAATGTAGTCGAATTAAGTCGGGTGATGGTGAAGGAATTAGATTAGGAAATGAGACGCTTAAAGTATTAAATGAGTTTTGCTATTTGGGGAGCAAAATAACTGATGGTCGAAGTAGAGAGGATATAAAATGTAGACTGGCAATGGCAAGGAAAGCGTTTCTGAAGAAGAGAAATTTGTTAACATCCAGTATGGTTTTAATTGTCAGGAAGTCGTTTCTGAAAGTATTTGTATGGAGTGTAGCCATGTATGGAAGTGAAACATGGACGATAAATAGTTTGGACAAGAAGAGAATAGAAGCTTTCGAAATGTGGTGCTACAGACGAATGCTGAAAATTAGATGGGTAGATCACAACTAATGAGGAGGTATCGAATAGAATTGGGGCGAAGAGGAGTTTGTGGCACAACTTGAAAGGAGAAGGGACCGGTTGGTAAGACATGTTCTGAGGCATCAAGGGATCACAAATTTAGCATTGGAGGGCAGCGTGGAGGGAAAAAATCGTAGAGGGAGACCAAGAGATGAATACACTAAGCAGATTCAGAAGGATGTAGGTTGCAGTAAGTACTGGGAGATGAAGAAGCTTGCACAGGATAGAGTAGCATGGAGAGCTGCATCAAACCAGCCTCAGGACTCAAGACAACAACAACAACAACAACAACAACAGTTATGTGATCTACCCATCTGATCTTCAGCATTCTTCTGTAGCACCACATTTCAAAAGCTTCTATTCTCTTCTTGCCTAAACTATTTATCGTCCATGTTTCACTTCCATACATGGCTACACTCCATAGAAATACTTTCAGAAACCACATCCTGACACTTAAATCTATACTCGATGTTAACAAATTTCCCTTCTTCAGAAACGCTTTCCTTGCCATTGCCAGTCTACATTTTATATCCTCTCTGCTTCGACCATCATCAGTTATTTTGCTCCCCAAATAGCAAAACTCCTTTACTACTTTAAGCGTCTCATTTCCTAATCTAATTCCCTCAGCATCACCCGACTTAATTCGACTACATTAAATTATCCTCGTTTTGCTTTTGTTGATGTTCATCTTATATCCTCCCTTGAAGACACTATCCATTCCGTTCAACTGCTCTTCCAAGTCCTTTGCTGTCTCTGACAGAATTACAATGTCATCGGCGAACCTCAAAGTTTTTATTTCTTCTCCATGGAATTTAATTCCTACTCCGAATTTTTCTTTTGTTTTCTTCACTGCTTGCTCAATATACAGATTGAATAACATCGGGGAGAGGCTACAACCCTGTCTCACTCCCTTCCCAACCACTGCTTCCCTTTCGTGTCCTTCGACTCTTCGTAACTGCCATCTGGTTTCTGTACAAATTGTAAATAGCCTTTCGCTCCCTGTATTTTACCCCTGCCACCTTCAGAATTTGAAAGAGAGTATTCCAGTCAACATTGTCTACAGGGTGACAATTATTGAACTATACGAAAAAAACCGTAAATTAGTTACAAACTACATTCAACATGTAAACGTCACTACAGGTATTTGGATTTAGGTTATGACATGTTCCACATGCCTGCCATCATTGGCGACGATGTGGTGCTGACGAATAGTGAAATTCTGCATGACCCGCTGAAGTGCCGGAACATCGCATCTGTCGATGGCCTGAATGGTTTTGAGGTTATTGCTGTACATCTCCTCCTTAATATACACCCACAAAACAGAGTCGCGTGTGTTCACATATGGAGAATACAGCGGCCAATCGAGCCCCGTGCCAGTGGCTTCTGGGTACCCCAGAATCAGAATGCTATCTCCAAAGTGCTCCTCCAGGACATCAAACATGTGGTCGAGCTCCGTCTTGCATGAATCATATATTGTGATCACTTTGGATAATGGGGATGAAATCATTTTCCAAAATCTTGACGTATCGGTCGGTAATCACCGTGCCATCAAGGAATATCGCGCCGATTATTCCGTGGCTGGACATTGCACACCACACAGCCACCTGTTGAGGTTGAAGAGACTTCTCGATCGCGAAATGCGGATTCTCAGTCTCCCAAATGCAATTTTGCTTACTTGGCGAGCCCATCCAAACGAAAGTGGGTTTCGTCGCTAAACCAAGCCATACAGTGCAAACTAATTCCCATCATGCCCCAGGGCCAACCGTGCAGTTTGAGCGTCCTACAGAAACCGTTCAGAAGTTATGACGATTTTATATCATACAGTTCAATTATTGTCACCCTGTATTTTACCCACAGAAACGGAGTGTTATGAAACTGTCAGCTCTTAAGGATAATAAATGTTAATCTGGCACCTCCTAGGCGCTTCTCCGCAATTGTGCTGACATGAGCTCTGATATTCTGAACTATTTACATCGTCATACAAATCAGTTACTTTAAAAAGTGAACCATTTACGAAAAAATTCAAGATCTCACTATAGTGCTTACAATTAAGTAGAACTGTTTATTATCAGGATTACATTCCTTATACCATGTATCCGTAGCCTCTGAATGGTGTAAGTCGTGAATGTTGGATTTCTTAAATTACATGACACCACCAATACCTTATAGAATCTGGTTACTGTTGGATCAGTAATGTGATCCTATTACGCGATGCCACGACACAAAATGTTCACCTGAACCGTCATAGTTTAAAGCTGTTCCAATTGCAGAAGTGAGCTTTTTCAGTTTACGGAATCTTCGATGGCTCTAAAAGCAAGCCATCATGGCGACGTAGCCAATCAACTTTAGTATGCGAAAAGCAGACAATTTCACAAATGATACGAGGTATAGAAATAAAACTGTTTACGACTTGGCGCTTTCATCTTTTGACAAAGGTGTTTAAATACATGAAGACCAGAAAAAACCTCCACATTGTGGAGCAACCTAGAATGTAGGGTTCGTTCCGTGGCCAAAGATCGCACAGAGTAAGGAGCGAACATTGAATTGCCAAAATCACCAGGTGCACACTTCTGCCGACACGGAGGCAACGGGGCTGCATGCTCGCCCGCGCGCGCGCAGCACTTTATAGAAAAGGCGCCAAACCTGTTGGGACAGGTGTGCTACGACAGCGAGCGCGCTTGGAGATGCATCAAACGACGTAGACGTTTTGTTAACTGGCAAACTGTACATTCCAAAATGATGCTTTGTTTAAGAGACACGTCTCGCTGTACATAAAATCATATGAGTTACGCAGCTCTCGACAAGTCATGTAAACGTACTCCGGATTGCATTCAACATGTTATCAAAATAACATACAAATAGACGAGAACTTAACTGGCTCTGCCGCATATACCAAAGTCTGTTCTGCACTGAAAGCATATTTTCTGTTGCGAAAAGATATCTTCATGCCTTCAAGCTGGCTTAATGTAAGCTGAGATCTTATGAAACTGAAATGTCAGATCCTTTATCACAAACAAAAACATCGTTTCAGATAAGATCATTGCCTGTGCAACATGGCTTTCAGATCACTGTCAAATTAATGGTATTATGTCGCAGCTGTTCTCCGGGGAGAGGGAGAGAGAGAGAGAGAGAGAGAGAGAGAGAGAGAGAGTGTTCAGGGAGTGAGGCATTACAAATGCATGTGCGATCCCAATTTCTTACTGATGAGCACCGGTTTGGCTTCCCTGTATCACATGGAGTGAATGCAGGGCAATTACCTCAGCAATGTGCTGATCAGTTAGTGGTTCACATGTTATAATCTTGATCGAGATTTTAAGCTCTGATCTTTCTTCGTTACGATTACTGCTTTTGCGAAAACGTGTTTCACAAGAACAACACGAAGAAAAAAACCAGCCTCAGTTCCATAGTTAATACAATCATGATGAGTAGTGGCTGTCGGGTGACACTGGGCTGAAATAAACTTATTAAAAATGTCGACTCTATGTAAGGCAAGAGACGCATCATCAGGGTCTAAGTAGAACAGAAGGGTTGGGCGGAGTACGAAAGCTAATTTTGCCTAAATTTCTTTATAAGCAACTTTCCCTCAACAGGTTGATGTGTTCGACAGAAGACGCCCATCCTTCTATCAGTGCACCCAGATCCGAGCTGTTTCCTATTTATGTCCACGGTCATCACAGTGAAGGGAAATCTTCAAGGAAAATCGTCTCTTTTGTGCTCGGAATGAAGTGCTCAACACCGCTTCAGTCCCTAGCCAAAACTTGTCTTCGGACTGTCATTTCTTAAGGAACTTTAGTCTTCTGTGTATGCTAACTAGTCTTCCCACTCCTGAACGTTAACCAGGAATCCCGCACGCAAACGGACCACATCACATACGCGCTTGCTTCCGCAGTCACCCGAAGGGTGGGGGGCGCGGGAGGGGCGGAGTGTTGGTGGTGGGAGGTGAACCATGACCTTGCGTCACTCCACCTTCAACAGTCAGTCGGAGGGGGAGGGAGCACGTGGTGGCGAACACGCGACCACCAAAAACAACCCCGCAGCGCTGTCACACACAGCCCTGTATTCAACAGACGCCAGCCTAGGGATGGACACAGCAACATCCACTACCTGCTTCGCATCCCTCCAGTTCACTTTTGCTGTGAGATCTAATCCTCTATTATGTAATGATCCCAGCTGCAAATAATATCAATTCCATAATCAATGCCTTTTGCAAAGGCAAAATGTTTTCCGAACTTTAATCCTGGATCGGTTTTAATAGCTGGGTCGTACAACAGCAGCTACATAAGTTTACGATCTTTCGGTAACAATGACAGCTTAGAACGTTTCTACAGGAAGTAAACTAACTTTACTTTCCTGCCAACTGGAATATGAGGTGAAATTACTCTAATATACACGATACGCCATGTTTACGGTCTGGGTAGAAGTACACCGTGAGTTTGTCAAAAGATTTATCTGAAATAATCTTACAATAACTGTGGTTATCTTAATAAAAATTTCCCGTACTTATGGCCATTCTAGCTGAGAAATCAAATATTTCTAATTCCACTTCAGCATAGAAAAAATGCATCTGTACCACGTTCAGTCAAAATATACATAACTCAAAGATTGCATTCGCTACAATTCTTGAAACAGAGAGGGAAAAACCTTAAATCTTTTTAGTATTACAAACGATGTATTCGACACACGCTGCAAGTCCATGGGCCACAAATACACAATTAACTAAAATTCCCAAACAAGTATGACTTTGAAGTTAAAATTTGAAAAAAAAAAAATTACAATCAACGAAACGAGAAAATAAAAGGAACAGTATTCAGAAAGCAGTACCGACTATACGACAGTAACATCAAACACGTAATAATTTAAAAATATCACACATTTTAAGCACATTACTGCTATATAAACACTATACCACACAAGCCAAAACAAACTGATGATCAATAATAATGTATCGAAACAACCGAAGTCCGTTTCAGATATGCACCGCAAAGTAAATACAAACACAATGCCACGTTCTGCTTAGTATACTCACCTTTATCCATCCTCCGTGAGCTGTAACCAGTACATAAAGAAGATATAAGTCTATTTCATGGCCGTTAATCTTCGGTATTTT
Source organism: Schistocerca piceifrons (assembly GCF_021461385.2). Taxonomy (NCBI): domain Eukaryota; kingdom Metazoa; phylum Arthropoda; class Insecta; order Orthoptera; family Acrididae; genus Schistocerca; species Schistocerca piceifrons. The sequence goes on from NC_060144.1 coordinate 561,605,486, forward strand.
ACGAAATGGAGTCCTGAAAACAACAAGACATTATAATGTATTACGATGAATAACTTAACATAGATACATGCGAAACCCAAACAAACATACAAAGATGTTTAATAAATTTTAAATAAAAGTACACTTACCCACGGCTTTCGTGGAATTGCCTAAGTTCTCGAATGAAACTGTCACGTTCCCGTTGGTATGTGACTGGGTCCTTGTTAAGAATTTTGGCCATATTAACACTGAAACACTCTTGTTTATTGCACCACACGTGTTACTACGCTACGTGAATCCATTTAGAGTCCCGATACGCGTGACGTAGTCGCAGCGAAGAGCAGATACACCACGGTAAGATAGCAGTTGGGGCTCAACCGACGAAGGGTATTGTTCGACTCCCGCAGACGTAGGGTTGACTGGATTTCCAACTCCCAATGTTGCAACTTACTTCTGTCCGATATTAAGCACACAGCACGAGTCCAGTACACGGCACAACCACTCACACGTTGTCCGTAACTTTTCCATGGCGCACAGTTTAGTACCTTGCACCAAAATAATCACAAATATGCACCAAAAATGTTACATACACGTAACGGCACGTTTCTTCCTATGTGTAATGTCACTGCAAGCCAAAATGGCGTCGGCCATTACGCCCAAAGACGGCGGATAGATACTCAGATACAAGTTATTTCTACTTTAAAATGTAGTTTGCAATGAATCTGTGTTATAAAACTTGTCTAGGTCTAATTAAACCCCACCGTTAGTAACGCTGCGACATCAAGCAACGCGTCCATAACGTCGATTCCCGTCTCGGCGTACAGAGCGCGATGAAATTATAGTTCGTACACTGAACACAGATGTCAGTAGCAATTATAGCCTCTGTGAAGAGTTACTGATTTTGTGAATTTTTGTGATATCGTCAGACACGCTGAAGTAATTCGAAGCCAAACAATGACTTATAAAAGGAAAAAATATCATAAAGGCGATACACATTTGAAGAAGAAATGGAGAACGAAGCGCCGAACGAAAGACCTTGATGAGGTTAGTAAGCGTCAGTTTGTCTTTTAAGGTTATTGATGGAAAAATGACTATTAAAAATTAAACCATGACACGTGGTTGTAATTGCAGATTGATGAGGATATGAAAGAAAAGAATGCAAAACTGCTACTAAATCAAGAAATAGATTTGGATAAACCTGGAAATGCACAGTTTTATTGTTTGCATTGCGCGTGAGTAACATTCTCAGTAGTTGCATGCCGCTAGAAATGCTTATTGTTTAGAAGATTAGTGGTTTTTGTATTGCAGTTTTTAATGTGTACACAGTTGAACTCAGATGACTGAAATGTTTAAAATTAAACAACAAAGTTGCTATGCTTTTTAAGTCTACAAGGTTGCGAAAATTAATGTGTAATATGATAAATTTAGGCTATCTTTTTGTATGTAGTAACCAAAGTTGAATGACATGAAGATCGTATAGTAACTTTGGAGGAAATTTAATTTCGATGTAAATATTGTCTTAAGAATGCCCAGAAATAAATTTCCATTAGTCATCATCTCCACTATTATTGTGAAAAATGAAAAGGCAGAAATAGAGTAGCAGGTTACTCAGAAGTCGTGTAGCTGATTTCATATTAATGATTGAATACATATTTATTTATCCAGCGTTAATTTTGCAATGGTATAAGATTTGTCATCTTAGGAGACTGAAAATTAATAGCATAAAACACACACTAATAAATCACAATATACAGGAATGCTTTTATGAGGTTAGGGCAGTGCTTTATGTGTATAGGACAGGTGGTTAGGCACAGCACTGATGAAGAATCCATTCCAGTAGTTTCCAGATAGATTTAGGAGAACCAGATCAAGGTGTCTGAACAAAGTAACTGAAACCTACTAAATATGAGGTCTTTGTCTGAACAACTGCACAGTCTTACTCTGTCGGCTCCTATTGTAGAACAATATCTGAGATACACACTATGTGCTCCACATAACTAACATAGTTTTGCTCTACATTACTGCACACATCCAGGGCACCTGCTGCTGATTCCTAAACCATTTCCCCACACCCGCCTCCCTGAACTAATGGTACACATACTGCTTGATAACTTATTTGAGCAGATTTTTACATGATGTTATTAATTGAACTTCTTACGCAAGCTAAAAGTGCACTCTTACAACTTAATTAGGAAGTAATTATTTGATACCTGTAATGAAGAGTGCTGTGTAAACAACCTTAGATTGCTGTTGTATCTGGAGGAGTTAGTGACAAGTTTACGTCTGAAGCACACTTTTTTGTCCCACCACTGAGAAATAAATAGTGGATTGGTGTCCTCTTGAACTATGTTCAGTGACGTAATGATTATGCCACTTCAGTCAGCAGGTGTTTTCAACTGTTCAAATATAGACATTAAAAATAAATACTAAGTACTTATATAACCTTCATACTGTAAGAAAATTTTTGTTTGAATATTTAATTCTCTAATTGAAAATCGGTAAATGTCTGTAGTGTTCTGTGTCTTTACAGAAAAATATCGCTATGTGCCATAGCATTATAATAACCACTGTTGTATATGATGACTCTTTTCAATGTGTTGTATTAGTGCTAGAATGAGTGATGAAGCAGTGTTCATGTCCTCCTCATAGAGCTTAAGGAAAAGCTCTATGTATACACATATTAATTAAAGTAATGAATATATTACTGACACAATGATAACACTGTGATAACACTGAGTATTGGAGTTACAGTAGTATTCTAAAAAAAAAATGTTCTTGATGATTCCAGAAGTACTAGAGGACAGGTAGTGGTTGTGAATGTATACGTAGAGATTGCTCGTCTCTTTCCCTGCTCTCCCTCGTCTGTGCCATTGTGGTATCAGATTTTGTGGTTTCCTCCCATTCCAATCATGGTTGGAGTGTAGAAAGAGTGACTCCTTAAATTTCACTATAAAGAAAGTCCGTTTAAATGCCACTGTGAATGCTAAAATGAGTGTGATATTGCCTACGCATTTCCTGCAGGAACAATATACACTGGGTGACAAAAATCACGGGATAGCAATATGCACATATAGAGATGGAGGTAGTATTGTGTACACAAGGTATGAAAGAGCAGTGCATTGGTGGAGCTGTTATTTGTACTCAGGTGATTCATGTGAAAAAGTGACTGATGTAATTATGGCCATATGACCGGAATTAACAGGCTTTGAACGTAGAGTGGTAGTTAGAGCTAGACTCTTGGGTCATTCCGTTTCGAAGATCATTAAGGATTTAAATATTCAGAGATCCATAGTCTTAGGAGTGTGCAGAGACACCAAATTTCAGGCAACTGAGAGCAGTGGCGTCTGCGTAGAGTTCTCACTGCTGACAGACAAGCAGCAGTGTATGAAATAACTGCAAAAATCAATGTCGGATGTACGTGAACATATCCATTAGGACAGTTTGGTGTTCAAGGACTGTGGCAGCTGGCGACTGACGTGAGTGCCTTTGCTAACAGCACATCATCACCTGCAGTGCCTCTCCTGGGCTTGCAACCATATGTGTTGGACCCTAGACAACTGGAAAACTATGGCCTGATCAGATAAGTCATTATTTCAGTTGGTAAGAGCTGATGGCAGGGTTCGAGTGTGGTGCAGAAACACGAAGCCATGGAACCGAGTTGTCAACAAGACACTGTGCAGGCAGGTGTGGGCTGTTTTTGTGTGGAATGGACTGGGTCATCTCGTCCAACTGAACGGATCATTAACTGGATATGGTTACATTCAGCTTTTTGAAGATCATTTGCAGCCATTCATGGAGTTCATGTTACCAAACAACAATGGAATTGTTACCGATGACAATGCGCACTGTCACTGGGCCACAGTTATTCCCAATTGGTTTTGAAGAAAATTCTGGACAATTCGAGCAAATAATTTGGTCAGCTAGATTGCCTGACACGGGACGTAATGGAGAGGTCAGTTCGTGCAGAAAATCCTTCACGGGCAACACTTTTGCAATTATCTATTGTTATAGAAGCAGCGTGACTCAATATTTCCGCAAGGATCTTCCAGTGACATGTTGAGTCCATGCTATATTGACTTGGGCACTATCCCAGAGAAAAGGAGGTCCAACACAATATTAGGTATCCCATGCTTTTTGTCACCTCATTGTATAGGATGATGAAAATAGCTCTAGATTTTACACTCACTTGGTAAGTAGGCAGCCATGGGATAATTGCCATCTATCTTCAAGCATCTGCAAATTCACTTTTTTCAACGTTTCCATGATGCTTCCCAATGAACCAAATAAATCTGTGGCCCTCTTGCTGCATTCTTTTGTATATATTCAATGGCTCAACCAAACCGCCGCCTTTCATCCTAACCACGACTTCAGGCTATGCTGCAGATTAGTCTGTCACCACAACATACTTCCCAGAAACTAATACAGGTGCAAAAGAAATATTGTCAGTGTTCTAGTGTTTTTCTGTTTCCACATCAGCATTACATTATGTGCCACATCATTGTTACATTACAGGATGAAGCAGGGCTCCGGTATTAGTCTGTCACCACAACATACTTCCCAGAAACTAATACAGGTGCAAAAGAAATATTGTCAGTGTTCTAGTGTTTTTCTGTTTGCCACATCAGCATTACATTATGTGCCACATCATTGTTACATTACAGGATGAAGCAGGGCTCCGGTATTGATTCATCCTGTTAACTGTGTGAACATTGCAAGATAGTCCTATTTGGTTTAGGTCCCAAACAATTGAGCAATATTGTAAGGTGGGATGCACAAGTGATTAGTAAGCAACCTCCCTAGTAGACTGACTACATTTTTCCAGTATCCTACCAATGAATCAAAAGTTGAGCCAGCGTAATCATTCCATTTCACAGCCCTACAAATTGTAATGATCAGGTATTCATAGGAGTTGATTGATTTGAGACATTCAGCTAATATAGCAGCAGCCCAAAAATTTGCTTTTAATTCTGTTAAAATAAAAACCACCATGACTGGTTTTGCACTTCAAGACCACTCCATTTATAGCTATTACAGGCTCATATCTTGTGGCATTGCATTGTAGTTGTCTGATGTCCTCAAATTTCTTGTTCATTTGAACTTGGATTTTCAAACTTGCTGACCATATATCTAGGTTCGGTGAGATATCTCAATGATTTTGCTGCGATGTCAGAACATGGTTATTCTGTGGTCTTGGTAAATTGTAATTGTCAACAACTTTCTTTTAAGGCAGAAAAGTTGGAATCCTTTGTATGTATTATTTTATTCCACAGTTAGTTACGTGGTAGTGAATGTTATGTAACATACAATCACATTACCTTTATTATCATTATTATTACTTCTTTCTTGTCTCAGACGTTATGTCTGGTTAAAAATGGAAGGTGACGCGGACCTTGATCAAGCATGACTTCCTTTCAACTGTATGGTATATGTTACATTGCATTTAGGAACTTTCGGGTAATTGAACAAGTGTCAATAATTACAGATTTCTGTAGTTGTATATATAAGTTTGGATGTAGCTGTATTGCATTGATGTACTGGTGGATATTGTGTGGTATGACTCCTGTAGTTGATAGTATAATTGGTATGTCAGCTTTATCCTGATGCCACATGTCTTTGACTTCCTCAGCCAGTTGGATGTATTTTTCAATTTCTTCTCCTGTTTTCTTCTGTATACTAGTTGTATTGGGTATGGATATTTCGATTAGTTGTGTTAATTTCTTCTTTTTATTTGTGAGTATGATGTCAGGTTTGTTATGTGGTGGTGTTTTATCTGTTATAATGGTTCTGTTCCAGTATAATTTGTATTCATCGTTCTCCAGTACATTTTGTGGTGCATACCTGTATGTGGGAACATGTTGTTTTATAAGTTTATGTTGTAAGGCAAGCTGTTGATGTATTGTTTTTGCTACATTGTCATGTCTTGTGGGGTATTCTGTATTTGCTAGTATTGTACATCCGCTTGTGATGTGATCTACTGTTTCTATTTGTTGTTTGCAAAGTCTGCATTTATCTGTTGTGGTATTGGGATGTTTAATAATATGCTTGCTGTAATATCTGGTGTTTATTGTTTGATCCTGTATTGCAATCACGAATCCTTCAGTCTCATTGTATATATTGCCTTTTCTTAGCCATGTGTTGGATGCGTCTTGATTGATGTGTGGCCGTGTTAGATGATACAGGTGCTTGCCATGTAGTGTTTTCTTTCTCCAATTTACTTTCTTCGTATCTGTTGATGTTATGTGATCTAAAGGGTTGTAGAAGTGGTTATGAAATTGCAGTGGTGTAGCCGATGTCTTTATATGAGTGGTTGCTTTGTGTATTTTGCTAGTTTCTGCTCGTTCTAGAAAGAATTTTCTTAAATTGTCTACCTGCCCATAATGTAGGTTTTTTATGTCAATAAATCCCCTTCCTCTTTCCTTTCTGCTTAATGTGAATCTTTCTGTTGTTGAATGTATGTGATGTATTCTATATTTGTGGCATTGTGATCGTGTAAGTGTATTGAGTGCTTCTAGGTCTGTGTTACTCCATTTCACTACTCCAAATGAGTAGGTCAATATTGGTATAGCATAAGTATTTATAGCTTTTGTCTTGTTTCTTGCTGTCAATTCTGTTTTCAGTATTTTTGTTAGTCTTTGTCTATATTTTTCTTTTAGTTCTTCTTTAATATTTGTATTATCTATTCCTATTTTTTGTCTGTATCCTAGTTATTTATAGGCATGTGTTTTTTCCATCGCTTCTATGCAGTCGCTGTGGTTATCCAATATGTAATATTCTTGTTTAGTGTATTTTCCTTGACTATGCTATTTTTCTTACATTTGTCTGTTCCAAAAGCCATATTTATATCATTGCTGAATACTTCTGTTATCTTTAGTAATTGGTTGAGTTGTTGATTTGTTGCTGCCAGTAGTTTTAGATCATCCATGTATAGCAGATGTGTGATTTTGTGTGGGTATGTTCCAGTAATATTGTATCCATAATTTGTATTACTTAGCATGTTGGATAGTAGGTTCAGAGCAAGGCAGAACCAGAAAGGACTTAATGAGTCTCCTTGGTATATTCCTTGCTTGATCTGTATTGGCTGTGATGTGATATTATTTGAATTTGTTTGGATATTAAGTGTGGTTTTCCAATTTTTCATTACTATGTTTAGGAACTGTATCAATTTAGGATCTACTTTGTATATTTCCAATATTTGTAGTAACCATGAGTGGGGTACACTATCAAAAGCTTTTTGGTAATCAATGTATGCATAGTGCAGCGACCTTTGTTTAGTTTTAGCTTGATATGTCACCTCTGCATCTATTATCAGTTGCTCTTTACATCCTCATGCTCCTTTGCAACAGCCCTTTTGTTCTTCATTTATAATTTTGTTCTGTGTTGTATGTGTTATTAATTTCTGTGTAATGACTGAAGTTAATATTTTGTATATTGTTGGTAGGCATGTTATGGGGTGATATTTAGCTGGGTTTGCTGTGTCTGCTTGATCTTTAGGTTTCAGATAAGTTATTCCATGTGTAAGTGTATCAGGGAATGTGTATGGGTCTGCAATGTAACTGTTAAATAATTTAGTTAGATGTGCATGTGTTGAGGTGAATTTCTTTAGCCAGAAATTTGCTATTTTATCTTTTCCTGGGGCTTTCCAATTGTGAGTAGAATTAATTGCTTGGGTGACTTCATGTTGCAAAATTATCACTTCAGGCATTTGTGTTATCATCTTGTATCTGTTTCTGCTTGTATCCACCGTGCATGCCTGTTAAGTTGTACTGGGTTTGACCATATGTTGCTCCAGAAGTGTTCCTTGTCTGTTATGTTTGGTGGATTGTCTACTTTAATGTGTGTGTTATCTATTGTCTGGTAAAATTTCTTTTGGTTTGTGTTGAATGTTTGGTTTTGTTTCCTTCTATTTTCACTTTTTCTGTATCTTCTAAGTCGTTTGGCCAATGCTTGTAATTTCTGCTTCTTTTCATCTAATTGCTCTATCAGTTCTTGTTGTGAGATTTTACCTAATCTTTTTCGTTTTTTCTTTCTGACATTTCATTTCTTATAAATTGTGTTAGCTGTCCGATGTCTTTTCTCAGTTTTTCTATTCTGATCTATAGCCTGTGTTGCCATGCTGGTTTTGTGGGTTTCTTCTGTGTGTTGGTTGGTTCTGATCTCTGCCTAGTGTGTATATTTAGTGTAGTGAGTGCTCCTATATAAACCTGTAGTTGTAACTCTTCCATAGTTGTGTTTTCATTTATTGTGTTGTGTATGATTGTGTTGATAGTTTTTATTGTTTCGACTTGTGGGTTATTTGGCGGTCTATGCAAGAATGGTCTAATGTCTGTATTTGTGTCTTTGTATTCTATATATGCAAGCTGAAATTTTTCTTCTATATCTAACATGTGTGTCACTTCGTGTTCTATTTGTGCTTGTTCTGGTGGCTGTCTTAAGATTTTGTTTTCCTCTGACTGTTTAATTGATGTGTGTTGTTCTTTGTTTGTTTGCTCTAGGATGTTTGAGTCCATTACTGTATTTTCTTCTTCTTCTGATTGCACATTATTTTGTTCCAGTATTTGTTGTACTTGTTGTTTGATGTTTTCTAATTCTGACTGGGGTATCCTGTTATTTTTGATTATTACACAGATCTGATCAGCTAGTCATTGTTCTGTTAAAAATTTTAATTCTGGGTATCTGGTAATAAATATTGTGTATACTTGTGATCTGTATCCAGTTGTGTTGGTTCCTAGGTTTGTTGCTTGGTAATAACAGAACATGAGGTGTTGATTAACTTCATCTGACCATCTTATCCTCTGTCTTTGTTTTCCTTCTAGGGTGGTTGCAGGAAGCATATCCTGCAAAACACCTCTATTTGGATTTGAATCATTTTCCAGTTGGCTAGCAGTGTCATTACCATTGTGGGCGGGCATAGGGTTCAAGCGTCGTCCCCGACCAGGAAGGCGCCTGTCCGAGGCTTCTTTAGTTCTGTCCTGAACCAACTAATCACACTAAAAGGGGGGTTAGCCCTATTAGTGGTTTGTTCTTTTCGTCGCCTTTTACGACTAGCAGAACATACCGGAGGCCTATTCTTTTCCCGGGCCTCCACGGGAATTATTATTATTATTATTAGTACCACCATTATTATTGCCACCATTGTCGTCTATTCTAATTTCTTTAGTTGGCCACCTAAGGACTAAAATAAGCATATAACCTTTATGACAGCTGTTGTCATTTATTATTTTTCTTTCTACAGGCTAGTTGTTATTCATCAGCTGGCTATGTCTTATGTCTGCGTGTGCATTATTACTCTGTAATCCACCTTACAATGTGTTGCAGAGGGTATTTTATGACCACTGTCTCTTCCACCTTTTCTATTATGGAGTGCAGTCAAATTAAGTCAGTAGATACTGAGGGAGTTAGTTTCGGGAATGAGGCATTAAAGTAATAGACAAGTTCCACTATTTGGACAGCAAAATAACTGACAGTGGTGAAAGTAGAGGGGATATAAAATATGGACTGGCAATAGCAAGAGAAGAACTGTGGTGGTAAATCTCCATGCGAGCTTGAATCTCTCTGCTTTTGCCTTCATGGTGTTTCTGTGAGAGATGTAGGCAAAAGCAGTTGGTTGACTCGTATTAGAACGTCAGTTCTTGAACTTTAACGGTAAAACACACAGTGATGCAGAATCTACCTTGCACGTTTGCCACTGGGGTTGGCAGAGCATCCCCTCGATGTTTTGATGCTTATTAAATAAGGCTGTAAGAAAATGCACTGCTCTTCTTAGGATCTTCTTATTTCCTCTATCAAGCCTTTCTGGTATGGATCCCGGACTGATGGGCAATATTAAAGTATCGGTGCAATGAGGGTTTTGAAAGCTACCTCCTTCGTGGATGGACTGCACTTTCTGTGGGTTCTCCCAATGGATATCTGCCTTGCTTGGAATTAGTTTTTTTGTATTTGTTCCACTTTAAATAGCTGTGCATGCATCATCATATATTTAGTGGGTGTGACTGTTTTTAGTGATTGCACAGCAATTTTCTAATCGTACAATAACGGATATTTTAGTCCATTTATGTGTCATATGTTATATTTGTTTATGTTGAGGATCAACTGTCAATCTCTGCATCAAGTGTCAACCCTTTGCAGATCTTCCTGTGTTGTACTAAAATTTTGTACTGTTGGGACTTCTGTGCTAAAAAGCATTCAAGTTTCAGCAGCTCTTGCATTGTGTATAGATGTTGACTATTTGTTGACGTTTGTCATAGCACGAGATAGTATATGCAAACAAAGAAAATTACTGGATCTGTTTTATTTTGGCAGAAAATAGATTGTTTACACTGGTTTTTAATATGGAGAGTGCCAGAATAACTTTTACTGTGCTGGCTGTTATGATTTTTAAGGTTGGTTACTGATTTTTGTATTTATTTGGTGACTGGAAAAAAAACTAAATGTGCTGACACTGACTTGTAGCATAGCCTGAGTACTAGATTAGTTTGGAATGTAATAATTTGCTGGAGCATTGGTGGAGTCAGTGAATTTCAGTACGGAAATAAGTTTGCCAAAATTGATTGATGTGTACTGTAGCCCTAAACCATATTTGCCAAAAATTGACATGCAAACGTTCGTTGTATTTTATCACTTTTTAAAGCATAGTCAGATTTGGTTAGGCCTACATGAAACATTTAAGAATTATTTACTTGTGCCTATAATTCCTCTCATTGGTTACATTGCAATAAAAAGATCGATCTTAGTTATTTTACAATGCTTCTATCCTTGGAGGCGTATTATATGGATGGTAGAAATTCCATTCTGTACTCCGCACACATTCTCCTGTAAAAGAAGGGAGAAAAGGTGAATTCATCACGTGGATGTATTTACAGCATGACATCACAAAACAACCAAAAGCTGCTGTAATGTGTGTGTATTTACAGAAATTCAGTTTTCATTTAGTGACTATCTCTAAATTGTGTGCACAATAACAAAGATGTATAAAAAATAGCTTTGTGGAACTAATTCTGGTGAACTATTGTGTGTAGCAGATACTTACGGGTGTCACTATAGCATGGTAAAAGGAGGTTCCGTGGCATAAAATACATAATGGTTATAGTTATCTAAATGGTACGGCTAAAAATACAATAAGCATAAATATATTAAAAACAATAGTATACATATGAAGACAGATTTTAGATGTACACAAAAGTCACATCACATATGCATGTTTCCAGTATTTCATAAGTTTTATTTGCTAAAATTTTGGTGAGACAGTATGCTGAACATTGCAGTGCACTGTCAGTTTGTGCATTTGTGCATTTAGTGACTAATGGAAAATGCATATAATTATAATTGATGCATGTATAGTGGCAGGTAACTATAACATGTATACTGTGTTTTTAATGTCTTTAAACATTTTGTATTTTCACCTAAATCATAGATGCTGTAAGTAATAATAATTGTGTACTTGATGCTGTGGAACCTTCCTTTAACGTGATATAATGATACCCATGAGTATCTGCTATATACAATAGTTCAGGTTAACTATTTTGGAATATGCTTTTCTTATACATTTTTCTTATGTAAGCGACTTAAAGATGGGCACATGACTGATACTAGTTACCCATTAAAAAAAATACACATTACAGCAGCTTTCGGTGATTTTGCAATTCTGTTCTTAAAACGAATTCATTTTCTTTAAAATTAGTAATTAACCATCTGCAGGGAAATTTGCCAATTCTTGTTTTAATTTACAGTCTTTTTCAATGCGTGTAATGCTCTGATTGTATCATCCTTAAAAAATTCCATGTTACGTGTATAAAACACTTGTAACCTCTTCTCTCCTTTCTTTTTAATTTTATCGTTGTTGCCTTCAATTTTTTTTACAGGAGGTATTTCGTTGATGAATCTGCACTGACTGATCATTTCCGGACGAAAGTTCACAAGCGTAGGCTGAAAGCTCTTGAACTGGAGCCATACACCGTAGAAGAATCGGAGAGAGCTGCTGGCAAAGGCCAGTACCAACCTCCCAAGAGAAGGAAGATTGAAACACAGAGTACAGGAGATGATACCTATGTTGAATCTGGTGACAGAATGACTGATTAAAATAGTCATTTCTGTAAACACTTTAGAAAAATAATCGAAAATGATATTTGCCTCCCACTTAATGAAATCTGTATGTGGATTCAGTATGTTATTACGAACATACTGCAGCTCAACTTTATTTGTTACAGGTAATAAAGCACATAAAACTGCATCAGTTCTGATTCCACATCTTGATTGTGAGGAAAGGTTTCAGGGTTTAGAAAAGCTGAAGAGAAATGTTATGTTACGCAAACTTGATCTTGATGTTGATAATGTCCATCAGTTGTGGGAAAAATTAAGATCTATTGAGCAGACAAAAGAGTGTATGGAACAGAAACGCATAGAAATAGCCAGTATAACAAAAGCCTTAAAGAAAAACAACAATTTCCAGGAAATAGAGAAGCTCAAAGTGCAAGGTAGGTCATTAAGAGATGATATTAAAAAAGTAACTAAGAAATTTTGGGAAATGCAGGAAAAAGCGATTGGGCAGTTTTTGTCATTGCCAAATGATTTAGACCCTGATACACCCGAAACTGAAGAAAAAGTTTTGTATGAATTTGGTAATGTACCTCAGGACCCCTCAGAATGCCACACTGTGATAGGAAACAAACAAGATTTGGTGAGGTATTTTAGTCCAGTTTGTTACTATTTAACTGGAGCTGCAGCAGTTTATGAATTAAAATTGCTCCAGCACTTTGCTGATTCACTTCACGTAGCAGAATTTGCGGAGACATGTAATTCTGACTTTGTAAGGAGCATAGTAGTTGAAGGATGTGGAATGAAGCACATTAATTCAGTATCAGTGTTCACTATAGAACACAGTGACACGGGTGTATCAGATATCAATAATAGGCTTCACTTAGTCGGAGGTGCTTCTTTGCCTGCATACTGTGCTTGTCATGCAAAGACCATTGTCACAGGTTCTCTTCCAATTAGGTATTTTACAATAGGTCGACAATATAGTCCCATACAAAGTAAAAGTTTGCCAGGATTATTTCATACTTGCCAGGCATCATGTGTGGAATTGTTTGTGTTAACTTCAGACACACTGAAAGAACTGAAAGCAGAATTCCATCGGACATTAAAAGCTGTTACAGGCATATACAGGAGTCTGGGAGTACCCTTCAGAATTGTGCTTTTCCCTGCCAACTCACTCAAGCAATGGGAAAGTTTAAGAGCAAGCATTCAGATGTTTTCTGTACACAATAAGTCTTTCATTGAAGTTGGATATCTTTCATTGTGTAATAATTACATAAGCAAACGTTTGCTTATGTATTATGAAACACCAGAGAAGGATAAAAAATTTGTGCAGGTATTGTCAGGAACTGTGCTATCTGTGCCAAAGTTTCTAGGCTGTGTATTAGAAAATGGACATTTTTCAGACTTGAATATTTAATTTAGACTGCGGAAATGTGTTTTTGGCTAGTAATGTATGTAGCTGTTACTGTTATTACGTGTAAATGAAAATCTTTTCAGAATAAAATGATAAAGTCCTTTTTTATATTACTTGTTCAATTAATACGTTTTATTCATCATAGCATTACTGAAAACTATACCTTCCCTCTGAGGAATTATATTCTGTGCAACTGTAATTTGTCAGAAACAACTTAAAGATGTTGCTAACTGTATAGATCAAATCTACACCAATTTACATAATAGAGTTGATGCAATACATTGTAACTCCTCTCATCACCTTTTCCAAACAATTGAAACACTAATTGTGTATGATTCACTCAGTATGCATGAGATGAGGGAAGATACATACAGGGTGTATCATAATTAATGGTGTAAATGAATACAGTTGAATATAATAGAGGGAAACATTCCACGTGGGAAAAATATATCTAAAAACAAAGATGATGAGACTTACCAAACAAAAGCGCTGGCAGGTCAATAGACACACAAACAAACACAAACATACACACAAAATTCAAGCTTTCGCAACAAACGGTTGCTTCGTCAGGAAAGAGGGAAGGAGAGGGAAAGACGAGAGGATGTGGGTTTTAAGGGAGAGGGTAAGGAGTCATTCCAATCCCCGGAGCGGAAAGACTTACCTTAGGGGGAAAAAAGGACAGGTATACACTCGCTCACACACACACACACACACACACACACACACACACACATCCATCCGCACATACACAGACACAAGCACTGTCTCCTGTGTGCGAGTGTATACCTGTCCTTTTTTCCCCCTAAGGTAAGTCTTTCCGCTCCCGGGATTGGAATGACTCCTTACCCTCTCCCTTAAAACCCACATCCTTTCGTCTTTCCCTCTCCTTCCCTCTTTCCTGACGAAGCAACCGTTTGTTGCGAAAGCTTGAATTTTGTGTGTATGTTTGTGTTTGTTTGTGTGTCTATCGACCTGCCAGCGCTTTTGTTTGGTAAGTCTCATCATCTTTGTTTTTGAATACAGTTGAAAGTACACGATACTAGAAGCAAAAAAAGTCTCAGTAAATGTAGGGTCGAAAATGCACACCTTAAAGAGCTACACGCAGTTTTTCATCTTTGATACTGTGAAACAAATCTCTTCTACTGCAAGTTCTTTGCTTTCCATATTTTAGGAAGTGGTAGTATGGACCAAAATAAAAAAAAAAAGTCCAGCAAACATGTGCTCTTAAACGCATACCTTAAAAGTTATGAGCACGTGATCATTAGAAGAGTTGCGTTTCAAAGTAGGAAGGATGAACAAGTGCTCGTAGCTCTTAAGGAATGGATTTTAGAGCACGTTTACGGGACCTTTTTTTTTTTTTGTCTATAGTACCAGTTCCCAAAATATGGAAAGCAAAGAACGTGAAGTAGAAGAGATTGTTTAACAGTATCGAAGATGGAATGATTGCTCATAGCTCTTGAGGTATGCATTTTCGACCCTATGTTTACTGAGACTTTTTTGCTTCTAGTTTTGTGTGCTTTCAACTGTATGCGTTTACACCATTAATTATGATACACCCTGTATAAGTGAAATATCTTTAGAGAACTGGTTAATAACCAAAAGTCCCCCACTGCAGTCTGAGACTTGGAATGATGTGTTTGGTGCTGAAAAATTTGGAGAGAAATGGAATAACTTCAAATCCTTCAGCTATTTCAATGTAACATGTCCTATTACTTTCAAAAGAAAAAAAAAAAAGTTAGAAACTGTAAGACTGGCACATGAAGTGAAACAAGTGGAGGAGTGATCTTGTCAATGCAATATTAATGAAATTAGATGGCAAAGGCAGGGTGACATGTTTGTATCAGATGCAGGCAATATATCCAGAAACAGTTTCTCATGAGCTGGTACTTACTAAACTGGATTATAGAATATCACGATGCACAAACTGAACACAAAGACAACTCCTTCATAGCTTGGTCAGTCCTGGGACCCAAGCACAAAGTTTTTTTCCCTCCATATAATGCTGTTCTGTGGCTTTCAGAAAGAAGCCACAAGGGCAAGTGACATTGGAATTGGTATATATCTAATAATTCATCAAAACATTCAATCAGTATAAAATAAAATACAGCAGTTTAAAGTTGAACTCAAATCTTTAAACTACACAGCAATTTGAATCAGCACACAGCTTTGCAGATAAACAGAAACCCTGATATGACAAAGCAAACTATTATTGTAGGACACCCATAAAGGGGGGAAAATCTTGTGTATCATATCAAGAAGAGAACACAGTTTAAACTCGCATGTACCTTACGACACTTTGCAATGAGAAATGCTTTGAAATATCAACAGCTCTTTGTGAGTCTATTTACCTAATGCAAATAGACAGAAACTTTTTAGTAAACTGAGGTCGCAGACAAAGTTTTAGTGCCCAAGTACAAGATAATCTTAAGTGGAGACATAAATGTAAATACAAATACCGTGCATAAAACAAATAACATTCCCATTCTGCACAGCTTTGATATGTTTCAGATGGTCAACAGTGCAACAATGGCAACAAAAACCTCAGCATTAGTAATCAATCATGTTACGGATATAGACAAGGAAACTGTATTGTAGATGTAAAATATCTTGGACATTCTTGATAATTCCTGCCCATTAAGGAAAGTAAAAGCTGCCTAGAAGTCCACCAGACTGCACGTCTACAAAAGACCTTTTCAAAACCCCAAAATTCAAGAATTTTCTACCGTATTGTTAATCTAAACTGATGGAGTGTATACGGAAAAGAATGAGGAGGATAAGAAAGTCCTCAAAGACCTTGAAATGTTTCAGTTCCTTAAAAAAATCTCATAGTGAGTCAGAATTCCTAAACTGTTACCAAAGCTATAAAAAGGTTTACAGGATGGAGTTGCTTATAGAAAAAAGAAGTAGTAAGCAAATGACAAAGCAATACTTAAACACACTGGCTGCCGCACATAGTGATGGGTTTTTCAATGCCAGACCATGGTGTCAGGCATGAGGCTCTGCTGTGGGTGCCGCTGGCCACGTGACATCAGGCATAAGGTTCTGCTGTGTCCACTGGTGGCCTTTTGACAGTCAGTATGTTAATGCTGAAAGTAAAGCACAGCAGTCCGGAAGGTTCGTAAAATAAGAAAACAGAGGTTGGTCGAGAAGTGATCCATGGAAAATAGAAAATGATGTGAATTAATATTTTTCAGGTTAGGTAGATAAATTACAAAAAGTTCCTAAAATCAGAGGTTCTAATAAAAAAAATTGGTAACAAGTTCAATGATGATGATACCCACCACAGAATATGCAGACAGGAAAACTGTACAAAAATTAAAAAAATAAGTACTCAGCAGATATAGATGAAGCACTGTACTTAAAGAATGTACAGGGTGTATGGAACATTTCTCCCTTTTTTATTAACAGAGCCGTGGAGGTTTGATGCTTCGTGGAAACATTACCACTTTACATCAACAGGTGGTGCTAGCTGTATGAACTTCATGTTAGTTTGTATTACGTGATGAATCATAGTGAACAGATTCTCACTGCTAGCAAGTGTTGTTGTGGTAGTGCACATCTTTTAAACATGTCATCTTCAAAAATTTAATGCACTGTTACTTGGTTCATTAGTGAAAATATGCCATTCAATCATTTTTTTTTACATATTCTTATGTTTTCACCTAACGAAAGAAAAGAAAAATAATTATAGTCTCTAAATTTTAACAAGGATGATAAAAAAAAGACAGTTTTGTAAAATTTTACTTTCCTTCAATTTGAAGGGTTTATCTATCAATTAAATTCATTTGTATTCTATAGGCTCTGAAGTAGACAACATTCCATTAGAACTACTGATAGCCTTGGGAGAGCCCATCCTAACAAAACTCTACCAACTGGTGAGCAAGATGTATGAGAGGTGCAAAATACCTTCAGACTTCAGGAAGAATATAATAATTCTAATCCCAAAGAACGCAGGTGTTGACAGATGTGATAATTACCAAAGTATCAGTTCAATAAGTCACAGCTGCAAAATACTAACATGAATTCTTTACAGGCTGACCTCGGGGAAGATCAGTATGGATTCCATAGAAATGTTGGAACACGTGAGGTAACACTGAGCCTAAGACTTACTTAAAAGACAGGGTTGTAGCCTATCCCCGATGTTATTCAATCTGTATATTGAGCAAGCAGTAAAAAAAAACAAAATAAAAATTCTGAGTAGGAATTAAAATCCATGGAGAAGTAAAAACTCTGAGGTTTGCTGATAACATTGTAATTCTGTCAGAGACAGCAAAGGACCTGGAAGAGCAGCTGAACGGAATGGACAGTGTCTTGAAAGGAGGATATAAGATGAACATCAACAAAAGCAAAATGAGGATAATGGAATGTATTCAAATTAAATCAGGTGATGTCCAAATTAAATCAGGTGATGCTGAGGGAATTAGATTAGTAAATCAGACACTTTAAGTGCTAAATGAGTTAGCTATTTGGGGAGAAAAATAACTGATGGCCAAAGTAAGGAGGATATAAACTGTAGACTGGCAATGGCAAGGAGAGCATTTGTGAAGAAAAGAAATTTGTTAATGTCGAGTAGAGATTTAAGTGTTAGGAAGTTTTTTCCGAAGGTATCGGTATGGAGTGTGGCCATGTATGGAACTGAAACATGGATGATAAATAGTTTAGACAAGAAGAGAATAGAAGCTTTCGGAATGTGGTGCTACAGAAGAATGCTGAAGATTTGACTGGTAGATTATGTAACTAATGAGGAGGTATTGAATAGAATCGGGGAGAAGAGAAATTTGTGTCACAACTTGACCAGAAGAAGGGATCAGTTGGTAGGATATGTTCTGAGGCATCAAGGGATCAGCAATTTAGTATTGGAGGGCAGTGTGGAGGGTAAAAATTGTAGAGGGAGACCAAGAGGTGAATACACTAAGCAGATTCAGAAGGATGTAGGCTGCAGTAGGTACTGGGAGATGAAGATGCTTGCACAGGATAGAATAGCATGGAGAGCTGCATCAAACCAGTCCGTGGACTGAAGACCACCACAACAACATGTATTCTGCTCTTTGTGTTTTTCATCTTTCTTATGGCTGTCATTAGGAAATGGGACCAATATCTGATCATGTTAATCCCCAGGTTCAAGGCCTCTGTGGCAATGGAATGTCAACACCAAAATTCCTCAATCATTGGGCATTGACCCAAAAACAGTTTCATTTTGGGTTAAGAGAGGCAATGGTAATGGTAGCAACAGCAGCAGAGTTGGACAAGCAACAAAACTCTCACAAAATGGTAAAAACAAACACAGACATTTGGTAAAGGATGAAATTGGCACCAGGACTTGAGCAGTTGCCAAATGTCTGAATTTCTCAGATGACTACCAGAAAAGACGGAAAACACCAGTATGATAACTGTAAATGTCCTCATTTGTAGACAATACTGGGGAGAACATGCACGTGTCCAACCAATAAAATCCATGCTGCGAGGGGGAGGGAAGGGGTATTCAGACATTCTGTGAAAGAGTAATATCTGACGCTTTTTGCGATTCTGACCCTGAAGGAAAGAAGAAAAGGAATGCGCATTTTGCTTACAGACAATTCTCCAGTAGGTTGTCATTCAAAGCCCAACAATCAAAATGCAGAGTCTGTTTAGGTGAAACAAAGAAAATTTCCCGTGTTCACAGACCATAGCAAGGATTGAAGATGATTGTCAGTGGTAGGTTCTGTGACGATGGAAAAATTGAACTGCATATGGTCGATGCAAAAACTGGGAAAGAATTGTTTTTTACCATCACCATTCTCAAAAATAAAAAAATCTATTTTGAAAGACAAGCTAATGAATTACTTGAATAAATATAACATTCTCAGGGAAGTACAGTGTGGCTTCCAGAGTAGAAGTACAGAATCAATCTTGTAGAGTTTACAAAAATTGCACTAGACAAGAAAGTGTGTGTCACAGGTATCTCTTTAGATCTGTCAAAAGTCTTTCATACTCTTGACCACAAAAAAAAAACACACGCACACACACACACACACACACACACACACACACACACACACACACACACACACACACACTACCTTAAGAAATAAGAGGAACTGCGATATTTTTCTAGGAAGCAAAATTCTTAACGAAACATTTATCAGAGGCAAAGTATACTCATATAAACATAGGAGTCCCTCAGGGCAGCATATTAGGACTTCTGTTTTTTTTTTGGTACATCAATGGCTTTCCTGACATCAAAGAATGGGAACTCTAGAATGGAGTAACACCACCACCATCTGATAATTGCAAGTAATCATAATTATTAACATAAATTGACTTCAAAAACAGCAAGAAATTTAACTGGAACATCAGTGAGAGGCAGTAACACTGAATGGAAATGAACAGTGAAATAAAATTTTAAAAGATACTTATCTGTGGGAGTACTTAAATAATGCCAGGGTTTTTGTGTGTAAAATAACCACACAGCTTTGTAAACACGTTCTTGTAGTTATTTATTCTATTAACACGGGGTTGTAATAAGACTTTTTATAGTTTCTCTAATAGGAATCAGTTTCAAATCCAAATGAGCATTAAAACAGTCTATAACTTTCAAGAGCTCACAAAAACTCTGTCTATGACTAACTTGGCATAACGTCAGCTTGATATCGTAACTTAACTTTCCAGATAGGGAAAAACATTGTAATTACAGATAAAACACCAGATCCTCGCAGAGAAAGCAAATATAAGGTAAGTCTTTCCGCTCCCGGGATTGGAATGACTCCTTACCCTCTCCCTTATAACCCACATCCTTTCGTCTTTCCCTCTCCTTCCCTCTTTCCTGATGAGGCAACAGTTTGTTGCGAAAGCGTGAATTTCATGTGTATGTTTGTGTGTCTATCGACCTGCCAGCACTTTCGTTCGGTAAGTCACATCATCTGTGTTTTTAGATATATTTTTCCCACGTGGAATGTTTCCTTCTATTATATTCAAATATTTGATTAAGATGACATATCTGATATCATTTTGTAAATGTTCTGTGGGTGAATGGACTGATAATTGACTGTGGATTCTGTGTGTAGCCAATATTAATGTACTAATGTAGTGCTGGAGCAAAACTAAGCAGTGACTATTGTTGAGACCCAGGGTAATTTCACATTTGATAGATTAGACTATATTGCTTTCTTAACATTAAATTTTATAGTATTTAGAATTATCATAGATTTTTAAGAATTATATACTGATGAGTCAAAGCAATGTGTCACCTTGTTCTTTTCAAACTTTTCTCTTGATCATGGTTGGTTGGTTTGTTTGGGGAAGGAGACCAGACAGCGAGGTCATCGGTCTCGTCGGATCAGGGAAGGACGGGGAAGGAAGTCGGCCGTGCCCTTTGAAAGGAACCATCCCGGCATTTGCTTGGAGCGATTTAGGGAAGTCACGGAAAACCTAAATCAGGATGGCCGGACGCGGGATTGAACCGTCGTCCTCCCGAATGCGAGTCCAGTGTCTAACCACTGCGCCACCTCGCTCGGTCTCTTGATCATGTCCTCAGAATCAAGCTTACCAATGAATTCAGAATATTTGTTGCTGGACTTGCACTATTCTGAGGAGTGAATTCTAATTAGGGTCTGACTTCCTCATCTGTTCAGATTCCTTAATGTTCTGCAAATGATCAGCATTTATATCCAAAAAATAAAATAGTCATTATTATGAAAGATGCCCTTCTCCAGTTGCAAAATCACAGGAAGGAGACATCATTATGCTGTGTGTCATTACCAAGGAGGCTTGTTAATGTGCTATCTCTGTGTGCTGCAATGTTGTTGTTGTTGAGGTGTTGTGCATCTATGATGGTGGTTCCCAACCTTTCCGAACCCACTACCCCTGACTGCAATTGGACATTAGCTGGCAGCCCCTCCCCCCTCCCCTCCCCCCCCCCCCTCAAATTCCCACCACAATCATCAGCTTTACAGCCAAACTAAACTTTAAAATGGAAAATAATTTTCTTTGAAAAATGACATAGGATAAATGATAGCGTTGCATCCCCATTTAAAACTAACTAATTAAAATGTGTGCACTATGCTTAGGGCTACTGTTTGTATGTCATTTGACTGCTCGACTCCATACTTCTGAACTACCAGAAATTGGAAGACTATGCTGACAATGCTTTGTCTGGTTACTGGCACCAGTATGGCCACTAGTGACTTTCTAGGTCACTTGGAGGCAGTTTATGCACTGACAGTTGGCGATGAGCACACGGGGCGGCCACATTATCTATTATCACAGTTACTGATTTCGTAGCTGATTTTCTACTTGAATGAATAGTGCAGCCCAAGACTTATATTTATGGCTGATTGTGTAATGGACAGATAGTATGAACTTAGTCATCAATAAATAAATGTTATTCTTTTACAACGCAAGAAAGTTTTCAAAAAGGTATGGAATAATAATAATACAGTGTGGGCCCTACAGCAGTATTGTAACCATTACATAGTTACTCTTGTGGTGTGCTGTCAATTAGTTCATTTAGTGTTGCCAATTGAATAATGAAGTAACTTCTGATCTATGGTGGGAACTACCTACAACTTGGAGAAGGCATTTTCTTTAGATACGGTGTGTGTGTGTGTGTGTGTGTGTGTGTGTGTGTGTGTGTGTGTGTGTGTGTGTGTGTGTGTGTTATTAATGCTAGTATTTTTGTGTGTGTGTGTTATTAATGCTAGTATTTTTTTAATATTGGGAATTTATGTAATCAGTAGTATGTTTTTATGAAATACTGATAAGAGTAATGATCTTTGAAAAATAATTTTTTTGCATGGCCAAAAACTTTTTGTTTTTACCCGATCAATAAATTACCAGGAGATAATTACTCCCAGGTTGAGAACCACTGGTCTATGAGATAAAGGAGTGGGTGGATATGGTGGTTAACAAGCTGTGTTTAATAAATAAAACCAACTTTAATCCTCTAATGCTCCTTCTCCCAGACACACAAGTGTGTTGAAATGATTGTGATAAGTCTCTGCATGGGATCCAACACTATAACACATGGCTTCCTTCTTTGATGTTAGGACTCGTCAATCTGTAGTGCTTACGGTTTACAGCCACATACAATGGCATGCCACAGTGCAGCCAGTTTCAGATATCTACTCTATTTTAAATGACATTTGAGGTAAATGTTGTAAAATTCTATTTTATTGACTTTCTACAAAAACTATTGTGAAGAATACTATCTGTTGTGAAGCCATTGTATGACTTGATAATGTAGTCCCGAAACATGTTTTGTTAAATAAATCACTTTTTTCATCAACTGGTGGATAATAAACTTCATGCTGATATTGTGAGAAGGTTTTAGTGTGGACTAATGATGCCTGGCTATGCCATTTATCGTGCAAGAGATCTGTTGGTCACAATTTACTGATATCCTGTTTTAGTATTTTGTTATGTTTCTCAAATTTGTACTTTAATAATTCATTTTAATATCACTGCTATTTTACAACTTCAATTTTTTGTGCTTGAGAGGGATTGTGTCTATGAATGGGGAAAAAAAAGTGAGAGATTGATTTCAACTAACATTTTGTGCCACCATTTTTTAAATTTTAAATATTTTAACCACTTTTGTGATATAGCAGGTGCTAATAACTATGCCAAAGACTGCTCTAAATAAAGCACAGGACAACCCAAACAACCAATGTGGAACACTGTGCTTACTTATCATCACATGCCAATGCCTCAAATAGTCGGAAGTGTTGTCACTTGGAACATGGTTTGTCATAAAGAGTATTATGGCCCACAGCACGGTGGTAATGCAGTCCTTGCAGTATCTTCCATGTAGCTGAACATTTTCCCTTTAAATGAGGGAATTTGTTTGGTGTTTTGTACAGTTGGGGGGGGTGAGGGTGGGGGGGAGCAGTATTTTTCCTGAAACATGCCCTCAATTACGATGTATGGCATTGAGGTTATTTGTCCATCAGTTGCCAACAATTCATCTAAAAAGTTGTTCACAGGAAATTCTGTAAAATAGGACTATTTGGACACTCGTAAAGTGTGTTTTTTATGTGGCTCGTTCGATTCTTATTATGAGGATTTAAAAAAAAAAAGTGCTGTGTACCGACCTAACTGGTAATCTAGCTTAGTTCAAATTAAAATTGGAAAATAGTGAAACAAAAAGTAGTAAAAATTGTTTTGGATTTCCAAGTAACCCAGTATTTGGGACTAAGTGAACACTACTTGCTTTATTTTTTATGAAAATGAGTTATAAACTTGAGAGCTTCTCATGTTACCACATAATTAAGTAAAAAGGCACCTGGGCTCACTTTAAGTATTCTCAGAAATTGGTTAATGAACAAACAAAAATAACAAAGAATTATTAAATACACTGGAAATAAATCAAAAGAAAGTTGTCATACACAAATGTCGCATGAACTGAGGAACAACACATTAATAATATGGGGAAACCATTTAGAAAAACTAATACCTAGGAAACATTAAACATAATTCCAAGGTGCATTGAATCTCTGTGTGTGATTTATCGGTATGTAATCTTTTGTCACTATCCTCCGCAATTTCATCATCTGAATGCTCACAATGGAGGCAGTTTTAAGATGTATCAATACTTCGACCGCTGCATGGGCCACAAATTTGCGGCATTTTTCACATTCGATCGAATCAAATTTGCCTCTGTAGTCTTTACAGTTTATACAACAAATACTGCATGTAAGTCTGTCTACAGTTATTTTGTGACTTACACAAACACGGCCTGCATATGCAGAGCTTTGATTATACAAGGATCAGAGTTCTTTTTGGCAGACTTACATGTGGAAGATGCATTTGTTTCTGGTGCTACCATGTTTCCTTGCTTTTGTGTCTTCTTCTCACAACTTCGTTGATGTTCCTTGAATGAGTGTACCAAACTTCTAGCTATTTCCTGACCATCACCATGTAATCCATCAAGAATTCTCTTCAACATCTCAATATGGTTTGGTGGATGCAAAGTGGTAGCTATCAAACTTACTACTAAATGTTTGCTCACAGTTTCAGTAATTTGCATCTACACTTTCATACATTCTCTGAAAGCAACCATACAGTGTGAGGCAGAGGGTACCCTGAATCACAGCTGGTCATTTCCATTCCTGTGCCATTTGTAGGTAGAGTGACTCTGTGCGTCCGTGCCAGCCCTAATTTCTTGTATCTTATCTTTGTGGTTCTTATATAAAATGTATATTGGTGGCAGTAGGATTGTCCTACAGTTAGCTTCAAATGCTAGTTCTAAAAATTTTCTCAGTAGTGTTTCAGCTCCATATAACTTGCATGTTGTTCAAACCTACGAGTAACAAAATCTAACAGCCTGCTTCCGAATTGCTTCCGTATCTTCCTTTAATTTGACCTAGTGCGGGTCCCAAACACTCGAGCAGTACTCAAGATTAGATCACACTAGTGTCCTGTAAGCAATGTCCTTTACAGATGAACCACACTTTTCTTAAAATCCTCCCAATAAATGGAAGCTGACCATTCACCTTCCCCACCGCAATCCTCACATGCTTGTTCAATTTCATATTAGTATGTAACATTACACTTGGATATTTAAACGATGTGAGCGCGTCAACCAGGACACTACTAATGCTGTATCTGAACATTACAGGTTTATTTTTCCTATTCAACTGCATTAACTTTCATTTTTCTCCATTCAAGCTAGCTGCCATTCATCGCACCAACTGGAAATTTTGTCTAAGTCAATTTGTAACCTGTTACAGTCACTCAACTTTGACACCTTCCTATATACCACAGCATCATCAGCAGACAATCGCTGATTGCTGCTAATCCTGTCAGTCAGATAATTTCTGTATATAGAAAATAATAGCGGTCCTGTCACACTTCCATGGGACACTCCTGACAATACCCTTGTCTCCAGTGAACACTCACAATCAAGGAATATATCCTGGGATCAGCTACTTAAGAAGTCTTCGAGCCAGTCACATATCTGGGAACTTGTTCTGTATGCTCGTACCTTTGTTAATAGTCTTCAGTGGGGCTTTGTGTTAAATACTTTTTGGATATCTAGGAATACGGAATATGTACGTCATCCTCCACGTATAGTTATCAGTAGATCACGTGAGGAAAAGGCAAGCTAAGTTTCATAAAAGCGATGCTTTCTAAAACTGTGCTGATTCGTGGACATAAGCTTTTCAGTCTCTAAGAAATTTGTTATATTCGAACTCCGAATATGTTCTAGAATTCTGCAACAAACCAATGTTAAGGTTATTGGTCTGTAATTTTGCGGGTCCAGTTTTTTCCTCTTCTTATATGTAGCTCATAATCTGTTTCA
The DNA here is from genome assembly GCF_021461385.2 of Schistocerca piceifrons. Taxonomy (NCBI): domain Eukaryota; kingdom Metazoa; phylum Arthropoda; class Insecta; order Orthoptera; family Acrididae; genus Schistocerca; species Schistocerca piceifrons. The sequence goes on from NC_060144.1 coordinate 561,631,189, forward strand.
CAAGACAGGTCCCTGTTCTTTTGGAATACGTTGAGGGTACCTATTCTTTATGTATTGGTACAAAATTTCCCTCCATTTCCTTTTCATTGGGGCAAATACTGCAGCACTGATGGCTTGCATTTGGTGGGAATGGAGTGACATAAACTTTGCTATGTCTGCATTCTTCAGTCACTTCAGGAGAAAAGTGAGTAGCAAGATTGTCTCGTAATAATATCACTGTGTCTCTAGGGTCACAAGTGGCTTCAACGTGAGGCAACAAAATTTTGGAGAACCACACTTCGAAGAGATTCACCAACTGCTTGGACTGCTGGCATATTTTATACCAGCTGGTCCAACTTTGGTCCAATTGTCGTACAAATGCTGTAGTTTGTACGCAACCTTAGGAGGAAGTAGATCTCCATTTGTGTTCCTGCATACCACCAAGCTAATTGAAACTTCAGGGTGCTCTTGTGCTCTTTCTGCCTTTTTCGTGTTTCTGGAAACAAGAGTCTTTCTGGACCCAGAGTCATCTCTAAAGTTGATCTTATCACAACTGTAGAAATTTGTACTTTTCACTCCGTGAAGAGCAAGTCCAGTATTATTGAAGAAGTTCAAAATTTTCATTGCAATTGACAAATGTCTGGACTGCTGTTTATTGGATTCTAATGGACAGGTTGTTTCGAGCTGTGAATGAATCAAGGAAATCCGGACCAGATGATATTGTCTTTGGAGACAGGTACTACTATTCCCTGTTTATCAAGGTATTTTTTGACATCCTTCTTCATATCTGTCCGTTCTTCATTTTGCTGAAAACATTTGTATGTCCAACAGGCCCAAGATACTTTCCAAGCAACCTCCTTACAAGCTTTGGCTGAGGAACTTTGAATTTTGCTTTAGCCACCTTCTTTGACATTCCTTCCTTAATAGCATGTATGGCCATTTCCATATCCGCAATAAAAGAAAAAGGATAGATTTTCCTTGCTGTCATTTCGGTCTGAGCTGCTGGAGATGGCAGTCGTGTGTGTGACATGTTCTTGCTTCTGTGAATGAGTGTGTGTGTGTTTTCCTTGCATTGTTGATATTCAAACCTGGAGTTTCCATTGTTTGATTTTTCCATGTCTTCCTTGATGTGGTCTTGACCCAAGCGTTTTTTCATTTCTTCTCACCATTTCTGATGACTAATTATCTGTAACAATGGAAACTATAATTTACTCAACCAAAAAAGTTAATGGAGGCCAAATACTACAAATGAAATTATTATAATGTAGTATACTTATTAACTGATCACACCCAAGTGAGGCATATAAAGAAAAGAGTTCCAGTGGAAGATTTAGATGCAAGTGTGCAACACATGTGACATTTACAAGACAAATATAGTGGACGAAGAATTTAAATGTGTTTCTTGAACACATCTTCCACACAATCATGAGTCAGCCATTTGAGTTACACATCTAGGATTACAATGTTGTGCCAGAAATTTTACACATAGTTCATTACTAAAAATCAGGCAGTAAAAGACACTTACCAAACAATCATACACCAAGGTGACGACAGTCATGGGATAGTGATATTCAAACATATAGATGACGGTAGCATTGCATACACGGGGTATAAAAGGCCAGTGCACTGGGGGAGCAGTCAGTTATGTTCAGGTGATTAATGTGAAAATGTTTCTGACATGGTTGTGGCTGCACGACTGGAATTAACGTGCACTGAATGCAGAATGGTAGTTTAAACTTGATGGTTAGGACATTCCATTTTGGAAAATGTTAGCGAATTCAATGTTGTGAGATCCACAGTGTCAAGAGTATGTCAAAAATACCAAATTTCAGGCATTACCTCTCACCACGGAAAATGCAGTGGCTGACTGCTTTAACCAAACAACCAGGAGCAGAGGTGATTGTGTAGTGTTATCAGTGCTAATAGACTAGCAACACTGTGTGAAATAACTGCAGACATCAATGTGGGACATACATCGAACTTATCAGTTAGGACAGTGCAGCGAAATTTGTCGTTAATGGCTATGGCAGCAGCCAACCGACTGGAGTACCTTTGCTAACAGCACAACGTGGCACACAGCGCCTCTCCTGGGCTTGTGACTGTATCAATTGGACCCTAGATGACAGGAAAACTATGGCCTAAGATGAGTCCCGATTTCATTTGGTAAGAACTAATCGTAAGGTTCAAGTGTGGCACAGACCCCCACAAAGCAATGGATCGAAGTTGTGCACAAGGCACTATGGAGGCTATTTGGGGCTCCATAACGGTGTGCTCTGTGTTTAGATGAATCATTGACTGGAAATATTTATATTCAGCTACCTGGAGACTATTTTCAGCCATTCATGGACTTCATGTTCCCAAACAATGATAGAATTTTTATGGATGACAATGTTTGCGACCGAACCGCCGAATCTTTCCATCAGTAAATGGGGTATGTTCTCAACTGACTCGGTTGTTTTAACTCCTCCACTGACGGAATGACCCGCTTCCTACTTCCGTATGTATAAAGCCAATACGGACTTGTAGCTATCACGCCTTTGCGCTTACTGCTACGTATTTTAACCGTAAATAGCTCAGCCCTAATGGTAAGAGGTAGTAGTGAATTCACGTTATTAATCTTTGAAGACAGCACAGCTGCCACAAGTTCAGCTCACTTTTACTCCACTCCTACCCTCGCCATTGCACCACATTAACTAGGTGCTACATGGACCTTGCTAAATTCACTTGCGTATACAATTTTGACCGTTACTCGCCAGTATTTACCTAATGATTAGTACACTCCTAACCGGACTATTTCCCAAAGAGCTGTGATGATTGAACGGGTTCGATCCACGGCCTACAGTGCCCTACAGTTCACACGGTAACACTGCCTATCTGACCCACTTAACTTGGTAGTGAGCTTATGTATCCAATCACCACTGCTAGCAGCAGTGGGTAATCCTATCAGCACGACGAGAGCAGCAGACTTACCGTCGAATCCTCCTGAAAATACTTATAACTACGGTCGCCAGCTCTGAAGGAGCAAAAGAATAAATCAGTTTTTTGGCTCGTTTCAAAGTGAAACGGCTTGAGTTGAATTTAAACTTAATTCTGAATATTACTATTTCTGATCATTCTAGGTGATTCTACAAAGCAAATACTCTCTCAATTTCTGTGAGTTGGCTTGGTAATTACCACCAAGACAACTTATGCAACTTAGGTTAACAAACTTCTACCCTTCAACTTATTTAATGATTTTGGGATATTACTCTTTGGACAATTGCTATAGAATTAGTTAAGTGACTTTACTTGAAAGGTTACTCAGAAAAATTTAAGTAACTATAAATAGGCGACTCATTCTGGTGTGACCATTGCTCTTTTCAACATTCTTATACGCTAAAGTATTCTACACCCAAAAGAATTGTAAATGAAAGAGGCGATGGTGGCCTCAGTCTGATTTCACTACACTATGTTTGAGGTTACTACACTTTACAATGAACAACATGCGTCGTAATTTTACTCATTACTATATTCTGTCCTCTGCACTTGCATAAAAGAAAACTGGTATTCTCCTTTTACATGTATACAAAGTTCGACTTAACAATTGCCAGCAGTCTTGCCTTGGGTAGACGTGTCGGTGCTGGTGGTGAGATGCATGTGGCTAACGCAGCTCTTCACGCCTCATTCCCTTAATGGCGGCTGGAACTACGAGCTGTAGCACTCGTATAAGCTACTGCACGTCTGCCATAAAATCTGGGCGCAGGAACTCTTACAATCAGCCCCAGTGGCGTAGAGACGGCTTCGACAACCATTCGTCGCGTTCTACTCCACAAACGGCAACGATATTCGCCTCTTCGCTGTTGCACAATCACTTTTGCGTGAGCACAGTTACGCACGTCCGGTCACGTCAACACTCCCCAGGCCATTACATTGTTCAGTCCCTGTGTCTCCAGCTACCTCTAGCTACGCTCGTATCACCAAGAGTGGGGGCGTTCCCCTACCACCTTTTCACCGAAATCATTTAGTATTTAAGAATATTTATATTTATTACCCTGGAGTTCATACCAGTCATAATAATTTACTACTAGCGCTTTATAACATTAAATCATACAGTAATTACTTATAATTACCAAGAAAAAGAATACATTTGACTCTGAGAGCTTAGTGCATTGTCTGACAGGCAGCGCTAATTCCCAGTTTCGCCAATAGATGGCATCAGGGTGCACTCCCTGGCAGTCTCACACCAGCGCGCCCGTTTCCGACGCGCGAGCTCCAAATTACTGTCAGCCCACCATCATTTCAGTTCCGTTACATATTCCATGTCACTGGGCCACAATGGTTCATAATTGATTTGAAGAACATTCTGGAACTTTCGAGCAAATGATTTGCCCACCCAGATCACCTGACATGAATCCCATGAAACATTTATGGGGTGTAACTGAGAGGTCAGTTCGTGCACAAAATCCTGGATCGGCAACACTTTTTCAGTTAGGGACGGCTATAGAGGCAGCATGGCTCAGTGTTTCTGCAGGGGACTTCCAGAGACTTCTTGAGCCCATGCCATGTTGAGCTGCAGCACTGCGCTGGACAAAAGTATGTCTGACACAATATTAGGAGGTCCCCGCTGACTTTTGTCACCTAAGTGTATTAAACTGAGGAATCACAACCACCATAATAGTGGATTTGGTACAGAAATTTGGGATATAAAAGAGGAAACCACATGAAATGCTGATGCAATCTTTGCTCATTATCAGCAGTGTTACAAAGTTGTAAATTTAGCAACTTTTCATCAAGTTCACTTCTTATGATCTGCTTGGGAAATGGCAGTTTCTTGTAGACAAATCATTTGCCTCTGAAAAAGCATCTTGGCTAGTAATGGAAGTCCAGGCATTGAGCCCTAGTGCTTTCTGTCAATTCCATCCACTGCCTGCACTGCTCTGAGGTGGCAGATTGGGTCAGATCAAATGTGTGCCTTTGGTGGTGTGTCTCCTGGCCAGTGGTGGAGGGTGTGAGCACCAAGTCATCATTTTACTTGTCCATTCCATCCACTGGCTGTACTGCTCTCAGCCAGGAATATGCTTACTGAATTTGCACTAAAACCTGATGTCTTCTTTCATTTTCTTCTTGCTTTTTGGCTGACACAAACGTTTTACTTGCACCTCAAAGCAGCTGTTCTTGTGGAGGGGTTCTCACCTGTGCTGTGCTGTGCTGTGCTGTGCTGTGGCTCAGTAGCCAGTCTCTTCTGGCCACAGGTGGCTTGCTTTCTGTACACAAGGGTGATTAGGACAGTATTGCATCGCAGAGTTTGGTCCCAACTTTTAATGATTAGTTACAGGTATGTATGTGTTTGCTTCGTGCAACTGGAATGCTCCAGTGTACCATCCAGATTTTTCTTTCTTGACTTTGTTGATAACTTAATGTTGCATCATGTGTTGTTGAGGTGTTATGGGAACCCCATGAAGGGTTCTCCACAATGCAACTAAAGTGAAGTAGTCTTGCCCATATACGTGCTGCAAGCACTCTGGAAACTGAGTTGCTTTTTCCAAGTGCTGCATATATAACTTTGATTGTTTTGGATCCCATGGTGACCATCTATATGTTTTTAGAACTAATTTCCATAGGGGATTAGAACTAATTTCCAGAGGGGATGCTGTGTTAGCACAGTTCTCTCAAGAACGTTTCTGGCCGAGTGCTCAGGTAGTAAACAGAATAGACTAACAGCAAAAAAGGACTTGATGCCCACACCCTCAATCACTGACTAATAAACATTATTCTGTAGAGATGTGATTGGGCACACCTTGCTTCTTTGACAGAGGACCAAAGGAATCCAGAATGTGTAAAAGATCAGATCTTACAGGAATCCAGCACTCAACATGATAAGTGGTAAACTTGTAGAAATATTATTGCAAAAGTAAGCTGTTTCTCAGCTGATAACCAAAGAAAAGTTCATCAGTGAAACCCTGTAGTCCCATACACAGATTTAGATTCTTTATTGGTCATTCAGCATTATTACATGCAATAGACTTCGTCAGTTCACTTAACCTATTTTACAAAATAAATTTTTACATATTTAAGTTGATATTGGGCGTTTCTAAAAATTCTTCTAATGAATAGAATGGATTAGTTAACAAGAAGTTGTGTACATTTTCTTTAAATAATTTGTCAGGCTTGATTGACACATTCTTAGACAATTTGTTACATATTTTAATTGCCATATATTTATGACTATTGTTAGTTTCAGCTAATCTATTTTGTGGCAACAGCAGAGAAGTACAGGTTCTTGTATAGTAGTCATGCCTTTGATTTGTTACACTTAAATTATGTAGTTCAGCAAGTATATAGTTAACACTGCCACGAATATATAAATTAATAACTGTTAAAATTCTATATTTAATGAACAATGGTTTACAATGTGTTCTATTATCTACCTTAGCCATTACTCTGATTGTTATCTTCTGGATCACCATAATTTCATTTTTTTTCTGCTGTTTCTCCAGGGTATTAACCCATACCTTAAAACAGATTGAAAAAAGGCAAAGTATGTTGTCCTTACGTACTCAAATGTCACACAACACATCAGTCTCTTCAACAAATATATAACTCTTGACAACCTAACCACTATGTGATCAACATGAGAGTTCCATGTTAGACTGTTGTCAACTATGATACCTAAAAACTTTGCCTTTTGTTTTTCTATTTCTGTAGTCTTTGATAGACTGAACCACATATTCTGGCTCTTTTCCTCATTTAACAGTAGACCATTTGCATTAAACCATGATGTTGCATTTTATTTTGCCAATTTCATACCACTTACAAGGTTATCAAATACATGGTTTACAGATTATAAAGTTGTATCATCTGCATACATATACATCTTTACATCTATATTTCCTGGTAAGTCATTTATGTGTACAAGGAAGAGAAATGGGCCCAGTTTAGATCCCTGCGGCACTCTGTATTGAACCTCGAGTGTGTTTGACAGACAACTTCCTGAACTCACCACCTGTTTCCCGTATGATTTGACGAGTTTTAAAATTTTATCACATATTCCATAGTACTCAAGTTTAGAGAGCAAAAGCGAGTGGTCAACACAGTCAAAGGCTTTGCTCAGTTCACATAAGGTTACCTGTGTGTGAGCATGGTCCTCGAATGCTGCTAAAATATCTCAGACTAAGAGCTCTATGGCATGTATGGCTGACCTTCCTTTTCTGTAACCAAACTGTGATGCACTTAACATATCATTTAGTTCTATGTACTCATACATTTGCTGGTATATTATGCCTTCAAAGACTTTTCCTAGTACTGGAATTAGTGAAATTGGTCTGTACTTTGCAGGATCAGATTTGATACCCCTCTTAAAGACTGGAGTCACCTTGGATAGTTTGAGAGGATCAGGAAAAACCCCTTCTATGAGACAGAGGTTTATAGAATATGTTAATGGTGCTGCAATGTAATGTATGATTTCTTTCAATAGTTTGACATTATCTGTACTGTATGAATTTTTCATTTCTTTGACTATTTTAAGAACTTCATGTTGGTGTACCTCTTTAAAGTGTTTCAATGATGATCTTGCCCTATTATGATTTAGGTTTGCACTCTTAGATAATCTATATATGTTACATTGAGTTTACTGATCAACTTTTTGATATTGCCAGCACAGCTTACAAAATATTTGTTGAATGTGTCTCCTGGTATTGGGACTGTTTTGACAAAGTTTCTGACTTCACCTTTGACAGTATTAATTATTGACCAGGCTGTTTTGCATTGGTTTTTACTATTTTTTGAGAGATTTGTGTTGTATCTTTGTTTCTCCAGTTGTAACTCTTTCTTATACAGTTTCTTAGTGGTTTTTTTTCGAGATCCTTAATTTCATTAGAATTATTTATTTTGCCAAGGCGCTTCAACAGCAGTAGTTTATTTTTTAGATTCTCCATTTCTTTAGTGTACCAAAATTTACCCTTTCTTGTTTTATGATATTTCTCTTGAACAAGATGGGCTTTTAAAGTACCTATTAAGTAATTGTGGAATGTTTCATAAACAAAGAAAATTATCAAAAGTGGGTCAAACAGGAATACATAAAGGAGACTAAAGCAGTTCCATTCTTGTGATACCAGAGTAATTTTGTAATTATTTATGCCATTGAACTAGTTATTTTCTGTTGTGCCTCAAAAAGTAAACAGTTGATGTCAGCTGGGCCCTTTGCATGTAACTCTGGCCCAGGGGGGAAACACTATGCCATGTAGATTGTAAGCATATCTACAAATAACCATATTTCTTTTGTTAAACTATATAGGTAGTACTACCAGCTATATGGTAAGAGTGTTCTTTCAGTAGTTTATGTATCTGCAAGTACTACAGTGACGAAAATTGTGTACAGGACTTCAAATCTATGGAAAATAGTGTTGTGAGCTGAGTTGCATGCAGTGTGGCATAGTAATTTGTGCTGTTGGCTTACATGTTGTGGGGTCACCAGTTCAAATTCAACCACCAACATTTTAGTATTTTTGAAATATACCATTTCTGTATATTCTGGATTATTCAATGTTTGTATAAACAGCAGCAGTCTGGAATATATGATGTTTGTATAAATAGCAGCACTTTCCATCCAGGGGTTCAGCTCTGTTCTGGCTGTACATTGGTGTTCATAATAAACAAGCTTTCAGTGCTAAAGTGGTCCATTTCACTGATAACCCTGCTTTTGGATTTGGATTTGGGTGTAGTTATGATGGGACATTATACTGTGGAGATCCCAGGCACTTCAAAACATCTATCTCACCATGACTCGTATTAGACAATATAAAATCCATCATCTGTGTGGGCATGAATGTCATTCCTATAGATCATATATATTCAGTAGACCAGTGCATTCCAAGCTAGCAATAAGTCGGCTGCACATCAGACATCCATCAGTGTTTTCCGGAGTTGCTGAACAGAACACAACAAAACGGCTGGAAGGTTTTGACCACATCACCAAATGCAACAGGTGGTATGACGTGTGTTTGGCAAATGTGTACGTTTACTTGGGCAGCACAGTCCAACAATGGTAAGCTCAATAGCTGGGATAAATTCCAGGCCAAACTGACGAAAATGTTTGGTGATAATCAGCAACAAGACCTTTTAGCAAAAGAACGACTGAAGAACAGGGCCCAACGTCATGGAGAAATGCCTCAGTCATACATATGGAAAGTTTTGGCCCTCTGCCAAATTGTAAATCTGAATATGACAGAAGGTGACAAAATCTCACATTTGATCAATGGAGATGCAAAAAACATCTACGTGGATACTCTGCAAATTGCACTTAAGTGCCTGGAAGAGGATTCATTGAACCACCTTCACAATTCTGAGCACATGGAAAAAATGAACATCTGTATCTTTTGTGCGAGCTCTGATTTCCCTTATTTTATTGTGATGACCATTTCTCCCTGTGTAGGTTGGGTTCAACAAAATATTTTTGCATTCAGAGGAGAAAGTTGGTGATTGAAATTTTGTAAGAAGATCCCACCACAATGAGAAACGACTTTGTTTTAATGTTGTCCACCCCAAATCCTGTATCATGTCTGTGATACTCTCTCCTTTATTTCTCTATAATACGAAACATCCTGCCTTTCTTTGAACTTTCTTGATGTACTCTGTTAATCCTATCTGATAAGAATCCCACACTGTGCAGCAGTACCAAAAGAGGATGGACAAGTGTAATGTAGGCAGTCTCTCAAGTAGACCTGTTGTATCTTCTAAGCGTTTTGCCAATAAATCAGTCTTTGGTTCACCTTTGCCACACCATTTTCTGTGTGTTCTTTCCAATTTAAGTTATTCGGAATTGTAATACCCCCATGAACCATGGACCTTGCCGTTGGTGGGGAGGCTTGCATACCTCAGCGATACAGATGGCCGCACCGTAGGTGCAACCACAACGGAGGGGTATCTGTTGAGAGGCCAGACAAACGTGTGGTTCCTGAAGAGGGGCAGCAGCCTTTTCAGTAGTTGCAGGGGCAACAGTCTGGATGATTGACTGATCTGGCCTTGCAACACTAACCAAAACAGCCTTGCTGTGCTGGTACTGCGAACGGCTGAAAGCAAGGGAAAACTACAGCCGTAATTTTTCCCGAGGGCATGCAGCTTTACTGTATGGTTAAATGATGATGGCGTCCTCTTGGGTAAAATATTGTGGAGGTAAAATAGTCCCCCATTCGGATCTCCGGGCGGGGACTACTCAAGAGGACGTCGTTATCAGGAGAAAGAAAACTGGCGTTCTACGGATCGGAGCGTGGAATGTCAGGTCCTTTAATCGGGCGGGTAGGTTAGAAAATTTAAAAAGGGAAATGGATAAGTTGAAGTTAGATATAGTGGGAATTAGTGAAGTTCAGTGGCAGGAGGAACAAGACTTTTGGTCAGGTGAATACAGGGTTATAAATACAAAATCAAATAGGGGTAATGCAGGAGTAGGTTTAATAATGAATAAAAAAATAGGAGTGCGAGTAAGCTACTACAAACAGCATAGTGAACGCATTATTGTGGCCAAGATAGATACGAAGCCCATGCCTACTACAGTAGTACAAGTTTATATGCCAACTAGCTCTGCAGATGATAAAGAAATTGATGAAATGTATGACGAGATAAAAGAAATTATTCAGGTAGTGAAGGGAGACGAAAATTTAATAGTCATGGGTGACTGGAATTCGAGAGTAGGAAAAGGGAGAGAAGGAAACATAGTGGGTGAATATGGATTGAGGGAGAGAAATGAAAGAGGAAGCCATCTGGTAGAATTTTGCACAGAGCATAACTTAATCATAGCTAACACTTGGTTCAAGAATCATAAAAGAAGGTTGTATACATGGAAGAATCCTGGAGATACTAGAAGGTATCAGATAGATTATATAATGGTAAGACAAAGATTTAGGAACCAGGTTTTAAATTGTAAGACATTTCCAGGGGCAGATGTGGACTCTGACCACAATCTATTGGTTATGAACTGTAGATTAAAACTGAAGAAACTGCAAAAAGGTGGGAATTTAAGGAGATGGGACCTGGATAAACTGACTAAACCAGAGGTTGTACAGAGTTTCAGGGAGAGCATACGGGAACAATTGACAGGAATGGGGGAAAGAAATACAGTAGAAGAAGAATGGGTAGCTCTGAGGGATGAAGTAGTGAAGGCAGCAGAGGATCAAGTAGTTAAAAAGACGAGGGCTAGTAGAAATCCTTGGGTAACAGAAGAAATATTGAATTTAATTGATGAAAGGAGAAAATATAAAAACGCAGTAAATGAAGCAGGCAAAAGGGAATACAAACGTCTAAAAAATGAGATCGACAGAAAGTGCAAAATGGCTAAGCAGGGATGGCTGGAGGACAAATGTAAGGATGTAGAGGCTTATCTCACTAGGGGTAAGATAGATACTGCGTACAGGAAAATTAAAGAGACCTTAGGAGAGAAGAGAACCACTTGTATGAATATCAAGAGCTCAGATGGCAACCCAGTTCTAAGCAAAGAAGGGAAGACAGAAAGGTGGAAGGAGTATATAGAGGGTCTATACAAGGGTGATGTACTTGAGGACAATATTATGGAAATGGAAGAGGATGTAGATGAAGATGAAATGGGAGATACGATACTGCATGAAAAGTTTGACAGAGCACTGAAAGACCTGAGTCAAAACAAGGCCCCGGGAGTAGACAACATTCCATTGGAACTACTGATGGCCTTGGGAGAGCCAGTCCTGACAAAACTCTGCCATTTGGTGAGCAAGATGTATGAGACAGGCAAAATAGCCTCAGACTTCAAGAAGAATATAATAATTCCAATCCCAAAGAAAGCAGGTGTTGACAGATGTGAAAATTACCGAACTATCAGTTCAATAAGTCACAGCTGCCAAATACTAACGCGAATTCTTTACAGACGAATGGAAAAACTGGTAGAAGCCGACCTCGGCGAAGATCAGTTTGGATTCCGCAGAAATGTTGGAACACGTGAGGCAATACTGACCCTACGACTTATCTTAGAAAATAGATCAAGGAAAGGCAGACCTACATTTCTAGCATTTGTAGACTTAGAGAAAGCTTTTGACAATGTTGACTGGAATACTCTCTTTCAAATTCTAAAGGTGGCAGGGGTAAAATACAGGGAGCGAAAGGCTATTTACAATTTGTACAGAAACCAGATGGCAGTTATAAGTGTCGAGGGGCATGAAAGGGAAGCAGCAGTTGGGAAGGGAGTGAGACAGGGTTGTAGCCTGTCCCCGATGTTATTCAATCTGTATATTGAGCAAGCAGTAAAGGAAACAAAAGAAAAATTTGGAGTAGGTAGTAAAGTCCATGGAGAAGAAATAAAAACGTTGAGGTTCGCCAATGACATTGTAATTCTGTCAGAGACAGCAAAGGACTTGGAAGAGCAGTTGAACGGAATGGACAGTGTCTTGAAAGGAGGATATAAGATGAATGTCAACAAAAGCAAAACGAGGATAATGGAATGTAGTCAAATTAAGTCAGGTGATGCTGAGGGAATTAGATTAGGAAATGAGACACTTAAAGCAGTAAAGGAGTTTTGTTATTTGGGGAGCAAAATAACTGATGATGGTCGAAGTAGAGAGGATATAAAATGTAGACTGGCAATGGCAAGGAAAGCGTTTCTGAAGAAGAGAAATTTGTTAACATCGAGTATAGATTTAAATGTCAGGAAGTCGTTTCTGAAAGTATTTGTATGGAGTGTAGCCATGTATGGAAGTGAAACATGGACGACAAATAGTTTGGACAAGAAGAGAATAGAAGCTTTCGAAATGTGGTGCTACAGAAGAATGCTGAAGATTAGATGGGTAGATCATATAACTAATGAGGAGGTATTGAATAGAATTGGGAAGAGGAGTTTGTGGCACAACTTGACAAGAAGAAGGGACCGGTTGGTAGGACATGTTCTGAGGCATCAAGGGATCACAAATTTAGCATTGGAGGGCAGTGTAGAGGGAGACCAAGAGATGAGTACACTAAGAAAATTCAGAAGGATGTAGGTTGCAGTAAGTACTGGGAGATGAAGAAGCTTGCACAGGATAGAGTAACATGGAGAGCTGCATCAAACCAGTCTCAGGACTGAATACAACAACAGCAACAGGTATTAAGTTGAATTTACAGCCTTTATATTTGACTGATTTATCATGTAACCAAAGTTTAATGGATTCCTTTTAGCATTCATGTGGATGACCTCACACTTTTCATTATTGAGGGTCAATTGCCAATTTTTGCATCGTGTAGATATCTTTCCTAAATCGTTCTGCAATTTGTTTTGATCTCCTCATGACTTTACTAGACAATAAATAACATCATCATGTGTGAACAAGATTTGATGGCTGCTCTGATTGTTTCCAAAATTGTTTATATAGCTAAGGAACGGCGTAGGGCCTATAACACTATCTAAGGGAACACCAGAAATCACTTCACTTTTACTCAACAATGTGCACCAAGCTCTTCTGGTAAGGAGTGTCACAACAACCAAAGAATTCATGAAGTTTTGCCAGCACATAGAAAAAAAATGCAACAGAAAAGAACTGGACGAAAGAAGTATGAACGACTTCCAAATGTGGTTGCTAAGACAGTTGTGGTTGACCACCATGACCTCACCTTTCTCATATGCAAAGTAGTAAGGGAAGAGATACAGTAGTTTATGGCAGCCATAAATGTTGGACTAAGTACACAAGAGACAGTAACTATAAATGTCAACACCGTACAAATGGAAGTAATAGAGGAAAACATTGAAGAAGAGGCGTACTGATCTTTAGCACCATTCTGTCACCAGTCGGATGCACGATGAAGAATGGACTGAGCCGGCTTGAATTTATGCCACATTCATCAAATGACAACCCAGCATCAGACAAATACAATACAACTAACCCCTCTGGCAAGTATAATGCCCCATAGAAGAACAGACATTCGTGGGACAATGGGCAATACACAGGCCTACTTCCACTGTGAATGCACTGGACACACAGTATGCATTTGCAGAGAAAGAAGATAAGTGTACAATAACTATTACACTTAATGATGTCAACCATCACAACAGTCCTATTCATGGCACTCAACTGTAGATGAATCTAGTCGACCTGAGAGACAAAGTCCATTGTTGTAGCCTGGAAGCAGCCATTACCTGTCCTTATACAGAGATAACAGCTGCTCACCTAGCAGAAAACCAAGTGAAGTGACCATCTACGGAGGTGAGGCAGCCACAGATGAAAATCCTCTGTGAATGACAGTTACAAGGATGTCAGTAAATCTCATCAATGTCAATGCTTTCTGGGTGCTAGTTGACTCGGGCTTCTGTTTCCGTTATGTCAAATGCTTATCATCACCAGCGAAAAAAGATTAATACGAGGTTGGTTGAAAAGTTCTCGAAACAGAAATGGAAAAAAAGTACTTACATCACCGAGACTTTTTCAATGTAGTCTCCTTGTAGATTAATGCACTTGGTCCAACGATATTCCAGTGCCTTGATCCCATCTCGAAAATGAGTTTCCTACAGGCCTGCTAAATAGTTGTCTACTCCAGCTATCAGTTCTTTGTTTGAAGTGAATCTTCATCCACCAAGACAAATTTTCAGTTTTGGGAAGAGATGGAAGCCTGACGGAGCCATATCAGGTGAATAAGGCAGGTGTGGCAACAATTCATATCTTAATTCACGTAATTTTGCCATGGTGACAGCACGTGTGCAGGCGCGCATTGTCGTGATGGAAGATGACTTTCTTCCTTGCTAAACCTGGACTTTTTTCGTGTATCTTTGCTGCAACCTGTCCATGGGGTTAGCTTAGTATTCTCTAGTCATTGTTTACCCAGTTTGGAGACAATCTATGAACAAAATCCCCTTCACATCCCAGAACACTGATGCCATGACCTTTCCTGCTGAAGGAATTGTCTTTGCTTTCTTTGATGGCAGAGAATCAGCATGTTTCCACTGCTTTGACTGTTGTTACGTCTGGCGCATAGTAGTACACCCAAGTTTCATCTGTGATCACAAACCGGTGCAAAAAATCTTGTTCGTTTCTCCCAAAACAGGCCAAACATTGTTCCAATATGTCCATTCTCATGTGTTTTTGATCCAGCATCAAGACTCGCGGCACCCGTCTTGCAGATAATTTTTTCATTTCTAATTCTTCATTTAAAATGTGATATACCCTTTCAGATGATACCTGGTAAGCATGAGCAATTTCATGCACTTTCAGTCCGCAATCCTCCATGACCATTTTGTGCACTTTTGCAATGATTTCTGGAGTAGTGACACATCTTGGCTGACAATGTGTCGATCATCATTGAAGCTCTCCTGACCAAATTTAAAATCATTTGTCCACTTGGTAACAGCTGAATATGAGGGAGCTGAGTCTCCCAGTGTATTCTGGATTCGGCATGAATGTCCTTTGCTTTCATACCTTTCTTTATGAAGTACCTAATCACTGCTCGCACCTCAATTTTTTCCATTTCACAAATCACTACGCGGGATCAACATCAGAGCCACGTCACCACCACAGCTCTCTTCCAAGAGCAATGATGTGGCATGTGTTTACAGGCAACAGTCCAATGACTATCACGTGAACAATTCATTGCGCTAGTGCTGACCTCTCATGGTGATTACGAGAACTTTCCAAACCACCCTCATATGATAACAATTGTGCTGAAGGTCGCAAATGGAAAATATGTGCAGCCAACGGGAACGTGTACTGCAAGAGTAACTATCAATGACAGAACACAGTGTTTCGGATTCATCATTTTCAACACAATGTAGCCATGATGCTATTCTCAGATGAGGTTTTCTGCAGATAGCACAAACAGTCACAGAACTTGGAAGATCAGTCCTCTAGACTGACAAAGCTGTTCCAAAAAGCACATATAACAAAATTTCCTTTGGTGGTTGTTTGCTATTGAAGGTGACATTAGGCCACCATCATTAATGGGATGAGTTACAGGTATCAGTCAAGATCTTCAGTTAAACTGTGAAGCTTTTATTCATTGCAAAAAGCTACTCAGACTCACAAAAGGAATCTACATGCCATTGATGATTGCAGGTGGTCAAGAATATTGCAGGTGGTCAAGAATAACTTTGGGTCACTAATTGTCATGTTGTTGTTGTGGTCTTCAGTCCTGAGACTGGTTTGATGCAGCTCTCCATGCCAATCTATCCTGTGCAAGCTTTTTCATCTCCCAGTACCTACTGCAACCTACATCCTTCTGAATCTGCTTAGTGTATTCATCTCTTGGTCTCCCTCTACGATTTTTACCCTCCACGCTGCCCTCCAATACTAAATTGGTGATCCCTTGATGCCTCAGAACATGTCCTACCAACCGATCCCTTCTTCTGGTCAAGTTGTGCCACAAACTTCTCTTCTCCCCAATCCTATTCAATACTTCCTCATTAGTTATGTGATCTACCCATCCAATCTTCAGCATTCTTCTGTAGCACCACATTTCGAAAGCTTCTATTCTCTTCTTGTCCAAACTATTTATCGTCCATGTTTCACTTCCATACATGGCTACACTCCATACGAATACTTTCAGAAATGACTTCCTGACACTTAAATCAATACTGGATGTTAACAAATTTCTCTTCTTCAGAAACGCTTTCCTTGCCATTGCCAGCCTACATTTTATATCCTCTCTACTTCGACCATCATCAGTTATTTTGCTCCCCAAATAGCAAAACTCCTTTACTACTTTAAGTGCCTCATTTCCTAATCTAATTCCCTCAGCATCACCCGACTTAATTAGACTACATTCCATTATCCTTGTTTTGCTTTTGTTGATGTTCATCTTATATCCTCTTTTCAAGACACTGTCCATTCCATTCAACTGCTCTTCCAAGTCCTTTGCTGTCTCTGACAGAATTACAATGTCGTCGGCGAACCTCAAAGTTTTTATTTCTTCTCCATGAATTTTAATACCTACCCCGAATTTTTCTTTTGTTTCCTTTACTGCTTGCTCAATATACAGATTGAACAACATCGGGGAGAGGCTACAACCCTGTCTTACTCCCTTCCCAACCACTGCTTCCCTTTCATGTCCCTCGACTCTTATAACTGCCATCTGGTTTCTGTACAAATTGTAAATAGCCTTTCGCTCCCTGTATTTTACCCCTGCCACCTTCAGAATTTGAAAGAGAGTATTCCAGTCAACATTGTCAAAAGCTTTCTCTAAGTCTACAAATGCTAGAAATGTAGGTTTGCCTTTCCTTAATCTTTCTTCTAAGATAAGTGGTAAGGTCAGTTTTGCCTCACGTGTTCCAGTGTTTCTACGGAATCCAAACTGATCTTCCCCGAGGTTGGCTTCTACTAGTTTTTCCATTCGTCTGTAAAGAATTCGTGTTAGTATTTTGCAGCTGTGACTTATTAAGCTGATAGTTCGGTAATTTTCACATCTGTCATACAGAGCCACAATTCACCCTACAGGTATGTGTTTAGGGACAGCTAAACCAGTCCACATAGGGCAGCTTAATGCCAGTGATGAAGAACCATTCTCTGCTACCACTACTGCCAATGCAGGTTGGGGGGAGCCATTATCAAAGTGACAATAGGATATGCCCTGGTGGAGGAACAATGTTGGGGTGTACTAGCTGCTCTGTGTCATTTTTTGGATGCTTTCAAATCAAAAGACAGACCAAGGGGCCTATCCCACAACACTGTAGCAACACAGAGGCTCATCTCCTCCTCCCCCTAATTAGCTGTCATTCATACAGTGTCTTACCAGCTAAACAAGGGATAATCTTGGAGGAAGTGGAGAATATACTGCAAGATAACTTCACTAAACCTTCAGACAGTCCTATGGTCCTTGTCAAAAGAGATATTGTACACGACATTTCTGCATCAACTACCAACTGAACAAAATCATGAGGAAAGATGTCTATCCACTGCCATGCATTGACACCCTAGACTACTTTAAACGAACAGTGTGTTTCTCAACTATGGACATGCAGACAGGCAACTATCAAATCGAGATTGACAAGGCAGACCAGGAGAAAGAATACCTTTGTATCTCCTGATGGCCTGTATAAGAGTAAAGTTAAGCTGTTTAGACTGCAATATTCCAGCCGCTTTCAAACTATGATGGACAACCTACAACAAAAGCTTAAATGCACGATGTGACTATGCTGTCTGGTTGACATTGTCATTTTTGCGAATACATTTGAAGAACATCTAAGCCACCTGACAACCATGTTCATGCATGCTCAGATTGCAGGCCTTCACCTGAATCCCAAAAAGTGCCTCTTCACTGCCCAAGTAATAAAAATATTGGGCATCTAATGAATGGTGATAGAGACTGTCACAGTCCATAGAAAATAACAGCATTCATAGATTTTTCTGACTACTCAGCAAATTTGTGATGTAATAAATTCTTTTGAATGTGAATCAGCAAGTCATAAAGGACTTCTGCACCAAGGCACATCCATTGCAAGATCTACTGCAGGGAGATGCTGAATTTTCCTGGAATAATGCACAAGAAAGATCTTTCCTTTTCCTGAAGCAGGCACTAACAGTCTCTCCAGTCCTAGCCTTGTATGACGAGAATGCTGAGACAGAGATTCACACCAAAATTAGTGGTCATGTGATAGGTGCACTTCTAACACAGATTTGGGAAGGTGCTGAAAAGGTGATAGCTTATGCTTCCAGAGTAATCTACATCTACATCCATACTCTGCAAGCCACCTGATGGTGTGTGGCAGAGGGTACCTTGAGTACCTCTATTGGTTCTCCCTACTATTCCAGTCTAATATTGTTCGTGGAAAGAAATATTGTCGGCATGCCTCTGTGTGGGCTCTAATCTCTCTTCGCAAGATATACATAGGAGGGAGCAATATACTGCTTGACTCCTCGGTGAAGGTATGTTCTCGGAACTTCAACAAAAGCCCATACCGAGCTACTGAGCGTCTCTCTTGCAGGGTCTTCCACTGGAGTTTATCTGTCATCTCCGTAACACTTTTGTGATTACTAAATAATCCTGTAATGAAGCGCGCTGCTCTCTGTTGGAACTTCTCTCTCTCTTCTATCAACCCTATCTGGTACGGATCCCATATCGGTGAGCAGTATTCAAGCAATGGGTGACCAAGTGCACTGTAACATACTTCCTTTGTTTTCGGACTGCATTTCCTTAGGATTCTTCCAATGAATCTCAGTCAGGCATCTGCTTTACCAACAATTAATTTTATGTGGTCATTCCATTTTAAATCACTCCTAATGCCTACTCCCAGATAATTTATGGAATTAACTGCTTCCAGTTGCTGACCTGCTATATTGTAGTACCTAAATGATAAAGGGTCTTTCTTTCTATGTATTCGCAGCACATTACACTTGTCTACATTGATATTCAATTCACGTCAGTTGAACTACTCTGCAACCGAGAAAGTGTGTCTTGGATTTTTTTGGGCCTTCATCAAGTTTTGGCCATACTTCTTTGGCAAACCATTCACTGTTGTGACAGATGATCATTCTCTATGCTGGCTGATTAGTCTGAAGGATCCATTGGCTTGACTTGCAAGATGCGCACTGAAGCTTCAGAAATATGACATAATATTGGTGTACAAAGGTGGATGCAAACAAAGCAGTGTGGATAAAATTTCAGTTATCGCTGGATTAAATGACACTGCTGCTGAACAAAGGGAAGAGCCAGCATTTCAGAAAACTTGAAGGAAGAGGAACCGACCAAAGGGGAATTCCTCCATTTAATAAATGGAACATTGAATAAGAGGAACTATGATCCAGTAGGCAGAAATGGTTGCTAATTAGTTATTTACATGTTACATACATTGTATGAACAATTCTTTTATCAAATTATGTGGAACTAGTCAGTTTACAGGATTAGTGTTAACGTTAATGAACATAATGCCATTTTAGGTCCTAACACCTAACTCACACAGCTACACTTTCTTGTTTTTTTTTTTACTGCCTACCAGTTTTTAAATAAAAATTCGCCAGTGGAACAGGAATTGTCCCGGAGAAATGATTTAAGATGTTATTTAAAACTTGGTTTGCTACATGTTGGACATTTTATGTTTTTGAACAAATGAGCAATAATTTTGGTTGTTGTTTGTTGAGCTCCTTTCTGAGCCATTGATAGCTTTAATAAAGGGTAATAAAGGTCAATTTTTCTTCTAGTGTCATGTGTATGGATATTACTATTATTCTCAAATTGTGAAGTATTATTTTTGACGAATTTCATTAGCGAATATATGCACGGCAATAGTTCAGTTAAAGTGTGTAACTCCTGTAAAAGGTAACTACACTACATGGTAATTTATTTCGTTAGACATTATTTAGTAGAAATGTGCATAATATGTCAGGAGGTTGATTAGTTTGTTTCCAGCACTAGCACTTATATGAAAAGCAAAAATAGCTGAACATAATTGTTTGAGAAGCTCTTCTTCCTGTTCAAGTTTTCATCTATACTGTATTGTACACCCAGTGACTCTCAGGTAAAATAGTTGATGCAACTTTATGAATGAAGAAATTCCATAACAACAGTGCATTTTATACTTAATGTTCATTTGAATGAAATATGTTATTTTCAATTCTCTTCTATAAGATGAAATCAAACTGCAGCACAGCAGTCAGGCTTTCATCAGGACAGAAAAGACGACATCTAAAAGCCCAGCACGAGTATAATGATGGCTGCAGCTGCAGATGGCACTCCTCTCTCTCCATATATGGTTTATAAAGTCAAACACTTGTACCCTTTTTGGTGTGAAGGAGGGATCCAAGGTTCAGCATTCAATAAAAATTCAAGTGGCTGGATTGATTCGATAATATTCAATGACTGGTTCAACAAGAGTCTCCTACCTTATGCAAAGAGAAAGGATGTGTGTAAGGTCATTATTGGTGATAAAATATCAGGCCACATATCCACTGATATAATCCATTCCTTTGAAGAAAATAACGTAAGTTTTGTGCTACTTCTGCCAAAATCAACACATATTTGCCTGCCCTTTGACATGCCTTTTGAAGGCTGCATGACAGAAAGTTTTGAACACTTGGAATATGAAGAACAGAGGACCACTGCCAAAGATCAAGTTCAGCCTTCAATGAAGTTGGTACCAGAACTCAAGAAAATGTGAAATCTGGATTTCCTGTATCTGGTATAGTTCCTTTCAGTCCAGACAAGGTGTTACATAAAATTCTTGACAGCGAAGGAAAGGGCAGCTCTGCAGACTCTTCTGGGTTAGGAATCTTTACTGAGCATTTACGGAGGACCCGAAAGGAAACACATCCACGAGGGTGGGGGGGGGGGGGGTGTGTGGATTAAAAGTTGTTCCTGGAAAAGGTGTTGTAGCTTTTGATGTCAAAAACAGAGATGGAAGAATTTGTAGCTCTCTGTGCTTGGAACCTGATGAAGATCATGAGTTTTCAGAAGCAACAGGTGAAGGATGCAAAAGTTTAGATTCCAGTGAAATAGAAGGAAATCAAGAGCCGCAGAACAAAAATGTATATGGGGTTGGGAACTAGGTTTTGGTCACATTAAAAACAAATGGCAGAAACTGAAATAAATCTTTCGTTGGCAAAATAATTGCAATGACAGAAGATGAAATCACTACAAGTTCTCTGAGGAAGGAGGTCACTCCCAAGGGAACATATTTTGTCCATCCCACATCACTTGATGAAACAGTTGTCAACCCTCAAGTGATATTGTGACAAGAGTGGCAGCCAGGGACATAAGACGAGAAAGATTTGAACTCATTTCTAAACTTAATTTAAAAGATGTTGAAAAAGAAAGCCTTTCTTTGTGTTCATTCAGTTTCCATAAACAGCCATTGTCTGTTAGTATACTGTGTGAAGTATCAGCAAATAACATATTTTCTGTTCCTTGTATTAATGACAGCACAAGGTAACTGCACTTCAATCATATGAATAACAGTTTTAACAGTGTCCTCCTGTGAAATAACGCCTCCTGTGACACTGTAGAAATAATACCATAAATTATTTATGTCAAAAGAAAGATATATTTTGCGTTAACTGCAGCGATTGTGCAACGCTGATTGTCTGAGTGTTAATGCCAAGGTTACTGTGATCGGTGCGGCATTTTAGCCTCTCGAACTATCAGATTCTATCTTGTCAGACATTTTAGTTCTAGTGACTTCTGTTTCTTAATACTGTAATTATTCCTTGTGTCTTATGACATATCATACATAGCAATTACTGCGATATTATTATTTTCCACGATGATTTCCTCTGCTGATGAACATTCTCATTTCCAAACAGGACTAAAATTTTTAAAAGATAACTAATTTTCGCCGTAAGTTTGCAAATTCCATTATGTTTTCTTTGCAGAAGATGTCTGCCATGAAACTTGTAAATATACGAAAACATTTTTCTAAATAATAATCTGAATTATTGTGAAATAAAAACGGGATGGTTGGTTTTCACAAAATTATTTATTAGATTTCCAGAGTCTGAGATATACTATATTTCGTCATTAGTTGACCCCACTACTGGACACTAATATAAAAAATTTTTTTCTTGGCAAGGTTTTACCCTGCTCTTTAAAAGCTAAAGCTAGTCGGTATACCAGCACAAAAATAAATTTAAAAAAAAGGAATGACTTCTTCCAGAACTTCTGCTACAGAAACTACAAAAGGTAAATTTCATGTTACTAACTTATCGGAATGGACAGTGTCTGGAAAGGAGGATATAAGATGAACATCAACAAAAGCAAAACGAGGATAATGGAATGTAGTCGAATTAAGTCGGGTGATGCTGAGGGAATTCGATTAGGAAATAAGACACTTAAAGTAGTAAAGGAGTTTTGCTATTTGGGGAGCAAAATAACTGATGATGGTCGAAGTAGAGAGGATATAAAATGTAGACTGCCAATGGCAAGGAAAGCGTTTCTGAAGAAGAGAAATTTGTTAACATCAAGTATAGATTTAAGTGTAAGGAAGTAATTTCTGAAAGTATTTGTATGGAGTGTAGCCATGTATGGAAGTGAAACATTAACGATAAATAGTTTGGACAAGAAGAGAATAGAAGCTTTCGAAATGTGGTGCTACAGAAGAATGCTGAAGATTAGATGGGTAGATCACATAACTAATGAGGAGGTATTGAATAGAATTGGGGAGAAGAGGAGTTTGTCGCACAACTTGACAAGAAGAAGGGACTGGTTGGTAGGACATGTTCTGAGGCATCAAGGGATCACAAATTTAGCATTGGAGGGCAGTGTGGAGGGTAAAAATCGTAGAGGGAGACCAAGAGATGAATACACTAAGCAGATTCAGAAAGATGTAGGTTGCAGTGAGTACTGGCAGATGAAGAAGCTTGCACAGGATAGGTAGCATGGAGAGCTGCATCAAACCAGTCTCAGGACTGAAAACAACAAAACAACTTAACTTATAAAAGTTACTATTTACTGTCAACAGAAGTAGTCTCAATTATAACATATTCTCCCTATTTAAGAAGATTTAACGTTCTTTCAAGTAAAATATAAATAGTAAGTTATATATTAATCGCGCACAACTGTGTGGTCATGATTTATAGTATATCTTGCAATTTTGTGAAAACCAAATTTCTCTATATCTAATAAGAAAATTTTATCCTTTTTCGTACTACAATCTGGTGTACTCCATTACGAGCTGCTGTGATCAACAACTCCATGTATTCGAAACACAAATGAATTTTTTATTTTTGCTCTGTCAAGGTCGTAGTTTTTTCTTCAGAAAAAATTTCCTCTGTGGCTGAGTAGAAGTCAAATCGTAGTTAGAAGTACTATTTATTAATCAGTGAATTTTGGAAGGGAGTACTAAGGAAAATCAAAATTTTCAAAAGCGACGCAAGATAGTTTATTTGTGTGAAAAGGGAACGGGAAATGGCCGACTTGGCCGAGCACTGATAAATGAGCGTCGCATCGAGGAAAATTAATTTATTCATTCTTGTGAGTTGTTATTGCTGTGTTTATTTTGTGTTAATTTTAAGAGCAAATTTTCGTGTGAAGATTTTTCTGACATTGAATAATTTTTAGTTATGGTAAGAGTAGGAAAGACAGATAATTTTTCCAGTAAAACCGGCTCGTGTGGCCGAGCGGTTCTAGGCGCTTCAGTCTGTAACCGCACGGCCGCTGGTTCGAATCCTGCCTCGAGCATGGATGTGTGTGATGTCCTTAGGTTAGTAAGGTTTAAGTAGTTCTAGGTTCTAGGGGACAGGTGACCTCAGATGTTAAGTCCCATAGTGCTCAGAGCCATTTGAACCATTTTACCACCAAAGTAATGGCTTCGTCTGTTAATATTGATAGCGAAGCAGAAAAGAACAATGATTCTTTAATAGATCTCATCTTTGACCCATTAGAAAACCCACTAATTGATTCGAACATGGCAGCAAATTTAGAAAACGCACAGCCAAATGCCGACGCTAATATAGGCGCCCCCCCCCCATGAACCATGGACCTTGCCGTTGGTGGGGAGGCTTGCGTGCCCCAGCGATACAGATAGCCGTACCGTAGGTGCAACCACAACGGAGGGGTATCTGTTGAGAGGCCAGACAAACGTGTGGTTCCTGAAGAGGGGCAGCAGCCTTTTCGGTAGTTGCAAGGGCAACAGTCTGGATGATTGACTGATCTGGCCTTGTAACAATAACCAAAACGGCCTTGCTGTGCTGGTACTGCGAACGGCTGAAAGCAAGGGGAAACTACAGCCGTAATTTTTCCCGAGGGCATGCAGCTTTACTGTATGATTACATGATGATGGCGTCCTCTTGGGTAAAATATTCCGGAGGGAAAATAGTCCCCCATTCGGATCTCCGGGCGGGGACTACTCAAGAGGATGTCGTTATCAGGAGAAAGAAAACTGGCATTCTACGGATCGGAGCGTGGAATGTCAGATCCCTTAATCGGGCAGGTAGGTTAGAAAATTTAAAAAGGGAAATGGATAGGTTGAAGTTAGATATAGTGGGAATTAGTGAAGTTCGATGGCAGGAGGAACAAGACTTCTGGTCAGGTGACTACAGGGTTATAAACACAAAATCAAATAGGGGTAATGCAGGAGTAGGTTTAATAATGAATAGGAAAATAGGAATGCGGGTAAGCTACTACAAACAGCATAGTGAACGCATTATTGTGGCCAAGATAGATACGAAGCCCACGCCTACTACAGTACTACAAGTTTATATGCCAACTAGCTCTGCAGATGACGAAGAAATTGAAGAAATGTATGATGAAATAAAAGAAATTATTCAGATTGTGAAGGGAGACGAAAATTTAATAGTCATGGGTGACTGGAATTCGAGTGTAGGAAAAGGGAGAGAAGGAAACATAGTAGGTGAATATGGATTGGGGGACAGAAATGAAAGAGGAAGCCGCCTGGTCGAATTTTGCACAGAGCACAACATAATCATAACTAACACTTGGTTTAAGAATCATGAAAGAAGGTTGTATACATGGAAGAACCCTGGAGATACTAAAAGGTATCAGATAGATTATATAATGGTAAGACAGAGATTTAGGAACCAGGTTATAAATTGTAAGACATTTCCAGGGGCAGATGTGGACTCTGACCACAATCTATTGGTTATGACCTGTAGATTAAAACTGAAGAAACTGCAAAAAGGTGGGAATTTAAGGAGATGGGACCTGGATAAACTAAAAGAACCAGAGGTTGTACAGAGATTCAGGGAGAGCATAAGGGAGCAATTGACAGGAATGGGGGAAATAAATACAGTAGAAGAAGAATGGGTAGCTTTGAGGGATGAAGTAGTGAAGGCAGCAGAGGATCAAGTAGGTAAAAAGACGAGGGCTAGTAGAAATCCTTGGGTAACAGAAGAAATATTGAATTTAATTGATGAAAGGAGAAAATATAAAAATGCAGTAAGTGAAACAGGCAAAAAGGAATACAAACGTCTCAAAAATGAGATCGACAGGAAGTGCAAAATGGCTAAGCAGGGATGGCTAGAGGACAAATGTAAGGATGTAGAGGCCTATCTCACTAGGGGTAAGATAGATACCGCCTACAGGAAAATTAAAGAGACCTTTGGAGATAAGAGAACGACTTGTATGAATATCAAGAGCTCAGATGGAAACCCAGTTCTAAGCAAAGAAGGGAAAGCAGAAAGGTGGAAGGAGTATATAGAGGGTCTATACAAGGGCGATGTACTTGAGGACAATATTATGGAAATGGAAGAGGATGTAGATGAAGATGAAATGGGAGATACGATACTGCGTGAAGAGTTTGACAGAGCACTGAAAGACCTGAGTCGAAACAAGGCCCCCGGAGTAGACAATATTCCATTGGAACTACTGACGGCCTTGGGAGAGCCAGTCCTGACAAAACTCTACCATCTGGTGAGCAAGTTGTATGAAACAGGCGAAATACCCTCAGACTTCAAGAAGAATATAATAATTCCAATCCCAAAGAAAGCAGGTGTTGACAGATGTGAAAATTACCGAACTATCAGCTTAATAAGTCACAGCTGCAAAATACTAACACGAATTCTTTACAGACGAATGGAAAAACTAGTAGAAGCCAACCTCGGGGAAGATCAGTTTGGATTCCGTAGAAACACTGGAACACGTGAGGCAATACTGACCTTACGACTTATCTTAGAAGAAAGATTAAGGAAAGGCAAACCTACGTTTCTAGCATTTGTAGACTTAGAGAAAGCTTTTGACAATGTTGACTGGAATACTCTCTTTCAAATTCTAAAGGTGGCAGGGGTAAAATACAGGGAGCGAAAGGCTATTTACAATTTGTACAGAAACCAGATGGCAGTTATAAGAGTCGAGGGACATGAAAGGGAAGCAGTGGTTGGGAAGGGAGTAAGACAGGGTTGTAGCCTTTCCCCGATGTTGTTCAATCTGTATATCGAGCAAGCAGTAAAGGAAACAAAAGAAAAATTCGGAGTAGGTATTAAAATTCATGGAGAAGAAGTAAAAACTTTGAGGTTCGCCGATGACATTGTAATTCTGTCAGAGACAGCAAAGGACTTGGAAGAGCAGTTGAATGGAATGGACAGTGTCTTGAAAGGAGGATATAAGATGAACATCAACAAAAGCAAAACAATGATAATGGAATGTAGTCTAATTAAGTCGGGTGATGCTGAGGGAATTAGATTAGGAAATGAGGCACTTAAAGTAGTAAAGGAGTTTTGCTATTTGGGGAGCAAAATAACTGATGATGGTCGAAGTAGAGAGGATATAAAATGTAGGCTGGCAATGGCAAGGAAAGCGTTTCTGAAGAAGAGAAATTTGTTAACATCCAGTATTGATTTAAGTGTCAGGAAGTCATTTCTGAAAGTATTCGTATGGGGTGTAGCCATGTATGGAAGTGAAACATGGACGATAAATAGTTTGGACAAGAAGAGAATAGAAGCTTCCGAAATGTGGTGCTACAGAAGAATGCTGAAGATTAGATGGGTAGATCACATAACTAATGAGGAAGTATTGAATAGGATTGGGGAGAAGAGAAGTTTGTGGCACAACTTGACCAGAAGAAGGGATCGGTTGGTAGGACATGTTCTGAGGCATCAAGGGATCACCAATTTAGTATTGGAGGGCAGCGTGGAGGGTAAAAATCGTAGAGGGAGACCAAGAGATGAATACACTAAGCAGATTCAGAAGGATGTAGGTTGCAGTAGGTACTGGGAGATGAAGAGGCTTGCACAGGATAGAGTAGCATGGAGAGCTGCATCAAACCAGTCTCAGGACTGAAGACCACAACAACAACAACAACAACAACAACAACAATATAGGCGCCGAGCAGAGCGAACGAGAGATGAAAAAGACGCAATCTGAGCCGTAACGGATGCAGGCATTCGCTAGACCCGCTTACCGCTTTCTTACAAAAACTTGAAATGCGCGATCGCAAGCAGGAAAAATGCGATCGCGAAATTAGAGTCGAACTAGGCAGAATTAAATCCGAGCTAATTACAATGAAGGCAGCTTACGCTCCAATTTTAAATCAAGTCACGAAACTTGATGTGAGTGAGTTGAAAACCTCTCACGACGAAGTAAGGACGAATGTGGAAACTTTAACCTCTGCAGTCGTCAACTTTAAGCTCAGCGACCAGAAAATCCTGGACGAACAAGTAGAAAGTCACAGAAAACAATTAAATAAAGGCATATCCAATTGGATAGTGGACAAGGAATCTGAAATGGATTCTAAAATAAATGTAGCAGTCAACAATGCTGTGCAGCGCGTACGCGCAGGGACCGACGAAGAAAATCCTATGTGGAAGCGAGAGATAAACACCCGCATAAGGAACCTGGAAAGGGTTATGTCAAGTGATACCACATCGGAAAATAATTTTCCATCACATTGTGATAATCCTATCATTGACACTAAACCCACTTACGGGAGTGAAAAAATATTTCAGCCACCCGATATAACGCACGTCAAAGCTAAATACGAAAATGAACCGTGTGCTAGCACCACTGAAATAGAACAAAGTTTGTTGAAACATCGTCATTTCCAAACTTTTTCCGGAGACAAGTAGTCAGTTCACCCCATTGTCTTCATACGAACGTTCGAGAACATCTCACCACGATGTTGGACGGAGCATCAGAAGATACAGTTCGTTATGTCGCACAACACAGGTGATGCAGCTGTGTGGGCGAGCGAAACATCAGAAGTTTGTGACACACTAGCAGATTTTGAAAGAGCGTTTCTTTCTATATACTGGTCCGCGGGTATTTAGGAGCGATTGCGCAAAGAAGTGTTTTCCCCCGATTTGTACAACCCGCGTAAGGGAAGCTTGCGGAAATACTTCGAAAGATATATTGCAAAGACGAGGTATTGGTCGGAGTCAATCTCTCACAAAGAAGTGCTCCGCATACTAAAGGCAAAACTTCCTATCCACCTAAGAGAAAAGTTGATTAATGTACCGGATGAGAACTTGGAACAGTTTCTGTCCGTGATCGACTCACTCGATCTCATCTAAGAAGACGCTAAGTCGTGCAGGCTTATTTCAACAGTGCAGTAACTATCACAACAGTGATAACACTAACGTCACTGACGGTAACAAACAACACCAGAGTGCAAGAAACCAGTACTCAAAAGTGAACGCGGCTGCCTATAATCGAAATAACCACTCAGCAAATGAACCAAACACCAATTACGGAAATAGTAATTGGAATCACAACAACGGTAATCCGGCAAATGGTTCCAATAGAAAACGGAAGAATGGTAACGGAAATGGTTACAACGATTCCAACCGCGATAGGAAAACACCATGGAAAAAACAATCGGGAAATTCCTGGAATAATAGCAGTAATGTACCGCTCCAGCAAGGGGCAGGTGACAGGAACAAACGTAGTCAGCGAAATCCTAATCATGGAAATGGTTGGCCTAACCAGTAGCCAATTTTATGGTTTGGGAATCCAACGGAAAACATGATGCAACCCATGCTTTTTATTCTGAACCCGAATAGTTGCAATAACCGTCACAACAGCTGCCCTACAACGAATCGCGTATGCGAAGTCGTAGAGCAGGATACCAATCCACAACAGTTAAACGAGAACCGACCGATCTAAACAGTTTTCCTAGTGCGGTCGTATTCCAAAGTGGAGGCAACTTTAAATCTGACCTGAACACATTGAGGTTCAACGACGGTGTGGATATGAGAGAAGAACTTTTACAAGAGCCGAACGCATGCAAACATACGGAAGATTATGCTGTGCAGCTCCAACGAAAGTTTCAATAAATGGTAGGAGTGTGGAAGCTATAATATACGCAGGAGCAACAACCAGTGTCATGAATTACGCATTATACGACGAAGTAAATCGCATAAGAAGACTTCCCGTTCTGCCTGTGCAAAACTGCCGCGTTTCGGGGGCATTAGGCGTTTCTACACAGTGTGTGAAGCAACAGGTGCAGGCCGGTTTGATAGCAGAAGACGAGCACATACAATGCCACAGGATTTTCTGCCCAGCAGGGACGCAATGATCGACCTACGGACGGGAAAATGTATAGTTGCAAATGATGGTAAAAGAATTGCACTGCAGCTCATTAAAACTCCGAGCGTGCACGACCGAGACTGTCGTAACTTTGTAGTAAAATTAGTAGGTCCGCGCATACTACATATTGCGGAACAATTTGAGAAGACAGAATTCCCGCACTCGAAAGATTCGGAAGCAACCATAAGAAGTAATCTTGCCACTATCAAAGCGAAAGTATCAGAATCGTCCTATATGGAAAACATACAGATGGAAGAGTTGCCGAATCTCATTCGGGAGTACGCTAATGTTTTTGTGGAGAAATCCGGCGTAATAAAAAAAATTTGAGTATGACATGGAAGTTGCCCCACACCAGACATTTCGCAGAACATAGTACGCCATACCATGGACTAAAAAGGAGGCTGTAAAGTCGGAAATTCGTCAAATGTTAGAGTCAAATTGGTGAGAAGGTATTAGTAAAAAACCACCGTAAGTCGTCACGTCTTAAAATACTGAATAAAAAGTGGCAAAGACTTTTTATTGGACCCTATATAATACACTACTGGCCATTAAAATTGCTACACCACGAAAATGACGTGCTGAAGACGCGAAATTTAACCGACAGGAAGAAGATGCTGTGATATGCAAATGATTAGCTTTTCAGAGCATTCACACAAGGTTGGCGCCGGTGACGACACCTACAACGTGCTGACATGAGGAAAATTTCCAACCGATTTCTCATATACAAGCAGCAGTTGACCAGCGTTGCCTGGTGAAACGTTGTTGTGATGCCTCGTGTAAGGAGGAGAAATGCGTACCATCACGTTTCCGACTTTGATAGAGGTCGGATTGTAGCCTATCGCGATTGAGGTTTATCGTATTGCGACATTGCTGCTCGCGTTGGTCGAGATCCAATGACTGTTAGCAGAATATGGAATCGGTGGGTTCAGGAGGGTAATACGGAACGCCGAGGTGGATCCCAACGGCCTCGTATCACTAGCAGTCGAGATGACAAGCATCTTATCCGCATGGCTGTTACAGATCGGGCAGCCACGTCTCGATCCCTGAGTCAAGAGATGGAGAAGTTTGCAAGACAACAACCAACTGCACGAACAGTTCGACGACGTTTGCAGCAACATGGACTATCAGCTCAGAGACCATGGCTGCGGTTACACTTGACGCTGCATCACAGACAGGAGCGCCTGCGATGGTGTACTCAACGACGAACCTGGGTGCACGATTGGCAAAACGTCATTTTTTCGGATGAATCCGGGTTCTGCTTACAGCATCATGATGGTATCATCCGTGTTTGGCGACATCGCGGTGAACGCAAATTGGAAGCGTGTATTCGTCATCGCCATACTGGCGTATCACCCGTAGTGATGGTATGGGGTGCCACTGGTTACACGCCTCGGTCACCTCCTGTTCGCATTGACGGCACTTTGAACAGTGGACGTTACATTTCAGATGTGTTACGACCCGTGGCTCTACCCTTCATTCGATCCCTGCGAAACCCTACATTTCAGCAGGATAATGCACGACCGCATGTTGCTGGTCCTGCACGGGTCTTTCTGGATACAGAAAATGTTCGACTGCTGCCCTGGCCAGCACATTCTCCAGATCTCTCACCGATTGAAAACGTCTGGTCAACGGTGGCCGAGCAACTGGCTCGTCACAATACACCAGTCACTACTCTTGATCATCTATGGTATCGTGTTGAAGCTGCATGGGCAGCTGTACCTGCACACGCCATCCAAGCTCTGTTCGACTCAATGCCCAGGCGAATCAAGGCCGTTATTACGGCCAGAGGTGGTTGTTCTGGCTACTGATTTCTCAGGATCTATGCACCCCAAATTGCGTGAAAATGTAATCACATATCAGTTATAGTATATTATATTTGTCCAATGAATACCCGTTTATCATCTGCATTTCTTATGGTGTAGCAATTTTAATGGCCAGTGCTGTGAGTGAGATGCTTCACTAAGGTAACTATTTGTTAACAGTGCCATTTACAAATTAAGTTAAAGGGTAATATAACCACATGGACCTGAGAAAGTACTATGAATGATAAAGTGTACATAGAAAAACAAACATCTCCTACACTTCGTGAAGTGAACTTTATTATTGAAATGTGATTCAGTTGTATGATGTGTGTATAGTGTGCACAGCTAACGACCTCTATGTTACTAATGCATTGTATTTTTCAGTACTTAGATTTTAAGTTTGTATTTTTTGAATAGAGTGAAATATGTACTACATAGAGTTGTGATTAATCATTTAACAAGCCGAGTCATTTTATTCAATTTCTTGACGAGATTTGCGTAGGCGCAACTTGTTTGTTTTTCATAAAGATAAACTTAGAAGTTAAGAAATACGTAGATCTTTTGCTTTTCTTTTAAAACCAATTACTAGTATTTAAAGAGTTTTGATGGTTCTTTAGATTAGATTAGCTTTTCGTTCCACAGATCCGTGCTGAGGAGGTCCTAGTGGATGTGGAACATGATGAACGTTTCCAATTTCTATAATCATTTAAAAGTATATTCTCACTTCATCGTGATGTATAGTTCTAAGTATGTTTTATATTTGTCTTAGCGTAGGAAAGTCTCTATGGAGAATCAAAGGAAATGACTTCCTTTTTTTTACTTATCAGAATATACATGTTTCACATGTGTATGTGATAGCCAGTTGGCTTTTCCTTTCTTTATTTTTGCTTTCCGCCAGTAGGTATAAAGCCGCGAGTTTTTTTCTCTCTTGGCTGAGCAAGGGAAACCTCATTTGTGTGAGGAAAGTTATGCTTTATCCCGTAAATATTTATAATTTTGTAAACCTCTTGTGTGAAATTCATGTTAGTTCTGGACAGTAATGATGGACTAATAATCAGCATTTGTTACTGTAAAACTTAACGATGAGACCTCCATAGTGTGGGTAAATTTTATGCACAGCAAGGGACTTTAACGTGGACTGTGTTAACTAAACTTTCAGTGGAACTTATATGGGACAATTCACGATGAATGCGTCAATAGAGACTTCCACCATAAAGCATGTTGGTGTATTTTCCTGTGGAAAAACGTTCGGATTCCATGAGAACTTTACATTAAGGCAAAGTTTATCACAACTACCTGTGTATTGTGTTATAAAAGTTTAGGTCTTCTGAACAGTGTAATCACGCTTGGTGTTGTGTGGTGACATTTCTCTATACATTGCTACGTGCAGACTGTATGAAGTGCTTGTTTCAGTGAGCAAGGACTGTGTGAAAACCAGATACTGATCTCTGAACCATGGACGTTGGTGTGACGAGTATGATCATTGGACATAATCCGTACCGGAACTGCAATTTCGATCTACTTGTGAAAGACTGTGTTCCAAATGCATCGGAACATCGAGTCGACGTTTTTGCTTCGGGATGAACGTTAACATATCAGCCGCGGTCTGCGTCGGGAGAACCATTGTTGACAAATTACCGCAGCGGTGTGCGGGGCAAACCAATATTCGCCGAACCACTTGTAGTGCAGCGCTGTGCGTAACGGCAGTCTGTCGCGCCCCGCGTAACTTAGATTAGATTAATACTAGTTCCATGGATCATGAATACGGTATTTCGTAATGATGTGGAACGAATCGAATTTTCCAATACATGACATAATTAGGTTAATTTAACAACATACTTAAGTTAATATAACAACTTTATTTTTTTGTGTTTTTTGTTTCTTTATTTTTATTTTTTTATTTAAATATTTTTGTTTTTTTCTTTTTTTCTTAATTTATATCTAAAAATTCCTCAATGGAGTAGAAGGAGTTGTCATTCAGAAATTCTTTTAATTTCTTCTTAAATACTTGTTGGTTATCTGTCAGACTTTTGATACTATTTGGTAAGTGACCAAAGACTTTAGTGCCAGTATAATTCACCCCTTTCTGTGCCAAAGTTAGATTTAATCTTGAATAGTGAAGATCGTCCTTTCTCCTAGTATTGTAGTTATGCACACTGCTATTACTTTTGAATTGGGTTTGGTTGTTAATAACAAATTTCATAAGAGAGTATATATACTGAGAAGCTACTGTGAATATCCCTAGATCCTTAAATAAATGTCTGCAGGATGATCTTGGGTGGACTCCAGCTATTATTCCGACTACACGCTTTTGTGCAATAAATACTTTATTCCTCAGTGACGAATTACCCCAAAATATGATGCCGTATGAAAGCAATGAGTGAAAATAGGCGTAGTAAGCTAATTTACTAAGATGTTTATCACCAAAATTTGCAATGACCCTTATTGCATAAGTAGCTGAACTCAAACGTTTCAGCAGATCATGAATGTGTTTCTTC
This sequence comes from Schistocerca piceifrons, assembly GCF_021461385.2. NCBI lineage: Eukaryota > Metazoa > Arthropoda > Insecta > Orthoptera > Acrididae > Schistocerca > Schistocerca piceifrons. Next base: position 561,665,324 of record NC_060144.1, read on the forward strand.
CAATTTAATCTCTCATCAATGGACATACCTAAAAATTTGGAATATTCTACCGTAGCTATATGCTTCTGATTAAGGTCTATATTTATTAATGGCGTCATACCATTCACTGTACGGAACTGTATGTACTGTGTCTTATCAAAATTCAGTGAGAGTCCGTTTACAAGGAACCACTTAGTAATTTTCTGAAAGACAGTATTGACAATTTCATCAGTTAAAATGCATTGCGAGGATGGAAAAGTTCAGGACTCTGGATTTGTTTAACCACCTGACTTACCTTACAGGACACTAAACATCTGAAAATACAATTTTTATAATATGTGCCTGACCTATTTCATGGGACATCGCCACCGAGCTGACATCCCTCCTTAATGGGCCGCGATGCAGGGAAGTGCAAGAGTTCCAGTCCATTCCGAGGGAAGGAAGGTTGCAGCCGGAAGCCGAGGGTGGATTGCAGCCGAATTAACACCACCTATCCAGCATCCGGGGGCAAATCTATCTTTAGTACCTTTATATGTAGGCCCCTCGACGACGATTCTACGCTTCATAACCTTTGTATCAGCACTGCAATCAACATCCTACAATCAACCAACGCCATGAAGACATCGAGTATGCTTTGCATTATATATAGTCATTCTAAAAATCAAACATCTAACCAAAAAGCTGTCTATAAAGTAAACTAACACCTAACGCATATTATGCAGTACACACGCAGTAAAATTCACGAACGCATTTAGTCGACAAAAAAAAAGGCAAGTATCTTGTGTAACAGTAACACCGGTTCTAATAATGTTTTCGCATTGTATAGAATACCTGAAATATTTAAATTTTCTTTCTTGAGCCGTAATGAACTGTCACATATATTACTGTTTAACAGTACTAAATTGAAATACTTAGGTAAATTTCTTAAGTTATCTTCAAATTTAACCTAGACATTAGCGAGTACAAAAATGTATTTAACATCTTATACAGTTTTATGGTAATAAAATATTTACTATAAAGATTTTCTTTTTTGCAATAACAATTCGATTATCCTAATGTGAAGTGTACATGACTCAACTATAAGATACAAAATACTTGAATTATTTAACTCACTCGCATTTTCAGCTTTAACAAAACTAAGAATGTTGTATCATATAGCGCTAGGAAAACGTTTAAATTTGTTGAGAAAGCATAACGTTGTATATGACACCTATGCTTCCAAAATATTATGTAACTATTATAATTACCGTACTAGAGAACCTGTTGATTTTCTTTGAAATAACTAAGTAAATTAGTGGTTTATATAATTTTTAACCAAGATGCAATCTATAATAAAAAAGGTAAACTATCTTTGTGAGATGTGCGTTCCCCGGCTCACGGGGACTTTTTTTCTCTCTCTCTCTCTCATATCCGGTTTTGTTTTTCCCGGTACCACCTGTGCCAAATGAGTGAGCCCATCTTGATAACAAAACCTGCAAGTTAATATGAGGACACACATAGTAGGAATGAGCAACCAATGAAGGCGCGTACGAATAAGTGACTGAAGACATGTAAACCCGAAAAGGATTTGTAATCGTCTATACTAGGACATGTTATTTTAAAAGTTCAATTACAAATATAATTTAAAATACCAGTACTGGGGGGAGGGGGGGGGGATGCGAAATAACGCCTCCCGTGAACCGGTAGAAATAATAAATTGTTTGTGTCTAAGGAAAGATATAGTTTGCGTTAACTGCAGCGATCATGTAACGCTGATGAGTGTTAATGCCAAGCTGACTGTGATAGGCGCGACCTTAACATGGCTGTTACTACTATAAATCACGATGCGTGACCGATTTTGCGCGCTCTATTGTTCTAGCGCCTTTCGGTTAGCCTCTCGAACTATCAGATTCTATCTTGTCAGCTAGTGAGTTCTATTTCTTAATATTGTAATTATTCCTTGTGTCTTATGACGTATCATGCATCGCAATTACTGCAATATTATTATTTTCCAAGATTGTTTCCTCTGCTAATGAGCATTCCAATTTCTAAACAGGACTAAACTTTGTAAACGATCTCTAATTTTCGCCGTAAGTTGGCAAATTCCAGTGTGTTTTCTTCGTAGATGTCTGCGATGAAAATTGTAGATGTACGAAACAATTTTTCTAAATAATAATCTGAACTATTGTGGAATAAAAACAGGATGGTTTTCACAAAATTATTTATTAGTTAGATTTCCATAGTCTCAGATATACTGTATTTCATCGTTAGTCGACCCCACTTCTGGACACAAATAATAAAAAATATTTTTCTTAGCAAAGTTTTACCCTGCTCTTTAGAAGCTAGCTGTTCGCTACAGAAACTACAAAGGGTAAATTTCATGTTACTAACTTATAAAAGTTTCTGTTTACTGTCAATAGAAGCCGTCACAATTATAAAATATTCTCTCTATTTAACAAGATTTAACATTCTTTCAAGTGAACTACAAATAGTAAGTTATACCTTACTCCGTATTAAAAATAAACATTCAAGTATTCTTTTTGTATGTGATTTTAACTAAGTAATTAATAAAGTGTAAATTTTTATTTTTACCAATCAGCTTGCTCTTGTAATATTCTAAAGTTTATTTCCTTTTAAATTTAATCAGTGATAAAATTTACCCTACTTAGGTGGGTAACTTCGATCAAATTTAAAGGAAATAAATGACACACTTTGAAAAATAGCAATTCTGTTGTTCTTAAAGGCATCTGATAAAGAATTCTGTAATAAAGTATTAAATGTCTGATCATTTGACTTTGTAACACATCCTCAAAAATCAGTAAAAAAAATTGTAAAATTTGATTGACTTTTCCCCTCATTTACAGTTAAGGATGTTTGCTGAAAGTTCAGGAAGAGTTCATTTGTAGCGAACCATGTCATAATTGATAGAAAAAATAAATTTTGTACTTTCTCTCTAATTGGATGTATTATAACACCGGTATCCACAAAAAGTACTAATTCTGCTTGCTAAGTGTTTCGTGGAAGCTCATTCAAATGTACAAGGAATAGGAATGGCCTCAAAATTGAAGCCTGGGGGGCTTGCTTTGTGATTTCTTCCCAGTCACTAAAATATACTCCTCTCCTGACAATGTTTGAATCATTCAGCACAACTTTTTGGATTCTGTTTGTACGAACGATTCGAACCAGTTGTGTAAAGCCATCAGTTCCATAAAACTTTTAACTTTTTCCAAGAGAGTAACATGATTTACCCTTCTGGGATCCAAACTGTGATATGGTTAGTAAATTGGTTCTACTTAAATATGAGACTGCTGTTGAGCACATTACTTTCTCAGATATTTTAGCAATTAAGGAAACAGGATGATAATTATTTAAGTCTTTGTTGTCCTTTCTTATAAAGAGGTTAATAATTGGGTATCTTAATCTGTGTGGAAAAAATTCTCTGTGCCACTGAAGCATTACACATATCACTTAGGGCACTATTTGTTAAGTTGGGACAACCTTTTCAGAATTTTGTTTGAAATCCCATTACCACCACATGAGCTTTTGTTTTTTAGAATTGTAACAATTCTATTAATTTCAGTGAAGGATGTTGGTACTTATAGTTCCGTAAATTTTTGCGGAACAACATTATTAATATGTGCTCTTGTTTCAACCGAACCATTTAATCTTATTTTTTCTGCTACATTTAGAAAGCAATTGTTAAAAATACAAACAACTTTTGAAGGTGAGTCACAACATTGCCATTCACTTTTGTTGTAGTGGTATCTTCTACACTGACTGACTGCCATGTCTCCCGTTACACTACATTAATAATTCCTGCCAGAATGTGCATCCTTCTGGACATTTCATTATTTCCCTTAAAGCATGCAATTAATGTCAGAATGTGGCTTATTCTGGCCTCTATATAAATTTTACTTTTTTCTCTTACATGAAATTTTAATTCCTTTAACAATATTATGAAAAGGAAAATTGCTACTCACCATATAGCATACATGCTGAGTCACAGATAGGCACAACAAAAAGGCTGTCACAAATATAGCTTCCGGCCAGTAAGGCCTTTGTGAAAATTAGATATATACTCTCTCTCTCTCTCTCTCTCTCTCTCTCTCTCTCTCACACACACACACACACACACACACACACACACACACACACACACACACACACGACTGCAGTCTCAGGCAACTGAGGTATCTTTCAATTTTGATGAAGGCCTTACTGGCCAAAAGCTATATTTGTTTTATATATCTGCGACTCAGCATCTCTGCTATGTTGTGAGTAGCAATTTTCCTTTTCATAGTATTGTTACATTCTGTCCTGGATTTTTCTGTTTGATTTTAGTCCCTTTACATATCATAGCTTGCTTGTTTTTTCAATGGAGTATCTTTATAATTTTTTAAGGAAAGTTACTTTCAAATGTTGACACAAATTTGCTATGGAATATGTTTAATTTCACATTAGCATATCTCTATCTCTCTCTCTCTCTCTCTCTCTCTCTCTCTCTCTCTCTCTTTGCAGGGTGAATCAGGAGGGAAGATATTTGCTTTGGGAAGGGGGACGGGTCATATTATTAGTGAGCCTGAAAAAAAAAAAGAAGAAAGAAAAAACATGATTTATATGTCCTGTTCTTAAAAGTTTACGAGGAAACTAATGAATACAGCAGGGAAGAGAACAAATGCATGCGATATTAAATGAAGCATTGTGATCTAATGTTTTATTTAATTGTGTACATTTCTTCATAAAAGGGATTCAAAAAGTCCACCATGAACTGCAGTACTATTCTGACTGTAGAAATATAGCACTGTAGTAGACTGGTGCAACCATTGTAGTACTGAGATGTAAAGAAAACAACATGTACACTTGCAGGACTCATAGCCCCACTTTGTGCAAGTGAAGTGTGTATTGAAATGGTCAGTAAAGACAACACTACATAGCCTAATGTCACTTTGGTTCTATTCACATGTGAGTGCTAGTAAAGAACATGTGACTGACATCTGTGATTTCCAAACAGCTGTATATCAGATATGGTTAAGAAAAGGGCATATATTCATTTGAAATTTTTTGTTCAGTATCACCAATACTACCATGCCTCAAACCATGTACCTTTCCTCCTAACTCGCCCTCTATTCAGCGTGTCCCAGGAGGAATGATCAATATTTAGAAATATAATAGGAACTATCATTTGACATAAAAAAGTCCAATAAACAGGTTCTCTAAAATGTATTCCTTAAGAGCTATGAGCACTACTTCATCTTCGATACTGTGGAATAAATCTCTTCTACTGCGAGCTCCTTGCATTCTATATTTTGAGTGGTGGCAGTATGGGCTAAAACAAGAAAAAAGGTCCAACAACCTAAGCTCTAAAGTGCATACCTTACGAGCCATGAGCACTAGTTTGTCTTCACTATTTTGAAACATACCTCTTCTACTGAACAGGTTCAAATGGCTCTGAGCACTATGGGACTCAACATCTTAGGTCATAAGTCCCCTAGAACTTAGAACTACTTAAACCTAACTAACCTAAGGACATCACACACACCTATGCCCGAGGCAGGATTCGAACCTGTGACCGTAGCAGTCCCGCGGTTCCGGACTGTAGCGCCAGAACCGCACGGCCACCGCTGCCGGCTCTACTGAACAGGTGCTCTTAATTAATGCATTGTAGAGGCCATGTTTACTAGATTCTTTTGCTTCAAAGGACTGTTCCTGCCATAACCCAGAATACTGACCATTCATCCTGAGACATCGTGTATATACCTCACCCTGTACCACCTCCTTTAACTTATGCTTAGAACTGTTCTCATTAATAAATGTTCCTACTACATATGAACATGCCTCATAGCTGCAAATTGTTCGTTTGCATTAATTGTGCATCACTGTTTTTCATCCCAGCTCATCTATAGCCTACTATCTTGAAGTATTCACACGATACTCCAACATCTGGTCATCCAGGATCTGTGAAGACCCCAGACAGAATCAGATGGGGTTGATCAGGTCTCTATGAATCCATTAGACACTATGTGAGTCAATGTAAGGAATGCCAGCAACGGAAGTACATGCCACAATTACCTCCAGGTTATATGATACCAATCTCGCATGCAGCAGGGACATTCCACTGAGTTGGAATCAACCTCTTGGAGAGGTGCCCAAAGTCAGTGCTGACTGCCAAAACTCTAGAAATTGCAAAGTTCCTTGTAGGAGACATAATTTTGAAGAGTGGAGCTCCAAGTGTGGTGTTCTCTGATCACGGAAAAGTTTTCCAGCTGAGACTAGAATCAGAGGTAATTTCATGTTGCGACATTACCTATAACATGACAACTGCCTGCCATGGTCATGCGGAGCCCTTTAATGAGACACTGGCAGATATGCTCTCAACATACAGTAAGGTCAGTCAGAGAGACTGGGATATAATACTGCCTGTTTTAACATTCACATGCAAACAGTGAGGCAAGACACAACAGGCATCACATTGTTCTTTCTGCTGCCCGGTCATGATGCCAAAATGAGTTGCCCTTTCAACTGGACGATACTCAGGGTGACTAGGTGAAACATGTCATCACCAGGACTGAAGAAGCAAAGCAGGTGTCTCACGTATGGACCCTGGATGCTAATGAGAGCTTTAATGCTGAGCACTGACCAGTGAGATACAGCTCGGGTGACTCGGTATGGATTTTTATAGTAGTGTGGAAAACTAAAGCGCAACATTGGGCCGTTATCATATCTTTCTTTGCATGTCAGACATCAAGTATGGAGCTGAGTATTACGACCCTCATCAAGAAGACCATGTCCTTAGTACGAAGCCCTAGAACAGTGCTCAGATGCAGATAAACAACGGTAAGTTCAAGGAAACTGAACAACCACTCAAAAATTCAGAAGCTTCAACAGGATTCATGATAGAGAAGAGGAGTGACAACACAACCAGAATGGGAGGATTTGCCAGCAGTGCCATATAGAGAGTACCATTGACATTCCTGTAATTGCCTCCAGTGATAACTTCTGAAACTGTGAGTTGCTGCTCCTCCAGGAGAGGGAGCAATGCCATGAGCTATGGTGCATTAATTGTGGCATTATGGTTATTGTTGCTGCCTGGCATGATGCGGGTCAGCTGTTTAAACCCAACCACCACAATTATAAGGGGCAATCAAATGAAAATAAGGCAGATGGGAAAATAAGCGAGTAAACTGTTCTTTATTTAAAAAATAATTGCCGTAACTGTGAGACAAGATGGTCATTGCCTTCATGGAAAATGTTTGTGGTTGCCTGTATGATCCTGATAGTACCCAGGCATGCACCTCTTTGTCCACAGTAAATCGACGGCCACAGATGTGTTTCTTCAGGGCTCCAAAAATATGGGAACTGCATGGGGAGAGGCTTGGACTGCATGGAGGATATATTGGAGCTTCCGAGTAAAATTTCTGCAGTGTACTTGAAACAGCTTAGGCAGGTAGTGAGTGGGCTCATGGTGCATTGCATTGTGTGAGCTTAATTGGGAGTCCAGTTAAAAAAGGCATATGTATAAACAACTTACGGGAATGCAGACAGGTGATGTAGTCAACAACTGCCGATATTTCAACAGGTGCACACCATGTTATTTCCAAGCTGAAAGCACCGCAATTAAGCACTGTGCAAGGGAATTTAAGACATTAGTTCTGTTTGTAAATTCCAGAGAGGTAAAACAAACAAACAAGCAAACACACTCTCTCTCACTCCCCCCCCCCCCCCCCCCCCTCTCTCTCTCTCTCTCTCTCTCTCTCTCTCTCTCTCTCTCTCTCTCTCTCTCTAACAAACACCCCATCTCTGTAAACATTAGCACCACCACACAACCAAAGAGGGCTTCAGAAGTTATCGATATTGAGAATTAATAACCAACGTTTGAGGTAGTATGAACTCTGTCCATCTGTTTTTCGACAGGAGAGAAAGCAGGATTCCATGCAGAATCCAAGCAAAACCTCTGTCTGTGTTTAAAAGGTTACCTGTTAGTTTAATTTCAACTGCTTCCTTAATAACATTATTCCAATAGCTAGAAATGCCGGCCAGAATCTCTGTGTTTTTATATTCCATAGGATGACAAGAGCCAGGGCAATGTTCTGCAGCAGCAGACTAGCTCAGCTGACATAAGAGTGTGTGACACTTATGCTCAGTATACTGGTCCTCTACATTCCTGGTTGTCTGACCAATATGTGACATGCCACAACTGCAAGGAATACTATGGACACCCACATTACACAAGCCAAGATTTCTCAAATATAAAAGCTCATCTGTTTCTAAGATATTTCCAATAGAGTAATAAAGATTTGTTCCCATATAATAAGGCCAGTCTTATCTCTAATATGTAATGCATCGCTAACTCAAGGCACTTTTCCAGAGAGACTGAAATATGCCATTGTTAAACCTCTCTGTAAGAAACGTGATATGAAAGATGTCATTAACTACCGACCTGTTCCACTGTTGACATCATTTTCCAATTATTTTGAGAAGGTCATTAATTCTTGAGTAGTATATCACCTTAGCAACAACAATATCCTCAGCAAATCACAGTTTGGGCTTCAGAAGGGTTTCTCTATTGGAAATGGCCATTTACATTTTCGCTCACCGGATTTTACAAGCTTTAAATAATAAAATAGCACCAGTTTGTTTTTTCTGTGACCTAAGGCATTTGACTGTGTGAATCACAGTATTCTCCCAGATAAATTGAAGTTTCATGAGACTGATGTATAGCCAACCAATGGATAATGTCCTATCTAATGAAAAGAATGGAGAAAGCTGTACTTAGTAATTCAACCAATATAGTCTGGGGACATAATTCTCACTGGGGAGAAATCACATATGTGGTTCCCCAGTGTTCAATCTTAGGTGCACCATTGTTTCTCATATATGTGAACGTACATCTAATGTACAACAAGCAGAATTAGTTCTTTATTCCGGTGACACCAGTATTGTAATCAATGCAAGCATACATACACAAGCAGAAGAAACAGTAAACAAAGTTCTTAAAAGTATCATTGATTGGTTTTCTGCTAATGGCCTCACCATCAATTTGAAAAAGACACAACGTATTCAGTTCTGCACATCTAGGGATACTACATCAGTGATAAGTCTGACACGCAATGAGGATAGAAACTTCAAAATTCTTTGGTGTCCATCTCAAACAATGGAAAATCCAGGATGGAATGTAACAAACAGAGAAGGAAAGTTGCTACTCACCATATAGCAGAGATGCTGAGTCGCGATAGGCACAGCAAAAAGATTCACACAATTGGGCCATAAAGGCCTTTGTTGGCAGTAGACACCACACACACACACACACACACACACACACACACACACACACACACACAGTCTCAGAGAGCTGGCAGTGTGGTTTCAGAGTCATTCAAACACATTGCCTCTAATCAATGTAAGAAATCCACCAAGTTCTCAATATAATACTTAAACTAGCCTAACCGTGGGTTTAACAAAGTAATAAGATGTTTCACTACACAATATACTGTAGCACCAATGCTATCCACAACCGTCTGAAGAGGAATCCCTTCCTTCTTGCAGACCTTTGGAAGGCCATATAACCTCGAGGTGACAGGATTAAGACTCTTGAAAGTGTCCTGCAATAAGGAAATTTTATTCAGGAGACTGTTAGACTTCCTCTCAACACACCTTGTTCCTTCAGCACTGACAGGGTGTGCATGTGTTGAAATATTGACAGTTGATGAACATCAGCCAGTTCCATTTCTGTAAGTTATGTGAACACCATATATGCCAGGTGAAATTCTGGTCTCATTAGGCACAAGTATCATAGCAGCAGAACGTAGATTGCTCCTAACTACCCCTTGGATTAGTATTGTAATACTTGTGGTATACACAAAAATTGATTAAAGATGAATAGGGACTATGCCTGGTGAGTATGGATGCAGGGGGATTTGACCACGTCTATACACTGATGGAAACTGCGTTGGCCATGGTTGACAGGCTTATGCTGCAGTGGCATTGGAGCACCAGAGTAGAATGATTTGGTACCTCTGGAGCCTCTAGCATCACCTGTGGTCCCTGATGTCACAGTACCTTCAGCTTTGCACATCCTGGCTGGCCAACACTTACCTGGTGGTGAATGGCAAACAGTGGTGGATTATGAATTTTTGGGTGGAAGGCAAAAGTTGGTACTGGCTGCACAGCTGTCCACATATGTTCTAAAAACAGGTCTGAGGTATTTCCCACTGCTGAAAGTACATCTGAACCAACATGGTAAAACTCACCTGTTGGGACAATGGATGATCTTCCTGAAAGGCCCAAACAAGTGATTGCTTGTCACTGGAAGCTCCAGTGTTAGGCAGGTGATTAGGGAAATTGTGGACATGTCAGGAAAGAATGTCGTTGTCCACTCTGCTAGACAGGGGGTCATGTCTGAGATGTGGAGGAGGCTCTGCTGGCAGAAACCAAGTGTACTGTTGCAGATTGTGGCTCATGATGTCTGAACACATGACACCTGTTGCTTGGGTTCAGATGCCATCCTCAGTTCCTACAGGCGGCTAACTGCTTTGGTGAAGACAGCTAGCCTTGCTCTCAGGGTGGAAATGGAGCTAGCATTGTGCAGTATCATTCTGAGCATCGATCACGGTCCTCTGGTTTGGAGCTGGGGAAAGGTTTAAACCAGAGGCTCTGATGATTCTGTGATATACTTCTATGCATATTTCTTGACTGCTTTTCAGTGGATAGTTGTAGGACACTCCTTAATAGCTCAAGTGTGCACTACACGCCGGAAGTGGCTATTAGGCTAATGGAGAATGTGAGGTGTGCACATGCAGGTTTTTTAGGCTACAGAAATCCCTCAGCAGACCTGACTAGATACATTCGGATGGGGAAGAATGCTATACCCATTAATTAGAGTAAGTAGCATTTGTCATGGCGTATTGGAGAAAAAATGTTAGTATAGTGTTAGTTAATTACAGGAGAACCTATGAAAAGGTCCCAGAACTATGACAATGTAAATTCCCACTGGAATGTAGAGGGACAAAAAGATGGAAACACTAAGAACATAACACATTACTATGTCTAGTATGGCACAGGAAACCATTGCATTCTAAATAGCTTCCAGTCATTTTGGAATGAATAAATGAGGCCCTGTATTGTTTTCCAGGGAGTCCAATACTGTTCTTCCTGCAAAATTCCCCCAGCTCCAAATCAGAGGACCGTGATCGATGCTGAGAATGATGCTGCACAATGCTACGAGTGGACAGTGGTCATGCATCCGTCTACATCTACATCTACATTAATACTCCACAGTCCATACGGCATGTGGCAGAGGTTAACCCATACCACTACTAGTCATTTCCTTTTGTGTTCCACTTGCAAACAGATCAAGGCAAAAACAGTTGTCTATATGCCTCCATACGAGTCCTAATTTCTCATGACTTATCTATGTGGTCCTTATGCGCAATGTATGTTAGAGGCAGCAGAGTCAGTCTGTAATCAGCTTCAGATCTCGGTTCTCTAAATTTTCTCAATACTGTTCCTCTAAAAGAATGTCACCTTTCCTCCAGGGATTCTCATTTGAATTCCCAAAGCATCTGCATAACACTTGTGTATTGTTTGAACCTACCAGTAACAAATCTAGCAGCCTGCCTCAGAATTGCATCAATGTCTTCCTTTAGTTCAGTTTGGTGTCGACCCCAAACACTTTAGCAGTACTCAAGAAAGGTTGCACCAGCATCCTATATGTGGCCTTCTTTACAGGTGAACCACTGTTTTCTAAAATTCTCCCAATAAACTGAAGTTGACCATTTGCCTTCTCTACCACAGATCTCACATGCTCATTCCATTCCATATTGCTTTGCAAATTTATGCTCGGATATTTAAATGACTTGACTGTGTCAAGCAGGACACTAGTAATACTGTATCTGAACATTACAGGATTTTTCTTCCTACTCATCCCCATTAACTTACATTTTTCGACATTTAGAACTAGCTGCCATTCATCACACCAACTATATATTTTGTCTAAGTCACCTTGAATCTTCTTACAGTCACTCAACTTCAACACCTTACTGTACACCACAGCATCATCAGCAGACAACTGCAGATTGCCGCCCGCCCCTGACCACCAAATCGTGTATGTAGATAGGTCCTATCACACTTCCCCGGGGCACTCCTGATGAAATCCTTGACTCTGATGAACACTCATTGTTGAGGACAACAAAGAACTTATCTCCAAAGTAGACTACAAAGGTCCAATAATATTGTGATATGGTGACTATACTGGCCACACGAGACATGACAGTTCATCCTCAAATTCAGAAAATCAGTCCTGGATGATGTGAGCTGTATGAACAGGAGACCTGTCATCTTGGAACACGGTATCACTATTAGAGAACAAACACTGTGCCATAGGATGCCAAACTGGTCATGTAATCCTTGGCTCTAATGCGACCTTGCAGAGTAACCATGGACTCTGAGAATAAACCATGATACAGCTGCCCAAATCATCACCGAACCTCCATCAAGTTTCACTCTTGGGGTGTAAACTCAGCCAGAAGTTGGAAAAAGGATGCAACAAGACTTATCTGACTACGTGACTTTCTTCCATTGCACCATAATCCAGGTTTTATGGCTTTGATATCACTTTTTCCTATTAGGGGCATTTTCATGATTGATGAGTGGTTTCGGAATTCCAGCTTGCCCTGCAGTTCCCTATTTATGGAGCTCCCTTTGTGTTCATTCGATGCTGTTTGCAACATACAGTTCTGCAGTGACTTTATCAGCTGTAATCCTCTTCTTTTCTGTCACAATCCTCTTCAGTGACCATCTGTCATGATCATTCAACATGACATTTCTTTACTTTCCCTGTATGTGGTGTAAATCTTCGATCTGTTGCTTCTTGAAACACCAAACTCATCGGCTCCCTTGGTTGTGGAAGCACCCACCATATAAGCACCAACAATTAAAGATATGTGCGAAAAAACTGGCTAACCCTCAAATGTAAAAGCTTAGAGACAAATGTTGCTTTCTATTGCTGGGTACAGGAACTATCAAAAATGACACTGGTCTCTGTCCTGAATAACACATTAGGATATTTAGGGGTGAGACCAATGTCAGCTTTGATAGTTCCTGTACCCAGCAACAGATGGCAACACAGTTTTTACTTTGATGGTTAGCTCGTTTTTCCACACATCTTCAATTTCCGCTTGTTTGAATTCACTTAGCACTGACATAATGCACTCAAAACTGCACAGGACTCTCTTCTGACCATGACTGACACTTGCAACGTACTGAGAGCATTGTACACATGCTGTTCATTGTTAAATACAACAGCGTAACCCACAGGCTTGGCTATAATCTGCATTTACGTTGAACCATGCATTTTTCATCATGTTTCCACATTTTTGTCCAACCCCTTGAATTGCAAATGGTGAAGACATGTTTACAGCTGTAAAAAGTACAATAATATTTAGTGAGATTAGTACACATTCCGAATGTGAAATAGTTTGGGTGAAGCATTAAATGTGGATCAAACATACGAGGTGCAACAAAGTAATGAGACTAATGTGAAAAAAAATGTTGCTTGTTGTTTTAATCAAGTTTAGTGTTGTCTCCTTCAAAGTAGTTTCCTTCTGACTGCACACACTTTTTCCAGTGCTTCTGCCATTGATGGTAACATTTCTGGAACTCATCATCTGCAATACCCTCCAAGACCCTCGTCACAGCTTTTTGGACACCTTGTGTTGTTTGAAAATGGTGTCCCTTGACTGCCGTTTTGACTCTTGGAAATAGAAAAGTCGCGCAGAGCAATATTTGGTGAATAAAGTGGCTGTGGTAGTACTGAAATTTGTTTTGAGGTTAAAAATTGCTGTACTGACAGAGCGGTGTGGGATGGCGCATTATCGTGATGCAGAATCCAATTATCAGCAATGTTGGCACAGACACGAAGAACTTTTTTACGAAATCTTTCGAAAACTTCTTTGTAGTAATATTGGTTAACTGTTTGTCCAGGAGGCACTCACTCTTTATGAATAATTCTCTTGAAATCAAAGAAGCACACAAGCATGCATTTCACTTTTGACTTTGGCATGCGAGCTTTTTTTGGTCTGGGTAATCCCTTTGAGCACCATTGCGAACTTTGGCGTTTTGTCTCTGGATTGACTTCCGTTTGCTCTAACAGATTGGCTGCCACATTTTCTGTGTTTCTCGCTGTTGTGGTGTGAGATTTTTGGAGACCATTTTTGCACAAATCTTTCCCATACCAAGATCTTCAGTTGTTATTAGATGAACTTTTTCTCGATTGATGTTCAGTTCTTCTGCAATCATTTTCATGGATAATCTTCGATCGGATCGTACGAGTTCATGCACCCTGGCCAAGTTGACATTCATCCACGAGGTTGATGGTCGTCCACTGCGGTCTTCACCTTCAATATTCATTCTGCCTTCACTAAACAATTTATGCCAATGAAAAACTTGAGCTCTTGACATAACCTCCTCTCCAAAAGCCTTCTGAAGCTTGCTGTAATTTGTTGTCGTGTTTTCATCCAATTTAATGCAAAAAGAAATGGCATACCATTGCGCAATATTATACGGTTCTATTTCCGTGACGAGAGACACAAACATGTGTTAACTTATTACAGCACAACTCACGACTGAGTAGTTGCATCGATGAGCTACTTGGACTAGAAGCAGCTTATAGACCAACGTCAAAGATATTGTACTTACGCAAGCCTGCAGGGTTGCCACATCTTGCAAAGAAAATCAGTCTCATTACTTTATTGTCACACCTTGTAGGCACCAGATGTTTTCATTGACCACCTGTCTCAGGAGCATTGTGGTGTAACATTTGAGGAAAAACTAGGAGGACATTCCATGCAAATTTTCTGGTCATGTTATAACATTATGTGGAGATTTCAATTTACCAGCTACAGATTGGGAGACTCAAGTGATTAAGGCAGAGAATAAGGTTAGGGAATAATGTGAAATTGTTCTAAATGGCTTATATGAAAATTAACTTGAGCAGCTAATGAGAGAACCAACTCATGATGACCACATATTAGATTTTCTGGTTACCAATGTGCCCAAACTTTTGGACTCAGTTAGCACGGAACAGGGATCAGTGATCATATGACCATTACAGTGTCACTGAATATGGCTGTAAATAAGAATATAAATGAAGATATGTCTATTTAACAGGAGCAATAAGAAACAGAAGTCAGATTACCTAAACAGTCAACATGAAAATTTCATTTCCAACACTGATGGTGTTGAGCATCAATAGACAAAGTTCAGCAGTATTATAAAATATGCTTTTGACAGCTATGTGTGAAGCATAGTTGTGAGGGTAGGGAAAGACACGCCATGGTTTGATAGCAAAATTAAAAAGATGCTACTAAATCAAAAAGAGATCCATTGCAAATTTAACATAGAAAAAGCCTCATAGACAAACAAAAGCTGAATGAAGCCAAAGTGAGCAAAGGAAAGCCATGTGTGAAGTGTCCAGTGAATTCAACAGTAAAATTCTATCTACCAACTTGACAGGAAACCCCCAAGATGTTATGGTCTTATCTTAAATAAGTAAACAGATTGAAGCCATCAGTCCAGACACTGTGACCATAATAGCACTGAAACATGGAATGACACAGAGTTGGCCAAAATAACAAATGTTCTAAACTAGGTACTAGCAGAAAAAGGCAGCCTGGGTTGCTGACTAGTGAGATAAGGATATCATGTAGAACAAAGCAGGAATTACATCAAAATGTTAGAAGTAGTCACAATCGAGCTACAGTTTCCCATTACAAACAGTATTGTAAGGTGCTTAAAAATGTTATTAGGAAGGAAAGAGTTTGTGCCGTGTAAACAGAATAGCTAATTCACAGGATAAAATTAAAACCATATAGTCAGTTGGGAAGAAAGTGTCTGGTCAGCAGCACAAGGTTGACAATATAAAGTCAGTTCATAGCAAAAATATTTCTGTTACTGATAAATCAGGTATATGTACAGCATTTAACAATCATTTTCTGAGCATTGCTGGTGAGTTATATAAAAATTTAGCTTTTACAACGAATCATATAACTCTCCTGGCAAATGCCTTTCCGAGACTGATGTCTGAAACACTCCTCTGTGATACTGACAAGGGGAAGATTGAGTCATTAATTAAATTATTGAAGACTAAGGAATCTCATGGCTGTGATGGAGTGCCTAGCAGAATATTAAAGTACTGTGCTGCACATGTTAGCCCTCTACTTAGCCATATTTGTAATTTTTCCCTTAGGAATGGTCATTTTCCCGTACGATTAAAGTACTCAGTAGTAAAAGGGATAAAGGAATAATGCAGACAATTTTAGACCTATTTCTATGCCATCAGTGTTTGCTAAAATTATTGAAAAGGCTGTGTATGTAAGGATAATTGATCATTTTATATCACGTAATTTGCTGTCAAATGTACAGTTTGGCTTCAGAAGGCATTTAGCAACTGAAAATTCTCTTTTCTCTGTGAGGTACTGGATGGGTTAAACAAAAGGTTTCAAACGCTAGGCATATTTTTTGATTTATCTAAGGGGTTTGATTGTGGTGATCACAAAATATTACTCGGAAGTTGGACCATTACGGAATATGGGGAGTAGCTCTCAATTGGTTCACCTCTTACTTTAACAACTGATGACAAAAAGTCATTATCCACAGTGTTCAGAATGGCTGTGATGTGGGGTCTGTGTGGGGTATGTTCAAATGAGGGGGTGCCCCAGGGATCAGTGTTGGGGTCACTTCTGTTCCTTATTTATATAAATTATGTTCCCTCTATCATTACGGGTAACTCTAAAACTTTTCTGTTTGCTGATGACACTTGCTTGGTAGTAAAGGTTGTTGTGTGCAACATTGGCTTGGTTTCAAACAGTGCAGTTCATGACAAGTTCCTGGCTTGTAGAAAATAAACTAACACAAAATCACAGTAAGTCTCAGTTTTTGCAGTTTCTAACACATAATTCAACAAAACCCGAAGTTTTAATTTCACAGAATGAACATATCATTAGTGAAACTGAACAGTTGAAATTTCTAGGTTTTCAGATAGATAATAAACTGTTGTGGAAAGCCCAAATTCAGGAACTTGTTCAAAGACTTAATGCTGCCATTTTTACTACATGAATGGTATCTGAAATAAGTGATTGTGTGACACGAAAATTAGTCTACTTTGCTTATTTTCATTCGCTTATGTTATTATATTTTGGGGTAACTCTTCCCATTCTAAAAGGATATTTTTGGCTCAGAAATGGGTCGTTCGGGCAATAAGTGGTGCAAGTTCGTGAACCTCTTGTCGACCTCTGTTTACTAGTCTAGGTATTTTGACATTGGCCTCTCATATACTCTTTACTGTCATTTCTTGTTAACAATATCAGCTTATTCACAAATATAAGCAGCTTTCATTCAGTGAATACTCAGCAGAAATCCAACCTGCATTTGGATCGGACTTCCTTAACTCCTGTGCAGAAAGGTGTGCAGTATACTGCTGCATCCATTTTAATAAGCTACCACAAGAATTCAAAACTCTTATGCGCTTTCAAATCGAAACTGAAGAGTTTCCTCATGGGTCACCCTTCTATTCTGTTGAGGAGTTCCTTGAAAAATTAAGCTGATTCTTATGTTATATTGTTGACTGCATTTACTGAAACTTACAGCTTGACTTTTTTTGTGTTCATAAATATTTTATTTTTATCTGTTATTACTTTTATGTTGTAATTTCGTGTACTGACACGTTCCATGACCTTCGAGATTTGCTCCTCAGTTTGGTCCTAAGGAACTTGACATGTAAATAAATAAATAAATTAAACATATTTTTCCAAAACTGTTTCACTTAGGAAGACCACACTGTAGTTCCTCCTAAAATTGTTGCACAAATAAGTGATTGTGGGATAGTCCCTGTTAGATCAGTTCTCACTTATGTTTCGGAAACATGGCCCTTGACAGAAACCAGCGCAAGGTTGTTCAACGGATTTGAGAGGAAAGTTTTAAGGAGAATAATTGGCCTTGTATATGAGAGAGTACAATGGAGGAATAGGTACAATGTAGAATTGTACACTATATACGCTGATGCTCCCGTAACAAAAATCATAAGGCCAAGGTTCTTATGGACTGTAGCGCCGCAGAAGAAGAGAAGACCGTGGGATAGAAAAGCAACTGAAATCATTCAACGAAGGAAAGGCCACTGGACCCAATGGCATACCAACATTATTCCACACAGAGTATGCGAAAGAACTTTCTGCTACTCTAGCAGCAATATATCATAGGTCACTAGAAGAATGAAGTGTTCCTAATGATTGGAAAATGCAGAGGTCACGCCCATTTTCAGGGAAGACTGTAAAGGAGATGCAGAAAATTATAGGGCTATCTCTCTTGATGTCGGTCAGTTGTTGAATTTTTGAATATGAATTATGCTTGCATATTATGAAATTTATGGAGACAGAAAATCTCCTCTGTGGGAGTCAACATGGGACCCGAAAACAACAGTTGTGTGGAACCCAGCTCGCTCCACTTGTCTGTGAGACCAATAAGGCAGTAGGTACAAGTGCCCAGGTTTATGTCACACTTCTTTACTCCTGGGAGGCATTCGGTACAGCTCTGCACTGCCACCTAATGAACAAAATAGTAGCGTACAGAATATCAGACAAGCTGTGCAACTGGATTGAAGAATTTCTCACAAACAGAACAAAGCCTGTGATTTGCAACTGAGAAAAATCTTCAGACATAAAAATATCTTTGGGCATGCCCTGAGGGAGTGTTATTGGACCATTATTTCTCACAATATATATTAATGACATAGTGGATAACCTGAAGTTATATGATGAGGATGATGCTCCACTACAAAGAGAGATCATAATGCTAGGAAACTGTAGTGAAATGCAAGAAGACCTGCAGAGGATTGGTGCATGATTGGCAGTTGACTCTCATCATTAATAAATGTAAAGTATTGTGCATAAATAGATGGATAGACCTGTTATTGCAATGATTACACAACTGCAAGACATTCATTGGAAATTGTCACAGCCATAAAATATCCAGGAGTATGTGTACATATTGCAGGTAAGGCAGGTACCAACTGAGGTATATTGAAAGAATCCTCCAGAAATGTAGTCCACCCACAACAGAAGTCACTTACAACACCCTTGTTTAACCAACACTTTATTGCTCATTGTTCTATACTACATAGGATTTATAGAGGAAATAGAGATGATCCAAAAAAGAACATAATGGTTCGTTATAGGTTCATTTGCTAGGCACGAAATTGCCACAGAGATACTCAGCCAACTCCAGTGGCAGATTCTGCAAGAGAGGCATTCTGCATCACTAGTTTACTGTTTAAGTTTAGAGGGTGTAAGTTCCTAGAAGAGTCAACTAATATATTGTTTCCTGTTATGTATATCTCTCAAAATGACCATGAAGGTAAAATTAGAGGGATTTCAACTCACACGAAGGCTTACCAGCAATTTTTCTTCCTGTGAACCAGACATGAATGGAACAGGAAAAGGAGGAAGATGGTTTGCGGAGTATAGATATAGATGCAGATACTTTTTTAATACCCCCAGAGGAATGATCAACATTATGATTGTTTTATTTATTTATTTATTTAGTCCTGTAAAGTTCAAGGAGGACAGACTGAAGTGTTGCAGGTGGCCTGAAAGTGCAGACTAATGTTTAATTGGAAGGATATGAAATACTGGATTAATCCACCAAGGAAGATATACAAATGAAACCAATTTTGTATCACAGAACTTCACAGTTTTGTGTAATCAGTTATATTTTACAATGTCAATGTGCTGTCCTTTTGTAACAGCTGCTGTAATAAAAAAATAAATTTGATGGAGTTCTTCTTATTCACTCTGATTCTTTGATTTTAATTATTTAGTTTATTTTTCAGGCATAAATTTATAATTGGACTTTATAGTACTGTAGTAAATGTAAGTGTTTTTTCAGTTAGTGTAACAAGGGTTAAGTCCAATTTTTAGATTATAGCGAAGAGATCTGAACATGGGGTAGAAAGTTACCTTTAGTAGGAATAACATTTCCTCATTTATGGGAAAAAATTGTGGGTATTAACAATATCCAAAATGCAGTAACACAACACTGATCTGATCACATGATAGATACAGGTATTAAAAAAAATATTCTACAATAATTTACTTACACACTACCAACAAATCAGACCCGTGCGGAGTGGCCGCACGGTTAGAAGCGCCATGTCACGAATTGCGCGGCCCCTCCTGCTGGAGCTTTGAGTCCTCACTCAGGCATGGTGTGTGTGTGTGTGTGTGTGTGTGTGTGTGTGTGTGTGTGTGTTTGTTTAAGCCAGTTTAAGTAGTGTATAAGCCTAGGGATGGATGACCTCAGCAGTTTGGTACCTTAGGAATTCACACACATTTTAACAAATCAGATGAAATAATTTCGAAGAAGATGGGAAATGTGCTAATGTTACCCAGCTGGTGGTAAATAAATACCAGCAATATTCTCAGTTACCAATAATAGTTAGAGAGTTTTTCACACAAAGAAGTCATTAACTTCACACAACTTTCTGAATGAAGTTACAAAAATCTTTGAAAGTAGTGCTTTTGTTGCCTGAGAGTATCCAGTTAGAGTGAAAATTGTGTAGACTTGCTCTGTTAAAATTGGGTTACCTTTATGAACAGTTAGAAAAAGCTTGCGTATACCATCAAAATGGTTTGGATGCAAAGCCCACCTTTTTTTACCCACCTTTCAAGAAATTTTTGATAAAATGTGTGGCCAAATTACATAGAGGAAGTTTTTTTTTTTTTTTTTTTTTTTTTTTTTTTTTTTTTTTTTTTTTTTTTTTCAAATTTCACTTTTGTAGCGGATACTTTAGCTTCATAAATGAAATTGTGAAGAGATATAACAGGGATTTTCTGCAGACAGCAACACATTTGTGTGTTTAACCAATTTTCCATTAGTGGAGAACAATTCTTGGCTACAGCATAATCATCAATGTGTCTTTTGCTTGTTTAGTTTCTCATCTAAATAATAAATTCTTTTCCCAGAACACAAACCTTTTGTCACAGACACCCACAACCTTAAAACAGACCTTGATTTGATCATTCAAAAAACCTTCCTCACATAGAAGAATGTGACAACCTTGAAATACTCTGTCACAACGTACAAGGACTGAAAAATAAAGTAAGGGAACTTGAAATTCTTAGGAGTGATACTAATGTTTTGTCGGACATGCACTTACTGTTTATTAGTGAACACTGGCTAAAAAAAATCATAATTACCTTATCAGTATATTCAAAACTTCAGATTAGTTCGCCGCTATTCTAAGAAAAATTACAAAGGTGGTGGAACTTGTATCTACATAAGAAATAGCATTAGCTGTGAACCTTTCCATCCCTGATAAGTGTTTTCCTCAGACAAAGACAATGAAATAGCTGGGGTAGTACTTGCCAACCTAAATATTTACACTATTGCTAGAAAAAGCGTGTCACAATAACTCAAAAATACCCTTGAATAATCTGCTCAAAAGTCGCAATTAGTAAATTTAATGGTGTCATTCAATTTAAATATGAAAGTTATATGTCCAATGAGATTAAACAGCTGTCTTGATCAGGTTGCTACTACACTGATTGCACTGTAATAATTATAGATGTTGGTTCTTCAAATCACAGTGCACTAACAATACATTTTATTCCACCACTCAATGTACTCCCAATGGGAAAAACAGTTATTAAGTGTAGAAGTTATAGTGACAATAACTTTGTACTTAGTTTAAAGAAAGAAGAGTGGCAAAGTGTATTTACTTCTTCAACTACAAATGAAAAGTATGACAATTTTCTGCAGATATTTGAATATTATTTTAATTGCCATTTTCCAGAGAAAACAAAGACTACCACTAACAAAAGGTATTAAAACTTCCACCAGAAAAGATGAGGCCGTTGCAAAGACTTAGTAAACTGGACAGTGGCAAATCCAGAGTTCAAGGTATACTATAAAAATTACAAAACCACATATAGGACAGTTATCAAATAGGCTAAAAAAGCTCATAATGACAAAACAATTACGTGCTCTTCCAACAGATGTAATACGGTCTAGGGTATAGTAAATAAACAGACCGGTAGAAAGTTAATCACACTAAATATAGGACAAAAGACTGAAAATACACATAAAATTGCCAATAAATTGAACAGCTATTTTTCCAGAAATTTCCACAAATCTCTTAATCAACTCTTCAAATACTGTACTCTCTCTTCCCACAAACCTCCTGATGAACTCTCCAAACACTGTACGCTCTCTTCTCAAAAACAATACTCCTCTGAACTCCCTTTTCCTATCTCCTACAGCACCGTATGAAATTGAAGCTACTATTAAAAAATGGATTAAAAAGATTTATTCTGCATGGAATGATATGATACCCTGCTTCTTACATCATAAGTGTTCCAATTACATCAGTGGAGCCGCGTCAAAAATCATAAATACCTCATTTTTAGAGAGAACATTTCCAAACCAGCTAAAACTTGCTAAAATTATATGGACATAGCAAACTATAGGCCAGTTGCTATACCATCTGCTTTCTCAAAAATATTTGTATACTGTATATTTTTAAACATAATCACATCTTCCGAATATGGATTTTGGAAAAATAGGTCCATCACACATGCTCTGTATGCATTTCTAGAAAAGTGCTCAAGTTTCATTGACCATAAACAACCCACTGTTGGTATATTTCTTGATCAGTCCAAGGCATTTGACTTGGTCGACCACAAGCTGCTTCTTATGAAATTCCAGAAGTACGAGATTAGTGGTGTAGCCCACTATTGGTTCTGTAGCTACCTTAGTGAAAGAAAGCAATATGTAGAAATAACAAAATCAAAGACATCCAGGTACTGCAGGTCAGATACACTACATACAACAAATGGCATCCCTCAAGAATCTGTTCGTGGCACTGTTCTTTTCATATTGCTCATAAATGATCTCCCACAACACATACCAAATGCCAGCTCATTTCTGTACAAATCACAAATATAAAAACAATAAGAGGTGACATATTGCAAGATGCAGTTAATGAAACTACTTGTCAATTACAATCTTGGTTTGAAGCAAATAGATTACTCAGAAATCTGGGAGTAGTTCCGTTGCGCTGGGGTTAACGCCTTAGAGGCATAAGCGATGGGCTGTTCGGAGCCATCGGCATCCTGGTGCGCAAGGACAGCCCCAATGCCGTATGCCGACGCATCAGCCGCCACAACCAAGGGGCGGTCTGGAGAAAAGGGAGTAAGGCAAGGGGCAGACTTCAGCATCACCTTTAAACAGAGAAAAGCCTGGTCACAGGCAGGAGTCCAATCAAAAGGTACCCCTTTGTGACACAAGTGATTGAGGTGTTGAGCAACGGAGGCAGCCTGGGGCAAGAACTTTAAGTAATAAGTAATCTTGCCCAAAAACACCTGGAGTTCAGATAAGTCCTTGGGACGAGGAAGATAGCCATGACATTACGACCCGAAGGGCGAATGCCATCTTTGCTAAGCCAGTGGCCTAAGTATTCCACTTCCGGTCGGAAAAAACAACACCTGTCCAGCCGACAGCGTAAACCAGCAGACAGCAGAGTGTGAAATAAGGCGTTGAGGTTCTGCCAATGTTCCTGGCAGGAATGCTCGGTGACCAGGATGTCATCCAGATAACTCACACAGGCAGGGATAGGCTGTGTAAGCTGCTCGAGGAATTGCTGGAAAATGGCCGGCGCCGAAGTGACCCCAAAGGGAAGGCACTTGTACTTATACAATCCGAAAGGCGTGTTGATAACCATGATGTTCTGAGATTCGGCATCCAAGGGCAACTGGTGGTGTGCCTCAGCCAGGTTGATCTTGGAAAAATACTCTCCCGTGGCAAGCTTGCTAAGAAGGTCTTCCTGTCAGGGAATGGGGTAAGTCTCAACGAGGGACTGAGCATTGACTGTAGTGCCGAAGTCCCCACACAGCCGAAGGGACCCATTGGGTTTCCGTATGACCACCAGTGGTGTCGCACATGCACTGTAAGTTACATGCCCCAGCACGCCAGCAGCCTGGAGCCGATCAAGTTCCTGCTTGACCGCTGGCTGTAAGGCCACCGGAAGTGGCCAGGCCCGGAAAAAGCGAGGCTGTGCAACCAGCCGTAGGGTGATGTGAACCTGAAAGCCGGTAGCACATCCAAGATCCGGTGCAAACAACGACGCGAAAGCGGAGCACAGATCGTCCAAGTCCTGAAAGGGAACAGCCTTGGAAATGACCTTAACTTCGTCGGAAATTGAAAAGCCAAACATTTGAAACACATCCAGGCCAAAAATATTCGAAGCTGATGGATGGTTGATGACAAAGAGGGTACGGAGCCGGGGAACACGCTTGTATGTCACCTGGACGACGAACTGCCCACGTAGGGGAATGGAACCATCTCCGTAGGCAACCAAATGGCGAGAGGGAGACGACAATGCAGGAGAGCCCAGCTGGGTATATGTTGCCATATTAATCAGGGAGACGGTGGCCGCAGTGTCGACCTGAAAACTGACATCCTCAGCGAAAATGCGGAGCGTGAGGAAAAGCTTCCGCGCTGATGGGTTGTCCTGTGGGATGACTGATTGCAGAGCATGGACTGTATCTTAAGCCCCAGGAGGGGCAGGGCTGGAGCAAGTCGAGTGACTACAACAAACCGATTGGATGTGGCCCTCCTTGTTACACAGCGTGCAAGTTTTCCAGCAGTGGGGACAATCAGCCCACGAATGTGCAGTAAAGCACTGTGGGCAAGATGGAAGTGGGCCATGCCACGAGGGGCGACCGAAGGCGCTGATGCCATAGAGACGTCCAACAACGAGGAGTCCCGACGGCGCTGGCCTCTGTCGGCTGGGCCACGTTGACGTCGCAAGGGCGGAACCCGCCGTGATGCCGCAATCGCCGCCACCTGCAGTTGCACCACAAGACGCCCATTAGCCACATGAGCAATTTCAAAGGAGTGGGCAATGCAGAGAATCTCTTCCAAGGAGGGGTTGTCGAGTTTCAACGCCGCAGTACGGACCTCAGGATCGGGAGCCAGCTGAACGACCACATCCCGGATCATGGAGTCTGCATACGAAGCCGTACACTGCTGATTGGTGCACGTAAAATCGCATCGATGGCTGAGACCCACAAATCCGTGACCCAGGAACGATACGATTGACCAGGCTGCTTATGGTACTGGTGGAATTCCAGCCAAGAGGCGAGCACATGGTAGCGTTGGGAATAATAGTCTGTCAGCAAAAGGCAGCTCTCCTGGAAAGAGAGAGCCACAGGATTGGACAACAGTGCCAACTTGCAGAGAAGAAAGAACGTGTCCAGGGAGGCCCAAACAACGACCACTGCAAGGAGTCGTCCGTGACTTGAAAAGCCATGAAATGTTGTTTCAGCCAATGTAAGTAGGTTTCCCAGTCCTTGTTAGCGTCATTAAAGGGTGGAAACGACGGCGGATGTGGGAAAGCATCGGACACCCTAGAACTCTGAAGCTATTGTGGTAATGCGTCCTGGGCATCGACTTTGTCCGTTAGCAACTGCAAAGACTTTTGTAATATGTCTAACTGGAGCTGCTGCTGCTGCTGCTGCTGCATGAGCTGCTGCTGTTGCTCCAGCAGACAGACCAACTTTGCCTCCATACCAACAACGACCACCGTTTACCTCGTCGCCAAAATGTTGTAACGGCGACCGGAACAGTCGCGGGGTTGAATTGACGGAAAATGCGGCAGGACCCGCGAAGCGGCCCGCGAACAACAACACAACGGGAGAGGACGGACTCGAGCAATGAAGGACCTTATGACAACAACAAAAATGAAACAACAGAGTCAAGAAAACCTAACTAGACAACCATGTCCACTCATAAACAAAACACTAAAGTAAATACGCTGTCTAAGGTGAGGCGATATGTCCTGAGACGTACGCAAGGTTAGTCTGGCAGACTGAGCGAGAGGTAGGCACTTAAGTACACTACCGGGGACACCGCTATTGGCCGCTGCAACCACGTGTTCCACTGTGATGCCCTCACACTAAATGCAGGCCAGGAGGCGTGCGCAGCCACAGCTTGCGGCACGATGGTGCAGAGACCTCTAGGGGTCTTCGACGTCCATGGCGTCTGGCAGGGATTCAAACTCCACGGCGCGCGGTACCAGAGATACAAGTATTTCTTTCCAGCATTGTGAATTCATGTCTTTGCAAGCACAGAATATGCTGTAAATTGTTTCACATTATGGTTCTTTAATACAGAGCAGATTTACTCAGTGATTACTTGAGTTTCAGTTTTCAAAGAGATCTTCATTATCTTGATGTTGATGACATTACATTTGGATCTGACAAAGATTATTTCTTACAAACGTTAATGACTTTCCTTTATTCTAGTCACATATAGAGCACAGCAAAATGACTGTCTCTCAGCCTGTGTATGCACCTTAACAAGTATCATGATCACTAGTTGAGAGACTTACAGTAATAGCAGCAGCATTATTGCTCACTATTTCTAGACCATGTATTCTTGAAATTGATCCAAAATGGTTGAATGAGAACACTATCACATTTATTACAAATATCCCCATGCAGGTTGCCTGAGGATCTCTGTTATAGTTTTATATGGGCTACACTAATCTGTAGAAATCCTAGGAGCATATCTCTGAATTTGATACGTGCTGTAATGCATACTTGATACACTCTTCTGATGCTGGAGCAGTACTCTATTGTCATTCGAGTGTCTTGTACCTAGTTTTCTTTACAAAACTTCACCAAAACTTTTGCAATACATCTGAATCTTCCTTTTGCTTTCTTTACTACAGATTTTACATATTAGCTCAGAAATGGGTTAATTTCAAAAGAATATGCCATACAAAATCTAATAGGAATTTGCACTTTTCACTTTTATTTTTTCTTTGTATGACTTCATTTACTGTGCTTTTATATTTTCTCCTATAATCAATTATATTCAATACCTCTTGTGTTACGCAAGGATTTCTACTAGCTCTCACCTTTTTACCTTCTTGATCCTCCGCTGCCTTCACTATTCCATTTCTCACAGTTACCCATTCTTCTTCTACTGTGTTCCTTTCCCCCATTCTTGTCAATCATTCCCTAACGCTCCCACTGAATCTCTCTATAACCTTTTGTTCTTTCAGTTTATCTGGGTCCCATCTTCTTAAATTCCTACCTTTTTGCAGTTTCTTCAGTTTTAATCTATGGTTCATAACCAATAAGTTGTGGTCAGAGTCCACAATTGCCCTTGAAAATGTCTTACAGTTTAAAATTTGGTTCCTAAATCTCTCTTTTACCATTATATAATCAATCTGAAACCTTCCGGTGTCTCCAGATCTCTTCCACGTATACAGACTTCTTTCACAATTCTTAAACCAGTTGTTAGCTATGACTGAAGTATGCTCTGTGCAAAATTCTATCAGGTGGCTTCCTCTCATTCCTTTCTCCCAGTCCATATTCACCTATTATTTTTCCTTCTCTGCCTTTTCCTACTATTGAATTCAGATCCTTTATGACTATTAAATTTTTGTCTCCCTTAACCTTCCAAATAATTTCTTTTGTCTCATCATCATCATCATCATCATCTGCAGAGTTAGTTGGCGTATAAACTTGTACTACTGTGGTTTCCTGTGGGCTATATACTATGCAGGGTGATTTTTTTTTTTACAAACTCTAGGGATTAAACAATGAGAGGATACGGATAAAAAATGTCTAATGAACTTGTGTCTGGAAATGAATGGTCTCCATGCTAGAGACCATTTATTCAATCACACACTGTTACAGAGACTGTGGTCTAATAAGCACTGTAAAATGCAGCCACAGTTACAGTATGTGTTGAAAATGGTTTCCCTGTGTCTCAACATGTGTGTATTCGCCATAGCATGTTCTGTCTCTCACATTCACATTGGTCAGGCTGCATCCGAACAATGTCAAAGGAAACATGAATATGCTGCTCCAGTGTCTCCACAACTAGAATGGGCTCTGCATACACGATACTTTTGAGACGGCCCCCATAACCAAAAATCACACAGGTTGAGATCCGGTGAACGAGCAGGCCATGCAAATGGACCCCCTCGTCCAATCCATTGACCAGGGAAGACACTATTGAGATGTGTCCGGACATTACCGGTGAAGTGGGCTGAGCATCACCATGTAGCAGCCACATAACCCTTTGAATCATCAATGGCACTTCTTCCAGAAGGGGAGGCAACGTCACCCGCGAAAAACACCAATTGTTTTGGCCTGTTAGTTGACAAGGAAGGTTGCCAATTATCCCGGCCCACACATTCGAGCTGCACTGATGATGATGATACATTGTCTCCATATCATGGCAGTTGTGTATACTCTCACAAAGATTACTGTTATGAAAGTTGAAGATACTACTCCACGTGAAGGTGGCCTCATCTGTGAATAGGATGGATGACACAGATCCCAGAATCATGGTTGCCTGGTGAAGAAACTAGTGACAAAACTGCTCTCGAGGTGGAAAGTCTGTCACTAGTAAGCCCTGCACATGCTGTAAGTGATAAGGCCAGCAACAATTGTCATGGAGAATGTTCCATATGGTAGTCTGGCTTACACTGCAGTGGCAGACAAACTGCCTGGTACTGATACAGCACTTGCCTTCCGCAGTGTTAATCACATTTTCCTCGAATTCTAGTGTCAGAACATTTTGGGTATGTCCTTCAAGATTTCCAGCTTCCTGAAACAATGCTGTCTCAGACAAATGGCGAAACACTGTTGCAAACATTGAATGCTGTGGCTGTTGTCAGTGGGTATAGGTCTCCTGATACAACCTTGCTGTCCACTGTCCATTGCCATTTGCCATTCCTAAGTAAACAACATGTTGGCAAGCTCTTGTTTCAAATACTGAATCACTGTGCACAATGCTGTATCACATCCACTACAAGATGAGTCAGCAAGAGAACAGAATCAGACACAATATTACAATCACTATGACAGGAGAGGGCACTAAGGCATGACATATGAGGAACAGTACTGCTCTCTAGTAGAAAACCAGGTATTCCATAACAGTGGATGCATCGTACAGTGCGTATTAGACTACATTCTCTGTAACAAAGTATGATTGAATAAACAGCCTCTAGCTGGAAACCACGTATTTCTGGACATAAGTCCATTAGATCTTTTTTGTTCAGTATCCTATCATCGATCAATCCCTAGAGTTTGTACACGGTGGAATAAATCAACCTGTATATTGTATAAAATTGAATGACTTTGTAAAAACCTCCTAATTCATTATACTATAGTTAATGAAATTTTCGTAGTTGCTGGACGAATATAACACATAATAACCATCAACTGCGAGCAGAATTATTCCTATTGGAAATAACGAGCTATTAAAGAAAAATGGTTACATCTACACGGAGCTTCTGGAAAGCAGTAGACTTTTATGCAACCACACAGTAAGAGATCTCCTAGCCCATTCTCCTTAATCTAAATACTCTACAATAGGTGGCAGAAGAAGATGCAATAGTTTATCAACATAAAGGTAAAGCTCATTCCCATATCAGCATTCTTTGAAAATAGTGTTTACTGTCCGTCTCCACACACCTAACCACTACCATTCCTTTTTAATTTTGAAAATGCTAGTGTGCTATAGAATATATGTATCAGGAATGCAGGATGCATTTATGCTCTTAGTAACTGTGCATATATTAAAGACACATTGCTCCCAAGAGTAAGTAAGTTTTATTACTTCAATTTCATGAACCTCAGGTGAATCCTTACATTCAGTTTGTTTTTCATTGCTCAAAATATATGAATTGATATTTTTTCTTACAAAATATACTTATGACTAAGATTATATCTTTCTTCGTAATGCATTGTTCTGTAGGTCACTAATATTATAAAAGCTTGTCTGATCTACATGTAGGTCTCTCCCACTCTGCGTCCGAGTAGTCTGCCCTTCACTTTTAACCTTCTCCAACATATCCCTCTCTCCTCCCCAACAAATAAACTATCAGCTCCAAAACCTAGGCAATGTGGTCCTTTTGTGTGTCTGTCGGTAGTGCTATATGTTTGACATCCGGAAGGAAAATATTGAACTATGATTCTGTCTATTAAATTAATACTTATTCTTCATATTCACTTAATATTAACAAGATCAAATTTTTGGCAGTTTAAATTACGTGAGCTAGACCAGGAACCTTGACTGAAACCTTGTTGTCACAGCTCTTGTCCCAGTTTCAACTTCAATTCCACTAGGTACTCCTCCCACTTTTTCACCTCCGCAGCTCTCTGGCCTATCTAGCTGGACTTGCACTCCCTAAATTAAGGATATTATTGTCCCAGTCTGGCAACATAATCTGAATCTGTCAGGAGGTTTCAGAATAGTGCACACTCTGCTGAAGAGTAAAGATTAATCCTGACAAGGCACAGAATACAGCTAAATTAAATTCAGAAGTTATTTCCGATAAGCATAAATGCCTGAGCTCAAACGTAATGAGGTGTCTTGGGCAGAATCAGCATAGATTTGAGAAACACTGGTCACATGTAATCTACACTTCTCTCAAACATCCCGAGAGCCATGGATCATGGCAGTCAGGAAGGTGCAGTATTTCTCACTTTCTGAAAAACATTTGACTCAGTACCACACTTATGCTTATTATCAAAAGTGTGATAGTATGGGGTATTGGACAAAATTTGTGACTGGGTTGGGGATTTCTTGTAAGGGAGGGTACAGCATGTTATCTTGGATGGAGAGTCATAGAGGTGGAAACAGCTTTGGGTGTGCCCAAGAAAGCGTGTTTAGCTTCTTGCTGTTCACATTGTATATTATTGACCTTGCAGACGATATTAATAGTAACCTCACACCTGTTGCAGATTATGCAGTTATCTACAATGAATTACAGTCTGAATGAAGGAGCACAAATATTCAGCCATACCTTGATAAGATTTCAAAGTGGTGCAAAGACTGGCAACTTGCTTTAAATGTTCAGAAATCGTGCACTTCACAAAATCAAAAAATGTAGTATCCTATTAATATAGTACCTGTAGATCACAGCTGGAACTGGCAAACTCATACAAGTTCCTTAGATGAGATGTATATATTTGCATGGTGTCTGTTCTGTTGGAGATGTCCTACAAATTTGGCACCACCTGTGACGACGCAGCTGGTGCATACATTTGTACAAAATAAAAGATGGAGAAAGAAACGGGAAAGGAAGCGTACGAATTTGTGACTTCCAGTTGCAAAGGGCATTGTGGTAATTCAATGGCAAAAGCTGGTAATTTATGACTGACCAGGACTCGAACCCAGATGCTTTGCTTCTCTAGGATGATTGCCTTAACCATCTTGGCCATCTGGACATGCTTTTTGTCTGACCCAAGTTCTCAACTTATTACTTACTGAAATGCAGCGTCCCTCATCCATTAACTCCCTACTCACAAATTATTGATTTTCTCACAGCCATGTGTATAATTCAGTGGTGTGTGTTCTGTTAGACAAGTCAGTTGATTGGTTGGTGCAAAATTAAAGGGACCAAACTACATCATCATCGGTCCCTCCTACCTGGAACAAACAAGTCACCAAAACAGCCTACCAAAGAAGGGTCTAGTGTGTAACACCCAAGGAAAGAAAACCCCAAGATCTGCCAGAGGCCCTCAAAGACAGAAAGTGCCACTTACCAGAGGGATTCCACCCAACATTACACAGAAAAGACTAGTGGCATCAACATGGTGAGAGAAGCACACTGGAAGAATACCAAGTAAAACACAACATGAAAGGGAGGGAAGATGCTGAAAAGAACAAGTAGGGCTCAAGCAGATCACCAAGCCCAGATAGCAATTGCCTGGTCAGGGCAGAGGAGGTATCAGGGCACCAGCCAATCAAGCCCTCGATGGGCCAACACTGCTGAGGCGCCCTCCCTTACAGTAGTAGTAGTACTAGTTGTTGTTGCTGTTGTTGTTGTCTGCAGTCCTGAGACTGGTTTCATGCAGCTCTCCATGCTACTCTATACTGTGCAAGCTTCTTCATCTCCCAGTACATACTGCAGCCTACATCCTTCTGAATCTGCTTAGTGTATTCATCTCTTGGTCTCCCTCTACGATTTTTACCCTCCACGCTGCCCTCCAATGCTAAAATTGTGATCCCTTGATGCCTCAGAACATGTCCTACCAACCAATCCCTTCTTCTAGTCAAGTTGTGTCACAAACTCCTCTTCTCCCCAATCCTATTCAATACCTCCTCATTAGTTATGTGATCTACCCATCTAATATTCAGCATTCTTCTTGTACAAACTATTTATCGTCCACATTTCACTTCCATACATGGCTACACTCCATACAAATACTTTCAGAAAGGACTTCCTGACACTTAAATCTATACTCGATGTTAACAAATTGCTCTTCTTCAGAAACACTTTCCTTGCCATTGCCAGTCTACATTTTACATCCTCTCTACTTCGACCATCATCAGTTATTTTGCTCCCCAAATAGCAAAACTCTTTTACTACTTTAAGTGTCTCATTTCCTAATCTAATTCCCTCAGCATCACCTGGCTTAATTCGACTACAGTCCATTATCCTCGTTTTGCTTTTTCATCTTATATCCTCCCTTCAAGACACTGTCCATTCCGTTCAACTCCTCTTCCAAGTCCTTTGCTGTCTCTGACAGAATTACAATGTCATCGGCGAACCTTAAAGTTTTAATTTCTTCTCCATGGATTTTAATACCTACTACGAATTTTTCTTTTGTTTCCTTTACTGCTTGCTCAATATACAGATTGAATAACATCGCGGAGAGGGTGCAACCCAGTCTCACTCCCTTCCCAACCACTGCCACCCTTTCATGCCCCTCGACTAACTGCCATCTGGTTTCTGTACAAATTATAAATAGCCTCTCGTTCCCTGTATTTTACCCCTGCCACCTTCAGAATTTGAAAGAGAGCATTCCAGTCATCATTGTCAAAATCTTTCTCCAAGTCTACAAATGCTAGAAACGTAGGTTTGCCTTTTCTTAATCTAGCTTCTAAGATAAGTCGTAGAGTCAGTATTGCCTCACGTGTTCCCATATTTCTACGGAATGCAAACTGATCTTCCCCGAGGTCGGCTTCTACCAGTTTTTCCATTTGTCCGTAAAGAATTCGCGTTAGTATTTTGCAGCTGTGACTTATTAAACTGATAGTTCGGTAATTTTCACATCTGTCAACACCTGCTTTCTTTGGGATTGGAATTATTATATTCTTCTTGAAGACTGTGGGTATTTCGCCTGTCTCATACATCTTGCTCACCAGATGGTAGAGTTTTGTCATGACTGACTCTCCCAAGGCCATCAGTAGTTCTAATGGAATGTTGTCTACTCCCGGGGCCTTGTTTCGACTCAGGTCTTTCAGTGCTCTGTCAAACTCTTCACGCAGTATCATATCTCCCATTTCATCTTCATCTACATCCTCTTCCCTTTCTATAACATTGCCCTCAAGTACATCGCCCTTGTATAGTCCCTCTATATACTCCTTCCACCTTTCTGCTTTCCCTTCTTTGCTTAGAACTTTGTTTCCATCCGAGCTCTTGATATTAAAGTGGTTCACTTTTCTCCAAAGGTCTCTTTAATTTTCCTGTAGGCAGTATCTATCTTACCCCTAGTGAGATAAGCCTCTACGTCCTTACATTTGTCCTCTAGCCATGCCTGTTTAGCCATTTTGCACTTCCTGTAGATATCATTTTTGAGACGTTTGTATTCCTTTTTGCCTGCTTCATTTACGGCATTTTTATATATTCTCCTTTCATCAATTAAATTCAATATTTCTTCTGTCACCCAAGGATTTCTACTAGCCCTCGTCTTTTTACCAACTTGATCCTCTGCTGCCTTCACTACTTCATCCCTCAAAGCCTTCTTCTACTGTATTTCTTTCCCCCATTCTTGTCAATTGTTCCTTTATGCTCTCCCTGAAACTCTGTAAAAGCTCTGGTTCTTTCAGTTTATCCAGGTCCCATCTTCTTAAATTCCCACCTTTTTGCAGTTTCTTCAGTTTTAGTCTACAGTTCATAACCAATAGATTGTGGTCAGAGTCCACATCTGCCCTTGGAAATGTCTTACAATTTAAAACCTGGTTCCTAGATCTCAGTCTTACGATTATATAATCAATCTGAAACCTGTCAGTATCTCCAGGCTTCTTCCATGTATACAACCTTCTTTTATGATTCTTGAACCAAGTGTTAGCTACGATTAAGTTGTGCTCTGTGCAAAATTCTACCAGGCGGCTTCCTCTTTCATTTCTTAGCCCCAATCCATATTCACCTACTACATTTCCTTCTCTTCCTTTTCCTACTGACGAATTCCAGTCACCCATGACTATTAAATTTTCGCCTCCTCTTTCATTCGCTTCCTCTTTCATTTCTTAGCCCCAATCCATATTCACCTACTACATTTCCTTCTCTTCCTTTTCCTACTGACGAATTCCAGTCACCCATGACTATTAAATTTTCGCCTCCCTTCACTATCTGAACAATTTCTTTTATCTCATCATACATTTCTACAATTTCTTCATCATCTGCAGAGCTAGTTGGCATATAGACTTTTACTACAGTCGTAGGCATGGGCTTCGCGTCTATCTTGACCACAATAATGCATTCACTTACCCGAACTCCCATTTTTCTATTCATTATTAAACCTACTCCTGCATTACCCCTATTTGATTTTGTATTTATAACCCTGTATTAACCTGACCAAAAGTCTTGTTCCTCCTGCCACCGAACTTCACTAATTCCCACTATATCTAACTTTAACCTATCCATTTCCCTTTTTAAATTTTCTAATTTACCTGCCCGGTTAAGGGATCTGACATTCCACGCTCCGATCTGTAGAAAGCCAGTTTTCTTTCTCCTGATAACGACCTCCTTGAGTAGTCCCCGCCCAGAGATCCGAATGGGGGACTGTTTTACGTCCGGAATATTTTACCCAAGAGGACGCCATCATCATTTATCCATACAGTAAAGCTGCATGCCCTTGGGAAAAATTACGGCCGTAGTTTCCCCTTGCTTTCAGCCATTCGCAGTACCAGCACAGCAAGGCCGTTTTGGTTAGTGTTACAAGGCCAGATCAGTCAATCTTCCAGACTGTTGCCCCTGCAACTACTGAAAAGGCTGCTTCCCCTCTTGAGGAACCATACGTTTGTCTGGCCTCTCAACAGATACCCCTCCGTTGTGGTTGCACCTACGGTATGGCTATCTGTATCGCTGAGGCACGCAAGCCTCCCCACCAACGGCAAGGTCTATGGTTCATGGGGAGAGCTCCCTTATAGAGATCGATAAAAAACACCATTCATGAAAAAATGTAAAACCACATCAGCCACTGAGGCATCATCTGCTAACACGAGAGGCAGTGAGCCAGGAAGAATAAAAGTCCTCCGCAGAGCAGCTAGGTTAGGTCAGTCCAGCAAAATGTGGACCACCATCAAACAGTCACCACAATGAAAGTTGGCCAGATCCTCATGATGGAGGAGATGACCGTTAGTCAGCCAAGTATGGCCAATGTGGAGGTCCACATGGAGGACCTTCACAAATACACGGTCTCCTTTATCGCATGTAGTTTGTCTGGCGAAGACAGAGTGTGCCATTTCATATTCCAAATCCTTAAAACTTAACGGCATAATATCAGTTGAAAGTCCAGTGGTGGAACACTGATTTCAAGAGGCGGCTTGCTGGTAGCCAACTTGGCCAGCCTGTGAGTGAATTCATTCCCCAGGGTCCTAACATGCCCCAGAGTCCAGACAAAGAGCACTGAGTGGCCACATTGTCTGAGAGCAGAAAGGGAATCCTGGACAGTCAGGACCATGGGATGATGAGGGTAACACAGGTTAAGAGCTTGTAAACTGCTCAAGAAGTCACTACAGATGAGGAAGAACTCACCAAGGCAAAACGGATATGCTCAAGAGCATGAGATATGGCTGCCAACTCTGCAGAGAAATACTGCAACCATCTAGCAAGGAGTGGAGGTCATGACATACCACATGAATGTAAGCATAGCCAGTGTGCCTGGCAACCATAAAGCCACCATTATAGACTACTTCTGAACCCCAAAATGCACTAAGAATGGAGAAGAATTGCTGGCAGAGAGCCTCTGGTGGAGCTGAGTCTTTTGGACCTTGTGATAGGTCAAGACAGATCTGTGAACACGGCATGAACCACAGAGGTGTATGTGAGCAGGCCCAGTCGATAGGTGGTAGAGGGGAAAGATGGAGTTCTGAAAAAGGGACCAGACATGGATGGCAGTCATAGCTCCAGATATGGGCCGTCATTATGGGAGGTGGACCTCTGTATCTGGAAAGATGAGATGGTAGTTCAGATGCTCCACAGAGCAGTGGATGCAAATGCATAAGTGATCAACTGTTGTTGGCACAGAACACGCATTGGTGGAACCCTGGGCTCTGCTAGGAGGCTGATAATGGGGCTTGTCTGAAAGGTGCCAGTTGCCAGTCATACACCACAGTGGTGTATTGCATCCAGCATCCGTAACATTGTAGGTAATGCCAAGCCATATGCGAGACTCCCGTAATGTAAATGGGACTGGACCAATGCTTTGTAGAGCTGGAGCAGAGTAGTGTGGTCC
The DNA here is from genome assembly GCF_021461385.2 of Schistocerca piceifrons. Lineage (NCBI taxonomy): Eukaryota > Metazoa > Arthropoda > Insecta > Orthoptera > Acrididae > Schistocerca > Schistocerca piceifrons. Next base: position 561,701,818 of record NC_060144.1, read on the forward strand.
ACATGCCAGTTGGTACTGCTGAGGCTTCAAGCATAGTTGATGCGGCCAAAGTTGACAAAGATGGGAAATCTATATCAACAGTGCATCGAAGACCAGTCTCAAAACACAATGCGAATCCACCACATGGGGGGACATGGTGATGCACTGTATGATGATGACAGAAATCCACAATGAAGATCTTAGCAGCTGAAAACTGGGAACCATAAGTGAGAGCCCAAGTCTGCACTCGTGTATTGCTCCCTGCAGTCTGCGATCAGCAACACCCATCATGGATGAACAAAAGTAAATGCAAAAGTCATCAACATACAAAGAGGGGGGACACTGTATGTCCCATAGCCACAATCATGCCATTGATAGGCACTAAAAAAGAGAGGGACACTCAAACAGAATCCTGCAGAACCCTATTATCCTGCTGACAGGATGTGCTACGGGAGGTGCCAACCTATACCTGAAAAGAATGATGTGAAAGAAAGGTCTGGATAAAAACTGGAAGCAGGCCAGGGGGGGCTGCACTTGCATAAGGTGACAAGAATGCGGGGCGCCATGCGGTATCATAAGCTTTATGCAAATCAAAAAAGACTACAAGGTGTTGATGCTGGGCAAAAGCTGTTTGGATTGCAGACGCCAGGTGGACTAAATTATCTGCAGTAGAATGGCATCACCGAACACTACCCTTAGTTGAATCGAAAAGGTCCTGGGATGCAAGGATCCAATACAGCTTTCAACTCACCGTATGTTCACATAACTTGCAGAGGACATTGGTTAAACTGACTGGATGATAGCTAATCATCTGAAGAGGCAGTTTACTTGATTTCAGAACAGGAGTAATGACATTTTCTTGCCACTGGGAGGGGAATTCTCCCTTGCTCCAAAGACAGTTAAAAGGTCAAGTATATGATATTGACTAGCCATCGTAAGTGTTGAAGCATTTGGTTGTGCAACCGATCCAGGCCAGGAGTTGTGTTATGGTAGACAGCACGTCCACTGGTGAGTTCCCACTCACTAAACGGAGCATTATTAGGTTCCAGGTGGTGGGAAACAAAAGACAAAGAGAATCATTCAAGACGATTTTTAGATGATGGATCGCATGGGGTAGTGGATCAATGCTGAGGCCTGGGTGATATCCCGAGCAATATGCTCAGCGATAGAGTAAGCAATACTATAACACCATTCAGGACACCTGTAGGAGAACAGTGGCCAGCAATGCACCTGATGTTTGCCCATACTTGTGAAGAGGGAGTACTCAGCCCTATGGCGGCAACATATTGTTCCCAAAAAATCCGTTTCTGACATGTAATTAGATAATGGGCCCAGGCATGATGCTGTTTAAAGGCCAGGAGGTGATCGAGAGATGGATGCTGTTTGTAGCGTTGGAGGGCATGACAGTGGTCTTAAATATCTGCAGCAATTTTGGGTGTCCACCAAGGGACAGTCTTCTGTCGGGGTGAACCAGAGGAAGAGGGAATTGCTGAAGCAGCTGCTGAAAGGATGGTGTCAGTCAAACTCTGTAAGGACTCATCAGTGCTGTCATGTGGTGGAGCAGTCGAGATGGCAGCCAAGGAAAAGGCATGTCAAGCCACGTTAGTAACGGCCCACCTGTAAGAGAACCTAGGCAAATGATGCTCAAGAAAAGATCGATCAGGAAAACGATGGCTGTTGCATAAATCATTGTAAACTCCCCATTGAACAGAGGGCAGGAATCCTGGGCTATGGATGGAAAGATCAATAACTGAGAAAGTGTAGTGTCCCACCCAAAGAGTGTGGGAGGTCCAGCATTGAGGATGCAGAGATCAAGCCTTGCCAGCAGATCTTCAACAACCCTGTCCCAGTCAGTGGTCACAATACGGCCCCACAGAGGGTTCAGAGGGTTTCCTTTCCTTTTTATAGGCTGGGAAATCTGATGAGTGAGGATAATGTGGGCCAGAACAGTTCATGCACTTGCATGGTGGGCTGCAAGGATTCCCCACAAGGAGAGGGCAGCCACAGTTGGTTGGTTGGTTTAAAAGAGGGGGGGGGGGGGGGGGGGAAGGGTCCAAACTGCGAGGTCATTGGTTCCTTGTTCCCAGTAAAATATTTACACAACAGAAAGAAGAAAAGAAAGGAGACGTACAGCACAATAACAAGAGAAAGGAATAAACAGAAGAACGACAACCAACACTACTATGGGCAAAAACAGGAAAAGAAAATCATAGCGAGAAGCGAGAAGCAAGAAACAGGTAGAAGGGGTAAAAACAAGAGAGCAGATGACTGAGGCAGGCCAACCACGAGAATAAAAAGGAAAAGCCAGCCACTCTGCGACACATTAAAACATCCACCCTAAAAGCATTAGAGTGGAGAACACAAAGCGACATAGGAAATGCGCGAAAACTTATATAGAATGATAAAACCCACCGTCACGTATAAAACGTAAAACTAAATTAGCCGATGAGGTGTTGCCAGCTAAATTTAATGACAACGAGTCCAGTAAGTGAAGATTCCATCGCAGGGCAGCCAAAAGAGGCCAGCTCACCAGGATATGGGCCACTGTCAGCCAGGCGCCGCACCGACACTGAGGTGGGTCATCACGGCACAGGAGGTAGCTGTGTGTCACCCAAGCATGGCCAGTGTGGAGCCGGCAGATAACCACAGTCCCTGCGCGAGGCTTGCATGGAGGACTGCCACACATTCGTAGTCTCCTTAATGGCACGCAGTTTGTTGTTCATTCAGAGGTTATGCCATTTTGTCTCCCAAAGCTGCAAAACCCTGCGACTTAGTACTGCACGCGGGTCAGTTGCAGAGAAGCCGATCTCTAGAAGCGGTTTCCGCGTCGGCTGTTTGGCCAGCCTGTCAGTAAGTTCATTGCCTGGCATTCCAAAGTGATCTGGGGTTCAGACAAACACCACTGAACGACCGGACCGGACCATTCCAGGGCATAGATGGACTCCTGGATGGTCACTATCACAGGATGACGAGGGTAGCACTGGTCGAGAGCTTGTAGGCTGCTCAAGGAGTCAGTACACAGAAGAAACGCCTCCCCAGGGTATGAACGGATGTGCTCAAGAGCATGAGATATAGCCACCAGCTCGGCAGTGGAAACACTGCAGCCATCAGGCAAGGAATGCTGTTCAATATGTCCTCCATGGACATACGCGAAGCCGACGTGAGCATCAGTCAACAAGCCATTGGCGTAAACCACTTCGTGACCTCGGTACTTGTCAAGAATCAAGATGAAGTGGCAGCGGAGAGCCACGGGGTTAACTGGGTCCTTAGGGCCATTTGAAAGGTCCAGGCGAAGCTGCGGCCCAGGTGTACACCATGGAGGTGTATGTGACTGGAGCTCAAGTACAGGTAGTAAAGGCAAGGACTCCAGTTCAGAAAGAAGGGATCAGACACAAACTGCAATTGGAAGCCCTGACCTGGGTCACGGATGCGGGAGATGAACCGCCATGGATAGGAAAAGGATATGGTGATTCGGATGCACAGGAGAATTACAATCATGTGCTATGTAACTAGCCAGTAGTTGTGCATGCCTAACCTGCAATGGAGGCACTCCGGATTCCACATGGACACTGTTCACCAGACTCGTCCTAAAAGTTCCTGTTGTTAGGCAAACGCCACAGTGATGCACTGGGTTGAATAAACACAACACTGAGGGCGCTGCCGAACCACAAACCAGACTCCCATACTCAAGGCGGGATTGAACAAGAGCTCTGTAAAGCTGCAGCAACATAGAGTGATCTGCACCCCAGTTGGTGTTGCTCAGGCAGCGGAGGGTATTGTATTGAGGTGCTGCCAGCACTTCCGCTTAAGCTGAGGAAGCCAAGTCAATCAGGCGTCAAAAACCAGTCCTAAGAATCGATACGTCTCCATTGCAGTGAGTGGATCGTCATTAAGGTAAAGTTCTGTTTCCGGACGAATGGTACAACACCGACAGAAGTAAATAACACATGACCTTGAGGCCGAAAACTGGAAACCGTGGGCTAGAGCCCATGACTGTGCCTTGAGGATGGCTCCCTGTAGGTGCCACTCAGCAACACCAGTACTGGTGGAGCAGTATGAAATGCAGAAGTCTTCTGCATACAGAGAAGGTGAGATGGATGGCCCTACAGCTTCTGCTAGACCATTAATGGCCACTAAAAATAGAGACACATTCAATACAGAGACCTGTGGGACCACATTCGCCTGGATATGGGGAGAGGGGGGGAGGGGGGGAGGGGGGGGGGTCTATAGGAGGCACCTACTTGGACACAGAAAGTACAATGTGACAGGGAATTCTGGATAAAAATCAGGAGTGGGCCTCAGAGACACCACTCATATAATTTGGCAAGGATACGATGTCGCCAGGTCGTGTCATACGCTTTTCGCAAATCAAAAAAGACGGCAAACAGGTGTTGGCGTCTGGAAAAGGCTGTTCAGATGGCAGATGGTAGGGACTAAAGATTGTCAGTGGTAGAGTGACCCTGGCAGAAGCCACCATGACATGGAGTGAGGAGGCCATGTGACTCCAGGACCCAACCCAACCGCCAACACACCATACGTTCCAGCAGGTTACAAAGAATGTTGGTGAGGCTGATAGCTATCCACATCAAGTGTGCAAAAGGCTAGGGGGCAATTCTCCAACGCAGAGGTTCAAGCAAAATGCTCAGCAATCACGTTTGCGTCGGTAGATAACACATCATTTATGTTAACACCGGGAAGTCTGGTACAGACTTGGGAAGGTGACGTATGGCACCCAATGGTCGAGACGTATCTCTCCCAACACTCTTGCTTCCATTGTTTGATAAGTTCCCAAACGCGAGCACGGAGCAGTTTAAAGGCTATGAGGTGCTCCAGGGAAGGGTGCCACTGTAGAGCTGGCCGGCACTCCTTAATTGCTTCAACGACTTCTGACGACCACCAAGGGACTGTCTTCCGCTGGGGGGCACCCTAAAGAGTGAGAGATCATGTTTTCTGCCACAGAAATGATTGTTGCAGTCACCTGTTCAACCATCACATCAGTGTTACCTTGTGGGGGAGAGTCAACGGTGACTGCAGAGGTGAAAGTTTCCCAGTCTGCCTTGTTTACTGCCCATCTGGGCAGGTGTCCATGGGCTTGACGCCGGGGCAGTGACAGGAAGATGGGGAAGTGGTCACTACCACACAGGTTGTCATGTGCTCTCCGGTGGATAGATGGGAGAAGTCCTGCGCTACAGATTGATAAATCAATAGCTGAGTAACTACCTCGAGCCACAGGGATCCCTACATTCAGGGATACTACACCATCTGAAGGAAAATATACAGTGCAGACAGTTATTTCCTGTGTCGGCCTTATTGCGACAGCCACAGGTTCAATAGGGTTTGAAGGAGCACACGTTCACTACAGACTGAAGTTAGGACATAAACAAAACCTCCACCTGACACTCGATTACAGTCACTACGTTTCCTGTAGTATCCCTTATAGCCGCAGAGGGCAGGGGTCCGCATTGCCAGGAACCAGGTTTCCTGGAGGGCAATCCAGAAAGCAGGTGTAAAGCTTAACAGTTGCCGTAGCTCAGCCAGGCAGTAAAAAAAAAATAAAAAATGCCACAGTTCCACTGGAGGATGACGTCATGAGACTGGTAAGGCATGGAACATTCAATGAGGCTGTTTACGCCTCAGGGTCACCTGCTGCCACCGACTTTTTGTCTGAGCGGTCTATATCCAATTTGTCTGCAGGTCCGGCGAGATCTAGGCCGTGAGCGGATGCCAGAATCTCGATCTCATCCGCAGACGCAGAACTGAGGTAGTGGTGGAGTGAGTGCCACCGCAATTCCCTTGGTTTCAGGGACCTTCTTTTTGGATTTCTCTCGCCGTTCCTTGGGTTTCCCTGGCTGGGAGGACTTCACTGATACAGTCTCCGGGACTGACGATGAGCCGGAAGCCCTGTGACCAGCTGCTTTTGGGCTCTTCAGCCACTGTCGGGTGTCATCTTTCGCACTGGGAAGGGAGTGACCCAAGGGACCCCTTCCTAGCGAGAGTAGCCAAAAAGTTGTACATTTATTCGGCTTGGAAGTAGTGACGGACGTCCCCGATGGTTTTGGGGGGGGGGGGGGGGGGTGTTGCTCCTGAAGTAGCTTTGTGCGAGAGCAACAGGGATTGAATTGCCCCCACCATCAAGGGGGCAGGTGTAGTCTTCTGGCTATGAGAGGTGACTGGGGTTGGCGAAGATGATGGGGCTAGAACTGTTGTAGTGGCGGCGTAAGACGATGTCACGTGTATAGGATGTAAGCATTCAAATTTCCTCTTAGCCTCAGTGTAGGTCAGTCGATCCAGGGTCTTGTACTTCATGATTTTCCTTTCTTTCTGGAGAATCCTGCAATCTGGTGAGCAAGGCGAATGGTGCTCTCCACAGTTGACACAGATGGGAGGCAGAGCACATGGAGAATTGGGATGTGAAGTGCGTCCGCAATCTCGACATGTGGCACTGGATGTACAGTGGCCAGGGAGGGGAATGATTTGGGGTCGTACTCTGTGCACTGAGTTGAGCCCATGAACACTTAGAGACTGCTGGTGTTTGACCACCAGCAAGAGATGATGTACTATGCTTCATTGCGTGTCATCCACTCTGGTGCCACCCACTCCGGCCAGGGGCCCTCCCCACGGGTGCCACCCAGCCGCAGCAAAAGCCACCTGGCAGGATGGCCATTACCAGAAGTACCGATGCCCTAGGGGGATGGGCATCTACCCCTTGGCATACGTGGAGAGTTAACGGCGCAGGCATCAGCAGAGCGATCCCTGTGTGGTCAGGGGGCTACAACTAACAGAGCACATGGTGACCCCACCACAACAGATTGGATACCGTGCTGGATATCAGGTGCAACCAATCGAACAAACAAGTCCGTTATTGTCAGTGTAGAAAACGATACTGCACAGTTGATGGGAAAATACGCACCCAGGAGGGTGACCTCACCCAACAGTTGCAGAATGAGCAGAAGTGCAGATCCACGTCAATGAAGGATGTGATAGATCTCAGCGCATGATGGACACGATGCACCATGTAAGGTGCCCTTCCCCAATTGGCTTGCTCTTCAGGAAAATTGTCAAAAATGGAGGTCAAACCCTACAGGGGACCATCACAAAGGCCGAAACGTGCGAGACTCCTTAGTCGCCTCTTACGACAGGCAGGAATACCTCGGGCCTATTCTAACCCCCAGACCCGCAGGGGGAGCAGACGCAGTTGCCGCAAATAGGAGTCACCTCACATTGTGAAAATGTGACCAAACTGGAGACACTGGAAACAGGGCATGGGATGTGGGATACACGGCTTTACATCGAAATGGTAAACCATAACTTTTGACTTTTTCCAGAGGGGTATCCTCCTCAAAAGCTTTGATAAAAGTGCTGGTATCAATACAATTCTCCTTAGGACTTCTCTGAATTCACCGGATGGCTGAGTGCTGCACTTTATCAGATGAATCCTGAGTTCCTCATCAGATTGAAGGAGGAGGCCCACGAGGAAAAATATCTCCTAAGTGCTCGCAAGCACAAAGGGAAGCTGATTGATTGGCAGAAGAGGAATCAGATCGCATCTTACTAAGGGAATCAACTTTACCAAACTTATCTTCAATATGTTCTACAAAAAAAAGAGCACCTTGGTAGTGGAAAAAGTCTCCCCATCCATCCTGAAACAAACTAAGTAAGAGGGAAAGGGTTACACTCAAACCAATGGGGCTGGCCCTGTGGCCAGGGAGAGGATGGGCAAGGAAGCAAAAGTAGGAGCAGAGAGAAAACCATTCTTATCTGAAGAAATGGTCATGGAAGAGTGGCCAGAAGTGTGGACTCCAATTTCATTTGCAGAGCCTGTACACTGATACCACCCAGTCCAATCAGGGACTCAGCCTGTGGGCACCACCCAGCCGCAGCAAGTGCCAACTGGCATGGCGGTCATTACTGGGAGTACCGATGCCCCAAAAGGACGAGCAACCACCCCAAGGCATACATTAATCATGTAAACAAAGTTGACACTCAGCACGCTGGCTGTAAATTGGAAATGCCTTTGCAGTTGCTCCCATCAGCTACCACACCACGTGTCAACTTTGTTTGTGCGTACAATAGAAATTGGCGACAGATCAGGTACCAGAAGTGTGATTCCTATGTTGTCAGGGGGTTCACCCAGGTGGGTACACAACAGCCCCACCAAACATATTGGCTACTGTGTTCATGATATAGTGGGGAGGTGGGGCTGTGGAGGCTATGGTGGGGAAGGAAGAGGGGAGGGGAGGGGAGAGGAACCCTGGCCAAAGATGCTAGGAAGATGTTCTTCCCCAAATGGCTCACATTATGGAAACAATTTTGAAAGGGTGGTCAAACCCAATGTAAGACCAAAACAGTAAAAAGAAGAAGAAGAAGAAGAAGAAGAAGAAGGGAGAGTGGAAAAGTGAGACAAGACGATAAAGAAATCGCACAACTGTGGGAATAGCTGCGTCATTGTAAAGAGAAACAGGGAGAAAGATGGGGAGGAGGGTAGAATGAGGAGTGGATATAGGGAGGTTGCAATAGCTTGATGCCTCATAAGTGCCACACACTTACCCATAAAAGAGGTGAGGGCCTCCTGGGTGGTTGGTCATGTCGGGTGCAAAGACAATGACACGTCAGTATAGCTCTGTAATGAAACTTGGCACACACATGACTAGCTGCCTGGAAAAAAAATTATTGTGATGTTAAAATACCCCTGTGGGTCGGGGGGGGGGGGGGGGGGAGGAGGGAAGAGAAGAGCATAACTCATGAACACTTCAAGGAATTTCAACTAAATTTGTTGTGTGTATATATATATATATATATAGTTTGTTTTTGTATAAGAGTACTGTGGGTGTATAATAACTTTTCCACCTTTAGGATTCGGGGTGGGTTTGAGATGGGGTGACATGCAAAAATGTTTGAAAACAGCTGGTTATTCTTTTCTGAACTTAGCTAACTTGAAATAATTTAAAAGGATGAAGCACAATCTGTCTCTTACATGTGTTGTTCAGTGTGCTAATCAGATCACAAGAATAAGCACTGTAGCAACCAAAAAATTTTGTCAGCATGTTTCATGCCAAAGACAATGCCACATGGCTGCGACAGGTGGCGGAAAAGGTCACACAGCTGCCACCAGGCACAGCTTAAGGAGGCTATAGGGCAGGAAGGTGGGGGTGAGGGTGGGAGGGTGGGGGGGAAGGGGGAGAGGACGAACAGGGAGGCACATAGACAGTAATTTTTTCTTCACTCTATTTGTGAGTAGAACAAGAAAGGAAATGACTAGTAGTAAACAGGATACCCTCCACCATGCACTGTACGGTGGCTTGCAGAGTTTCTGTGAAGATATAGATGTAGTTGATAGGACACAGGAGGGCAGAAACTTGTGGGTGGAGGGTGTGAGGATAGTAGCTTAAGGTAGGTTGAGGCTAGGATAATTGTTGGAGCAGAGAATATGTTGTAAGGATGACTCCCATCTATGCAGTTCAGAAAAGCTTGTGGTGGTAAGAGGGGATGATCCTGATGGCTCAGGTTGTGAAGCAGCCATTGAAATCGAGCATATTAAGTTCAGCAGCATGTTGAGGCACCGTGTGGTCTACTTTGCACCTGGCCACAGTTTGGAGTTTACCAGTCATCTTGGTGGATAACTGGTTGGCAGTAAAACCAAAATGGGTGCAGCAGAGTTAGTACATGAGATGGCTGCTTTCAATGGTGGCCCAGCCTCTGATGGGGTAAGATAAGCCACTGACAGGACTTTAATAGGAACTACTGGGTGGCTGGATTGGCCAGGTCTTGCACCCGAGTCTTCCACAGGGATATGATACTTGTGGCATGGGGTTGGGATTGGGAGCGGCACAGGGATGGACTAGGATGTTGTGGAGATTAGGTGGGTGATAGAACACGACTTAAGGAGAGGTGGGAAGGATCTTGGGTATGATGTCCCTTATTTCAGGACATGATGATAGGCAATCAAAACCCTGACAAAGGGTGTGATGCAGTTGTTCCAGTCATAGGTGGTACTGGGTGATGAAGGAGGCTCTCTCTGTAGAGTCTGCATAAGATACAGTGGCCAATGCGCAATGACCAGTTTTGTCCAATTTCATTTGTTTTTTCAGAAGGGGAAGCTGATAGTGTTTCCCATCTTTCAACCAGTCGTTGATGACACTATTGAGGCGCGTGCCCTGCAATCTTTCTCAAACGATTTTACAGAAACTATTCGGTAAAAATATTTCATTTTTTCTTTATATGTCAGGTTCATGATCATGTGCCCATCATTTCATTAATGGTCATTCTTATTGTGATATTTAAGTGGAAGTAAGACACTGTATGAAGCTTGAAAATGTTAGGAATGAAAAATAGAGGTCGCTATGATTTTGCGTTTGGTGCATACTGCAGAATATGTTACTGTGCATGAAATTTAGCTAATATATTGAATTTTTCTTTAGACTTGGATGGAGGTCTATCTGTCACCAATCTCAAGAAAATTGATCTGACGTAGCACACTCATTTGCGATCACATCACACCAGCGATAAAGCCAGAGTGAAATATCCACAATATCCCTTATGTTTCATAAGCAGTTTGAGATATGAAAATGAGATTTCGGCAAATGATAGTACACAAAGAGGAGAGAGTTTTGCCACGTAGTTATTACGTGGAACTTCATTATCTACTATGTTATTTCACTAACTACACACTCTTTTGATGAAAGAACATAATTTCTAAGGACCAATAATAGCTCGTGAAACAAGAAATGCTATAGGTTTGGAACAACATAAGTGAAGACGTTACATGTTTATTTCGTACTGTAGATGTGATTTTTATAAGCTGCTGATCTTACATCTGCTCAGTTCCTCAGTTAATAAATCTCTGTTTCACAATCCTGTCACAATTAATGATGTGAGACTGTGTGAAGTATGCTGTGTTTTGGCAAAAGAAGCAAATATTAACATGGCAACCTGATAAATGTGTAGGTTTTGCTCAAAATTCACCACTCATGGTGTTTCTCTGAAAGTTACAAATGGTTAACCAACCACGCAAAAATAAATTTCTGCATTTTCAGTGGAATTCTTTTTGGATACTAACCAAAGCAGAGGTCTTTTTCAATGGCCACCATGCAAATATGGGTGTAGAGTGGCCCCATTAATTTTTACAAAAAAAGGCTTCAGTTTAGAACAGCAATTCCCCTCCAGTGCTCAGCATTTCCCCTTAGGTACCTGCCCACAATTCCCACTGCTACCAGTCTCCCCACGCGTGCCCTGCCATCTGTGCATCTGCTGGTCACAGTATTCTGTGTGGATTCTAGCTGGTTCTTGGGGACGGTTAGAGGTTGGAGTTGAATGGGGAAATATCATGGGAGAGCTGTTTGCAAACTAGGACTGGGGGATAGTACCTGTCTGAAGACCTTGGTGAGACCCTCAGCATACAGGGACAACAGAGTACTTGTAACTGCAAAGACAGCATTCCAGAGTGGCCAGGCTGTATGGGACGGATTTTTTGGTGTGGAGGGGATGACAGCTGTCAAAATGCAGGTACTGTTGGCAGTTGGTGGGTTTAACGTAGACAGAAGAGTGGATGGAACCATCAGAGAGGAGGAGGTCAACATTCAGGAAGGTGGCACACAAGGTTGAGGAGGAACAGCTGAAACAAATGGGAAGGAAAATGTTGTTGAAGACATGAGGGCAGGAGGAGCATTCCAGACACCACCTCCATAAGTTACTGAAACTGCTAACATTCTACTGCCATCTTGGGGCACAAGCCCCCAACTCGTGTCCTAGCCACACAGTGTTCCACCTCGTCAACACCTCATAGCACCCGGATACTGCCTAGGTGACCTTTTCTAGTTGCCACATCCCCAATTGCCATTTCTACTAAAATCCGCAGCCCCAAAGGCCTCACCTTTAGCCATACACCCAAATAAACTATGTTGGATTTGTCAAAGGCCTACTCTCCTCCTCCTCCTGATCCCTGGAACGGAGAACTTCTTTGCCACCAATCCTTCCAACCAAAGCTAACCTAATTTTAACACTGAACTCTGCCTCTCCCAGTTCATACCATCATACAACAGTGATTCCCTCACCATCCTTCCCCAGGTCCCTTCCTTTGAACATCAAGCTTTCAGCAGAAGATAGGTCAGCCATACACAACCACAAAACAAATCCAGACCTAATCATCCTATTTGCAGAAAAGGAGCCCATTATTGTCATTTTGAATCTCGGTAACTACCTGGCAGAGGCCTCTGCCCATTATTTGACTAATCCATCTATAAATTCTGTCAGAGTGATCCTATCCCATAAGTCCAACATAACCTCCAATCCCAGCTTAAAGCCTTAGGCCCTTCTCCGAACCTCTCCACTGAATCCATTCTCCTCTTCACTCGTATGACATACAGGGAAGATATACAAGCAAATCCACAGCACAGCCATGGGCACCTGCATGGCACCCTCCTATGATAACCTTTAACTGAGTCACCTAGAAGAGATCTTCCTAGCCTCCCAAAAATGCCAAACCCCTACTCTGGTCTACGTTCATTGATTATATCTTCATGATATGGACTCAGGGCCAAAACACCCTATCCTCATTCCTTCACAACCTCAATACCTTCTTCTCCCACCCACTCTGCCTGGTTCTTGTCAATCCAGTGTGCCATCTTCCTGCACTTTGACCAGTTCCTCTCTGATGTCACCATCCACATCTCTGTTCATATTAAATCCACCAAACACCAACAGTACCTGTATTTTGACAGCTGTCTTTCCTTTCACACCAAAAAATCCCAACAAGCACTGTCCTGGTCCACAAACAAATCTCTCATGCCATTATCCCACACAACACCAATCCTCCCACCACCCTAAAGAACCAGCTAGAATGGAGTGCCACCTCCATCACCCATTACTGCTCCACATTGGAACAACTGAACTCACCTCCTTTTTTTTCAGGGCTTTGATTACATACCATCATGCCTTGAAATGAGGGATATCCAATCAAGATCCATCCAACCCCTCCTACAGTGGTGTTCCATCATCCAACCAACATCCACAATGTCCAAGGCCTTCACAGACAGGCACTATCCCACAGACCTAGTCTGCAAACAGATCTCCCTGTGCCATTTCCACCTCACACCCCCAATTCTTCCACCAACCAGAAGAATCAGAAACAAAGGAGTATCCTGTTCATCACCCAGTACCACCTTGGACTGCAACAACTGAACCACATCCTTCACCAAGGCTTTGATTACCTATCTTCATGCCCTGAAATGAGCGACATCCTACCCGAGATACTTCCCATCCCTCCTAGGGTGGTGTTCCATCGCCCACCTAACCTCCACATCCTAGTCCATCCCTGTACCACTCCCAATCGCCAACTCTTGCCACAGGGATCATAACCCTGTGGAAGACTGAGATGCAAGAGATGCCCAGTCCACCCACCCAGCACATTTGGTTCCAGTCCTGGCACAGTCTTATTCTACCCCTTCAGAGGCCAGGCCACCTGTGAAAGCAGCCACATCATATACCAGCTGTCAAATAGGATGAGTGGCTGTTGCCTCAACATAGCCAAGTGCAAAGTAGACCACCCTGTGGCACAACATGACGTGCTTGATTTCTATGGCTCCTTCACACCCTGGGCCATATGGATCCTCCCCTCCACAACCAGCTTTTCTGTTCAGTGGAGACAGGAGTCATCCTCACAACACATTCTCCACTCCCAAAATTATCCCAGCCGCAACCTACAGTAGCCCATTGTCACCACACCCTCCACCCATCAATTTCTGCCCTCCTATGTCCTATCACCTCCTCCCTATTCACGTCCCCACCTTCACTGTGCACTGCACACTGCCAACGCATCCACCCATATTTCCCCTCCATGCTCCTCTCCTTTTTGCTCCCTGTTTCCCCTTCCTAGCTTCCCAGTACTGAGCCCTGTGGCAGTCTTGTCATGATTCCATTTAGTCACTGCCAGCTCTGCCAGACAGCACTCTTCTCTACCTCTTCCTCACCCCCTCCACAGTGCTTTCATTCAACGCGACAGTTGCATTCCTGTCTGAGCTGCTGGAGATGGTGGTCACATGTGCATGAAGTGTACTTGCTTGTGTGAATGAGTGTGTGTGTATTTTGTTTTCCTTCCTGAAGAAGGCTTTCGCTGGACGCTAAATGTAACGGTCTCTTCATAGAGCCTATCTGCAACTCAGTGTGTTGTCTGTACGGTGTGCAACTCAGTGTGTTGTCTGCAGGGTGAGCAGCACTCTATCCTTTTCCTTATGTTGTTGAAATTACAACATGGAGTTTCCATTGTTTGATATATGTAAATATGCGTACGCAGGTGCAGCTACGGATGGAAAGGTGTTTATTATAAACTGAAGATGGGAATAAAAGTTTATTTTCTATAGTGGATCTACAGATTATTTAAAAGTTATGTTGAAATACTGTGTTTTGGTGGCACATGAGTGATATGTATATAATATTATGAAAAGGATAGTTGCTACTCACCATATAGCAGAGATGCTGTGTCCCAGATAGACACTACAGAAAGACTGTCAAACAAAGCTTTCATCAGAATTAGACACACACACACACACACACACACACACACACACACACACACACACAAACCACGATCTCTGGCTGCCAAGGCAAGATTGCGAACAGTAGCACATGATGGGAGAAGCAGACTGGATTGTGGGGTAAGGAGAAGGCTGGGGCAGGGAGGGAAAGGGAACAGTAAACAGCTGCTTATAGGAGTGTAACAGGGATGAAGTGGTGGGATGATAGGGCAGCTAGTAGCAGTTGGGAGGTTGCATGGAAGGCAGGAGGGTGGGGGGGGGGGGGGGGGGGGGGGGGAGGGGGGAAGTGTTGGGGGCAGTGAAAAGGAGAGGAGTAAAATGACTGGGTGTGTTGGTAGAATAGAGGGCTGTGTTGTGCTAGAATGGGAACATGGAAGGGTGGGTAAAGGACAATGACAGTTCACATATTCTAATTTCACATAATCTAGTCACATATCCCACCCCTTCCTTCATACCTATCCACCGGCAGACCTGCAAACCACATTAAAATCTTTTATCTATTTTTTGTTGTTGATCAGATGGTCTTTTCATGACAATTTCAGTTGGTTTTCGCCTTTCACTATAGGCCAACATCTCATATTTCATCTTGTTTCCCATACATCATCAATTTCATCCTTTTCGCGATTTCTCCCATGTTTTGGTGTATTTATTCGGATGTATTTCTACGTTATTAACATATTTTTACCTGTTTTTATCCCCCCACCATGATTCCTTGCTCCCTCTCTGTGTGTCAATACAGAAAAGTTTCCTCTCCCTAGACCGAACCGAGCCCCACATATTGTTCTTGCATTGTCACTTGGCTCGTGGAATCCCCCCAAAATGGCCTTACCATTAAGTTACTCATCTCCGGCTGCAGCCCTTCCTTCCACAATGATCTCCATCTGTTCAAAGGGGGCAGGGTAAAGGCGAGAGCACAAAAAAACGTTATATGCGTTGGGGCACCAGTACCGCCACCGACCCTTTCCGATCCCCCACACCATGATCACAACACAATGGGGACAAAACCAGGGGAAGAAAACACAAGAAAAGGGAGAAACAAAATGGCACACAAGACCAGAGAAAATGTGTGGATAAGGGAGGGGGGACTCTGGCTGGTGTGGAGGCAAGACCAATGCCTCCATAACCAATACCAATGTTAACCAAGGGACTCCAATTCCAGAAGGAAATTTGAGAATTTAAACCTGGGAGGACAAATAACTTTCACGAAGAAAATCAAGGAAAGACATAACCATGCTATGGTTGTCCACTAACACCCAGGACAAGAAAGCTGGGAGAGTATAATTAGTGGGGGAGGACCAAAATATGGGGGAGTTTATCAAAATATGGATCACTGTGAGGGGGAGGGGGATTGCAACTACAAAAGGGGAGTGGGAGGCTCACTGCGGAGTATTGGGTCAATCCAGTATGACGGCAGAGGATGAAGGTTCCTGCCTGGAGAAGTGAGGGAAGAATGCCACAAGGTGGGAGTCTTTTGGTCTGCATGAGGATTATTAGACAGGAGGTTAGCCCTCCAAGAGTCAACCCACAGTAGAGCAAAAAGAGATTTGATATAAAGCTGCAAATCTGCACTTGGAGGGGTAATGGAGAATGGGTGTAGGTGCCCATCCCTCCATCCAGACAATAAGCGAGTTCTTTACCTGGGATACCCACATGGCCGGGAACCCAAAGGAAATCAACTGAACAAGCAGAATTGCCAAGATCGGCGAGAAGGTGTGAATGGCAGAGATCAAGAGGTGGCGCGACGGTCTGAAGGCCACTCATTTAGCCCATACATAACAGACCTTGGGTGAGGGAGGATCGTTCAATAAAGTACAGGGCCGACAGATGGCCGGGTGTTCCATGTCAATGAACACATGAACGCAAATCCCATGTGATCAGCAGATTTAGAGCCATCAGTGTAAAAACAATGGTATCCTCAAACTACCATAACTGTGGGGGAAACAAAAAATGGAACACCATTCGGGCAATGGAGGCTTTTGGACCCTGGAAAAGATCTATCTAAATCTGGGGCTGAGGACCTACCAATGCAAGTGGTAGGGAGGGAACATGAGGAAGAGGACACAGAGGGGAAGATGGCAATTGCGGCGGAGAGAAGCAAGGGGGAACCCAACCATTAAACCCACCTGAGGTCAGACAGTGAGCGGGTAATGTCCCATAGCCATGAGAAGAATAGAATAGGACGAGTGGGCAGGGGAAGAGTGAATAGTGATGGCATAGGAAATCAGGAGCTGAGACCGCTGAACCAAAAGAGGAGGGGTTGCAGCATCAACCAGAAGACTATCGACAGGGCTAGTGTGAAAGGCATTGATGGCTGAACAGATAACATGATGGTGAACTGGGTCCAAAAGGAGTAGCATAGAAGGGGCAGCTGATAAACAAACTTGACAACAACAATTCAGATAAGACAGAACTAATAACCGACAAAAGTTAAACAATGGATACTCCAGGTAGGAATATCAACAATGTAGGAAAAGATAGATTGCTACTTGCCATAAAGAAAACACACAAAATTGCACACAGGCACAATTAAAAGACACTCACATACAGCTTTTGGCCACAGCCTTTGTCAGCAAACGCACACACACACACACACACACACACACACACAAGCAAGCACACCTCATGCACACCTGACCACTACCTACAGCATCTTGGGCCGGAACGCAAAATCGCATAGGATGCAAGCAGCAGTCTGGAGGGGGGGTGGAGAAGGGGAAGGGATAGTAGCATACAGATGGGGGGAGAGACAAACGCTGTTTGCTGGACTATGCAGGGACTAGACTGCTAACAGGCACAGTGTCAGGAGGTTGTGGGGCACGGAGGTGGGGAAAAAAGGAACAGAAAAGGAGAGGTGGGGGGAAAAGATGAGCGGATGTGTTGGCAGAGACTGCAAATAAACAGGATGGGAGACAAGACTAGGGAGGAGATGATAGGACGGAGGATTTTGAAACTGTTGGGTGGAGGGTGTGGGGACAGTATGTTACGGTAGGTTGAAGCCACGATAATTAAGGGAGTGGAGAATGCATTGTAAGGATAACTCCCATCTGTGAAGTTCAGAAAAGATAGTGTTGGAGGGAAGGATCCAGATGGCTCGGGTAGTGGAGCAGCCATTGAAATCAAGTGTGTTATGTTGAGCTGCAAGTTGCGCCACAGGGCAGTCTACTTCGCTCTTGGCCAGTTTGGCAATAGCCGTGCATCCTGGTGGACAGCTTGCTAGTCATACCAATATAAAAAGCTGTGCAATGACTGCAGCAGCACAGGTAAATGACATGGCTGCTTTTACAGGTGGTTTGGTCCCTGATGGGATAGGATAAACCTGTGACAGGACTAGAATAAGAAGTGCTGGGTGAGTGGATTGGGCAAATTTTCCACCTGGGTCCTCCACAGGTATATGATCCTTGTGGCAAGGGGCTGGGATTGGAAGTGGCATTTGCAATGGAGTAGGATGCTGTGGAGGCTGGGTGGGCAATGGAACATCACAAACCCCAATCCTCCAACCACCTCCAAAAACCAGCCAGAAAGGAGTTTCCCCTTCATTACCCAGTACCACCCCGGACTTTGCTATGGCTTTTTTGATTACCTATCATCGAGCCCTGAAATGAGGGACATCCTACCCGAGATAGTTCCCACCCAACCCAACCACCACAATATCCTAGTCCATCCCCATGCCACTACAAATCCCAACCCCTTGCCAGAAGGATCATATCCCTGTGGAAGACTCAAGTAAAAAGCCTGCCCAGTCCACCCACCCAGCACTTCCTATTCCAGTCCTGTCACAGGTTTGTCCTACCCCACCAGGGGCTGGGCCACCTATGAAAGCAGCCACGGCATTTACCAGCTCTGCTGCAATCACTGCACAGCTTTTTACATTGGTACAACTACCAATCAGCTGTCCACCAGGATGAACGGCCACTGCCAAACTGTGGCCAAGAGCAAAGTAGACCACCCTGTGTCACAACAGGCAGTTGAACATAACAGACTTGATTTCAATGGTTGCATCACTATCTGAGACACCTAGATCCTTCCCTCCACCACCAGCTTCTCTGAACTGCACAGATGGGAATTATCTTTACAATTAAGGGAGTGGAGAATGCGTTGTAAGGATAACTCCCATCTGTGAAGTTCAGAAAAGATAGTGTTGGAGGGAACAACACATTCTCCACTTCTGCAATTATCCTGGTCTCAACCTATGGCAACATACTGTCCCCACACTCTCCACCCAACAGTTTCCAACCCCTTTGTCCTATCATCTGCTCCCCATTCTCGTCTCCCACCCTGTTTGTTTGCAGCCCTCTGTCAACACATCTGCCCATCTTTCCCCACCTCCCTGGTCCACAAGCTCCTGATGCTGCACCTGTTGGCAGCCTAGTTCCTGCACAGTCCACCAGACAGCATTTGTCTCTCCTCACCCACACACTACTACTATCCCTTCCCCACTCCCTCCAGACTGCTGCTTGCATCCCACCATGTGATGTTGCATTCCAGCCCAAGATGCTGGAGTTGACATTTGTGTGTTGATGAGGTGTGCTTACCTGTGTGTGTGTGTGTGTGTGTGTGTGTGTGTGTGTGTGTGTGTGTGTGTGTGTTTACTGGCGAAGGCTGTAGCTGAAAGCTATATGTGAGTGTATTTTAGTTGTGCCTGTACGCAGTTTGACAGGTCTTCTTTACAGTAAGTAGCACAGTATCTTTTCCTACATTGTTAATGCCCGACAAAAGCAGGGAAGTGTCAAATGAGCTGTGACCAAGGAAGCAAAGGACATTGAGTTTATGAAAACAGCCAACCTTCAGAAGGCGGATATGGGGCATCCAAGTAAGCTTGTTGTCCAAAAGAAGACCCAAGAAATGGAACTGGCCACAGTCCGGTATTGGGTATCAAGGTAGAAATCTGAATCAGGATAGACTGTGGTACAATGACAGAAAGGTATCACTCTCGATGTAATGTGAGAGAATTGAAAACTGTGCGAGAGAATCCATGTGAAAGCATGCCAAATGGTGCCCTAGAACTGTCATTCCACAGAGGCCATTGAGTGGGAGCTACCCCAAATACAGAAATCATCCACATACAGAGCAGGGGTGACCAACAGTCCAGCGGTGGCCACGAGTCCACTAATAATGATGAGAAAAAGAAGGGCACTTAATATGGAGCGCTGTGGAGCACCATTCTTCTGGGTCTGCTGTGAGCTGAGAACAGAGCCAACCCAAACACTGAACGACCATTGGGACAGGAACTGGCGAGTAAAGATCTGCAGGGGTCTTCAAAGACCCCAATCATGGAGTGTAAGTAGGATGTGATGACTCCAAGCTGTGTAATAGGCATTACAAAAATCTAAGAAAACAGTGGGAAGATGGTGGCACTGAGGAAAGGCCTGCCAAACTGCTGTTTCCAATCAAAGCAGATTATCGATTGGAGACTGTCCCTCTGAAAGCTGCACTGGTAAGGTCCTAGATTCAAGGACTCAACTGAGCTGATGAGCCATTATCCATTCTAGTAACTTGCACGAGACATTGCAGTAAAAGGTTCACTGTAAAATTCCGTCTGACAAAGGGTAGAACAGAAGTGGGAAACTTCATCTTGCTGTTTCTGGATGAGGAAGATGGCTAGATATGAGGCTGATGCCGATGCTGCCACAAAATGGGTTGCAAGATGTTGAATAGAAGACTATCACTGACAATTTAGGAGATTGCAGAGTGTAGCCCACACCTGTGACAAAGGGACAGAAAAACCTAGGGAGGAGACAAACCCACAAACCAAAAGAGACAGACCCACTTGCTCTGTTTTAATAAGTAACTTGCTTTGGTGCGAAGATGTTTAAAGGTAATAAGACCAGCAGAGGGCAGGTGCTGCTTAAGATGTGATGACGATCATTGATACGATCACTGAACTGGCCAGTGGTAAATGGGGCTCATCAACACAAATTATCTTATCGGACACATCATGAAGGACTTCATCAATACAACCTGACAAAGAAGGTGTAAACATGACCTGGGAGGTATAAAGAGGCTAATCGGCACGATGAAAAGCCCAGCAGGGTATTCGGGACATTGGGAGGTGGTAAGGGAATGAGAGAATCATGGGAAGTGGTCACTATTGCATAGGTCATCATGCGGTGACCAATGTAAGAAAGGACAAAGGGGAGGGGACGTGAGCAAAAGATCAGTGGCAAAGAAAGTGCCATATGCAGCAATAAAATGAGTAGAGGAACCATCAATAAAAAGGCAGAGGTTGTGGTCTGCAAGAATGTTCAATGAGGAGCCCCCGAGTCGAAGACAATGTACAGCCTCACATACGGTGAAGGGTATTAAAATCCCCAAGGGGGAGGAAGAGAGGTGGGTGTTGTTGAAGGAGGCCATTTAGGACAGCAGCTGTAGGGGGCCTGTCAGGAGGAATAGAGTTTGTAAACCATGACCTCAGTGTCCAAGTAGACCTGGACACAACAGCTACCAATGTGGTATGAAGAGGGATTCAGGTACTAACAACGTCCATATAGACCAATGTGCAAATGCAACCAGAAGCCCTCAAAGGGCTGGCCTGGTTCTGTCAGAAAGCACAGAACCCACAAAGGGCTGGTGAGTGAGCATCAGTAAAATGAGGTTCCTAGATAACAACACAACCTGCCGAGTGAAAGGAAATAGGAGAATGCAACTCTGGGAGGAGACAGTAGCATCCATTGAAGTTCCATTGAATAAGCACAGAATAGGGATCCAAATTGGAGGTGGACAGGCTGGAGGCGATCACTCCGCTTGGTTACCATCCATCACCAACAAGGATGGGGTGGCATCCATAAATAAAATCAGAGGTCAGAATCAGGCTTGCGAGAGGGCAGATGACACCTCCAGGGGCACCCAGGGGGGAGGGGAGGGGGGGGGGGGGTTGTCCTGAGCCAGACCCTTGTTGTCTCATATAGGCATTGCCGAGGGCAGCACCTTATTCTGCCTGTTCACATATCTGTGTATTTGAATCGCATGCTTATACCAGTTTCTTTGGCGCTTCAGTGTATATCATGTTTCAATTGTAAAGAAAAGACAATGCCAAATTATTATACACAGATATTATGGCTTAAGAAGAACTAATGAGTTAAAATCCATATGGTCTTTTGACTGAAAGAAAAATTAGGAAACTGACGATAAAGCTTAATAATACCAATTAAAAAAAAATTAATACTAGGTTTCAAAAGCAAACCAAGAATGGTACGGATGTTTTAAGTAGATTAATTATTAATTACTGAGAAGAAGCAAACATGATTCACGCACTAGTATTTAATGTATAAGTGAAAAGAATGATTTGCCTTGTATTTCATATTTGAATTAGATAGCTTAGAAAATGCTTGTCATTTATATATACATCTACATACATATTCCACAGGTCACTGTATGGCACACGGTGGAGGGTACACCTTCCACCCCCTTTTCATCAGCAAGAGATCTGCCAGTTACAGAACAGAATTTAACTGGTGTCTTGCATTGTCATGATTTGTTGTAAATTAGGTGGTGTTGTAGTGCTCTTCAGTCTGAAGTCTAGTTGGATGCAGTAAGTCTACCCATGCAAGTCTCTCCATGTATATGTAACTATTGCAACTACATCTTTTTCAATGTGCTTAAATTTTGTGAAGCCTTTCTGCCACATAAACTTACATTGCAAAATTAACTATTCCCTGATGCCTCAAGAAATATTCTGTAAGAAGCTATTTTCTTTGAATCAAATTGTGCCATAAATTTGTTTTCTACCCCATTCAATTAATTAGTTATTCAGTCTATCCACCTAATATTCAGCAATCTTCTATAGCACTACATTTCAAAAGCTTTTGCTGTTTTCTTGTTTTAACTGCTTATCGTCAGTGTTTCACTTACAAGGCGACAGACCGAACAAAAAGACTTTTCTGAAAGAATTTAATATTAAAACATATTTTCAGTGTTTACATATTTCCATTTTTCAGAAATTCTGTTTGAAATCTGCATTTTGTATCCTCATTACTTCTACCTTCATAGGATATTTTGATCTCCACACAGCTGAATTCATCGATTACTGTGTGTCATTTCCTCACCTATCTCCCTCAGTGTTGCCTAATTTAATTCCTCTATATTCCATTATCGTTGCTGATATTCATCTTATAACCTTTTTTTAAGATGCTACCGATTCAATTTAGCTAATCTTCCAGGACTTTTGCCATCTCTAACAGAATAATGCCGCAAGCTATGGTGCTTGTGGTGTGGCGTAGCGACTAGACGTTGTTATTAGATTCGCTGGCTGGCTTACTGATGTTGCCATTTAAAGCCTGTCCACCAGCATTTATTGGTTAATTAGCAGTTATGATTTTTGGATGTTTCTTGAAATATATTCTGTATTCTGGAGTATTTAATGTCTTTATAAATAACAGCATTCTGGAATAATTGATGTTTGCGTAAATAGCTGCACACTATCAAGAAGGTTCATTCCATTATGACTGTGTATTGGTGCTAGTAATAAACATGATTTCAGTGCTAAGTGTTGTATACTGGTAATGACAATGCCTTTGGATTTATTTTGTTTTGTGGTTTTGACATGACATTGTGTGGTGGAAGCAGCGCACCTTCGAAACTCCTACGTCACCATGGCTCCAATTAGACAATGTAAATGCCTTCACCTACATGGACAGGAACTGTAATACAAGCAAAATATCATTTCTACAATCTGTATTTTCAGGACACAGCTGGATTAAAAAACAGCAATAAGTCAGATCCACATCAGGCACCGAACAGTGTTTTCCGGAAACTCTGCACAGGACCCGATGAAGCAGCTAAAATGATTTGACCGAAATCACCAAACGCAACAGATGGGGGCGACATGACCTATTTGACAAATGCATACATTTACCTGGATGGCACAGCCCACGAACCACACAGAACAATAAAGAGAAGCTCAATACCTGGAACAAATTGCAAGCATTTGGAGGAAATATGGTATCATGTCAGTGTGTTTCTACCGTGAATGCCCTGGACATAGAGAAAGAAGGCAAGTTTTCAGTGAATACAAAAACACCAGACATTAAATATCACAAGTTACATTCACAACAGTCAGTTACAGATAATTACAGTTGATCTGTGGGATGAATCCGCTCACTATTCCGTGGATGAGGTCACTCCCCAACGTGACGTAGCCATTCCCTGTTGCCATACAGAGGTACCAGCAGCTCGCCTGGCTGCCGACTTCAGGAAAACTAAGCAAGGTGACTATCTACTGAGGCGACGTTGCCACAGACACAAATCCTCCAAAGATAACAGTCGTCAAGATGTCAGGGAATCTTACTGAGGTCATCTCTTATGGCCAACCTGCCCAAGCATTAGTCGACTCGGGCTGTCTTTTCAGTAATGTTGCACAGTGTTCGTCATCAGTGAAGAAAGACTATGTTCCATGATATGAAAGCTATTGTACTCAAAGTAGAAAATGGAAAATACTTCCAGCTAACAGGAACACGTGTTGCAAGACTTATTATCAACAAAGGAACACAGCCCTTTGAATTTGTCAATTTAACTAAAAGTAGTCATTATGTTATTCTCAGGTCGCACTTTCTGCAGGCATTGCAAGCAGTCAGAGCTCCAGACTGTCAACGCTATTCCATCATGAATATATAACAGAAACAGTTCTGGGTGGTTGTTTGCCACTGAAGATGCTGTTGACCTGCTATTGTCGAGGTGTTCCAGCGTCAATCTAGATGCTCACTTAAAACTGTGAAGTTTTTTTTGACAGCAACAAGTTACTCACACTCACAAAAGAATACTACATGGCAGTGACTATTATAAACATTGTAGGTGGTCAATGAGAATTTAGAATTTCTAACTGTCATAAACAGCCACAACTCGTCCCTAAAGCTTAGTGGTTGCCTTTTTCTTGTTTCACATATTCCTTACTGATTTATGTAATGCATCACTGGCATACAGAATTTTTCCAGACACATTAAAATGTGACAAGAAACACTTAAGTAATTATCATCCAATTTACTCACTGACATCACTTTCCAAAAGATTCCAAAAGCAATGCACTCAACAGTAGTCTCATATTTTAAGCAGAAACAATTTACTTAGTACAGATAAATTTCGATTCCATAGAGTCCTAGACTGAGAATGTAGTCCCCAACCATCAGTCTTTACTTCTCATTCC
The DNA here is from genome assembly GCF_021461385.2 of Schistocerca piceifrons. Lineage (NCBI taxonomy): Eukaryota > Metazoa > Arthropoda > Insecta > Orthoptera > Acrididae > Schistocerca > Schistocerca piceifrons. The sequence continues at coordinate 561,726,460 of NC_060144.1, forward strand.
ATCCGGTAAGTCTCCCCTGACACCGGGTTCTGGACGAGTTTTCCAAACTCTCCCCATTTCCGACACCTCAACATCCCTTTTCTTTGAAACTTGCTGGCAGATTAAAACTGTGTGCCGGACCGAGACTAACTCGGGACCTATGCCTTTCACGGGCGGTAGAGCACTTGCGGTAGAGCATTGGTCCCGAGTTCGAGTCTCGGTCTGGCACACAGTTTTAATCTGTTAGGAAGTTTCACATCAGTGCACACTCCGCTGCAGAGCGAAAATCTCATTCTGGAAACATCACTTTTCTTTCATCCCTCTTGTTTCTCCCTTCAACCTTTCTGCCCAACTCCTGCACATTTCTTCAACCTTTATATGCGTCTTCTCCTGCTGCTGCTTATGAACAGTTTTTTTTTTACCTATCCAATTGCATTGCAGATTTTTTTTTTTCTTCACACTATCAAAAGACTCCAGTACAGCAATTAATAGAAGAGCACTATATTACTTACTGCAAATCAATTGTCCAGAACACACAAAAAAAGACTCCGAGAAATGTGTCAAACTATTTGACAAGATTATTTCTGCATTATTTTAGTTAATTTTACAAGTTATCTAAAGTTATGGAGGGGGGATGAGTAATTAGACGTTAAAATGACTGGTGCTTAAAACATCATTTTGGACCACAGTATCAATTTTTTTCATGTTTTACTTGTGGCACAATGACAGTCCTGCAATCAGGAATGCTGCACATTGTTATGTCTTGATTGTTTTCTTTCCGCCGTATTTCACTAATATCCTGCCTGTTTACACTGTCTCATTAAAATTTCTTTGGACTGTGGTACTAAAAATAGTGTATTTAGCCTGATGATTTTAGGAGTGTAGATGTCATTAACTTTTTAAGAGGAGAGCAAAGGTTGCAGCATGCAACAGGGATGACTATCTTTTGACAGTTCACTATCTTAACATAAATATGTGAAGTGTGTTTATGTAAAATGACCAGGACTGCAGATAATCATATGTGACTGCTAATACAGCTTCTTCCAGACAGACTTGGTAGTTTGCACTAATCAAACTATCGAGTTGTAATGTGAAATATTTATTTACATGCTTGAATTAACAAAAATAAAAACTTATTAATACACAAAAGACATACAGATCACAAACATATTTCATACCGACCAATGAATAACATTAATTATATGACATGTTCACTGGGGCACAATCCACTGACATCTGTATTTACTCCACTTTTAATTTTGGTAATTGCTTCAAAAAGAATAATTTCACCTACAATTTTCTGTACAATGTCGAATAACTGGCTTATCATAATGAGATTTCTTCTCTATTGGTTCTTCACTCTCATTTTCAGATGATGATTGATCAGAATAAGAAAGTAACAGGCTTTTATTCTTATTTCGTAATTCTGCATGCCTCTTCCTTATGGTCAAGAAAGCTTTTTTCCCACTGGTATCGTACGGGTCATCTTCAGCTTCTATCTCGCTTTCTTCCTCTACAAAGAAGGGAAAACAAAACAAATAATTAACTCTTACTTTGATCTTAAATGTACAGAACCTAGAGTTCAAAAGTAGTTTAAATAATTCATGAAGATGACATTTTGCTTCACAATATTAGCTTACTTGCAGCATTTCAGAATGGAAGGATGACGATGTTCACATTAAGAACAGACATAATAAATCTGCACATAATTATACACTGATGAGACCAAAGTCATGGGATACCTCCTAATATAGTGTTGGACCTCCTTTTTGCCTGTTGTACTGCAGCAACTATGTTGCATGGACTCAACAAGCCTTTGGAAGTCCCCCGCAGAAATAGTGAGCCCTGCTGCTTCTACAGAAAGCCACAATGGTGAAAGTGTTGCTGCTGGTGCAGGATTCTGTGCACAAACTGACCTCTCAATTATGTGCTATAAATGTTTAATGGGATTCTTGTCGGGTGATTTGAGTGGCCAAATCATTTGCTCAAAATGTCCAGAATGTTCTCCCAACCAATCTAGAACAACTGTGGCCCGATTACATGATATCATTGTTTGGGAACATGAAGTCCACAAACAGCAGCAAATGGTCTTCGGATAGTTGAACATAAACAATTCCATTCCACGTAAAAACAGCCCACACCATTATGGAGCCACCACTACCTTGCACACTGTCTAGCTGAAAACTTGGGTACATGGCTCTGTGGGGTCTGCACCATACTTTAATCCTATCATCAGCTCTTACCAACTGAAATCAAGACTCATCTGACCAGGCCACAGTTTTCCAGTTGCCAAGGATTCAACCACTATGGTCACGAGCTCAGGTGAGATGCTGGAGGCGATGATGTGCTGATAGCAAAGGGACTCAAGTTTGTAGTCTGATGCCATAGCCCATAACATCACATTTCACTGCACTGTCCTAACAGATATGTTCTGTGGTTATTTCATGCAGTGTTGCCTGTGTGTTAGCATTGACAACTCTATGCAAATGCCGCTGCTCTCAGTCATTAAGTGAAGGCCGCCAGCTGCTGCACTGTCCATGGTGAGAGATAATGCCTCAAATTTGGTATTATTGGCACACTCTTGACACTGTGGCTCTTGGAATATTGAATACCCCAATGATTTTTGAAATGGAGTGTCTTGTGCCTCTAGCTCTAACTACCATTCTGAGTTCAAAGTCTTAATTCCCATCATATGGCCATAATCACTTTGGAAACCTTATCAGATGAATCACCTGAGTACAAATGACAGCTCCCCATTGCACTGCTATTTTATACCTCATGTATGCGATACTACCGCCCATCTGTATATGTAAATATCATTATCCTATGACTTTCATCTCCTCAGTGTATGTGTAACATCTTATCAGTAACAGGGGCTTGAAGTGGACACATTATGTATTGGGTATAGCACTATTTGTACATGTTTATGCATTCCAGTGAGTAAGAAAAAACCAGCAGACTGAAAATCTCAACCTGTAACCAACAAGTTGCATGCTGTACAAAGGAATAGGCAACGTGTCAGATGGGGCGGGTGAAAGAAAAGGAGCCAACATCCCATTAACAATGAGGTAAATGGAGACAGAACTCAAGCTTGGATTAGGGAAGGAAATTGACAGTGTCTCTTTCAATGGAACCATCCAGGCATTTATCTCAAGTGATTTAAGTAAACAAAAGGAACCTAAATCTGGAGAGTTGGGTGGTAATTTGAACTGCTGTGCTCCCAAAAACAAATCTAGGTCAATCTATTTTGGGTGAGAGCAAGAACACGGTAGAGGGGAGGGTGGCACTAAGTCGGTTCCCAACTGGTTCATAATATTTGTGGTCTCACTGAAAGTCAGTCTGGAACAATGCCTACAAGAGATTTTATGAATCATTTGTGAAGATCCCATCACAAGCAAGAGGGTCCTTTTTCAAACCTGAAAGTTGATCCACAGTAAATCATAAAAGTGAGAACAACTTCAAGAGAAAATCTATTTGTGGGCCTTGGTGTGAAGAACTATCGGCACTACATCATCTGCTGAATAACAACCACTGAAGACACAATCATAAGTGTGAAGTGGGTTGTCAAAGGTGGCCAGAATCATCATTCGCTGATATGAAACTTCCGGCCATATTAAAACTGTGCATCAGACTGAGATGCGAACTCGGGTTTAAGTCTCATATCAGTGCACAATCTACAGCACAATGAGAACTCACTCTGGAAACAACCACCCATCCTCTGTCTCCACAATACCCTTTCTTCCTAGAGTGCTAGTCCCACAAATTTCACAGAACTTCTATGAAGTTCGCCAGGTACGAGATGAGGTGCTGGCAAAAGTAAAGCCGTGAGGAAGGACCACGAGTTACGCTCAGGTACCTCAGTTGGTGAGCACTTGTCCGCAATAGACAAAGGTGTTGGGTACGAGTCCCAGTGCGGCACACAGTTTTAATCTGCCAGGAAATTTCATATCAACCCAGACTCTGCTGCAGAGTGGAAGTTCACTTTGGGAGCATACAAATATTAATCTGAAACGATTTTGGCATCGGCAATTTGTTGCATTTTGCAGAAATCCCCTGTAGCTAATCAACACTGTAGGCATAATTTTGCACCAATCATTTGAGATCTGCTACATGCATCCTCATGTTACTTATGTGGGTATCCTTAAAGACTGTCATTTGTCATCATTGTAAAGATATCAATATTTGCAGAAAAGGTGAATGACTGCTGAATAACAACCACTGAAGACACTATCATAAGTGTAAAGTGGGTTGTCAAAGGTGGCCAGAATCATCATTCGCTGATATGAAACTTCTTGTCATATTAAAACTGTGCATCAGACTGGGATGCGAACTCGGGTTTGGAAATTATTGTAGAATTACCTAAACTGCTTTGCAACCACTGTCGTCTGTTACGCACAAATGTGATCACCCAAATATAACACACCTGCCTCCTCCCCAAAGATATTACACCATACAATGCATTTATACAAAATAATTTTGAAATAATTTTACCCACACCAGATGTGCATTAATTCTGAAAGTGATGGTATGTTACAGGATTTGTGTAACTAGCATTCAATTACACTCTTAAATTTTTTGCAGATATATCCTCTCTCCCCTCCCGAACAAAGAAACACTAACAGTTCTGAAAGATAAATAACATTCCCTTTTACTTTTGTGTGTTTTTGTGGTACTATACATTTCGCCACTTGAAGTTAAGTATCAAATTATTATTTATTCTTCATATTCATTTAATATTAACAAGTAGAACATAAAATTTCTGATAGTTTAAAACTGTGTGCTAGTGTGAGAACTTTGCTTGCAATCTTGCAGTCAAAGCTCTTGACCCATTTTCACAACACTTCTCTACTCCACAGAAGATGGTCGGCACAGATAGCTGGTCTAGTACTCTCAAATTTAAGGATATTAAATGTTCTTAGTCAGGCAACACAGTTTGAATCTGTCTGGAAGTTTCAGAGCAGTGCATACACTGCTGCAGAGTGAAATATTCATCCCTAAAACAAGCTTTGCCCTTGTGGAGGTGCAAAATTTGGCTTCTTTCCCATAGGCATTAAAGGTGCGAAATTTTCTGTATCCTGGTTGTCTATAAATGAACAAGTGTATGTAAAATTAGTTTTGTTACAGTTGTAGTAATTAAATTGGACCAAAGTAGTCTCAAAAGATGTTATTTGTTTCTAGATGATATCATAAATATTTTCAAATATTGTTTCATATTTTTATTATCTGTTCAAGGTACTTCTTGGGAAGTGTGCAGTGGATGGAGTTTGACAGCAGACATCTCTACATCACAGAAGGTACTGCATGGAGCGATGAATTATATATGGAGTGCCAGGAAGAATCTCAAAGTACTTCATCCCATAGATGTGAAAAACAATGTAAATAAAAATATGAATTTACGTAAAGCCGGTATTCAAAGTATAGCCATTGCTCTGTATTTCACCTCAATACCTGTACTCATGCAATAAAAGTTCATCATTATTTGAAAATTTTGCAATCTATTTGTAGCACACAATGACAGAAGATAATTAATTCACTACAATAAAGAGAGAGCTTTTTTCTTTAAACTAGTTAAAAATGAAAAATAAATCTGCAGTAATCAGATGAATATACTAAATAAACATGAAGACGTTCAACTTTGATAAATATTACATGATTGTTGGTTTTTGAAAATTCAGAAAGGAGAAGACAATTACTGAAAAGCAAATCCTAATTACTTTCATTCTGACTGATTCACTGCGTGAATTTTTTACCTTTCACCCTGTCGCTGAAATATTTTCTTTCTGAAGTACTAGCCTAGCAAGGTGTGCAAGAGAGCTGCTGAGAAGTCTGGAAGGTTGGAGAGGTGTACTGATGGTAATGAGTTATACGTGAATGCTCAGTCGGCAAAAATCAAGGTTTTGGGTTTGTGTCCCAAAGCAGCACGCCACTTAAACCTGCCATGAAATTTGAAACCATGCATTTTTCTGCCCAATGATACATTCATTCCATAAAAATGCTATTAATCAGAGAGTATTATGAAAAGAATAGACTGCTACTCACCATATCGTGGAGGTGCTAAGTTGCAGACAGAAACAACAAAAGGGTTGTTAAACAAGTGAGCTTTCAGTCGCAAAGCCTTATTTTAAACACACACACACACACACACACACACACACACACACACACACACACACACACTAATGTTTCTGGCCCTGGCCATCGAGGGCAGACTCAAAGGTCATGTATGAGAGTTACTTTAGAAGAAGGCCTTTTGGCTGAAAGCTAATTTTTTTAGGCAGTTTTGCGCCTGTCTGTGAATCATCTCCACTATATGGTGAGAAGCAATCTAACCATTATTATTATTATTATTATTTTCATTATTCCAGCCTTGATTTTCAATTGTTTCATCAATCAGATAGTTTCCCATAAGCCCTGCATCAGCAGCAGATCTGCCAGTGGCATAACAGAATTTAACTGCTGCTTTGCCTTGTCACGATTTGTTATAAATTCAGAGTAGTAGTTGATGTCTTCAGCACGAAGACTGCTTAGATTCTGTTCTCCACACTTGTCTATCCTGTGCAGGTCTCTTCCTCTCTGCATAACTACTGCAAGTTATAAAGGTCTGCCAGATGTCCTGGTTTTCCAGGACAGTTCTGGTTTCAGATTAAAGAAACTGGTGTCCCAAAAAATATTTTCGGGGCAGCAGTTTGTTCTAGATTTCAGACTTCAGAGAAATATGACAGCTGACTGAGGCCCTTAAGTAGTAGTATTGTGTGGTAATGCTGCTGAGTTCCCATTATTGTGTGTCTGGCCGGTATTACACTCTCATATTTCCTTGACAAAGATTTGATCAAAGGTATGATCAAATAGTCATCAAATTTGTTTGACAAAGGTATTTGATGTGGCACTAAAATGGGGTATTACATGCTCATATTGTTTGTCATCAAAGTTCAACTTCTTGTTATGCGCAGCAGTTGCAAATACCACAATTGCAATGTTTGTGCATTTGGAAGAGAATTGGGGGAAAATAGAAACGTACCTGGGTGAAGCCATGGGTTTTACGATGAGACGATAAAAGCATTCAACAAAATTTGTTACATGAGCTTCTAGTGGAGGATGTAAAGTTTTACATAAATTACTTAAGAATGGATGTGCATACATTTCGTTTCAGTATTTGCTCAGTGAAGTGTCATCATATCACAAAGCACAATACTCACTTAAGAACTGCTATATCTGCAGAAGATGGGCTCACAGTAAATCATTGATGTCTTGTTACACGAGAGAGTTCCTCTAGATCACAGTGTAGCACTCAAATACCACAGAGCACATTAACTAAAATAATACCTGAAACGTGTGAAGCAATTTATAAAGCACTAAAGGATCAATATCTGAAAGTAAATAAATGCCCAATACACTTTATGTGCATTAAGAACTATTTTTATTGTAGATCAAAGTAATAATTACATTTTGTGTTTCACAACTACAAAATTAATAGAACTGTATGAAACTGATGAGGCACTTTACAATGTGAGGCATCCTGAGTACAAAAATAGATTAAGAAGACTGGAGGGCTCAGAATACACATATATATAAAATGAAAAGTTTCGCAAAGCTCGATCTCGCATCGAACAGATATGGAACTCAAAAACAATTTTGCAAATGAGAAGATTTAGAAATACTGTGGTAATTTTTGTCTATTTTAAAATGGCTTACAATTCAATAGACAGACAAACATTATTTCACACCTTAGAAGAGTTCAGGATTGACAGGAAAACAAGGTCAATTATTCAACAGGCATTAACAGAAACAACCTCCAAAGTTAAATTCATGGGAGAAACATCAGATGCATTTCATATCCATACTGTTGTTCGCCAGGGAGATGGAATGTCCCCCATTATATTTAACATGGTTCTGGAAAAAATTGTGAGGACATGGGAAAAGGAAATAAAAGGAATTCGGCTTGGGATTAAAAAAGAGCAGAGAATTAGGGTGAAGTGTTTGGCTTTCACGGACAATCTTGTCATTCTAACCAACAATAGAGAGGAAGCCAAACTTGCATTGGAAAAACTACACAAAATCTCACAGAAAACTGGACTACAAATCTCCTATGAGAAAAAACAGTATATGGAAAACAAACCTGTAGATAATTTCCCCATTACTACTCAATACAGGAAAGTGGCACAAGTTGCCCACTTCAGATATCTGGGAGAGAGAATCCAACCATCAGGACTGAATTCAAAGCCAATAAAGAATCTCCAGATTACAAAAAGCATATAAGCTCACTTGGAATCACTATAATAAGAAATATATTTCTGTCAATGCGAAACTAAGGCATTACAACACAGTAGTCCCACCAGAAGCACTTTATGCTGCAGAAATTACAGTGATTCATAGTCATACTAAGATCAGAGAGATTGAAAAGCAGGAAAGAAAAATTCTGAGAAAAATATATGGACCAGTGTTTCGAGAAGGAATTTGGGTGAAGAGGCCAATGAGAGAAATTTACAAAGACATAGAAACAATAACAGACACCATTAGAAAGAGAAGGATGAAATTTTATGGACATATCAGCATGATGAATAAAAGCAGGCTCACAAGACAAATCTTTGAGATAGTAAACAAGAGCAAAAACAAGACAAAGTGGATCACTGAAGGAAAAGAAGACATTAAAGAACTGGGGATCACACAAGACAACATAAACAATAGAGAACAGTTTAGAATCATCATACGGAAACACACACTTAAACAAGAACATACATAGAACAGAACGGGAGAAAGATGGTCAGAAGAACGCAAGAGAGAACACAGTGAACGTATGAAGAGAATTTGGGAAGAACGAAGAAAGAAGAAGAAATCATGACTACTCAAGTTCAATCGCTCTCTCAAAAGGGAATAATCGAAAATAATAATAATAATAAAATGAAATAAGTATGTCAATATGTACTTTTTCTTTATCGTGAGAGTAGCGTCAGTGGAGGGCATTATTTTTCTTTTTTACGTTGTCAGACGTGCACCGTGGGCTGATGCACCCAGCCGTATCTCAAGGCTAATGACATCCATATTTTTTTTGTAATTCTCCATTCTTCTTAATCTATTTTTGTACTCAGGGTGCCTCACATTGTAAAGCATCTCATCAGCTTCATATATTTCTATTAATTTTGTAGTTGACGGCACACACAAATTAAACTTCGCAACTACATTTACAAACACACTGCTGGTGACAGAACACAGCAGCGATGCTAGCGTTTCAAGTGGTAACATTACACATTGCAGTGAACAGAAGACAAGATACTTTTATGATCAAATCTACAGCGAGGCCCTAGATTGGATCATATTTATTTTATGACAAGTGAGATTTGACAAAGTTCCCTATTACACGGTCAAGTTTCTTTGACATAAATATTTGACATATCAACTTTAACAAAGAAATATTATAGTGTAATCCTGGCCTTATCTCCATTAAGTTTAAGTTTTGCATCAACGTGGTTCTCTGTTTCTCTGTCCAAGTCTTATCACTTAATTTGTTATTGAAGGTGTTTGTTTGTTTCATGTGAACTCGAAACACGAAAGAAGAAGTGTTAATTTCAACAAAAATATTCAGAAGAATTGTCATTCATAAAATGAGGGAGAAGGGACTTTTCTGAGTCATCATTCTTCTCAATGGTTCAATGTGGCCTGCCACGAGTTGTTCTCCTGTGCCACCCTCTTCCTCTCATAGTAGCACTTGCAACCTACGTCCTCAACCGTTCGCTGAATGTATTCAAATTTCTGTCTTCCTCTATAGTTTTTACCCTCTATGGATTAGAATATGTAATTTTTAAGTATTATGTTTCCACTGCAAATGTGGCAAGAGCAGATGTTAAAGATCATTTAGCTAGTGTAAAGCATAAATCAAATGTGTAGTCTGCAAGCAGTTCAAAAACAATGGACAGTTATTTTGTTTCATATTCATTCAAACAGGACAAATTAGTAACAGCTGGACATTTAGCAAAGTGCAGTCATACCATTAAAAATCATATGTCTTTGAAATCAGTTGTCTACTTCTGGGCTAAGCTACAAACTTTTTAATAATGTCGAAGCAGCAAAAAATATGATGTTGGGCAGAACGAAATCAACAGCTGTTGTGAAATCAGTGTTAGTTCCAGACACTACCAAACAAACATTAATGATCTTTCAAAGGTCATTTATTTTGGTATAGCTGAAGGAATTTGCATCTCCCAAATCAAAGGGAAAATTTGCTTCCACCTTTCACTTTTTTTAAGTTTAACAGAAGTGTCCCTGTTTGCCCGATTTCTGCTTCCAAAATTACATCCATTTTTAGTCAGTTTAAGAGAAATGTTCCAGTTTGTCAAGCAGAAATTATGGTGATCCTAAACCTACATCCTCTTGACTGTGTTTATATGAAGTGAGGCTTTGTTACACATCAGAGTACACAAACACCATGAAAATTTGCTCCAAATTACCTATTTTTCATCAAAGTGTACAGTCCCTTAAAAACAGCTCAAAGTTAAAGTACAGTCTCTGAATAGTAAGGTGATAGGCATTATGGAGCACTGGTATAGAGATGACAAACTGCAGCATGTAGTGCTCTCGTTATATGAATGTGCAAGTTGCTACTGTAGAACTACCTTAAAGGATGGGTAATCATGTACTTACATCAGATGCGGCACACATATTAAAGCTAGGAAAGATCTGATCACAATTACTGTAAATGAGCATTTTGAATAGGCAGCCACAGAACTAACAAACATCCATAAGAAGTCAATCATTCTGTGTGCGTGTTGTTCAGCTACTGACAATGTGGACACTTTCTCTGACACATTAACTGAAGTCTTGGAAAGAGTCTCACTCCCCACAAGTAATATCATCATATGTGGGGACATAAATACTACCACAAGTGTTGAGGGTGAAATCAGTAATAACTTTCTAAATATATTGAACACTTTTGACATGGCAAAAATGGTAAACACTAGAACCAGGTTATTAAAAATTCTGCGTCAGCCTAAGACCTATACTTACAGACATCAACAGGGAAAATTGTAAAATATTTTCAAGATATCTTGGGCTTTCTGAAAATTACTGTCAGATAATAATGCTACAGACAGGCTTGGTAAAACCCACAAAACTGCTGCCTACAAAAGGATCTTCTTGGACATAACATACATAGTTTTTCTAGAGAATTGGCAAATCATTTCTGGGACGAAATGTACATGGGAAACAATGTAGATGTTAAGTCCTCCAAATTCTGTGCACTGTTTATATTAATTTTAGAGGAGATATTTCCAAAAGCAGCAATTACGGAACACTGATGGATAACTGCAGGTATCAAAAGGTCCTCCGAGACAAATTTCTCAATTTGTTACAAAAGCACTGCACTAGTCTACAGTTTCTAGATTGCTATCACAGGTATAAAAAGATAGGAGGGGGCTGCTTGCTGGAAAAACTCATTCAATGACAAAAAACTATGTATTGCAGAAAACCAAAGCAAAGGTAGGTAGGTAGGTTGGTTGGTTTAAAGGCGGGAGAAGGGTCCAAACTACGAGGTCATCGGTCCCTTGTTCCTAATAAAACAAGTGTGAGAATAAAACGGATGAAACATATAACACAAAACGGAAAGAAAGGAAAAGCCACAAGAACGAAAGGAAGGCAACGAACACTAAAAGGAACAAAAGAGGACAAGAAAACAACAGAGAGACACTAGACACAGACGATAGTAAAACATGAAAGCAGATTACAGTGACTGGCCAACCACAAGAATAAAAAGGGAAAGCCAGCCACTCTGCAACACATTAAAACCTCCACCCTAAAAGCACTAGCGTGGAGGACCACAGAGGGACAGAGGACATGCACTAAAACCTACATAGAAGTATAAAACCCACTCTCACGGATAAAACGTAGAAACACCGAAGGCAGGGTGCTGGGAAAGTTAAGAGGCTGCCGCAGAGCAGCTAAAAGTGGGCAGTCCAGCAAGAGGCGGACGACTGTCATTTGGGAGCAACGGCGACACTGAAGGCGGTCCTCGTGACGGAGTAGGTAACCATGCATTAGCCACCCCACAGTGGTGCACAGGGTCGAGTAAATGCAATGATGAAGCTGCTGCCAAACCATAAACCACACTCCCATAGTCAATTCGGTATTGGACAAGGGCTCTGTAGAGCTGCAGCAGTGTATCGCGATCTGCACCCCAATTGGTGCTGCTCAGGCAACGGAGGGCATTGAGGTGCTTCCAGAACTTCTGCTTAAGCTGACTAAGATGAGGGAGCCAGGTCAACTGCGCATCGAAAACCAGTCCTAGGAATTGATATGTCTCCACTACAGTGAGTGGATCGTCATTTAAGTGCGGGTTCTGGATGAACGGTACGACGGCGACAGAAAATGCATGGCAAGACTTTACGGCTGAAAACTGGAAGCTGTGGGCTAGAGCCCATGACTGTGCCTTATAGATGGCTCCCTGGAAGTGCCGCTCAGCAACAACAGTACTGGAGCAGCAGTAGAAAATGCAGAAGTCATCTGCTTACAGAGAAGGTGAGATGGAGGGCCTGACAGCTGCTGCTAGACCGTTAATGGCCACTAAAAATAGAGAGACACTCAATACAGAGCCCTGCAGGACTCCATTCTCCTGGATATGGATGGAACTATGGGAGTCACCAACTTGGACACAGAAAGTACGGAGCGAAAGGTAGTTGTCGATAAAAATCGGGAGTGTCCCCAGAGACCCCACTCATACAATGTGACAAGGATATGATGTCGCAAAGTCGTGTTGTATGCTTCATGTAAGTCAAAAAAGACGGCAATCAGGTGTTGCCGTCTGGAAAACGCTGTTCAGATGGGAGACTTGATGGACACAAGATTATCAGTGGTATAGCGACCCTGGCAGTAGCCGCCCTGACATGGAGCCAGCAAACCACGTGACTCCAGGACCCAACCCAATCGCCGACATACCGTTTGTTCCAGCAGTTTACAAAGAATGTTGGTGAGGCTGATGGGCTGATAGCTATCCACATCAAGTGGGTTTTTACTGGATCTGAGCACCGGAATGATGGTGCTCTCCCTCATTCTGATGGAAAGACGCCATTGCACCAGATCCGATTGAAGATGACGAGAAGATGTCGCTTGTAGTCAGATGAGAGATGTTTAATCATCTGACCGTGGATCTGATCTGGCCCAGGACCTGTGTCGGGGCAATGTGCAAGGGCACTGAGGAGCTCCCACTCTGTAAATGGGGCGTTATAGGATTCACTGCAGCATGTAGTGAATGAGAGGATGTTCCCTTCCAGCCGACATTCGAGTGTGCGAAAGGCTGGGGGGAAATTCTCCGATGCAGAGGCTTGAGCAAAGTGCTCGGTAATCGCATTTGCGTTGGTATAAAACTCGCCATTTATGTTAACACCGGGGACAGTTGTTTGATCTTTGGCCAGATTTGGGGAAGATGTGTGGCACATAATGGTGGAGACATATCTCTCCCAACACCCCTCCTTCCGTTGCTTGATAAGGTAGCGAACACGGGCACAGAGCCATTTAAAGGCTGTGAGGTGCTCCAAGGAAGGGTGCCGCTTATGCCACTGTAGAGCTCACTGATACTCCTTAATTGCTTCAGCAATTTCCGGTGACCACCATGGGACTGCCTTGCGCCTCGGGCACCCTAAAGAGCGAGGGATCGCATTTTCACAATTGTGCTAGTAGCCTGCTCAACCATCACATCGATGTTACCATGTGGGGGATATCTAGCGGTGACAGCAGAGGTGAAAGTTCCCCAGTCCGCCTTGTTCAAAGCCCATCTGGGCAGGCGTCCATGCGCCTGACGTTGGGGCAGTGACAGAAAGATGAGGAAGTGGTCACTACCACACAGGTTGTCATGTGCTCTCCAGTGGATAGATGTGAGAAGTCCTAGGCTGCAAATTGATAAATCAATGGCCGAGTAACTACCATGAGCCACAATGAAGTGTGTGGCGGCCCAAGTATTTAAGAGGCAGAGGTCAAACTGCGACCGTAAAGTTTCGACATCTCTGCCTCGGCCAGTAAGCTCGGTACCACCCCATAAGGGGTTATGGGCATTAAAATCCCCCAGAAGTAGGAAAGGTTTAGGGAGTAGATCAATCACTGCAGCTAATACATTCAGAGGTACTGCACCATCTGGAGGAAGATATACATTGCAGACAGTTACTTCCTGCGCCGTCCTTATTCCGACAGCCACAGCTTCAAGAGGGGTTTAATGGGGCACATTTTCACTACAGACTGAGTTTAGGACATAAATGCAAACTTCACCTGACACTCAATTATAGTTGCTATGGTTCCTGTAATATCCCTTATTAGCTGCGGAGGGCAGGTGTCCGCATTGCTGGGAACCAGGTTTCCTGGAGGGCAACTCAGATAGCAGGTGTAAAGCTTAACAGTTGCCGTAGCTCAGCCAGGCGGTGGAAAAAACTGCCGCAGTTCCACTGGAGGATGACATCGTGAGACTGGGAAGGCACGGAACATTCAATGAGGCTGTTTACGCCTCAGTGTCACCTGCTGCCACCGATTTATTGTCTGAGCAGCCTATATCCATTGCGTCTTGGGTTCTGGCGAGATCTAGGTCCTCAGCAGATGCCAAAATCTCCATCCCATCATTAGCCGCAGAGCTTGTAGGTAACGGTGGTGTGGGTGCCACCGCAATTTCCTTGGTCTTAGGGGTTTTCTTTTTGGATTTCTCTTGCTGCTCCTTGTGTTTCCCTTGCTGGGAGGTCTTCACTGGCTCAGTCTCCAGGACTGAGGAAGCGAGTGAAGCCCTACGACCAGCTGCTTTTGGGCTCTTCAGCCACTGACGGGTGTCATCTTTCCCACTAGAAGACTTACGCTTCTCCGGCTTAGAAATGGGGATGGATGTCCCTGATGGATTGAGGGGGTGGGGGTGGGGGTGAGGGTGGGGGGGGGGGGGGGGGGGTGTTGCTCTCCCGAAGTAGATGGTGCAGGAGCAACAGGGAAATGCCCCCACCATCAAGGGGGCAGGTGTAGTCTTCCAGCTCTGAGAGGTGACCTGGGTTTTCAGAGCGGCGGCGTAAGATGATGTCATACGCACAGGATGCAGGCCTCAGTGTAGGTCAGTCTGTCCAGGGTCTTGTACTCCATGATTTTCCATTCTTTCTGAAGAATCCTGCAGTCAGGCAAGCAAGGCGAATGGTGCTCTCTGCAGTTGACACAGATGGGAGGCGCGGCACATGGAGTATTGGGATGTGATGGTCGTCCGCATTCTCAGCATGTGATGCTGGAAGGACAGCGGGTCGACATATGACCGAACTTACAGCACTTAAAGCACTGCATTAGGGGAGGGATATATGGCTTGACATCACAGCAGTAGACCATCACCTTGACATTCTTGGGCAATGTATCACCCTCAAAGGTCAAGATGAAGGCACCAGTGGCAACCTGATTATCCTTCGGACCCCAGTGGACACGCCGGACGAAATGTACACCTCGCCGCTCTAAACTGGCGTGCAGCTCATCGTTGGACTGCAAAAGGAGGTCTCTGTGAAACATGATACCCTGGACTATATTTAAGCTCTTATGGGGCGTGATGGTTACAGAAACAACCCCCCACTTGTCACAAGCGAGTAACTCCCGTGATTGGGGGCAGAGGGTGCTGTTTTTATCAAGATTGACCCAGCTCTCATTCTGGCTGGACAAGCCCTCCATCTCCCCAAACTTCTCCTCTAAATGCTGAACAAAAAACTGAGGCTTCATTGTCATGAAAGATTCCCCATCAGCTCTCAAACATACAAGGTACCGGGGCGAATAAGATCCACTGCCATCCTTCGCCTCCTGACGTTCCTCCCACGGTGTGCCCAGGGAGGGGAACGATTTGGGATCGAACTCCTGTGCGCTGAATTGAGCTCGTGATCGCTTAGAGTCTGCTGGTGTTTCTCCACAAGCAAGAGATGATGGACTATGCTTCATTGCGTTGTCATCTGCCCTGATGCCACCCACTCTGACCAGGGGCCCTCCCCACGGGTGCCACCCAGCCGCAGCAAAGGCCACCTGGCAGGATGGCCATTGCCGGGAGTCCCAATGCCCAGGGGGTTAGGCATCTACCCCTTGGCATACGTGGGGAGTTAATGACGCAGGCATCAGCAGAGCAATCCCTGTGTGGTCAGGGGGCTACAACCAACAGGGTACATTGTGGCCCCACTAGAACGAACTGGCTAACGTGCTGGATTTCAGGTGCAAAGAAGTCCATGGTCATCGTTGACACAGAAATCGACACTGCATAGCGCATGGTGGAAAACGCACCCAGGAACATGTCTTTGCCCAAGAGATGGAGAATGGGCAGGACTGCAATGCGAAGACAAGAAAGTTGGCTGCAGATGTCAATGCACAACGGACACGATGCACCTTGTAAGGCGCCCTTCCCCAATTGCTCGCTCTTTGGGAAAATTTTGAAGAACGGAGGTCAAACCCTACAGGGGACCATAACATAAAGCCCGAAACATGCGAGACTCCTTTTAGTCACCTTGCACGACAGGCAGGAATACCTCGGGCCTATTCAAACCCCCAGACCTGCAGGGGGGCCAAAGCAAAATAGTGTGGGATGTCATACAATCATACAACAACAAACTGGGAAAGGCAGGCTCAAGTATAACAGCATGCTAATCAATGGCGGAGGTAGAATGATAGCAAATCCTCAGAATTGGCAAATTTTGTAAATGATTATTTCTCTGGTACAGTGAAGCAGTTGCAACAAAATCTTTCTAAAACAAATTGTTGCACCCACAATGACTTACACAGCAAGTACAATGATTTTTTCGAAACAAGTCTAGAAGGCAGAAAGACAACACAGAAATTAAGAAGTCAGCAGGTAAAATTTAGTTTCCAGTCTGTTCTGAACATGTGCATAGAGAGCATATGACCCCATGAATGAACATAATAAATGATTCCTTTAGTCCAGCTACTTTTCCTGAGAATCTAAATCATGCACGAGTTGTGCCCTTACTAAAGAGAGGCAATGTATTAGTCCTGAAAACTACAGGCCACTTTCATTACTGTTGGAAGGGTTAAGTACGTCTTGTCGCATTACAGTGCTGTAGTATATTAAAATGAAAATCATTTGCTAAGAACTATAGTGTATGAAAGTAATTTCTTGTCTTTTCCTGAGTTCAAAATCTCACTCTTTGTGGGTGGATGCTAGCTTTGTTTCCTATGTAGACTAAAGGGAGTACACAGAGATGTGCACGTCGAGTAGCCACCCATAGGGTGTGCAGTGTCAGTGTACGGAGATGGGAAGAAGCATTGCAAAACTTTTCCAAACTATAACTTATATTGTGCATATTGTGTATGAACGGAAGAAAATTCTACAATAGGATTCATGATTTCCTGTTAGAAACTATGCAGTTATCAATGCAAAATTGAGTGAAACAGAATTGATATCTGTCATTCCCCAACAAAGTGTTATAGGGTCTTTGCTGTCCCTAATCTATACAGGGTGGTCAGAAATAGTCTGCAAATCTTGTAACAGTGTTGCAAGGGACACTGTGATGAGAAATAATTGTTTGAAAAAAATTCATTTCTGAGTCATTTAGTGCTGAAGATAGCCAGTTAGTTCATCATGGGTGCAAATTCGGACACTTGCATGCACTAATGCATTGACATCTGTGGGTCCATTGGTTACCACTTGTTCAAATGCTCATTGCCAGTTAAAATGTGTGTTTTTAAAAAGTGATAAATTGAAGTTAGCAAGCCAAACAAAGAACATTTTTGGCACTGAAGAGGGCAGAGAGGGTGGGGGGGGGGGGGGGGGGGAGGGGGGGGGGAGGGGGGAAGAGGAGCAGGGAAGGAGAAAGATGGGCAGTGGCAGTGGCAAACAGTGGAACAACAAGAGGCTATGGAACGAGAATAGGGACAAGATGATAAGATACAGGTGGTGGCAGTAAGTTGCCGGTAGGTTGAGGCGAGGATAATTTCAACAGCAAAGAATGTGTTGTAAGGATGCATACTTCAGAAAAAGTGGTGGTGGAAGGGAGGATCAAAATAGCTTGGGTAATGAAGCAGCCACTATAATCAAGTATGTTATGTACAGCTGCATGTTGTGCTGCAGGGTGGTCTACTTTGCTCTTG
The DNA here is from genome assembly GCF_021461385.2 of Schistocerca piceifrons. NCBI lineage: Eukaryota > Metazoa > Arthropoda > Insecta > Orthoptera > Acrididae > Schistocerca > Schistocerca piceifrons. Next base: position 561,744,505 of record NC_060144.1, read on the forward strand.
GCCACAGTTTGGGTGCGGCTGTTCATCCTGTGGACAGTTGGGTGGTAGTCATACCAATTTGAAGAACTGTGCAATGATTACAACAGAGCTGGTATATGACATAGCTGCTTTCACAGGTGGCCTGGCCTCTGCTGTGATAAGATAAGCCTGTGACAGGACTGGAGTAGGAAGTGCTGGATGGGTAGATTGGGCGGGTCTTGCACCTGGGACTCCCACGGGGATATGATCACTGAGACAAGGGTTTGGGGTTGGGAATGGCATAGGGATGAACTAGGATGTTGTGGAGCTTGGGTGGCAATGGAACACCACTTTAGGAGGTGAGGGGGGGGGAGATCTTGGGTGGGGCATGATGATAGGTAATCACAGGCCTCATGAAGGGTGTGGTTCAGTTGTTTCAGTTAGGAGCTGTAGTGGGTGACAAAGGGGACACTCCTTTGTAGCTGTTTCTTGGGAGTAGTGGGAGGGTTGGGAGTGTGTGGGAGAAAACAGGTTGAAAATTTGTTTGCGAACTAGGTCTGGGGGATAGTGCCTCTCTGTGAAGGCCTTGGTGAGACTTTCAGCATACTAGCAAGGGAGTTCTTGTCACTGCAGATACACCACCCCAGATGGCCAGGCTGTGTGGGATGAATTTCTTGATGTGAATTGGAGAGAAGCTGTCAAAATGCAGGTACTGTTTGTGGTTGGGGCGTTTAATGTGGATGGAGCCCTCAGAGAGTCAACGTCCACGAAGGTGGTATGCTGTGTTGAGGAGAACAAGGTGAAGTGAATGGGAGAGTTGTTGAGGTTGTGAAGGAATAAGGACAGGGTGTCTTGGCCCTGAAATCAGATCCTGAGGATATCATCAATGAACCTGAACCAGACTAAAGGTTTGGCTTTTTGGTAGCCTAGGAAGATCTCTCTAGATGGCCAATAAACAGGTTGGCATAGGAGGGTGACATGCAGGTGCTCCTGGATATGTTGTGGAGTTGTTTGTATACCTTTCCTTCAAAGGAGTAGTAGTTGTGAGTTAGGATAAAGTCAGTGAGGAGCATGAGGAATGAGGCAGTGGGTTTGGACTCTGAAGGATGTTGGGAAAGGTATTTTTCCATAGGCATTAGGGATGTTGGTGTACAGGTGAGTAGCATCAATAGTGATGAGTAGGGATCCAGGAGGTAAAGGAATGGGGATGGTGGATAGTTGTGAAGGAAGTGGTTGGTATCTTTGATGTGGGAGGCTAGATTACAGGCAATTGGTTGGATGTGTTGGCCAATGAGGGCCAAAAGTCTTTCAGTGGGGGGAGGGGGGGGGATAAAAACTGACTACAATGTGCCATCCAGGATTGTTGGGTTTGTGGATTTTTGGAAGCATGTAGAAGGGGTGTGTATGGGGTGTTGTAGGGTTAAGGATGGAAATGGATTCAGGGGAGAGGTTCTGGAAATGGCCTAACCTTTTAAGCACGGGATTGGAGTTTATGTTAGCCTTATGGGATAGGATCACTCTTGCTGAGTTTATAGGTGGAGGAGTCAGATAATTGGCAGAGGCCTTCTGCCAGGTAGTTGTCTGCAGATATAATTACATCTGGAGTGGTTTTGAGGATATTTATGGCTGACATTTCTTTTACTGGAAGGTTGGTATCCTGGGGAAGGATGGCTATGCCAAGTTGGGAGTGTTGGTGGCAGTTTTGGGGATTTTTTCCCAACCCACGCACACTCCCATACCTCATCTACCCCAATCTGGATCCAGCGCCAAGACACCCTATCCTAATTCCTTCACAACCTCAAAACCTTCTCTCACATACAGTTCACCTGGTCCTCCTCAACCCATATGCCACCTTCCTGGACAATGACCTCCTCCTCTCTGATGGCTCCATCCATTCCTCTGTCTACATTAAAACCATCAACTACTAACAGTAATTGCATTTTGACAGCTGACATCCCTTCCACACCAAAAAATCCCTCCCATACAGTCTGGTCACCTGGGGACATCATATCAGCAGTGAAAAGAACTCCCTTGTCCAGTGTGCTGAGGGTCATACCAACATCTTCACTGACCGGCACTATCCCCGAGATTAGTTTGCAAACCGATCTCCCATGCACTTTCCCTGCACACTCCCAATCCTTCCACTACCCCCAGAACTAGCCACAGAGGAGTGCCACCTTCGTTACATAATATCATTCTGGACTGGAACAGCTGAACCATAGCCTTCATCAGGGTTTTGATTATCTATCACCATGCCCTGAAATGAAGGATATCCTAGCCAAGATCCTTCCCAGGCCTCTTGAAGTGATGTTCCATCACCCATGCAAGCTTCACATCATCATAGTCCATTCCTAGGCCACACCCAGTCCCTACCCTTTGGCATAGGAATCAAGACCTGCTCAAACCACGCACCTTACTCCAGACCAACCATAGGCTTTTCCTACCCTATCAGAGGACAGGCCACCTGTGAAGACCCAGGTGCAAGACCCGCTCAAACCACCCACCCAGTACTTCCTACTCCAGTCCTGTCACAGGTATTTCCTACCCCATCAGAGGATGGACCACCTGTGAAAGTGTCATATACCAGCTCTGCTGCAATCATTGTGCTGCCTTTTATATTGGTACAACTACCAACCAGCTGTCCACAAGAATGAATGGCCACTGATAAACTGTGGCCAAGAGCAAGGTAGACTACCCTATAGTACAACATGCAGCTGAACAACATGCTTGATTTCAATGGCTGCAGCCATCTGTATCCTCTCCTCTACCAATAATTTTCCTGAACCACATCGATGGAAGCTACCCTCACAGCACAATCTCTGCTACCTAAATTATTCTAGCTTCAAGCTGTGGCAACCTACTGCCCCCACACCCACCACCCAACAGCTTGCACCCCTTCTAAATAATCATCTCTACCGCATTCTCATCTCCCACCCTCTGTGTGCTGACCTCTGCCAATGCATCTCCCCTTCCCCGCTCCTCTTCTTTTTGCTCCCTCCCCCCTTGGACTCACAGCCTCTGGATGCTGCACTTTTGGTGGTTGTCTAGTCCCTGCATGCTCCACCAGACAGTGCTCCTCCTCCCTGCTCCCCCCCCCCCCCCTCCCAATCTGTACGCTGCTCTCCTTCTTCCCCACCCCCTCGAGATTGCTGGTTCTGTTCTATGTAACAGCTACATTCTGACCTGAGCTGCCAGAGATGGTGGTCACATGCTCGTGAGGTGTTCTTGCTTGTGTGAATGATTGTGTGCGTTTCCTTTTCTGAAGAAGGCTTTGGCCAAAGGCTAATGTGTAACTGCCTTTTTGTTGTGCCACTCTGAAACATCTATCATCTTATAGTGAATAGCAATCTATATTTTATTTATATTGATGATATTCCTCTCTGTATAAACAATTTACAACACAATTTGAGCAGCCTTCGTCGACTGTTCGCAGATGATGCTGTCATTTACTGTATAGTGAAGTCATCAGAAGATCAAAACCAATGGCAAAATGATTAAGACAAAAATATCTGTATGATGCAAAAAGTGGCAACTGTCTTTGAATAAGGTGAAGTGTAAGGTAACTCACAAGAGTGTGAAAAGAAATCCATTAAATTTCAGTTACAAGATAAATCTGGGAATTGGAAAAGTTGTGGTAAGTTCTATGGGACCAAACTGCTGAGCTTACAAACTACTTAATCCAACTTAAACTAATTTATGCTAAGGACAACACACACACCCGTGCCCAAAGGAGGACTTGAACTTCCAACGGGGAGAGCCATGAGAACCATGGCAAGACTCCTCAGACCATGCAGCTACCCTGCGCAGCAGTTACACGATAAACCACATTACTTTAAAGCCCATAAACTCAACTAAATATCTAGGAATTACAATTATGAACAACTTAAATTGGAACAATCACATAGATAATGTTGTGGGGACAGCAAACCTAAGACTGTGTTTTAGCGGCAGAACACTTAGAAGATGTACTTTAGAGACTGTCTACACTTAGCTTGTCTGTCCTCTGCTAAAGTATTCCTGTGCAGTATAAGATCCTTAACAGATACAATTTATGAGGGACACTGAAAAAGTCCTAAAAAGGGCAGCTCATTTTGTTTTAATAGGGAAGAGAGTGTCGTGGATATGATACACAAGTTGGGATGGCAATCATTAAAACAAAGGCGTTTTTTGTTGTGGTGAGATCTTTTTACAAAATTTCAATCACCAACTTTCTCCTCTGAATGTACATATATTTTACTGTAACCAACCTACATAGGGAGAAATAATCATTGTAATACAGTAACAGAGATCAGAGTTCATACTCAAAGATTTAAAGTGTTCATGCACTTTAAGAGAGTGGACTGACAGAGAAAGTCTAAAGGTGGTTCAAAGAACTCTCTGCCAGCCACTTAAGTGTGAAATGCAGAATAATCATGTAGATGTAGATACCAACCAGTGAAACAGTACAGTTGATAAGATGCTGACCTCATGCTCAGGAGGATAGAGTTTTTCTCTGTCTGATCATCCTAATTCCAGTTTTCCTAAATCGTTCAGGCAAATGCCAGGCCACAGCTGACCAACTATCCTATCCTCATAAAACATACTTACATATTCTACGTGTGTATACATTTTTGAGCTTTTGTTTTCATTGTATTATGACGACAAATCAAGAGTCATTGTAATATGATACCTGGATAAATAAATGAAATGAACAGACCTATTGGTGACCCAACACATATACCATTTGGTGAGTTATTGCCTTTTGTCATTTCATAACTTCAAATAACTGTTATGGTATTCTGTCTACACTCTTATGTTAACACACATATCACATATAATGTTATCTTATCTTACCTATATCCACAATGTTGAACATGTGTTTGTTGTGCCTCTTCACAACGTATATTGTTGGATACTCAATAACAGTCTTCCCCTTCAAATTTTCTCTCAAACTTTCATGCGGGTCAAGTTCAAAGAACTGTGTTTCCTTCTTACGACACAACTCTGCCTTTAGAAGTAACAACAGCCCTGGAAGTCCTATTGCATAATAAGACTGCAGTTTCTGTTGATCTGACAGTGGAGTGTTGTCACGTACCAAGAAGCTACGAGTGAAGTGTGACAGAAGCTCAGTCTCAAGGCACCTAAAAACCCAAATTTTTTATTGGAAAAATTCTTTCAAATAAACACAAAGAAAAGAGAGTTAAAATAAATGACATATAAGATAATCCATAGTGTGATAAGTTTACTTCTTCAAAATGATAGAAGAAAAAAAAACTATAGTAGTGGTACCATTCTAAATATCCTCCTGTGTGTATCAGCTCAAAACCTATTGTATCTATCACATCACAAGAAATACTGTACACATCTGTGGTATATCTTCATGTGTTTTAATGAATTTTTAATAAAATCCAGCTTTTTAATATAAAGTAAAAAAATTAAAATCTTATTATATACATAATAAAATTACTTGGAGGCAGGATGCGGGCCAGTGCTTTCCTTTAGGAGCCAAAAATGCTAATACTGCTTATAAACACATCGGAAATAGCATTAACTATTTCTAACCCTCAGAACTATCAGTTCCTTTGTCAGGAAAGTTGCAAAGAAAAGCCAAGCACTCAGACCATAGCTTAAGAGAAACCCATCTGTTTGAGAATAAAAGGAAATATAAATGGAGGGAAGCATGATCAAAAATAGCTGGAAGTCAACAGCAGTACTCTGGTTAGCACTATAACAGCTGCAGCTAGAGAGATGATAAAAGGAATGAATGAGAAGTAAAGATGGGTTAAGAGGGAGAGAAGTGAGAAGTGGAATGAACAGCGCAATTGCGAACTTCCTCTAAATCATCTCTGGATGGAATCCTGGTCCATTACTTGCCAGGCACCAACTCTGACCCCTTCTCCCTAACACCTCCCTATTATACTTTCCTTCCTTTGTCCTCACAACAGTTGAGCCCATCTTGACCTCTGTCTGAGTGACCAGCCCTTCCTTCAAAAAATAACCCACTTTCATTCCTGAGGAAGGAACAAACAGTTCCAAAAACTAGGAATAGTTTTTTTCAGTTATTCAGGCTCCTTGAAGGTTTACATTTTTCCCAAATGAATTTTTCTTTGATACAGACATTGTGCACATGCTAGTTTTAAGATGGTGTACTTCAATTTAGTTTTGTCAAAAATTTACTTATACTTAACTGGTCTGATGATATTTTCAAATTATCACACTCAGGAAATATCCAGTCTATTCTCCATTTTATTAGTTGTGTTTTCCAATTAAAAAATGTAGTGTTTTCCTTATGTCGCGTAAAACACTGAGGTAAGAAACAGAGATGAGTACCCCTCCTGGTGGCTGCAGCTCTAAGTTTAAAAAGGTGCTGTAAAGGAAATGCAGAAACTACATACATACATGCATGCATACATACATACATAGACATACATACACAACATAGCATACAAATGGGCATCTTTAGTAGGAGTGAAAATAATATGTACTACACCACAGAATAAGTGTAAAGTTGTAGAAAATAGAATGTTTGTTGTGAAACTTCTCTTACGTTCAACTACTGTATAATGAAAAGATCAGATTTTAAATACTTATTTCTGACAAGGTTAATCCACTGTCCTAATATTTTCCTGAATTCAGACTGCCATATGATTACCATTAGTTTTCATAAATTTGTACTTTTTGTACACACTGTGATCATATAAAGTGATACCAATGTCTTATACGAGCTGAAACAATCTCACCGAGTTCAACTGTGTATTATACACCATGAAGTATTTGTCCATGTGAAATAGAACTTTACATCTGCTGCATTTAAAGGATGATTATACAAGTTGGCATTATCTGTAGCAGAACTTACTGAATATCATCTTTGACCAGGATTAGTCATAAGATAGATGACACTAGCACTGGGTAGCAAACAGAAATAAACCATCTTACCCTGCTAATAAAGGGAGTACTCAACTGTGTATTTTGCCTGGCTTGGATGATGTATATGTGAATCTGTGTGTTAGCTCTGAAAAGGGGCATTACCCAAACGAGCAGCAACAATTTCAATCTCGTACAAGTGCCTGTCAGCTGTTCCATATGAGCTAGAAAACACACACACACACACACACACACACACACACACAAGCGCGCGCGCACGCACACGCACCCGCACACGCACGCTTCCCACATAGCCAGGTTACCTGTGGATGCCATATTTACAGTAATAAGAATTCCCTTGCCCAGTTTTCTAAACGTCTCACAAGGGGGGCCTTCACATGCAGGCACTATCCCCCAAACCTACTCTGCAAACAGATGTCCTATGCCATATCCCCTCAAACCCTTAATTCTCCCACCATTCCCCAGAACCAGCAGCAACAGAGCACCCCACTCATAATCTAATATCACTTGGAGCAACTGAACAATGTCCTTCACCATGGCTTCGATTATCTATCACCGTGCTCTGAAACAAGGGACATCCTACCCATAATTCTTTCTGCTCCTCTTAAAATGATATTCTGCCGCACAAGCAAACTATACAACATCCTGGTCTGCCCCCATGCCACTTCCACTTTCAACCCCTTGCCAGTGGAAAATCATTTTCCTGTGGAAGACCATATGCAATAATTGCCCAATGCCTCAACCCAGAGCATCCTACTCTAGTCCTGTGAGAGGGTTACCCTTTCCTATCAGAAGTAGGTGTACATAACTGCAATTTCCGCACAAAATTTTATGTGGACATGACCACCAACCACCTGTCCACCAGAATGAATGGCCACTGCCAAATTGTGGCCAAGAGTGATGTTGCACGCCAGCGGCAGAACAACACTGCTAACCACAACATGCTCAATTCCAATGGCTGCTTCACAAACTGCTTCATCGGGACCCGTATCACATTTTCTGAGCTACATATGGGAGTTATCCTTGCACTACATCCTTTGTTCCTGTAATCCTCCGGGCCTCAATTGCTGACTCTCTGCATCCAAACCCCCTGCCCAACAGTCTGACCTTCCTCTCTCCTGCACCACCTACTACTCCACTCCTCCATATTGCAATCAAGGCACACTGCACTAAGGTACACTGCACTAACTCACCAGCTCCACAGACTGTGTGTCACATTTTTATCCCATGCAACTGCTGACCTCACCTTCCACAGACATGGAGCCTCAATCTGGCCACAACCACACTTTCTCACCTCTTCCTCCCAATTTCCATCTCTTTTTCTGCTTCTACCCACCCCAACTGACAACTCCTAACGTCAGTCTACCTGCTGAATTCCAGCCCAGCACTGTGTGTTCACCTGGCACAATGTAGCTGCACAGGTGTGTGTGTGTGTGTGTGTGTGTGTGTGTGTGTGTGTGTGTGTGTGTGTGTGAGAGAGAGAGAGAGAGAGAGAGAGAGAGAGAGAGAGAGAGATATCAAGCCTAGGGAACTGGCCATTTGTGCCATTATTTGAAGTGTCACTGGTACATATGTAGGAGTAATACACAGTAAAAGACGACCAAGCCACGAGATTTTGTTTTAATATTTACCTTAGTTCTTTGATAGATTATCAATATTAAAATAATGATTACAGCAAGTATAATTATCCCCCCCCCCTCCCAAAAAGTGGGAGATGAGTTACTGAGAAATTTCCTCCACTTGAGCTTTAAAAATTTCTTGCTCACTCAACAAACACGACATATTTGTAGCAGAATTACAGCAAACTGCAAAAACTAACAAGTACACATACAGAATTATATTAATGTGATAATATTGGCTCTTGTTTGCGACAGCAACTGTTACATTTGCTAACTTTCTTTCAAAATAATTCTAGAAATTGACAATAGAAGGCAGCACCAGTCAAAAGATACATAGAAAGGTGTCCATACATCGTTCTCATAGGCAAGGAGTCTAGTTTTCAAGCGACAGAAGGCTCATGCACTGAGGAATTCACAGCCTGACCTATACTCGGATACATTCGATTGAACATGAAGTTGTGGTGCACCCTACGCTTCGGCGTGGTCTACAAAGTATTAAAGGATTCATTCAAAAGCTAGCAAAGTTTTCACTTTTTTTAATGTCCCTATCGACAGCTCAACACCTCTACTACATGACGAGTTATCCCTTTTATTCCTAAATTACTTACATTTCACCAGAACTTTCTTACCATATTTACACAAAGACTGGTTAGCCCATGACTGCAATTGAGAGCTCCATTTCATTAACTTACAATGCCCCCTGTTGGCACAACTTTAGTGCAGTTGTGAAGATTCTCAGTTAAACACAAAGCTACAACAGCAATGCTTGAAAGAAGTAACAGACTTGCTGAAAATACTAAAACGAACCAAATCAAATGTGTTTCACAACCACCACCAGAAAAAACTAATCGTCAGTGGCAAGATTTTCCTTGGCTTGGGTTGGAAATATAGAAATATCTGTAATGGAACTGCCACATAATTAAAATCACAAAGGTTGCATCCTCTTATTTCATTTCACCTATACTCTGTACGTATATGGCAGAGGATTTCCGTCGATTACATGCTACCACTCTGATGTCAGCTTATATTTCTGGTTATTCCATGTGACTCAGAAGTGTGATCTACACGCCAGTCGCTAATCTTTTGTACCCCCAAATATCCTAGAACAAAGCTTTTCTTACAGGTACATATCTAATACAAATGTTAAGAGTACAAGTAGGGCAACCATCTACCTAATCCAGCATTCAGGAAGCTGGTCAAATTTTATGAGATATCACAAACTTGGCTCTACAGTTCCAAAAAATTTTTAGTGATGAAGCCAATGATGTTTCTTTTAAAAGATAAAAACTGACCCTCTTAAGCCACAATAATGAGTAATGTATCCCACTGTGCACCACATAAATCACTCATTCATCTCTGCTCAACTTTTTACACTATCTAGCACAGTCTGGCGTCAGACTATGGCAGCTTCAACAATACGTAACATTTTGACTGAGTGAGCTACAAAAGAACCAATAGCATTTTGATGACTATACCTGCCATTGTCTTTAGAACAGACAATGGCAGGGGTAAAATACAGGGAGCGAAAGGATATTTACAATTTGTACAGAAACCAGATGGCAGTTATAAGAGTCGAGGGACATGAAAGGGAAGCAGTGGTTGGGAAGGGAGTGAGACAGTGTTGTAGCCTCTCCCCGATGTTATTCAATCTGTATATTGAGCAAGCAGTAAAGGAAACAAAAGAAAAATTCAGAGTAGGTATTAAAATCCATGGAGAAGAAATAAAAACTTTGACGTTCGCCGATGACATTGTAATTCTGTCAGAGACAGCAAAGGACTTGGAAGGGCAGTTGAACGGAATGGACAGTGTCTTGAAAGGAGGACATAAGATGAACATCAACAAAAGCAAAACAAGGATAATTTAATGTAGTCAAATTAAGTCGGCTGATGCGGAGGGAACTAGATTAGGAAATGAGACACTTAAAGTAGTAAAGGAGTTTTGCTACTTGGGGAGCAAAATAACCGATGATGGTCGAAGTAGAGAGGGTGTAAAATGTAGACTGGCAATGGCAAGGAAAGCGTTTCTGAAGAAGAGAAATTTGTTAACATCCAGTATTGATTTAAGTGTCAGGAAGTCATTTCTGAAAGTATTCGTATGGAGTGTAGCCATGTATGGAAGTGAAACATGGACGATAAATAGTTTGGACAAGAAGAGAATAGAAGCTTTCGAAATGTGGTGCTACAGAAGAATGCTGAAGATTAGATGGGTAGATCACATAACTAATGAGGAGGTATTGAATAAGATTGAGGAGAAGAGGAGTTTGTGGCACAACTTGACTAGAAGAAGGGATCGGTTGGTAGGACATGTTCTGAGTAATCAAGGAATCACCAATTTAGTATTGGAGGACAGCGTGGAGGGTAAAAATCGTAGAGGGAGACCAAGAGATGAATACACTAAGCAGATTCTGAAGGATGTAGTTCGTAGTAGGTACTGGAAGATGAAGAAGCTTGCACAGGATAGAGTAGCATGGAGAGCTGCATCAAACCAGTCTCAGGACTGAAGACCACAACAACACCACTGTAGGCACTGGGTTGAAATGGCACAGTACTTTTCCAATTGCCACATCAACAGACTCTTAGATTACCGATGATGTACTATTTTAGTGTGGAATGTGAATGTAAAGTTGTTCAAATATAAAATAAAATATAGCTATGCCTGCAGAGGTCAATTTGTGAACCAGTCTTTCAGAATGTACTTACCGAACAACCACAGGCTGGGGCTCATGTTACAGAATAACCGCATCATGGGCTAAGGAGACTTTGACAAACTGCCTATTGGCTTCTGTCTCGGGTTCTTCGGCTGACGTTCATCTAATGATTTTTCTGACGTTTCGCCAGCACGAGTGGCTGGCATTGTCAAAGCTTCACCCTCCATTGCCAGTGGTGAACTGGAGCCGAGCTCGCGGCCGCAGACTATATGTACCCGGTGCGCCAACGTCCGAGGGCTTCTCCGCGGTCATTTCTGGTGCGATTCTCCTCTTGCTACCTGCGACGGTCATTCTCTACAGCCAAGCACTATCACACGCACTTGTTCAGAAAAGCTGTAGAAATACAAAAACACGTGAACAGTTTGAACAAGAAAGAGGAAAGCCTTAAGGTAAACGGATCCTGGCTTCCCGTACTGCAGCGAATGACCGTCGCAGGTAGCAAGAGGAGAACCGCACCGGAAATGACCTCGGAGAAGCCCTCGGACGTTGGCACGCCGGGTACATATAGTCTGCGGCCGCGAGCTCGGCTCCAGTTCACCACCGGCAATGGAGGGTGAAGCTTTAACAATGCCAGCCACTCGTGCTGGCGAAACGTCAGAAAAATCATTAGATGAACGTCGGCCGAAGAACCCGAGACAGAAGCCAATAGGCAGTTTGTCAACAAGTGGCCACGAAAGCCTTAAGAATTTTGTATTACGCCTCTATGGGGAGGAGATTTGCAGATTGTACCGATGCCTTGACCAACGACGGAAGAAGAAAGCGTGACTGATGTCCTCTCTCGCCTTTCTGTCATGGTGCCGAGATGAATGTGCTACACCGAAGTTCTTGAGATGTAAGCGCCTATTCACCACCGCCCAAGCACATCGTATCTACGACAGAATGGAACGAGCTTTTCTTCGTGAGCGAATACATACAACGCGGAGAGACTTGGCAAGAACGGATCAGGAACTTCTGGACATTTTCTATCAACTAAGTAGCAGAATGCATCGAGACGACTGGGACAAGATCGACAGCATCACTCACAGGAGCATGCAGAACAAACTCGAGCGCTGCACCGAGCGACAGAAGAAAAAGTTTGAAAGATGCCGGAAGCAGACCGACAAGGCGATTCCCGACATGTCACACACAGTGGTCAACCTCACTGAACAACAATTGACCGAAGAGGAAGTGTCTGTTCTTCAAAAAGGAGGGGATTTCGCTATCATCCCGAGAACTGTACCTATGGAGGACATCATTGCCAACACCGAAGCAGCCATTCGGACCCTCCCTTGTGAAAGGACAGAGGAAATACGCACTGAAACAGCCAGGATACTGTGCCGAGCAAAACCACCAGCTTGCAAACTGAAGAAAGAAGAGGTACAAGCCATTAAGAATCTCAACGCCGACAAGAGTATATTGGTACTGCCTGCCGATAAGGGGAATGCGACCGTCGTAATGAAGACCGAAGATTATGAGCGAAAGATCCGAGACCTATTAGATCCGACGACGTACCGAAAACTAAGCGCAGATCCGACGCAGCGTATCACACAGAATACGAATCGATTAATCACGGCGTCTTCTCTGCCGGCGGACATGCACAGAAACCTGCGCAACACAGAAGCCCTACCACCTCGGTTGTATGGATTACCCAAGATCCATAAGAACAACGTTCTACTGCGACCGATTGTTAGCGCTCCTGGCTCACCGACATATAAACTGGCAAAACACTTGGCCTCTATGCTCCAGCCACACATGGGGAAGACCGACAAATACATTAAGGACTCAGGACATTTCATTGAGAAGCTGAAGAAACTGAAACTTGCACCGAACGACATCCTGGTCAGCTTTGATGTTGTTTCGTTATTTACGAAAGTGCCACTCAGCGACGCTCTGGAGCACACTGGTTCCATTTTCCCACAAGACATCAGAAAGCTCTTCCATGCATGTCTCACCACGAGCTATTTCACGTGGAATGGCGATTTCTACGAACAGCTGGAAGGCGTCGACATGGGCAGTCCTCTCAGTCCAGTGGTGGCCAACTTCTTCATGTAACAGTTCGAAGCACAGGCACTGGACTCGGCGACTTGCAAACCTAAGGTGTGGTACAGGTACGTCGATGATACTTTCGTGGTGTGGAGCCATGGTGAAGAACAGCTCGGTGACTTCCTAAGACACTTGAACAGCGTCCATGCCAACATAACATTTACCATGGAAGTAGAAAAGGACAAGAAACTGCCATTTCTAGATGTGCTGGTCACAAGGGACGGCGAAAACCTGGGACATAGCATGTATCGAAAACTGACACACACGGACCGATACCTGCACAAACTGTCAAACCACCACCCGAGCCAGAAAAGAGGCACGATTAGTACGCTCGTAACGAGAGCAGGACGAATATGTGAGCCGCAACACCTCAAACTAGAAATGCAACACCTGGAAACTGTCCCGAGGAGCAATGGTTACTCCACAAATTATATTAGAAGCGTAACAGAGCCAAACACTCGGCGAAGTAAGGAACCAGAGAAAGAGATGTCTGGTACGGCCTTTCTGCCATACATTCCCAGAGTGACGGACAGAATCAGCCATATATTGCGCAAACATGGCGTAAAGACGATTTCAAACCGACAAGGAAGATCAAAGAGTGTCTTAGATCGGCGAAGGAGAAAAGAGACCCACTTGCAATGTTGGGAATATACCGTATACCATGCACATGCGGAAAAGTTTATGTCGGAATGACTGGATGATCCATTAACACCAGGATCAAAGAGCATAAGCGGCACTGCAGGCTGGGGCAGGTGGAGAAATCGGCTGTGGCAGAGCACGCACTGAATGAGACCGACCACGTAATAAAATTCGCCAACACGGAAGTTCTGGCTGTAGAGAAGCACTATCACACGCGCTTGTTCAGAGAAGCTGTAGAAATACAAAAACACGCGAACAGTTTGAACAAGAAAGAGGAAAGCCTTAAGGTAAACGGATCCTGGCTTCCCGTACTGCAGCGAACGACCATCGCAGGTAGCAAGAGGAGAACCGCACCGGAAATGACCCCGGAGAAGCCCTCGGACGTTGGCGCGCCATGTACATATAGTCTGCGGCCGCGAGCTCGGCTCCAGTTCATCACCAACAATGGAGGGTGAAGCTATGACAATGCCAGCCACTTGTGCTGGCGAAACGTCAGAAAAATCATTAGATGAATGTCGGCCGAAGAACCAGAGACAGAAGCCAATAGGCAGTTTGTCAACAAGTGGCCACGAAAGCCTTAACAATTTTGTAAGGAGACTTTGCGTGTGCGAATGACTTATTTGTAGTGTTGGCAAAAGGTTTCAAATACATACTGGAGGAAAGAGCTTTTCCGGCACTGAACTGTACGCAACAATGGCATTGTGAGGGTAGCGTTATTGATTCCCTAACCAGGGATTGACAGAGCAGGGTCATTTCAGGACAGTGTTTCTACTTTTAGATACTTCATCTTTTTCATGGCAAAACATCTTCTTATGTGTGGTTTAGGGCTATTATATTTTGACGGAGATTTAGGAAAATTTGAATTAAATCAAACTTCAGGTGGCAGTCCTTTTATTTATAGTAGGCACCACTCACAAGGAACCCCTCGAGTGCGGGGTCACAAAAGGCCAATGATGTTTACAGCATTTGATGCCCCACGTGTTGTCTGTGACCATGCAACCATAATATTGACTTACAATGGTAACAGGGGCAGGACTGGAGGTATCCAATGATGAGCACACCACTGAGACTACAGACTGTAGTTGAACTGCTTGGTCACCAATTAACTCACAACAATACTACATCACTGATGGTGTTGATACAAAGCAGAGCAATGGCCATAATAAACAAAGCAAACATTTCATTTCATTGTATCTACAACAGCAGTTGCTGACGTTGACATCTTGTTAGAAAGGAATCCAGAATTTCACACAGTGAGAAAGGAGTGGCAGATGAAATATTAGCATTTATGCAAGATGAGTCAGTGGAATGTGTGGTGTCATATATGCTCGACTGTGTGGACAATGTACACGAGCAGTACAATGACGACAATACACACTTAACCAGGGAAAGGAATATTGAAACCGGTGTCAAACAATTTAGTTCATCATCCTTGTCAGACAGGGAGGCACAAATTCTGTCTCTAGTGAAATGTAGTAAAGGACACGTGCTCTCCAAGAAGCAGGTACTAAACACAATTGGGTACATGGAAGATCATTCACAGCATAGTACAGAAACAATTATGAACACACTTTGAATAAGGCCACAGCAATATGATCATAAAGTGCATTAGAAAAACTGAGGATATTCAAGGGAGGACAAGGCACACTTGTTACAAAAACTGGTGTTGGTATGTGTCAAGGATGCTCAATACAACTTACAGGATGTGCACGAGCGTTAACTACTACATTATGCACTTCAAACAGTGTGCAACATAGATTACAGCGATTTCAAGGGCAGCAGTGGATTCTCACATAACTTCATACATTACTACAGAATTGGAAGATGTAAGATAACAATTTTTTTTCAAACAAAGGGTCAACTTGACAATGTACAGCAAACTGTAGAATCGGCCCGAAAATTTGCAACTAAGATAAACAAATTTATCTCATCGTTCAGTAAGGAATGTGTTTTCAACTTCGACAAATCAGGATTTGAAGAGGAAATGCATATGAAAATTAGAGATACCAAGAGAGTTGTACCAAGATCAACTAACATCAACGCCTTAACACAGTCATACACTATTATGCCAACTGTTAATATGGATGGTCAATTGGCTGAAAAATTATTTATTGGGCTGCAAGAGATGGGAGTGCTCTGCTCCCTGAGATTCTTTCTTGCAAGGGCATTAAGGAATATTTACGTCACAGACAGCAAGAGTGCAGTAATAGCACAGGTCCTGGCCATGAGCTGGTCAAAATAACTTGCTTTTGCTTGATTATTACTTTGCGTATACGAATTATACTCCTTTAGAGCAAACTATCCCTCCTGAATTCACTGCAATTCATCCCATGTGGAATGATTGGGCAAATTCAGCCTCTGGATGTTTGTTTCTTCTGTGCCTATAAAACATAGTATCACACCATCTGCAGCTATGCCTTAAAAGTCAGACAGATAAAAATAAAATCTACTCAGCACGCAGTGGCATGGGAAAACACACACACACACACACACACACACACACACACACACACACACACACACACACACTAAAGGATTTAACTTTTACAAACTCTCAGAGTCGGTGGCTCCTCCTCCTGGTGGAACAGTTGAAGGGGAAAGAAGTAAAAGAACTGGTGAGGTCTAGGGAATGAGGTACAGTTTAGAAAAGTCACCCAGAACCCTGGGTCAGGGGAGATTTATCAGACAGGATGAGAAGGAGAGACTGATTGTTGGGGACTGCACTGGATGAGATTTGAAAACCTGAGAGCTTAAAGGTGGAAGACAGGATGATATGCAAGAGAGAGATTACTACTAAACTTCGTGCACAAGTTAATAAGAGTGAAAAGTTAAGTCTATTGTACACAACAGAGGAGGGAGGGGGATAGTGAAAATTAAAGTCAAAAAATGAAAGATGTAGGAAACTAAAATGAAGTGAAGAAAGGAGTAGTTACTGTGAATAAATGCCGATACGGAAGGAATGAACATAAATTAAGGCCAGGTGGGTGGCGAGAACCAAGGACATGTAGTGCTAGTTCCCACCTGCGAGGTTCTGTGAAACTGGTGTCTGGGGAAAGAATCTAGGTGGTGCGTGTGGTGAAACACACTGAGGTCATGACTGTCACGTTGTACAGCATGCTCTGCAACAGGATATTGTGTGTTGCCCGTATGTGCTCTCTGCCTATGCCCGTTCATCCTGACTGATAAGTGGTGGTAGTCATGCTGATGTAAAAGGCTGAACAGTGTTTACATAACAGCTGGTGTACGGCATGTGTTGTTTCACATGTGGCTCTCCCTTTGATAGTATATGTTTTGCCAATTACAGGGCTGGAATAGGTGGTGGTAGGATGGTGCATAGGGTGGGTCTGACAAGGATGGTGCAGAGACTGGGAGGGAGATGAAAAGCTATTCTAGGTGGGGTGGGCAAAATCTGACAGAATGGATCTCATTTCAGGGCAGGATTTTAGGAAGTCATGACCTTGCCAAAGTAGCTGATTGATACATTCAAGATCAGGCTAATACTGGGTGACAAGTTGTGTGCTCCAAAGTTGTTTTTTGGAGGGATCAGTAGTACCAGGATTGAATGTGATGGCCCAGGAAATCTGCTTCTGAACTAGGCTGTTGGGATAATTACATTCAGTGAAGGCTGAAGTCGGAGTGGTGGTGTATTGCTGTAAAGAATCTGCATCTGAAGAAATACATTTGACCCGAACCCTAAGGCTGTATGGGAGGGAATGTTTGACATGCAAAGGATGGCAACTGCCAAAATCTATGTACTGTTGTTTGTTAGTGGGTTTGATGTGGACAGAAGTGTTTGCCATTGTTTCCATGTCAAACGTTCCCCCCCACACAGCCTGGGCATTTGAGGAATCACTGCCTCCAGTTGGTCTCTACCAGAAGTTGAAGAGAGTGCATCTTCACTTAGGAAACATCACTGACACTGTTTCACCTCATTAAAATGAATTTTGTATGGGTGCTGGAACTTTAATAGTGGCAACAATTTATTCACAATCGATTCAAAAGAGTTACATGTTTGCACCTGTTACTGTCCTTCAAAGTAGTCACCAGCATTGTGTAGACCCCATTGCCTGCGATGTGGAAGGTGTAGTATACCATTCGCAGAGCCTGTTCTGTTGATGGTGCGAATCTCTGGAACAATTCTGAAGCGAATGCCACGAAGTGGTTCCTTCATCTTCAGAATCAAATCAAAGTCATGAGGACTTAAGTCCAGGAGTATGGTCGATGGTACAGTACTTCCCAGTCCCATCGACCGAACAGAGCAGCCACAGCTTGCGCTGTATGTGCCAGTGCATTGTCGTGCAAAATGATGGGTGGGTTGCTCAGAACGCGTTGCCGCTTCTTTCGCAAAGCTGATCGCAGGTGTTACTGCCCGGACTTAAGTCCTTGTGACTTTGATTTGATTCCGAAGATGAAGGAACCACTTCATGGCATTCACTTCAGAACTGTTCCAGAGATTCGACAGGTAGTAGACCGCTCCATTCGCACCATCAACAGAACAGGCTCTGCTAACGGTATACTATGCCTTCCACATCGCTGGCAACAGGTTCTACACAACGCTGGTGACTACTTTGAAGGAAAGTAACAGGTGCAAACATGTAACTCTTTTGTATCAGTTGTGAATAAATAGTTGACACTATTTAAGTTTCAACCCTCGTATAACGATAAAAAATGCGTTATTTCTCTGGTCACATAGAAGATATCAAAATAAGTAACTGAAAAATAGTTTGAAATCCATGAAAATAAAAAACTGCTCAGAATGTTTGTATGAAATGTGAAATTAAAGTATGAGTATAGTATTCTTTATTATGTGCTCAATGTATCACTGGATAGTGAAGCTCTTACGAATAACAGTATTGACAGCAGCCCAGAAAGCTGACTGCATAGTACTGGCAACACAGAAAGGGTTAATTGGCAAAGTGGCAAGTATTTTCCCTTTCTGTCTGCACAAAATGCTTCAATCAGATGCAGGCATAGCTGCACCCCAGTATAGTCATTCCCTTTCATTTTCCACTTGCAAATGGAGCAAAGGAAAAATGACTGTCTATACGCTTCCATAAAAGCCCTAATTTATCTTGTCCAATCTTTGCAGTCTTTACGAGAAATGTATGTTGGCATCAGTAGGATAGTTTGGCAGTCAGCCGCAAATGTCTGTTCCCTGAAGTTTCTCAATAGTTTTGAGAAAAGAATGATGCCTCCCCTCCAGGAATTTGGTTTCATGGAACATTTCTGTAACACTCGCATGTTTATAAAACCTACTGGTAACAAATCTAGTACCGCACCTCTGAATTGCTACAAAGTCTTCCTTCAATCCAACCTGGTGGGGATCCCAAACACCCAAGCTGTACTCAAGAAGGGGCTTTTCTAGTGTTTTATATGTGTTTTCCTTTACAGATGACTCACACTTCCCTAGAATTGTCCCAATAAACTAGAACTGACCGTTCATCTTCCCTATCACAGTTCTTATGTATTTGTTCTGTTTCATATAACTTTGCAACATTATACCTAGATATTTAATCGACATGACTATGTCAAACAGCGCGGCACTAAGATCTCATTCGAACACTAGAAGAATTCTTTCCATACCCATCTCCATTAAATTAAAATTTTCTACATTCAGAGCAAGCTGCCATTCGTCACATCAAATATAAATTCTGGCTATGTCATTATGTTTCCTCTTACAGTCACTCAGAGACAACACTTTCCTGTACATTACAGCGTCGTCAGCAAATAGTCATATTGCTGCTATTCCTTTCTGTCAGATCAAGCATGTATATAGAGAACAAGAGTGGTCCTATCACTACTTCCCTGGAGTGCTCCTAATGATGCCCATGTCTCTGATGACCACTCATTGTCTGGGACAATGTACTGAGTTCTGCTAATTAAGAAGTCTTGGGCCACTCACATATCGGACAAGTAAACATAGTCAAGGAGTGCACTTTCATTTTGATAGGCTTCGAAAATGCTGTAGTGTAGAGCAAAATAAGAGGTCTTTTTTTATACATAGCTGTACAGCTGCTAAGTGGGTGAAACACCCCTTTAAAAAACTGAGTTTAATATTTCTAAATTCATACTGCTTAAACGTTAACAGATATGGAAGAAAACTTCAATTACAATTTCTATAGTTTTTAATGTATTTTACAATGGTACATGCAGATTTGTCAAAAAAGTTCATTTTTTCCGACATCCCTCCCCCCTCCCCCACTACTTTGTTTTTCATTTCAGCATTTGACTAGTAGTAAAATGCATAGCATCAATAGTACCCTATTTGGTCATATATGATGAAGTGGTATTCCAAGGATGCATTTGCCAGAAATAAGCCAGAAATAGATCTGCATCACTGTATGCACATCCAAAGTCTATCCGCTTCAACGCCAATTCTTATGCTGGGTTGTTTGATAAGTCAAATCTGGATGCACTGTTGTTACATACATTAAAAACCATAAAACTTTTACTTAAAGTTTTTTATATCTATTACCATTTCCTTGGTACTCATCTGGAAATATTTAACTCCTTTTTTTTAATGGGGTGTTTCACACCTTAATGACCGTATGGGTACATATAAAAGAATGCCTGTCTCTTACTTTGCTCTACACTACAACATATTCAAAGCTGTTCAAAATTAAAGTTACCCCTTGGCTAGATTTACTTGTGAGAACCTATCCCATACAATCGGACTTTTGTTGATGGTCTATAGTGGTGTATTTTGTCAAATCCTTCCCTGAAACCCTGCAATATGGGCTCCCTGTTGCCTTTATTCACAGTTCACAGAACATTTTGTGAGAAAAAGGCAAGCTGAGTTTCACACGGGCAATGCTTTCAAAATCTATGCCAATTAACTGCTTTTATGCCTCAAGTGCTTAGAATATGCTCAAGAATACTGCACGAAACTGATGGTAAGGATATTGGTATGTAATTTTTTGGGCTTGTTCCTTTATCTTTCTTATATATAGGCATCAACTGGTCTTTCTTTCAGTCACTTGGGGCTCTGGGCTGGGTAATAGATTTGAGATAAATGCAAGCCAAGTACAGGGCCAATACCGAAGCATACTCTCTGTAAAAATGAATTGGGATTCCTTCCAGATCTGGTTCCTCCCCCCCCCCCCCCCCCCCCCAGCTTCTCCTCAACGTCAGATATTCTTCCTTCTACGTCCTCTGTACAGCAGTCTGTTTGACGATCAAATGATAGCATATCTGATAAAATTCTCTCCAACCATGAGCTGAGTACTGTTCGGCCACTGTCAAGTGGTGACTGTCTTTTGGTTGCTGCTACCATCCTTACATAGCTGTGTTGCCTTCTGCAACGTCACTGGTGGTCATTACAGTGCAACATAAGGTAATGTTTTAGTTGCGCACCTGCTGCACCCACTTCAACCTTCTGATGGCCAGACCCCAAGCTATGCTTAGCTGCAGGCCACTATCTTTATTGAGGGTGCTGTCACTAACTTTTATCTCACTAGCTTCCTTTATTATGCTATCCGCTGAAACCATTTATCTGTTTAATAACAGATGTACTGCCGAATGCAATACAACGTCTGTTTTCTGGAACATGTTCTGCTACAACTGATTCCTCAGAGTATCTAAGGCAAAAGCATCTTTCATATTCTACACAGCACTGTTCAATAGCATGTACAGTATGTTGAACATAAAACTGTCCACACCTACATGGTATTTTATATACTACTGATGCTCTGAGACCTACATCATCATCAGCATCTACAGGCCTCATGAGTTGTGGAATTTTTGCTGGGGCTCTGAAGAGTGAATCAATTTTATGCCTCTTTAGGAGCCGGCTTATCTTTCCTGTTACTGAGCCACAGAATGGCAAAAACACAAGCTTCTTCGAGTCGTCCTCGGGATCCTTCTGCTTACGTATTTTTGGGATGGTGGCTTCCAAAATCTGGTGGTTTTTGTAGCCATTTTCCTTGAATACTTTCCATAAGTGGCTCAGTTCCTTCGTCAGGTTTTCAGTTTCAGACAGCTTCCACTTAATGCACGAAGGTCCTCAGGACAGAATGTTTCTGTGATGGATAGTGATAGCTGTTGGCATGCAAATATCATTCCGTATGGGTGGGTTTCCAGTAAACATTATGGCGCTGAGACACCCATTTGCTTAACGGTGGATGGGGACGTCAAGGGACAGCAAGGCATCATCTGTCTGTACCTCTGTCATGAACTTGATATTGTCATGGATACTGTTGATGTGATCCACGAATTCTCCCAGTTTTCACATCCATGAAACTAGACACTGAATGCGACATCAACATAATGATAAAAGCAACTATGCTTTGCAGCAGCCATGTCCAGGGTGATTTCATCAAAGTAATCCATAAACAGGTTGACTATAACTGGAGCTAAGGGGCTCCCCATCGCAACACCATTCATACGTGATAATACCCTAAAAAAAGATGGTGACCTGCAGCTAAGCATGGCTTGGGATCCTGCCACAGGAAGGCTGAAGTTGATACGCAACAAAAACATTACCTAATATGATGCTGTAGCGAGCACAACCAACATTACAGATGGCAGTGTGGCTATGTAAGGACAGTGGCAAGCAGAATACACTCACCACTTGACAATGGCCAAGCTTGGGGATTTTTAACCATTTGACACATCTGGAAGCTAGAGAGAATTTTATCAGTGGACACTGCCGGGAAACCTCGCACTCAGATAGAAGATCTGTACGATTCTCTTGCATGAATGATATATTTAAAATGCAGAATTTAAAACTTCAGCTTCACTTTTGGTGTCTTTTACTGTCACACCATGCTGTTCAATAATTAATTAAATAGAAGGTTCTGACCCATTTAGTGATTTTATGCAGGACCAGAATTTTTGCAGTTTCTCAGCAATATCTTTTGCCAACATATGACAGTGGAAGTTGTCATATGCTGTGTGGAACTACCTTTTATAGATGCATAAAACTGTAATTCCCTTTCAGCTACAGCTACAGCAACAGCAACAAAGGGATCACCTAGAAAATACCTTCACGAGTTGTCTTCTATAGCAAACAGCAACTCCGATTCTTTAATGAATCTAACTCCCATGTAAAAAAACAGCCTGAAATGTCTGACAATTTTACAAATGAGTTTAATGTGTTAAATATTTTCCTTTAAGCATATATAAGTGAGAAAAAGTTTAGAGAAGATTTGAAATTACGCTTGAATTTTGTTGGAAGTCACCAAGTGCTCTCAAATATTGGGTGAATGAAGTCTGGGTAATGGCGTATCATCAGCCACGCTGCCTCAAAATGAATCACAGTTTGTAACTGTGATATCTGTCTTGTTGCGTAAATTTTCAACATAAGATTTTACCTCTTAATAAAAAAAACTCTACCATCTGGTGAGCAAGATGTATGAAACAGGCGAAATACCCTCAGACTTCAAGAAGAATATAATAATTCCAATCCCAAAGAAAGCAGGTGTTGACAGATGTGAAAATTACCGAACTATCAGCTTAATAAGTCACAGCTGCAAAATACTAACACGAATTCTTTACAGACGAATGGAAAAACTAGTAGAAGCCAACCTCGGGGAAGATCAGTTTGGATTCCGTAGAAACACTGGAACACGTGAGGCAATACTGACCTTACGACTTATCTTAGAAGAAAGATT
This sequence comes from Schistocerca piceifrons, assembly GCF_021461385.2. Classification (NCBI taxonomy): domain Eukaryota; kingdom Metazoa; phylum Arthropoda; class Insecta; order Orthoptera; family Acrididae; genus Schistocerca; species Schistocerca piceifrons. Next base: position 561,767,926 of record NC_060144.1, read on the forward strand.
AAGGAAAGGCAAACCTACGTTTCTAGCATTTGTAGACTTAGAGAAAGCTTTTGACAATGTTGACTGGAATACTCTCTTTCAAATTCTAAAGGTGGCAGGGGTAAAATACAGGGAGCGAAAGGCTATTTACAATTTGTACAGAAACCAGATGGCAGTTATAAGAGTCGAGGGACATGAAAGGGAAGCAGTGGTTGGGAAGGGAGTAAGACAGGGTTGTAGCCTCTCCCCGATGTTGTTCAATCTGTATATTGAGCAAGCAGTAAAGGAAACAAAAGAAAAATTCGGAGTAGGTATTAAAATTCATGGAGAAGAAATAAAAACTTTGAGGTTCGCCGATGACATTGTAATTCTGTCAGAGACAGCAAAGGAATTGGAAGAGCAGTTGAATGAAATGGACAGTGTCTTGAAAGGAGGATATAAGATGAACATCAACAAAAGCAAAACAAGGATAATGGAATGTAGTCTAATTAAGTCGGGTGATGCTGAGGGAATTAGATTAGGAAATGAGGCACTTAAAGTAGTAAAGGAGTTTTGCTATTTGGGGAGCAAAATAACTGATGATGGTCGAAGTAGAGAGGATATAAAATGTAGGCTGGCAATGGCAAGGAAAGCGTTTCTGAAGAAGAGAAATTTGTTAACATCCAGTATTGATTTAAGTGTCAGGAAGTCATTTCTGAAAGTATTCGTATGGAGTGTAGCCATGTATGGAAGTGAAACATGGACGATAAATAGTTTGGACAAGAAGAGAATAGAAGCTTTCGAAATGTGGTGCTACAGAAGAATGCTGAAGATTAGATGGGTAGATCACGTAACTAATGAGGAAGTATTGAATAGGATTGGGGAGAAGAGAAGTTTGTGGCACAACTTGACCAGAAGAAGGGATCGGTTGGTAGGACATGTTCTGAGGCATCAAGGGATCACCAATTTAGTATTGGAGGGCAGCGTGGAGGGTAAAAATCGTAGAGGGAGACCAAGAGATGAATACACTAAGCAGATTCAGAAGGATGTAGGTTGCAGTAGGTACTGGGAGATGAAGAAGCTTGCACAGGATAGAGTAGCATGGAGAGCTGCATCAAACCAGTCTCAGGACTGAAGACAACAACAACAACAACAAGTAGATTATGACAGCTTTCTGATAATTACAGAAAATATTGAAAATTGAATTTTTGTTGATCCTAAGCTGCACTGGTACCACATTCTGGAATAGCATTTTAGTAATATAGACAAGTGTAGGATCAGCAACAGACGTGAACCTATGAGAAAATTAAAGTCAGAGCACAGCGTATCTCATGCATGAGACACTCATTCTCTGATGAAATTTAGCTGTCATAAAAACAGTTTAGTATATATGATTCCGCATTAAAGTGAAGTACACGATACATGAATATTTTGTATTCAAAAGTTTGTCTTCCTGACAGTCCGACATTTCAATATGCTAATTAGTAATATTTTAAAATTTCTTAACATAAATTGTGAGTTAGTTATGTTACACAGTGATAACCAGGTAATGGATACTTCACTGTCTAAACACGAAAATAATGTTAACTGAAAGAAGTACACTACGACATAAAAAAATATTACCAAATTATACAAGGAATTGTCACGACCCTACATAAGTAGTAAACACCTGTATCACAAATATAACATCAGTTAAAAGTAAAATTCATTTATTAATGTAAAAAGAACAATTTTCATAAAAGTTGTAGGAAAGTTCATGTAGAATGTAAATATAATAGGATAAAAGGAGACCACTCACCGAACAGAAGTGTTTAGTTGTTACTAACCATTTCCTTCACTGACTTTCCACCATCCCCACCCTTTTACCTCTTCGATCTCTACTCACTAATGCTGATTCCACCTCCCTACACAATACTCACCCACCCTAGTCTCTTCCTCTATCCACCACAACCAGTGCACCTGCCGCAAAATAGCATTGGCACTGTTAGCCTAGCAGGCACTGTGTGTGTGTGTGTGTGTGTGTGTGTGTGTGTGTGTGTGTGTGTGTGTGTGGGCGCGCGTGCGTGTATTTTACACTCTCATATCATAGGGTAACTCTGAAAGCTAGCAAGTTTTTTCTTTCTTTTGTGTGTGTGCCTATCAATAACTAACACTTCTGCTTTTCAGTAAGTGGCCTCCTTCAGTCCAATTATTTTCATGAAATATCTGTGTTATTAATCATGAAATGAAACATTGAATAATTCACTATGAGAAGTAAATTACAAAATTAAAATCAACTGAAATTGTTTGTCAACTGTTAGAACAATATAAATAATTTTATGGTGGAGAGAGCAGGGCTTGCTTTGTTGTTAAGTTTTGTCAAGGCTGGCTATGTAACTGCACCGCTTGCAGTCTAAATCAATGTGAATATGATATTAATATTTCTAAACATTTGTAAGTGAAAGAAATGTTAAAGGGGGCATCACCGATATTGCCAAACGCAGACAGGGTTCCCCAGATGCTGTTCTGGCCTGTGTTTCACCCTGTGTTGTAGGTGGCTTATCAGTTTTAACTGAGAATGAATTAGATGAGTTAAGGGGTGAGAAAATTATTCAGCCACTTTGCTCTTCAGACTGTTTTGTCAGTAGTATTAGCTCAGAGAGCTGCACACAAACATCAAAGTGTGATCTCGCAAGGTAATGACTGTGCATTGACTGATCAATTAAGATACTGTTGGTTAAGTCAGTACTGCAACTGTCTATCAAAGTCCACGCATGATAGTAAGAACGCTCCTGAAGTGCATAACAATGCCTCGGCATGATGTAAAGACAGGAATGTGGTATGCACATAGTGCAACAGAAATTATTGGACTGATCTTTTTCCACAAATCCTTTAATTTCTGATAGGTATGTTAACAATATACTGCAAACTTTTTTGAAGACCTAACAATTGATAAAAACATCTACATTTCGTTTCACATGAAGCAATCAAGAGCACACACAGTCAGTCAGTTGGTGACAGTATTAAGAGGTAACAATTTTCTCAGAATCATCATTTAATACTGTCATAGGTGCAACGATTAGCAATATTTCAAGTCTAATTCACTTTATTTTTCTGCACTCTACATCTACAGCGATACTCCACAAGCACCTTAGGTTGCATGGCAGAGGGTATCTTGTACCACTTCTAGTTGTTTCCTTTCTTGTTCCACTCGCAAACAGAGCGAGGGAAAAACAACTGTCTGTATGCCTCTATATGAGCCCTAATTTCTTGCCTCTTATCTTCATGGTCCTTACGCCCGCAGTTCTCTAAATTTCCTCAACAGTGTTTCTCGAAAATAACATCGCCCTCCCTATTTTAGTTCCTGAAGCCTCTCCATAACACTTATGTGTTGCTTGAACCTATTGGTAACAAATCTCACAGCCCACTTCTGAATTGCCAAAAACTGTAATTTAGGAAATACATCACTTTAAAGTACCTTAACACAAATTGAATCCAATGATGTGCTGTCATAAAATCTATACTAAAAGTGAGTAAAATTATAGGAGGTGTCATTTCAAAGCCTCCCAACTAAAACTACATTCACAAAAATAGAACAACTATCACACGACATGTAAATGCATTTTAACTCAGAACTGTGCAATAATCTTACCGGAGGCAATTCTGTGGCCAAGCGTGTAAACCGTTTTGTTGGGTCTCTTGAAAATGTTTCAACTGATCTTGTCATTTCTTCTAAAAGCATATAATCTGTAATTAGAAAAAAATTTTTGCAAAAAACACATTTTTCTTCACTTCTGAGAAGATAATATGATAAAAACAGAACTAAGATTTATTACGCATTTGCGACTATACTGTCCTACAGGAAAAAGTCGACTGCATCAGACCTAACATTTTATATATTAAGAAACTGCTACATCCAAACAGCTGGATAAAGGAGAGAGACTCCAGTTCTTTAGTTGTAAATGGAACCTTGTGTCTGCTGCTACTGCCTACAAACTGGTGATCACGAGGAAAGAAAAGGAGAGCAATTACTACTAATAAAAATACACTGATCTACCATTAATCATGAAAGAGTGATTCTTCCATTTGAAAATGGCATAATCTCCCAAAAGTCATCATCTTGAACCTTCCCTGTCTCCTAGTGTAGTAAATGGGAATTTTTCACTTATTTCTGTCCAGACAGGTGTCTTCCTCCACAATCTGCTGCAAATCCAGACCTTGTCCTGCTCGATCATTTCTGATCTATCAATCAGTCTCTTGTAATTTCTCAGGTTTCCTTGGCACGACTGATTAACCCCTTAATGTACTGATAGCAGTATTTTTTTGTTTTATTTTTCCCATGGACATAAATTTTGGAGAAGCTGGCTGGAGCACAGCGGACCTATTTATCTCATACCATGGGTGAGCACTTCTCACTCATCTGATGAACTCAGGATCACTATAGCACTGCCTACACAACAATACAGAAGAGAGCCTAAGAGTGAGCGGTTTCTTGCCGAGTTTCCAAAGCTGCACAAAGTAAAGGCGATAGTTAGTGGCAACCACTTCAACCAACACAACAGCAGGCTACAAATGTAGGACCTGATGCTTTCTAGCAGCTGAACACTTAACTATCAGTGCTGAAACAGATGTAAGTGGGTTCTCATTTTTTTTCGGTCTGTTCTTAAGTGCCTGAGTGCACCAGGGATTTTAATTTCTGTCAAAATAATAAAAACGAGATAACTCGGGCTTTTATGTTATGGTGTTAATGGTGTGCTTCCAGGTATTTAGCAGAGCTCTTGATTTCATTTTTATGCACAATACTTCATACTCTGGTTGGAGTCCAGGAAAGAAGTACTCGTAATAACACAACTCACAGTACTGAAAGAAGATATTGTGCATAAAAACGTAAACAATGCAACTGAACACCCAAAAGCACACCATAAATCCATATCTCTCAATCTCTCTCTCTCTCTCTCTCTCTCTCTCTCTCTCTCTCTCTCTCTCTCTCTCTCTCTCTCTCTCTCTCTCAACATGTTGTCTTCAATATCTTCTCAAATAATATTCAACACAGTCTCTGACAGACCATCTTTTCAAGGCGACTAAACCATTTCAGTCAGGTTTCAATGCACTGCCTACAAGTTTCCTTCCTATTTTTTATCTGGTCCCACCTCAGTTTCCAAGTCATAATTATTAAGAGCTTCATCCCCAGTTGTTTTAGTTTTCTGATATTTCTTTCGGTGCAGGTTTCTAGAGTACTATTATGTGGTAACTCTTACAAAGAAGCTCTTCTCTCTTTTGGAAGTGTGACAATATTACCATATTTCCCTTGTAAACAATACAACATCAGAACTGCAATGGTGTTTATGATTGTGAAACAGTTAAATAAAACAATCTCTTTTCAGACAAAATGTATTTTCAATAGAATGTACAACTGTACAATGTACATCGTGCAGTCACCTAAGTAAAATTCGAGCAAAAATTGTGTTAGTCACAAATTTTTGCATGGTGCTAGCAGGGAATGTCCTGAACAACATACTAAAAACCCTGACCATTGTGGTGTGAGTGTTGGGGTAGAGGGATGTTTAAAGGTACTTTGGAAAGTTTTTCTCGAATAACTAAAACTGCGGCTCCTAATGAAAGTATCTGCCAGTACAAAATTAAAGTACATTATATTTCCAACAGAAAAGGTCCTATTTGTTTTCTTCTCTTCTACTAATAGTTTCTGCATTACATAGGATGGAAAAATCAGTTACAGAGGTTGAAAAAATCACAGACTGTTAAAATTAGTGTCTTAATGGCTTAATGGTTTACTGGTAAATGAAATGGGTTGAAAAAAATTTTTATGTGTGTGTATCATGCCTAAGTATAGTAGATCCATGTCACAGGATAAAACACATTCCTCCAGAGGTGAAACATGGTGAAGGGAAAGGGGTGGGGGCAGGGAAGGGGGAGGTTCCAGGGAGGCGGCGGGAGGGGGGGGGGGGGGCGGCGGCAGTTAGTGTGGGATCGAAGCGTGAGGGAATGTGGGTCACTGGGTTGTGTTCTTGCACTGCCCTCCCTCATAGGTCTGCGAACTGAGCTCGAGGTTATATAGTGGAGTTATTTTCAGGTTATTAAGTGAATACTTATTTGCAGTTGTTAAGTGGCTTATTACATAAAATAGCTCAACAACTGCAAGTGTCAACTGTTAACTGTTAACCACACTGAAGAATCTGTCCCAAGTGTACATGCAGTCAATACATATTTGACAAGGTCAATTTCATGATTTGCACTATCGCTGTCGCAAATACATTTCACAGCGTGATTGGTATCAAATGTATCCCCACATCCTTGGCTCCCAACATCTGAAGAGGCCTAGAGCCTTAAATGTCTCCCTCTGCAACAGAACTTGAGATACTTCAAAGCAAGACAAGCAATGCATTACAGGAGATTACTGTTCTAGACCTGAACACGATCAGTTCCATTCCATCAGACGTATTGCACCACCTGTGGGAGATATACTGTGTGTATGTGGTAAGTGGCTCCATTTATTGCAGCTTACTCTACAAGTGCCATCAATTCCTGATTGGAAAAGATTTATGCAGTCTATATATAACACAATTAATGGTGCGAGAAGTGCAGTAACTTTCTGGTTGTTCATTAATTCACCACCAAGTGACAACAACACAATTGTACAGTTTCAAAATATGCTGTCAACAATAGACAGCAACAAGGTGTCACCTTTACCACCAATCCAATTACTTTCTCCCAAACACTACAAAGGTTGCTGACATCATTACTGTTATAAATTGAACACTTCTCAGCCACTGATTATAGTAATGTATTTTACAAAAAAGCTAATTTTACAACTGCAAATAAGTCCTCATTTGTTGTTGTGGTCTTCAGTCCTGAGACTGGTTTGATGCAGCTCTTCATGATACTCTATCCTGTGCAAGCTTCTTCATCTCCCAGTACTTACTACAACCTACGTCCTTCTGAATCTGCTTAGTGTATTCATCTCTTGGTCTCCCTCTATGATTTTTGCCCTCCAATGCTAATTTTGTGATCCCTTGATGCCTCAGAACATGTCCTACCAACCAGTCCCTTCTTCTTGTCAAGTTGTGCCACAAACTCCTCTTCTCCCCAATTCTATTCAATACCTCCTCATTAGTTATGTGATCTACCCATCTAATCTTCAGCATTCTTCTGTAGCACCACATTTCGAAAGCTTCTATTCTCTTCCTGTCCAAACTATTTATCGTCCATGTTTCACTTCCATGCATGGCTACACTCCATACAAATACTTTCAGATACGACTTCCTGACACTTAAATAAATACTCAATGTTAAAAAATTTCTCTTCTTCAGAAACACTTTCCTTGCCATTGCCAGTCTACATTTTATATCCTCTCTACTTCAACCATCATCAGTTATTGTGCTCTCCAAATAGCAAAACTCCTTTACTACTTTAAGTGTCTCATTTCCTAATCTAATTCCCTCAGCATCATCCAACTTAATTTGACTACATTCCATTATCCTCATTTTGCTTTTGTTGATGTTCATCTTATATCCTCCTTTCAAGACACTGTCCATTCCGTTCAACTGCTCTTCCAAGTCCTTTGCTGTCTCTGACAGAATTACAATGTCATCGGCGAACGTCAAAGTTTTTATTTCTTCTCCATGGATTTTAATACCTACTCCGGACTTTTCTTTTGTTTCCTTTATTGCTTGCTCAATATACAGATTGAGTACCATCGGGGATAGGCTACAACCCTGTCTCGCTCCCTTCCAAACTGCTGCTTCCCTTTCATGTCCCTCGACTCCCATAACTGCCATCTGGTTCTAAAATGTAGACTTTCACGGCCGGAAATATCATGTCCATTATAATTATCCGGGCTGTTATGCCGTGGTCGGTTGATGAATTCTGTGTCAATTCCCAACGTTTCGTCTCCGACTGCGGGAGACATCTTCAAGGGGGTCCGTCGCTCGATGGAAGGTCCAACACACCCACTGGCTTGCAGTCAGTAGCGAGCCAGTGGGTGTGTTGGACCTTCCATCGCGCGACGGACCCCCTTGAAGATGTCTCCCGCAGTCGGAGACGAAACGTTGGGAATTGACACAGAATTCATCAACCGACCACGGCATAACAGCCCGGATAATTATAATGGACATGCCATCTGGTTTCTGTACGAATTGTAGACAGCCTTTCGCTCCCTGTATTTTACCCCTGCCACCTTTAGAATTTGAAAGAGAGTATTCCAGTCAACATTGTCAAAAGCTTTCTCTAAGTCTACAAATGCTAGAAACATAGGTTTGCCTTTCCATAATCTTTCTTCTATGATAAGGTCAGTATTGCCGCACATGTTCCAATATTTCTACAGAATCCAAACTGATCTTCCCCGAGGTCGGCTTCTACTAGTTTTTCCATTCGTCTGTAAAGAATTCGTGTTAGTACTTTGCAGCTGTGGCTTATTAAACTGATAGTTCGGTAATTTTCACATCTGTCAACACCTGCTTTCTTTGGGATTGGAATTATTACATTCTTCTTGAAGTCTGAGAGTATTTCGCCTGTCTCATACATCTTGCTCACCAGATGGTACAGTTTTGTCAGGACTGGCTCTCCCAAGGCCGTCAGTAGTTCTAATGGTATGTTGTCTACTCCCGGGGCCTTGTTTCGACTCAGGTCTTTCAGTGCTCTGTCAAACTCTTCACGCAGTATTGTATCTCCCATTTTGTCTTCATCTACATTCTCTTCCAAATTCCAGAATATTGTCCTCAAGTACGTCGCCTTTGTATAGACGCTCTATATACTCCTTCCACCTTTGTGCTTTCCCTTCTTTGCTTAGAACTGGGTTTCCATCTGTGCTCTTGATATTCATGCAAGTGGACCTCTTTTCTCCAAAGGTCTCTCTAATTTTCCTGTAGGCAGTATCTATCTTACCCCTAGTGAGATGAGCCTCTACATCCTTACATTTGTCCTCTAGCCACCCCTGCTTAGCCATTTTGCACTTCCTGTCGATCTCATTTTTGAGACGTTTGTATTCCTTTTTGCCTGCTTCATTTACTGCATTTTTATATTTTCTCCTTTCATCAATTAAATTCAATATTTCTTCTGTTACCCTAGGATTTCTACTAGCCCTCGTCTTTTTACCTACTTGATCCTCTGCTGCCTTCACTACTTCATCCCTCAGAACTACCCATTCTTCTTCTACTGCATTTCTTTCCCCCATTTGTGACAATAGTTCCCTTATGCTCTCCCTGAAACTCTGTACAACCTCTGGTTTAATCAGTTTGTCCAGATCCCATCTCCTTAAATTCCCACCTTTTTGCAGTACTTAATAATCTGAAAGTAATTGCACTTTATAAATCTGTGCTCAGTTATTTGTCTATCGGCATAAGAGAACTGGACAGGAAATGCTGGGGAGGAGTAGTCTGTCGGTGAATTGAATAGCAAGCAGCACCCATGACGGGAGATGTTGCCTTTCCCAGAAGAGCACTACAGCTCCGCAAGACGATGACTAGGAGTGAATTCCCCCTCTAGCAATGTAGAACGTGTGCAGAGATTTAAGTACATGTTGACCATATGAATTACTTGTGTTAGTATTATTAGTAATTCACATTAGCATTCCATGTTGTGTTAATGCAATTTGTGGAAAATAAAAATCGCTTTGTCGCATCTGTGCAAAGAGTCATCAGAAATTCATATGATACACTGTGCATGACTTTTCCCCTAATCGACCTGGTCTAAAAGGAGAACTATCATATCTAGTATTTGCTGGACTAAGTCTTTGCTAAAGAGCTGCTTCTTGCTGCGTGTACACAATGTTAGGGTATGTTTATGCTGTATCTCACAGCTGGCACTTCACTGCTCGCCAGTAGCCTTGTCGCATTTTTGCACCATCCTCCATGATTGCTGGGAGTAATTACCCTGCAGCTGTTCACAGCTAGCAGAGCCAAACATGGCACTGGTGGAGTACCCTCGACGCAGCCAATCATGGTTCAAGTTTCAGGACATATGGCGATGGTTGTGGTGCGAAACACAAACCTGCTCGATATCAGTGCTTAGTGAGCAGTGATGGTGCAGGTTAAATGGTCTGGCGTGACTCAGTGGTCTTGTTTCACCATTGCTGTGCAATGCCAGTGAGCAGCTAGGTGGCAGCATATACACACCCTTACATTCGCTCAAAGAAAGGCAGATGTACAGTTGTTTGAAGTACCAGAAGAAAGTATGATGGCATCTGCTACACCAATTTCTGAATGTTTCAAACTGTACAATGTTTTGGGTATAAGACTGATGAATAAGAAATCTTGTTGAATGCTCAACTCGGGAATATTTCAGTATTATATAAATGTAAACACTGACTAGAAAAAGGGCTTGAAGGTACGGCTAGTATTTCAGGCCTTGATATGGTAGGCAAAAATAAAAATGTGGTGGAGTGTGCATGTGTAGGGCTGGAATAAAAATAAAAAGAAATTAAAAGTTAATAAGGTGAAATTATTGAACAAGACCGATTATCTTCTTCATCGTCCCATCACATTTCCCTCTCCCCTGTGCTGAGTCTTCTCCTCTCTTCTTCACATATCTTTTTACCTCAATGATCCATTTGTGTCTCTGTCTGCCCCTAGGTCTCTTGCCTTCTACTATCATTTCATGGGCCTGTCTTGATATTCAGTCAACTCCATAGAAAATCCTATTCTGTTTTTCCTAAATTTGATCTCGCAGGCCTGTATCCTGCTGACTTGCCATTTCTTCATTACTCACGTTTCTGATGCTATGCGCTATGCAAGAACTGTGGCATAATACATCTGGTATAACATTTTCTATTTTCTGGTGATACTCCTTTGCTCCAGATAACGCTGGTGATACTCCTTTGCTCCAGATAACGCTTCTTACACTCTACAGGAAATCAAAGACTTGCCTTCTCCTTTCATTAATTTCGTTATCATTCCATACACTGTCTTCTGTTACATTTCCCAGGTACTTGGAACTTCCCACTTTCTTTAGAATTTGATCTCTAATATTTACAGCCATGACTACTCTTCTTTTATTCCTCTTTATCAGTCACTTCGTACTTCTTTACATCAAATTTCAATTCACACTGTTCCACCATTTTCTCCCAAACACTATCTGAAAAAAATTATCCCAACATCCCTATGTAATGTGGAATAGATCACTAGATGGCACAAGAGAGAAATCCACAAGTATAAAAGGAGACAGGTAGTATTGTGTTGTCAGTAGAGAACCTGTAACAGAAGGATGGGTCAGTCAGGACAGCTTAGTTACTTCAAATGTGGATTGTTATTTGATGCCATCTGAGTAACAATACATATGGCAAACTCTCCTAAAGCTACCCAAAATTAACAGTTGATGGTGTGACAGCGAAGTGCATATGTGAAGGAACAATCAAAACTAAACCAAGATACAAGAGTAAGAGAAGCAATGTCATTATGTTCGAATACAGCACCAGTAGTGTGCTGCTTGACACAGTCACACTGATTAAATTTCTACGCTAATGTTGCAAAGTGATACGAACAATGGTTGTGAGGAAGATAAATGGTCGGCTTCAGTTTATTGGGAGAATTTTAGAAAAGTTTAGCTCATTTATAAAGGGGACTGTGTATAGAAGACTATGTGACCCATTCAGATTGGATTAACGGAAGACATTCAAATGACTCTGAGCACTATGGGACTCAACATCTGAGGTCATCAGTCCCTCAGAACTTAAAACTACTTAAACCTAATTAACCAAAGGACATCACACACATCCATGCCTGAGGCAGGATTCGAACCTGCGATCGTAGCGGTTGCATGGTTCCAGAATGAAGCGCCTAGAACCACTCGGCCACATCAGCTGGCAAAGGAAGACATTGAAGCAATTCAAGAACGTGCAGTTAGGTTTGTTATTGGTACGTTCGATCAACATACAAGTATTACAGAGATGCTGCTTCATCTCAAATGGGAACCCCTGGAAGGAAGACATCATTTTCACGAGACACTCTTAAGAAAATTTAGAGAACCAGCATTTGAAGCTAAGTGCTGAATGACTCTACTGCCGCCAACCTACTTTTATATAAGGACCACAAAGATGAGAAAATCAGGGTATGCATAAGGGCATATAGACACTCATTTTTCCTTTGCTCTATTCGTGAGTGGAGCAGGAAAGGAAACGCAGTGTTACAAGGTACCCTCCGCCATGCACCATACAGTGGCTTGCCAGGATATGTAAGTAGATGTACTTATCCTGAGTGAGTATTGCAGATGATTGTTGTAAAAATCACACGCTATCAGTGGTAGCAATCATTCCAGAGTTCCAAAGCGCTACCAGCAGTCCAGTTACCACAATGACGGTGCGTAGGAGTTTAAAAAGAATGGGGTGTAAAGGCAGAGCTGCTTCTTGTATGGCACATTTCTGTTGTCAGTGCTAACCGACATTTGAGGTGCTGCAAAGAGTGGCACCACTGCAAACAAATGATTTAGTGTGATTAATCTTGCTATACTTTGTAGCAATCAGATGGAATGGTTTTGGTTTGGTACATGCCTAGATAACATGACCTGCCACCATGTGTAGTGGCAAAAGTGAAATTCGGAGGAGTTGGCATTAAGATAGGGGGTGTTTTCCATGGCTTGGGTGTGGTCCCATTAGTGTAATTAAGAAAACATTAAATGCAGAAGGCTATGAACACATTTCACATTAGAGAAACCAGTCAGAGACATCGCTTGTGACATCTCCAGGGCAGCAAGTTACATATTTAGCTTTTCCTGTGTTTTCTTGGTAGTATATATTGTTTAAATTTCATACAAGTTTTGGTATTTGAGAGATTTAATCTTGTGTTGTGTAAATGTGAATTCAGGCACAGTTCACTAAAGTATCAGTGTCACTGGTGACATGTCAGGAGGATAACAAATTGCATGTCTAGGTTTGTGTCAGCTTTTATACTTTACATCTTCAGTCAGTCTCGCTAGGATGGGTAGGATGTGTGCACGCCGTGTGTGGACACAGGAGGAGCTGGTTGCAGTCTGCAAAAGCTCAATGGGATTTTGGATACAATCAGCCACTTCAGGCTGCTGCCTCAGGGTGTAGCAGTGGCGGAAAGTCTGGAACACTGCATGGACACCTTAAGTGTTGCTTTTTTGCCCGCACGCTCAATGCCAAGGCACCTCCTAGTGCATGTGACATTGTGGATCAGCCCTCACAACAAGGTCAGTGGCGGAATGTAATGTGTTCCCATCACTTGAGGTGGGGGTCAGTGTGGAGGCTGGGCACCTGGCCTCATCTATCTGCGCTGTGAGTGAACAGGACGCCGTTCCTTCAGTAGGGGCCAAGCAGGCACACATAGGCAGGGTTTGCTAGTTATTGGGAGCTCCAACGTTAGGCAGGTTATGGGGCACCTTCGGAAGACGTGTTCATGGCTGGAGAGAAAGCTAATGTACACTCAAGTATGTCTGCCAGAGGGGGCCTCATCTGAGATGTGGAAGCAGCCTTGCCTGTGGCTTTCAAGCAAGCAGGGTGCTGCTGCGGCTAATGTCGGCACCAACAACATCTGTCACATGGGTTCCGAGTCTATCGTCAGTTCATACACGCACCTCGTGGAGGTGATGAAGGCCGCTGGCCTCTCAGGCAGGGTGCAAGCAGAGCCTGCAAATTTGTAGCTTTGTTTCCAGGGCTAATTGGGGTCTTTTGGTTTGGAGCAATATGGAGCATCTCACCAAAGGCTTCTGCAGCTCGGTGACAGTCTAGCCTGCAGATTCCTTGCCTGCATTATTGGGTGGGAAATTGCAGGACTCCCACTGATAGGTGAGGAGTACACTACACAAAAGAAGCACCTACTCAGGTAGAGTACCTATGCAGTGCGTATGGTTTTTTTTAAGCTAGGTGGTAGTTTGAGGTACTCTGATGAACACTCGCCAGTTGATATGCAGATAGGGACATCAGACTGCGTTCAGAGTAAAGGCACTTCGACTGTCACAATTTTATCAGTAAATTCACGAAGAATAGTTCCCAAATTTACCGCCATCCAGGAAAGTTCTCACGCTCAGATTATTCTTGGGGCCAAGAGCTGGCTAAAACCTGAAGTAGAAAGCTCAGATGTGTTTAGCGATGTCATGGAATGTTTATCGGAAGGGCAGACTACATGTCATAGGTGAGGGAGTGTTCCCTGCAGTTGATAAAAATACTGTCTCTCTTGAGATTGAAACTGAGTGCGACAATGAAGTTATCTGATATCCACATAACAGGTCTAAGTAAAACAGAGTTAAATGTTGGACATTTTTACTGGCCACCCAATACCAATGTGACAGATTCAGAAACAACCAAAATCTACGGTCAGGAGCTTGTAAATATCCAGATCATGCAATCCTAGTTGGACATGTCTTTAACCTATAGAGTACAGACTGGAACATCTGTGGATTTATTGCAGGGGCGCAGACAGACAGTCTTGCGAAGTACTTTTGAACATGTTTTCCAAAAACTGTCCTGAGCAGCTAGTTTGGCAGCCCATATGCAACAGAAATATCTCAGACCTTGTAACTACAAAGAGCCTGGAGCTTATTGATGGTGTCAGTATAGTGACAGAGGTTAGTGATCATATCATAGTGACTATGGTTGCAAAAGTTAGTAAATAATTCAAGAAGGCTAGGAGAGTTTTTATGCTAGAAAGAGCAGATAAGCAGTTGTTAGCATCTTACTCAGACAGCGCATTGCAATCATTTACTTCCAGTACGACGGACATAGAGGAATTATGAGCAGAGTTTAAACAGATTGTAAAGCATGCTCTAGAAAAGTACATGTCTAGTAAGTGGATTAAGGCTGGAAAAGGCCTACCGTGGTTTAGCAACAAAATTCGGAAAACGCTGAGGAAACAAAAGCTGTTGCACTCTCGGTTCAAAACAGAACACACAAGTGGCGACAGGCGAAAGTTAATAGAGATTAATGCATCTGTGAAAAATATCTATGCTTGAAGCGTACAATAACTATCACCGCCGTACCTTAGCAAAAGATCTGGCTGAGAACCTGAGAAAATACTGGTTCTACATAAAATTGTTTGCGAGTCTAAGGCTTCCATCCAGTCACTTGTTGACCAGGCCAGTGTGGCAGTTGAAGAGAGCAAGACAAAATCTGAGGTTTTAAATTTTGCATTCAAGAAATCATTCAGGCAGGAGAATCATACAAAAATATTACTGTTTGACCATTGCATGGAGTCCCATATACACGACATAGTAATAAGCATCCCTGGCTTAGGGAAACAATTGAAAGAGTTGAAAATAAGTTGTCAGGTCCGAATGTAATCCCAATTTGGTTTTACAAAGAGTACTTTACGGCATTGCGCCCCTAACTTCACTTGCACTTATCATGAATCTCTCACCCAGTGCAAAGCCCCAAGTGAATGGAAAAAGTGCAGGTGACTCCTATATGTAAGAAAGGTAAAAGAATAGCCAACAAAATTACAGACCAATATCCTCAGTATCAGTTTGCTGCAGAATTATAGAACATATTCTGAATTCAAATTTAATGAATTTCCTAGAAACCAAAAAGCTTATGTCCACAAATCAGCACAGTTTTAGAAAGCATCACTCATGTAAAACTCAATTTACCCTTTTCTCAAATGCCATGCTGAAAACAATGGATGAAGGGCAACAGACAGATTCCATATTTTTACATTTCTGGAAAGCTTTTTAGGCAGTACCCCAGTGCAGACTGTTACCAAAGGTATGAGCATGCTGAACATGTTCCTAGATGTGTGTGAGTGTCTCGAAGATTTCTTAAGTAGTAGAATCCAGTATGTTGTCCTCCAGGGCGAACGTTACTCAGAGACAAGAGATCATCAGGAGAGCCCCATGAGAAGGTGTTGAAAATGAGTGAATTTTGGATGACACAAGATGACGTAGATTAAATTTTTTATTTGATGTGATGAATTTCAGCTGGTTCTAAAAGTAGAAAAATGGAAGTTAATGTGAATGAATAAGAAAAACAAACACATAATGTTTGGATACAACATTAGTAGTGACCCACTTTACCACAGTCAAGTCATTCAAACATCTGGGCGTAATGTTGCAAAGTGATATGAAATGAAACGAGCATGTGATCAGAATCAGATTTTCACTCTGCAGCGGACTGTGCACTGATGGGAGACTTCCTGGCAGATTAAAACTGTGTGCTGGACTGAGACTCTAACTCGGGACCTTTGCCTCTCATGGGCAAATGCTCTACCATCTGCAAGGTTAGCAGAAGAGCTTCTGTGAAGTTTGGAAGGTTGGAGACGAGGTGCTGCCAAACTACGAAGTCATCGGTCCCTTGTTACGAAGGAAACAATGCCACAAGGGTGAGAATAAGACAATGAGACTTACAACACAAAACAGAATGAAAGGAAAAATCACAACAACGACTGAAGGGCAACAAACAGGCAACAAACACTTAAATGGACAAAAGAGCACAAGAAAACCACAAAGACGCAAGAAACAAGTGGAAGAGGTTAAAACAAGAAAGCAGGTTACCATGGCTGGCTGACCATGAGGATAAAAAGGAAAGGCTAGCCACTCTGCAACACACTAAAACCTCCACCCTGAAAGCACTAGGGTGGAGGACACAAAGGGACAAAGGACATCTGGTAAAACTTAGAGCAAATGATGAAACTTACCCACACAAATAAAATGTAAAACGAAAGCTGCTGTTGAGGCATTGTCACCCAACACCGAAGATATGGACAAGTCGGCCAGAGTGGCTAAAAGTGGGCAGTCCAGCAAGACGTGGACGACCATCATCTGTGAGCCACAGCGAAACCAAGGTAGGTCCTCGCAACGGAGGAGGTAACAATCCGTCAGCCACGTATGACCAATGCGGAGCCAACAGAGAACCACAGAGTCCATGCGATAGGTGTGCACGGCAGTCCTCCACACATTCATAGTTTCCTTAATGGCACGCAGCTTCTTGAGCGTACTGAGGTTATGCCATTCTGTCTCCCAAAGTCGCAAAACCTTGCGGCATAATACTGCATGCAGGTCAGTTTCAGAGAAACCGATCTCCATAAGTGGTTTCCACATATGTAGGCTGTTTGGCCAGCCGTCGGCAAGTTCATTGCCTGGGATTCCGTCATGACCTAAGGGTCCAGACAAATACCACTGGATGACTGGACCGTTCCAGGGCATAGATGGACTCCTGGATGGTCACTGCCAAAGGATGACAAGAGTAACAGAAGTCAATAGCTTGCAAGCTGCTCAAGAAGTCAGTACACAGGAGAAATGGCTCACCTGGGTATGAGCGGATGTGCTCAAGAGCACGAGATATGGCCGCCAGCTGTGCAGTGAAAACACTGCAGCCATCTGGTAAGGAGTGCTGTTCTCTACAAACACAGGAAAAGCCAATGTGACCATCAGCCACCGAGCCATCGGTGTAAACCACTTCATGGCCCCGGTACATATCAAGAATTGAGAGGAAGTGACAGTGGAGAGTCGCAGGTTAACTGAGTCCTTAGGGCCATGTGAAAGGTCCAGGCGAAGCCGCGGCCTAGGTGTACACCATGGAGGTGTTCGGGAATGAACCTCAAGCATATGTGGTAAAGGCAAGGACTCCAGTTCGGAGAGAAGGGATCGCACACGAACTGCAATTGTAAACCCTGAACTGGGCCACCGATGAGGGAGATGAGCAGCCGTGGGCGGGAAAAGGAGATGGTAGTTCAGATGCACAGGAGAACTACAAACATGTGTAACATAACTGGAGAGCAATTGCGCTCCCTTAACCTGTAATGGACGAACTCCGCCCTCCACCAGGATGCTGGTCACCGGACTCGTCCTAAAAGCTCCTGTCACTAGGTGAATGCCACAGTTGTGCTCTGGGTCAAGTAAACGCAATGCTGAGGGTGCCGCTGAACCGTAAACCACACTCTCATAGTCAAAGTGGAATTGAACAAGGGCTCTGCAGTGCTGCAGCAGCGTAAAGCGATCTGCAAACCAGTTGGTGTTGCTCAGGCAGCGGAGGGCATTGAGGTGCTGCCATTATTTCTGCTTAAGCTGATGGAGGAGAGGAAGCCAAGTCAATCAGGCATCGAAAACCAGTCCTAAGAATCGATATGTCTCCACTACGGTGAGTGGATCATCATTAAGTTAAAGTTCCGATTCTGAATGAACTGTACGACGCCGACAGAAAGTGCATAACACACGACTTTGCAGCTGAAAACTAGATACCGTGGGCTAGAGCCCGTGACTGCACCTTGTGGACGGCTCCCTGTAGGCACCACTCAGCAACATCAGTATTGGTGGAGCAGTACGAAATGCAGAAGCCGTCTGCATATAGAGAAGGTGAGACAGACGGCCCTACAGATGCCGCTAGACCATTAATGGTCACTAAAAATAGAGATACACTCAATACGGAACCCTGTAGTACCCCACTGTCCTGGATATGGGGTAACTATGGGAGGCACCACCTTGGATATGGAAAGTATGAAGCGATAGGAAGCTGTGGATAAAAATCGGGAGCAGGCCTCAGAAACCCCACTCATATAATCTGGCAAGGATAGGATGTTGCCTGGTCATGTAATACGCTTTTCATAAATGAAAAAAGATGGCAACCAAGTGTTGGCATCTGGAATAGGCTGTTCGGATGGCAGACTTGAGGGACACAGGATTATCAGTGGTAGAGTGACCCTGGCGGAAGCTGCTCTGACATGGAATCAGTAGGCTACGTGACTCCAGGACCCAACACAAACGCTGACGCACCATATGTTACAGCTGCTTACAAAGAACATTGGTGAGGCTGATGGGCTGATAGCTATCCACATGAAGTGGCTTTTTACTGGGTTTAAGCACTGGACTGATGGTGCTCTCCTGTCATTGTGATGGAAAGACACAATTACACCAGATTCGGTTGAAGGTGATGAGGAGATGTCACTTGTAGTCAGATGAGAGATGTTTAATCATATGACCGTGGATCTGATCTGGCCCAGGAGCTGTGTCGGGGCAATGTGCAATGGCACTGAGGAGCTCCCACTCTGTAAATGTGTCGTTATGGGCTCACTGTGGCGTGTAGTGAACGAGAAGACTTTCCTTTCAACCTGCCATTTGAGGGTGCGAAAGCCTGGGGGATAGCTCTCCGACGCAGAGGCTCAAGCATAGTGCTTAGCAAGGTGTTCAGCAATCGCGTTTGCGTCGGCAGATAACACGCCATTGCTGTTAATGCCAGAGACACCTGTTGGTGTCTGGCATCCAAAAAGACACTTGATCTTCGCTCAGACTTGGGAAGGTGACACATGGCACCCAACACTCCTGTTTCCATCTTTTGGTAAGCTGGCGAATGCAGGCACGGACCTGCTTAAAGGCTATGAGGTGCTCCAGGCAAGTGTGCTGCTTATGCCGCTGTAGAGCTCGCCGACGCTCCGTAATTGCCTCAGCAACTTCCGGCGACCACCAAGGGAACGCCATTTGCCTGAAGAGCGAGGGATCGTGTTTTCTGCCACAGTAACAATAGTTGTAGTCACCTGTTCAACCATCACATCAATGTTACCATGTGGGGGAGAGTCAACGGTGACAGCAGAGACGTTAAGTTTCCAAATCTGCCTTGTTTAAAGCCCATCTGGACAGGCGTCCATGGGCCTGATGCCGGGGCAGTGACAGGAAGATGGGGAAGTGGTTACTACCACACAGGTTGTCATGTGTTCTCCAGTGGATAGATGGGAGACGTCCTGGGCTGCAAATTGATAAATCAATAGCTGAATAACTACCTCGAGCCACAGGGACCCCTACATTCAGGGATACTACATCATCTCGAGGAAAATATACAGTGCAGACAGTTATTTCCTGTGTCGTCCTTATCCCGACAGCTACAGCTTCAAGAGGGTTTGAAGGGGCACAGGTTCACTACAGACTGAAGTTAGGACATAAATGCAAACTCCACCTAACACTCAATTACAGTCACTACGTTTCCTGTAGTATCCCTTATAGCCGCGGAGGGCAGGGGTCCGCATTGCCGTGAACCAGGTTTCCTGGAGGGCAATCCAGAAAGCAGGTGTAAAGCTTAACAGTTGCCATAGCTCAGCCAGGCGGTGGAAAAAACCGCCGCAATTCCACTGGAGGATGACATCATTGTGAGACTGGAAAGGTATGGAACATTCAATGAGGCAGTTTACCCCTCAGGGTCACCTGCTGCCACCGACTTATTGCCTGAGCAGTCTATATCCACTGTGTCTGCCGGTCTGGCGAGATCTAGGTCCACAGCGGATGCTAATATCTCCACCCCATCCTCAGCCGCTGAGCTTGTAGGTACCAGTGGTGTGGGTGCCACCGCAATTTCCTTGGTCTTAGAGGTTTTCTTTTTGGATTTTTCTCACTGCTCCTTGGCTGGGAGGACGTCCCCGATGGATTGGGGGAGAGGGGGGGGGGGGGGGGGTGTTGCTCCGGAAGTAGGTGGTGCAGAAGCAACAGGGAGGGAAATGCCCCCACCACCAAAGGGGCAGGTGTAGTCTTCTAGTCTTCCAGCTCTGAGAGGTGACCTGGATTAGCGGAGCTGATGGTGCCACAACTGTTGTAGCGGCAGCGTAAGACGATGTCATACGCACAGGATGTAGGGGTTCAAATTTTCTCTTAGCCTCAGTGTAGGTCAGTCTGTGCAGGGTCTTGTACTCCATGATTTTTCTTTCTTTCTGGAGAATATTGCAGTCTGGCGAGCAAGGCGAATGGTGCTCTCCGCAGGTGACACAGATGGGAGGCGGGGCACATGGAGTATTGAGATGTGATGGGCATCCGCAATCTCAGCATGTGATGCTGGAAGTACAGCGGGAAGACATATGGCCGAACTTCCTGCACTTAAAGCACCGCATTGGGGGAGGGATATATGGCTTAACATCACAGCAGTAGACCGTCAACTTGACATTCTCCGGTAAGGTGTCACCCTTGAAGGCCACGACGAAGGCATTGTTGGCAACCTGATTATCCCTTGGAACCTGATGGACGTGCCACACGAAATGAACACCCCACCACTCTAAATTGGCGCGCAGGTCGTCGTCAGACTACAGAAGAAGGTCCCTGTGAAATATGATACCCAGGACCCTATTTAAGCTCCATGGCGTGTGTTGGTAACAGAAATATCCACTAACTTGTTACAAGCGAGTAAAGTCCATGACTGGGCAGAGGATGCTGTTTTTCAGAGGATGCTGTTTTTATCAAGACTGACCCAGATAGCATTTTGGACAAGCCCTCCACCTCCCCAAACTTGTCCTCTAAATGCTCTACAAAAACTGTGGCTTCATCGAAACAAAGCAGTCCCCATCATTTCTCGTAAATATGAGGTACCGGGGTGAATAAGGTTAGCTGCCATCCTTAGCCTGACGTTCCTCCCATGGTGTGGCCAGGGAGGGGAATGATTTAGGGTCATACTTTCTTGCATTGTACTGAGGCTTGGAATGCTTAGAGACTGTTGGTGTTTGATCATCAGCAAGTGATGATGTGGTACGCTTCATCGCGCACCATCTGCCCTGATACCACCCACTCTGATCAGGGGCCCTCCCCATAGGTGCCACCCAGCTGCAGCAAAGGCCACCTGGCAGGATGGCCATTGCTGGGAGTCATCGTCGGCGCAAAAAGCGACACTGCATAGTGCACGGCGGAAAATGCACCCAGGAAAGCCTCCTCGCCCAAGAGATGGAGAATAAGCTGGACTGCAGTGCGACGACAAGAAAGTGGGCTAAAGATTTCAAGGTACGATGGACATGATGCACCATGTAAGGCGCCCTTCCCCAATTGGCTTGTTCTTGGAGAAAAATTTGTAAAATGAAGGTCAAACCCTACTGGGGGCCATCACATAAAGGCCGAAACATGTGAGACTCCTTTCAGTCACCTCTTACGACACGCAGGAATACCTCGGGCCTACTCTAATACCCGGACCCACAGGGGGGTGAGGCAGACATGGTAATCACAGTCGAACTTATTGACAAGGTAAATACAAATGTTGGCAGTGACGGTAGGGGCCACTGTTGGAAAAGTGCGGACAATTGTGCATGAGAGGTTGGATTACTGGAATGTGTGCACAAAGTGGTTCTGAAGAAGCTTAACGAGCCCCAAAAGGAACTGTATATGGGTCTACCACTACAACACCTGTGCCGGTATCACTTTCCTGTAGCTGATTGTTACCAGTGGCGATGAGAGATGGCGCCATCACTTCATACCTGGGACTAAGTGGGACAGCATGCAATGGAAGCATATATCACCTCCCTCAAAAAGATATGCCCTCAGCAGGCATGGTGATCCTCACTGTCCTTTTGCGATGTCAGAGGTTCAATACTCATTAGATTTCTCGAGCACAGAAAATCATTAACAATGAAGTGTACAGTGAGATTTGCAAGTCCATCAAGAGCAAATGGAGTTGGCTGCTCACGGAGGGAGTGACTGCTCCATGACAATGCATATCCACATGTCTCCAAGGTCACATGAAGTATAATCGCCAAGATCAAGCAGGAGCCGGTTGAGTATCCACCCTACATCCTGGACATGTCGCCCTGTGACTTCCATGTGTTTGGTCTGCTAAAAATAAAAATAAACACACACACACACACACCTCAAAGGGTAGCACCTCAGCTCTGACAATAAACTGAAGAACACAGCGGAGAACTGGCTTCCACAGGAATTCTGAGAATAGGGAATCCTTTGGCTCATCAAATAGTGGGATAGTTGTGCTCAGGCCTCTGGTGATAACTTTCAAATAAAACCTTCAATGATACCCGAAGTGTTGTTTCTGTGAGAGTCTACGGGTTGCAAGCAGCTGTATGGTACGTAGCACGTGCTCGCCAGCTGGCCTGTCTAGAATGCTGACAATTTGCTTGGTCAGCACGTGTGTCCGGACGCAGTGCAGTGCAGCAGTAAGGGAGTGGCCGCCGTCCCCAGCACACAATAGTAACTACTGTGGCCTCGGGTGGGAAGATGTTTCTTTTCTTAGCTCACCATGGAGCCTTTCGATACGACCATAATTAGGATGTCAGACACAGTGATGATGGGTGCGCACAGCGTGCGTGTTTTATCATCAGCCTTTGTTAATAAAACTGTTCAAATTTACTTCTCATGTTTGCGTATTGCCATACCTCAAGGACCCACTGCTTACAAATACTGACAAATATTTCGCCTAATCATTATCCGGGACAATAACACAAACAACCCCTTATAAAAGTTGTGTCAGCATGGGGATAACTATGGATAATCTACAGTCCTGAAGAGGTGCTGCAGCACAACGTGAACTTTGAGCAGCAGCATGAACATCTTCTGACTACGTGGGGACATCCAATGCTGGAATTCAGGTCGGTCTACTCCAGTTTGGCCAGAACACGAAAGGCACAGATGGATTTTTATTTTACATTTGAGTGACTCGTTGGCGTTAAATTAGACAAAATGTCGCAATCCAGTCAGACTAACATTGTTGATCTACAAACTGTTGTTATTGAACTGCAAGAAGAGATTCGGCTGTTAAAAGCAGAAAGAAGCGAGTATAAGATTCCGGAAGACTTGGCAAATGATATTTCATGCAGTACAGGTACAACTACAATAAAGAATTTTTCATTATTGCCATCAGTATCAGTGTTTAGTGGGAAAACCGGAGATGATGTGAAGTGTTTTTTTCGTAAACTTGAAGGTGCCGCCCTGTTAGGATCATGGACAGATTCTCATAATAAGCTAGTGTTTGTCAAATTAAGAATTCAGGGTGCAGCACAAGATTACATTACCTCAGAGCCTACTTGTGTGAAAACAGAATATTACAATGAGTTTAGAATTATTGTTGTTCAGAGATTTAAACATAAAAACGGGATCAGATTTTACAGAGAGCAGCTTCACAGTTTGCGAATGCGATGAGATGAATCTATTGAGCAGTTTGCCAACAGAATTTGAGACATCAACGCTCAAACGTACGAATTAGTAGAAGATCAAAATGAAAACCAGATTCGGTTGTTTGAAGCCGACCAGAGAGCCTTGGACACATTCATTCATGGGTTGCATGGAGCGGAAGTAAGCAAAGCTGTTCGACTGGCGCAATGTAGAATGTTTCAGGAAGCAGTAGAATCAGCTGTTGGTTTCGCTGAAGCACTAAGACGACCGAATGAGATGCAGAAACAAGAACGCGACAGTACAATGCTACAGATGCAATAAGCTTGGTCACAAGCGTAAGGATTGTAAAGAGAATCGAATCTGCTATCATTGCGGGATGCAGGGTCATGTTTCAAGAGATTGTCACAACAAGAAGAAAGGTAATGCGAGCAATAGACAATCTGTCAGATCTTTAAACAAGTACGGGGACATACGGGTCGCCACTTCGTCCGCTCCTTGACAGAGACAGTGATTCCTGTTAGTTCCAGCAAAAATCAGACCGAAAATGACTGTGATAGGTGCTGTATATCATGGGAGAAACATCAAACTACTTTTTGACACAGGAGCACAGACCTCATTAATATGGTGTGCATAGATAAACGGGATAAATTGAAACTGCTGCTATTAAAAGTGCGAGGGGGAGCTACATAACTATGGAGAAGTTGACATAGAATTAATTCTTGGCCAAGGCCAAGATGAAGGTAAAGATAAAGATAAATACACAGCAAGGCTGCAAGTAGTTTCAAATAATGAAACGCGTTACGACGGTGTACTTGGACTTGATTTCTTGTCCACTAACATGGCAGAGATATATGTCGCAGAAAGAAAGATCAGACTAGGCCGTAGCAACTACAACCTAGGAAATCGTTCTTCAGATCATACTCAAAGGAGCAGCAATACTGACGTCGTGGGAATGGACTGCCCGAATGATGCATCAGTTCAAACCGTCCGAGTCGATGTTCAAATTGATCAGCCTCAGCAAATTCCCAAGGGAGCAGGAAAGACAATCTACGTTGAAGTTAAGTCACCCTAATGCCAGGAAGGAACTTTGTTATTAATTGAGCGATCCAAGAAAAGTGAGTTACTGGATACAATGCATTGTTATGTTGCTAGAAGTGTAGGTATCACTAAAATGGTGAGACAGGATGTTGCAAAAGTCCCGGTTACAATAACGAATATGAGCAATTAGGATGTTGTTTTGCCATGAGTAACAGAAGTTCCTGAGGTGTCAAGCATAAGTAAAAGTGACGTAGTACAGATTACAGATGAGGTAACAAATGCTGCAGTTATAAACACAGATTTTTGTAACAGTACCGCAAAATTACAATGAGGAGACGAAGTTAATAATGAGCTGAAGCGCAAGATTTGGAAGAAGATAGAACATTTGACAGCTGATGAACAGAAGATTTTAGCACCTGTTTTGCTGGAGTATGCAGATTTATTCCTAGAACATGCAAATTTACCTGTCACTCATTTGGTTCAGCATCGTATTCATACAGGGAATGCAGCCCCAATCACACAGAAACCTTACAGAATACCATTCAGTCAAAGAGAGTTGGTACAAGACATGGTTAAAGAACAATTAGAAGCCGGAATTATAAAACCAGGAGATCCTTCAGACCCACCGTGGTGTTCACCTATTGTAATTGTAAAGAAGAAATCAATTTCTGGAGAACCACAGTTCCGTTTTTGTGTTGATTATCTTTGAATGCTGTGACCACACCCGACATTTACCCCTTACCAAATTTAGTGGAAACCTTGGATTACTTGGGCAGATGTAGAATTTTTTCAGTATGTGATTCAACAAGTAGTTATCACCAGTTAACAGTGCATCCAGATTATCAAGCAAAAACTTCATTTGTAACAGCAACAGGAGTAGACAAGTATCATCGTATGCCATTTGGACTTTGGAATGCACTAGCTACATTTCAATGCCTGATGGATTCAGTTTTACGGGGGCTCACCCCAACACAAGCACTTGTTTACCTTGATGATGTAGTAATTTTTGGTTAAAACATGAAGTAGCATACTGAGAGACTACAAGCTGTTATTGAGCGTATAAGAAGCGCAAATCTGTCTTTCTGTCTTTATCAATAGATAAATGTCATTCTGCATAAAGTAAAGTTAACTATCTTGGTCATGTTATAACCAGTGAAAGTGTTCAACCTGATCCAAAATTAAATGAAGATGTAAAGAATTTTCCTAGACAACAGAATTTGAAAGAACTACAATCATTCTTGGGATTGTCAAATTTCTCCAGATGATTTATAGCCAGTTATGCAAATATAGTACGTCCAATGACACAGCTACTGAAGAAAGGAGCCACATTTAATTGGTCAACAGGGTGCAAAAAGGCAATGGAAGAACTTAAAACTGCTCTAACCACAGCCGCAGTGTTAGCCTATCAGGATTTCAGTAAACCTTTTATTCTTTCAACAGATGCATCCAATTTTGCCATAGGTGCAATCAAGAAGTTGATGGTCATGAACATCCAATCTCATTTGCTTCCGGACAATTAAACAAAGCAGAATGTAATTATACTACCACTGAGAAGGAGCTTTGTGCTTTGGTATTTGGTATAACACACAAGAGATCTTTCTTAACAGGAAGAGAATTTACATTTATTACAGATCATGCCACACTTAAATGGTAATTGAGCTTAAAGGAGCCAAGTTCCAGATTAACAAGATGGGCATTAAGACTGAGTGAGTGCCAATTTAAGGTTATCCGCTGACCTGGTAAACAATATGTGAATGCTGATGCAATGAGTCGAAAAGTCAATGTGTTGCAATAAGTCGAGAAGAAGAGTTAAAGGCAGCTCAGGAAGAATATCCACAATGCAAATTATGGAAAAATGACCAATGTTTTATTGAAATAGATGGATTATTGTACAAAATCACTAGTAAAGGAAACCGAAAGCATGAAAGAGCAAATCATGAGAGAACAACACAATTCTTTATTATCAGGAAATTGTGGTAAAAAACAACAAACATTAAGATAGCTCAAATGTTTTGGTGGCCAAGCCGCAAAGCTGACATTTTCGAGTTTGTTTCACAATGTGATTCCTGTAACAGACTGAATAATGTAGGGAAAAGTAGAGCACCATTGCAAGAACTGCCAGAGACAAGAAATTATTTGAACGAGTAAGACTAGATGTCGTAGGACCGTTGGCTAAGACTAAAGATGGAAACAAATACATATTGACAATGTTGGATCATTTCTCTAGATACCTTCTCATTATACCAATACCTGATCAGAGTGCTGAGACTATAGCTTACGTTTTTGTAAAAGAATGGATTCTTAAGTTCAGATCACCATTAAGTACAATTAGTGATCAAGGAATGAATTTTATGAGTGAATTACTTAAACAGACTTGTAAGCTCATGCAAATAACTCAGTTAAGGACTACACCAGCACACCGTAAAGGAAATGGAAGAGTAGAGCGAGTCCACAGAACAATTATTAAAATGGTTAGCCATTATGTGAGCAGCAAACACGACAATTGGGATGTCTGTTTACCGCACTTGGTAAGTTGTTACAATGCCAAAATGCACACCTCAACTGGCCTAAGTCCATATGAGATCACCTACAGAAGAAGAATGCGTCCACCCTTGGACTTTGCACGATTGACTGCCGGAATCAGCAATGAACACGTAAGGGATCTAGCATGCAAGCTAAAGGAAGCATGGAGGGGAGTGAAACAGCGATATGATCAATCCTTTCTTCAGCAAGCAAGACAACACAACCGCCAAGCAGCAACACCACAGTATCGAGTTGGAGATCTTGTGTATCTGAGCAACATGGTGTTAAAGAAGAGTCAAGTCAAAAAGTTTAAGAAGTTTTGGAAGGACCATATCCAATCTTGGAGGTGTTGTCGCCAGTCACTCTTACACTCCAACTGCCCTTTCGTTTGATTGTTGTTCATGTCAATCGCGTACAGCTGTTTCTGGCTAGATTTCTTGTAGTATCGCAAGACGACGAGGACCGACCAAGAGGGAGACCTGCTATTCTCAAACCCAGGAAGCGAGAATTGCAAACTTGCAGTCCAGACTTTGAGGCCAAGACATTGCCACATTCCGAGCAATCCTGTTCCAGACACCCCTACAATCTGCGTAAATGTGTGTAGTGTATGAGTGCAATGCGTGTGTTTATTCCAGCCATGTGCTTATGTGAATGTGTTGCGAAAATTTAGTATTGAAGCTATTGCACGAGTGCACAAGTGAAACTAAACCTTTTATTCCACAGGTTACCACAACAAACTCATTTATTTTGTGTTCACTGTTTACTCTAGTATTTAGAACTAATTAACCATGTTCATTTTTATTCTAGTGTTTGCTATGATAGCGTATTCTACTAATGCTGTAGTAATAGTACCATAGAGTACAGGTGTTTTGTTTGAACCACAATCAGACATTGTGGTTTCAACAACTAATGCAAAACTTGTCCTCAAGTACAATCTGAGTGAAATCCAGCAACAGTTCAATTCTATAATGAAGCAAATTGATCTAATTTATTCTGCTAGGGGTAATGACACAATTTTGGAAATGGGCACGTCTTGGTATAATAACTGGATCACAGCCAAAATGCAGGTAGAGTCTACATTTGCTAATTATGAACAAGATATTTACTGTTTCTTAAAGCTTTTGCCACACAAAACTTTAATTAGGCATAAACGTGCTTGGCTTGATTTTAGAGGGCGCATCCTTCGTACTGTATTTGGTACTTTAACTAGTCAAGATCTACTGGAAGTTAAAGGCAAAATATTGGCTCTTGAACAGAGGTCCGGTACAGATTCAACTTACCTCTCTAATGAAAATATCGTATTAAAGAATATGCAAATAACCATTACTAGCCACACAGTTTTCATTGAACAGAATGTAAAGCAATTTATCTCACATTTCCACATAACTCGTAATTAAACGAATGCAAATATCCGAGAACTATTCCAAGGATTAAATGCTGTGAGTGCACACTTAGATTTAAACACTCTTTTGTTAAGGATTACTGATAGTTTATCAAATGCTGGGATTGATGCCCGTAACTTAAGAACAGCCTTAGAAAGTAGTTCAAATGATTGTTTGAGCAGCGTACTACTACATCCAGAACAAATTTTACAGATCCTACTGTCAATTTAACGCAAGCTAGGTGCAACATATATATTATGATTTACCCTGTTAATTCTTACAATTTATATTCTTACTACAAGTTAACCACCACACACTCTTTAATAATTGCAGATGAATTAACTGTTATTGTTTCTATTCCCATTGCTAGATCAAAGCATAATTTTGAGATGTATAATATTTATACTTACCCTGTGAAATGGAGACAGGCAGATATTCATGCAAAGTATGTACAGAATGATTATCTACTGATAAGCAATGAGCGAAGATATTTTGTGTCCCTAAATGAAAATGATTTGCATCTGTGTACACATAGTCTTAAGTTAATTTGTCCTGGATCGGCAGTATTCTTAGATAGTAGAGTGTACAGTTGTGAGAAAGAATTGTTTATGAATCATCCCCCAAGAGATGATTGCCCTAGAATTTTAACACATCTTTATCATCCATTTCTTAAACGATGTTCTGAAGGTATAATTTTCTCATTTAACTCCACCCTTGATGTCACATTTACATGTAAAAATTATGATACACCTGAGCTACCCTTTACACTCAAATTGAATAATAGTGGATTAATCTTGAATGCCACACATTGTGATTTATCATGTGGACTGGCTCAAATGGCTCTGAGCACTATGGGACTTAACTTCTGAGGTCATCAGTCCCCTAGAACTTAGAACTACTTAAACCTAACTAACCGAAGGACATCACACACATCCATGCCCGAGGCAGGATTCGAACCTGTGACCGTAGCGGTCGCGCGGTTCCAGACTGTAGCGCCTAGAACCGCTTGGCCACTCCGGCCGACTTCATGTGAACTATTTGATATGCCTAGTGTATTGCCAACTACATTTCATGCAACTAGACATTTGCCATTAACGAGAATGTCATCTGTTTATTACAATGATTCATACATATTAACATATGGAAAGCATTCCTTATCAAGTTTTTCTGGAGACAATAATTTAATTAAGGGCACACTTGAAAATTTAATTTCTTCCAATAACGAGTTAAATTTAATTGAAGCAGCAAATAGAATTAAGTCCTTCGATTCATACAGTAATGTTAATGCATACTTGATTGTCAGTATCGTGTTTTTATTTCTTTTATTAATTGTGTGGAGATGTCTCTCTTTTTAGCTCACCATGGAGCCCTTCGATACGACCGTAATTAGGATGTCAGACACAGTGATGATGGGTGTGCGTAGCATGCATGTTTTATAATCATGCCTTTGTTAATAAAACTGTTTAAACTTACTTCTTGTATTCGCGTATTTCCATACCTCAAGGACCAACCGCTTACAATTCCTGACAAATATCTCGCCTAATCATCATCCAGGGCAACAACACAAACAACCCCCTTATATTTCATACCTTTTCTTTTGAACACCCTTCAAGTTACAACCATTCCTCTGTAATCACAATTTTTATGACAATGTCTTACCACTTAGGGTATTCAAACAATGCACAATAAGAAAATCGTCCTATACATTAGCAAGGGAAAGTGTTCAACTAAAATCATATGCTAAACACAAAAACAAGTAGAGCAGCAAAAGGTTAAACAATGATATGCATATTGTATTGTTTCGAGAATTTCTGAGTACAATCTAGAACCACTCAGCCTTCTACCATCTCCAACATACGCTATTTTAGAAGTGAGTGTGGGATGAGAGAATCCTACATACTGCATGTCACATGTTTGTGTGTGCAGGTTTGAAATTCAGTCACGAGAAGACTGTAGATGCGGCGGTCGAATGTTGTCATAACGAGAACAGTTGAGAAGGTACTCTTGAGAAAAACGTTTGTCTTAGCCTTGTTGATGGGAAGATGTGTATTATGGTTCATGTTGAGAATGGACATGGTGTTTATATGTAAATTAGTTTGTTTCTAATGTTTGGAGACACAAGAGGCTTACGAAGCAGTATATATTTATACGAAGATTGGGATTTGTAATACACCTGAAGTTCAAATTACATCGTTAGCTGAAGCAAATGAAATTGGTATGTCTACTTATTTGTATAAGTAGAAAGTGTCTTAAGAAATTCCTGTACCTAGCAACATACTTTGGAGAAGAAAGTGAAAGAGAGTTTGCAGCAGCAGGGTAACTAGCAAGGAAAGTCAGTTGAGCATGTCAAAATAAGTCATCTTGTAAAAGAAGCGCAAGTTAGTATATTTACTTTGCACTTAAATTGTCATCCAAAGCCGTTAGGATATTAAAAGAGGTATTGATGAATTTGGAAAGTAATAAAGATATGCGAGGGCAAAATAAAAAACAATGAAATACCCCACAGATTGCAGGGAGAAGTACTAAGGATACAGTGTAGATTTCTACAACATTTAATGAACACTATATGAATGTAGCCAAAACTTGATTATAAACCTATAGGATTTCAAATACTAACACAAAAGTTTACACGAAGGAAAGGAATATTTGTATTTCTGCATCCTATAACACAAACAGAAGTAAAAGATGTTGTCTGCAAATTAAAAACAAAAGGGCATACGAATTGATGGTACACTAGACAAAGCAATCAAACATAGACTTAGCACAGCAAACAGTTTCACTCCTTGCACATATTATTAATATACCATTTTACATACAAATATTCCCTGCAGATCTCAAATAATCTGCATGAAAAGTTTTTTTTTCCCCTTCCAAAAAAAAAGGATGACAAGTATGATACAACAAATTACAGACCAGTGTCTGTATTATCTGAACTCTCAGGAAAACTGAAAGACTATCAGGTTTCCTGAATAAATTACTGTCCAACGCGCATAATGACTTTAGAGGAAAAAAGGTCCACTGCAGCTGCAATATGTGACTTTCTGAAACTATGGGTAATGATGAACAAAATGGTGGACTGTTTCTACACCATTCAAATGCTGATGTCAGCTGTCATGATCTGTTACTCAATAAGTTATACTGTTAATAGGTCATATAGTTACACAACTGCTTTCCCAGTGGCAGTAAACACTGCAACCAGGAATAAAATGACCACATACAGTGTGGTTATAATTAAACTTTCGCTACTTGAGCCAGTGTAGATCAAAAACTATTTACTGTATGGGCACTCAACTTTATAGAAATGAAATTCAGCCTGTGTGCTGTAGGATTTGCGTTGTTAGTAGTGTTAGTGTTCTGACTTGCTGTTAGGCACCAATAATGATGTGACAATGTACGTTTGCAACAGAAACATCAGTGTCAGTGCATATTACAACTGCAGACATTCAATGCGAGTCTGGGCAACATGAGCAGGGATTTACTATTAAAGCTGTTTCATCAAAACAACAGCAATAGTGCTGCTACTATTCACGAGTAGTGACACAGTAAAGGGAAACTGAGTGGTCCTCTTTCCACATTGTCGCTGAAGAACATGACTCAGAAGTTCAAATTAACTGCTGATTTGGGAATTGATCTTGGGAAAGGCTGATGGCCAACTGTGCCACAAATTGGTGAAGAAGTTACTGTTGCCGTGTCTGAGAATGCTGGATGTAATGTGCAATATTCAAGTAGTGCATGAGCTGTGTCATGACAGCTGAACATTCCATGATACACCGCTCAGAACATGCTGCAAACAATTATGAAAAGGTAACTGTACAAACTTCACATCACTCATGAATGCAGACGATGTTTGTACACTACATCATAAGCATGGTACACAATTAACAAATGTTACTCATATGGAAATTAAAATATGAGTCTTTCAATAATTTATTTATTACTTCTCTTCTACAAGGCATTATAAATGTTTCCACGAAGTTTCATAATCCTACGCTCACTCATTTTTTGTTGTGGGCCCTCGAGTAGTGAAAGTTTTGCTTTGAGCACCCTGTAGACATGCAAAATGTTTACTTGTGCAGATACTGCATGCACCATCAACAGACATTGGTTTCAAAAATACAAGCCCTAATCAGACTACAGAATTCATTAGCACACTAAAAAGTAGTAATTCTGCTGGCTAGACTGTGTTTCTGGCAGACTATTAAAATCTTGTGTTGATTTGATTATTTCAGCTAGAAGGTGTCCCATATAAAATGGGATGCCTCACATACCAGTTAATCATCTCTTGTCGAATTGCTTCTGAAGTGGCAACACTGTCTCAAAAGTTGGCTACACTACATTTTATTGGAAAGTGAGTAGTTGTGTGTTCGTGCATCAGTTGTTATGAGAAGCTCGTATTGTTGAGTTGTTACAGAAATGGGGCAGTTTGCATTAGAAGAGCGAACTGATATTGTGGAGTGTTACATAAAGACAGGTTCCAACAAGGAATGTAAAGAAATGTTTCAGGTGGAGTACTCTGGACTGAGACTCCCCAGATCTGTACAAGAAATGGAAGGCTGTAGGATGTGTTCCGAATGTGCAAAGGAAATGGCAACCAACCGTCAGTACCTTAAACTAGACAGAATTCACATGGACATTACGAGAAGTCGCCCAAATAAGTAAGGATATTATCGCAGCAGGTTGGTGTACCTTGTAAACCATGTACTAAAAAATTTGCAATTAAAAGCCTATCGGGTAAGTGTGATGCGTGAGTTGAAATTTGAGGATCGTGAAAAGAAAGAAAGAGGTTATTCTCGCAACTGGCTGGTAACATGGACTGCTAATGGTTACTTGGGCCCCTCACTCATATGAGGCCTGGTTTCGTTAATTAGGTTTTTTAAACTCCCAGAATTGCAGATACTGGTCATTGGACAACCCACATATTTGGTATTAAGACTCTTCTCCACTCAGATAATATAAGTGTTTGGTGTGCATTTTCTGATATGCGCATTATAGGCCCCTTATTTTTTAATTATAACTTAAAGAGTGCCAAATATAGAGAGATCTCTTGAGACTTTCTACGCACAATTAACAGATGGAAAGAAGCTGTACACAGTATTCCAAGAAGAAGGAGCAACTGCTCAGACATCCAACCAAGGTATAGCCCACATCACCGTGTTCTCTGAAGACAGACTACAGTAGAGACCTCTGACCCCTAACATCCTTGAACTTAGCATTGTGTGATTTTTTTTTTTTTTTTATGGGACACACTAAAATGCAAAGTGCACATTGACAATCCTTGTGTTATTAGAGAAACTAACATCATGCCTTAAGAACTACAGTGTATTCCTGGTATCATCACCACACAAAGTCAGCAATGCCTGGATGCCAAGGCCACCACTTCCGACATCTCTTATAAACAAGTAACTATGTTTCTTTAAAGTTACTATTATCTATTCTTTGTTTGCTAGTTCGTTGTTACTGTTCTGATGTGAGACACACTGGATCCTTGTAATCAACAATTTGATGCACTTTTTCTGACAGACTTAAACATGTCGTAGCACCACCCTCATGCAAAACGGGAGTTTAACAAAGCACCTCTAATTAAAGACCTATATTATTCCTTTCTACCTTTTCCAAAGTGATTTGGAAAGCCTTTGGTAGGATAATGAACCATTTAATTAAGCAGAACTTGTTAGTTTTCTTTCATTCTGTCCTTTGTAACAGATGCTCCACACAGAATGCACTACCAGAGCTTAAAATACAGTTCTGGCGGAGAGGGGTAGAGGAGCGGGAAAGGAGGGAGGGAGGGAGAGAGGGGGAGAGAGGGGGGGAGAGGGGGAGAGAGGGGGAGAGAGGGGGGGAGAGGGGGGGAGAGGGGGGGAGAGGGGGGGAGAGGGGGGGAGAGGGGGGGAGAGGGGGGGAGAGGGGGGAGAGTGGGGGAGAGGGGGGAGAGGGGGGAGAGGGGGGGAGAGGGGGGGAGAGGGGGGAGAGGGGGGAGAGGGGGGAGAGGGGGGAGAGGGGGAGAGGGGGAGAGGGGGAGAGGGGGAGAGGGGGAGAGGGGGAGAGGGGGAGAGGGGGAGAGGGGGAGAGGGGGAGAGGGGGAGAGGGGGAGAGGGGGAGAGGGGGAGAGGGGGAGAGGGGGAGAGGGGGAGAGGGGGAGAGGGGGAGAGGGGGAGAGGGGGAGAGGGGGAGAGGGGGAGAGGGGGAGAGGGGGAGAGGGGGAGAGGGGGAGAGGGGGAGAGGGGGAGAGGGGGAGAGGGGGAGAGGGGGAGAGGGGGAGAGGGGGAGAGAGGGGGAGAGGGGGAGAGAGGGGGAGAGAGGGGGAGAGGGGGAGAGGGGGAGAGGGGGAGAGGGGGAGAGAGGGGGAGAGGGGGAGAGGGGGAGAGAGGGGGAGAGGGGGAGAGGGGGAGAGGGGGAGAGAGGGGGAGAGGGGGAGAGGGGGAGAGGGGGAGAGGGGGAGAGGGGGAGAGAGATTGTTCGCATATTGTGTAACCTTGCCAATCCCATTGTTGTGAGCATCACTAAATTCTATTTAAAAAGACCTGTGTTAATACATTAATGACATCATTTCTATATGGATGGAATCTTACATTCATAACAGGAAGCAGCGGGCTCACTGATGGACAGTCCCTAAGGTGTGAAGCTAACATCAGAATGGGGGAATATAACATGTAGAGTGCCTCAAGGATCAGCACTGGGTGCACTTTTGTTTGTAAACTACATAAATGATCTAACGACTTTAAAGGAAAATTCAAAAATTGCAATACTTCCTCAACACAAGCATGCTAATCAAAAGCCCAAAATCAACTTCAACAGTCAGACAAGAGCTGAATATACCTACAAGTTGTTCACAGCTGGCAGTTTAAGTCTTAATGTCACTCTCACATTATGCAATTTCAAACAAGCAATGATGGCCTTTTATCACCAGAAACTGACAATAATAGTCATACACTGAATGAAGTGCAGTATCTAAAATCTCTCAGGGACTAGGAGCATAAAAAGTTAAAAATGGAATCAACATATAGTAAAACTAATTACAAAACTCAGTTCAGCAAGTTAAGCCCTTAAAATCTCCTCTCACTATGTTGATCTAAAGACAAGAGCCTTAGCTTCATTTGCTTGTTTCCACTCTCTACTGTCTGGAATTATATTATACCGTAAAGTAAATAAAGTGTGTATTCAGCAGCATCAAGCTGATATCTAACATCGATAAGCCGCTCTCTAGCAGGAACCTTTTTAAGAATCACAGAAGTCTTACACTCACTTCCCACTACATTTGTGCCATAAGTTTTTGTTGCCGACAAATATCTGACAGATTAACTGTGATTTACAGTCACAAAAATAATTTGCATGTAGACTTCACATCCTTCCCTAGGGTTTAGAACAGAGTTGAGTAATCTGATGGGAAGTAACACAACATAAACTAACAAAATTAAAAACATACTTCGTCAACCACTGTTTCTACAAATTATCTGAATATCTGGGTTCTATAAGTTACATAGAAAGTAGTACTGTTTGTTGTAAAGCTATATGAGTAGTTGTAAATAGGTCTGTCTTGACAGATGTAATTTATTAGAAAAATACCTTTGCAATCAAGTAAATAATAAGCTTTTAAAAGCCGATAAGAGCAGCCTTATAGTATACCTGAGAAGGCAGCAGATTTTTTAAAAGCAGTATCTTTCTTTGCAATTTACCTGATTAAATTGAGATGATATACGTGTGAACAGCATTACATAGTTATTGGCAATAAGGTATGCAGATTTTTTCTATGATTTTCTTGTCTAATGTGCACCTTGATTCGTTCCACACCCCTAGAGATGCTTTTTCTTGATTGGATCTACACAGCATGATGAATGAATAGCAAACGGCCTATGACTGGTTAAATTCCTACCTGATGCACAGGTATTGGACGCTAGAAGTCTGTATTGATCACGGAACTTTTGTTCCAGCATAAAGAAAAATTGATTGCATGACTACCTACGTTAGATATTAGGCCCTTTACTGCTCTTAGTAGTTATAAACAAAGTTGGCAAAATTTATTTGAATGACGAATACAAATAAAACTACTTGTAAGTGAATAACAAGTACAAATATTTATTCGAAACATTATTCAATCAGACAAACAAAAATATTTATTCAACATCTGTGAATAATGAGCATCACAAATAACAGATAAACTTGAAATCCCTACTTCTTTGTAATTTATTAAACAAATCTAGGGCTACTTTTTCTTGCTTTCAAATTAGTTTTCAGAACAACACTTTCTTTCAAATATCTCATCCTAAAATTTAACTGATTTCTGAAGAGTTGTCATTGTGGTACAATAAAGAAAATATGTCTTACGCATGCATGAGGACCACAGTGTGCAAATCCCCTGAAATACCTTTCACTTCAAGATAACAAACCTTGAAAATAATGATCTTCAAAAATTGAGAAATAATCAATTCTGCTCGTTTTTGACAAATAACTTTTTGCTGGAACTCCACATCATTTTTTGTTATTTCTTGGGTGTTATATGTACATAATTTGTTGTATGCTTCCCTTGGCCATAGAGAGCAATACAGGTTAACTATTTGTCTTTAAATCATATATAAGAAACTGCTCCAACAGTTGCAGGTGAAAAAAGTCTTCCCATATTCTCGACACTTCCTCAATAAAAAAGTTGCCAGTTTTTGCTCCAATATTATGAACTCTTAAGTACTTGAACCCAGTCTCTCTTCTAAA
This sequence comes from Schistocerca piceifrons, assembly GCF_021461385.2. Taxonomy (NCBI): domain Eukaryota; kingdom Metazoa; phylum Arthropoda; class Insecta; order Orthoptera; family Acrididae; genus Schistocerca; species Schistocerca piceifrons. The sequence goes on from NC_060144.1 coordinate 561,805,263, forward strand.
ATTGTTCAATCCCAATCAGCTCGAAAAAGTATTTCATCTTCTAAAGGAAAGCTTACTCAGAGTTTGTCTTAATGCATTTTTGGATGACTCTAGATATCCACCAGCATTCCACAAATGTTTTAGGATATTTTATATTTAAAGCCTGTTAATGTTAGTCATTAGCGATCACTTGCATTTTTACTTTGTTGACTCTTTTTGTAGCACACCAAATACAAATGCACTGCGTTATTATATACACAACACACAAATATTCGATGGTGTTAACTATCTTGGTACAATGAAGGATGGTACTGCAGATTTAAGAGTGTCTGTTCCTTGCATTTTCATCCTTTGCTACTTACATAGCATACAAAGCATTTTTATATTAAATTTGTTATACTGTGAAGCAAGATAGTCTGTGTTCAACATAAAGGTTGGTTTCTGCAGACAAAATATTTCCTTCATTGACATTAGCACTGTGTACAAAGAAGAAACAGAAACCAAGACGCTGGTCCAGGAAATGTTTGAAATTGAGAGATAAATATGCTCACGAAAATCTCATGAAAGTTCATTAGAATCACAGAGCTATGATTATTTAGTTATTTATTTTACTGCAATCCCATTTGTATGTTGAGCAAATTATATTGATCTTCTTATTAATAATTTCCTGCAACACTTCTACCATTTTTGTGATTGCCAGAGATCTTTCGTTTTTATAAGGTACTCTTATAAGTCATACTTTCCACAGTTAAATAAACTCACAATACAGTGAGAACAGCTTTCTGATTCAATGTACATGGTGAAACATCAACACAAACAACATTCAACGTCTTGCCAAATCGGCAATCAATCAAAACTTCTCTCACTGACATTCAGTGTTTGTAGAACATATCAAACTATGTCACATAGGCCTACTGCGAAATAATTTGACAAACACACCTGCACTGAGCCAAATACAGTGGTATTCAAAGTTATTTTTTATTTAAGCCACAAAAAATAAATAATTATTTGTATTCACTGAAAGGAAGTGTGACAGGACCGTTATTGTTTACAAAATATGCAAATGTTCCAGTAGAATGCAACAGAAGACCTTTAAAATTGTTTGGAGATTGTGCGACTTTGCTTTCTATAAGAAGGCAGCAATGCCAGAAGATAATTTGCAGAAGGACCTACAGACGACTGACAAATGATCCATGTAATAGTAGTTGACCATGGGTGTAAATAAATGTAACATATTGCACAAACATAGGAAAATAAATCCAGTACTCTATAACTACACTATTGATGACCAATTGCTGGAAAGAGTAAACACTATAAAATATCTAGAGGCGCAATCTTAACTGACATGACAACATAAAACAAATAGTAGGAAACACAGATGCCAGACAGATTTACACGTAGAATCTTAAGGAAATGCAATATTGACAATTTAAGAAGTGGCTTACAAGAGACTTGTCTCACCAATTCTTGAAGACTGTTCATCAATCTGAGATTGGTACCAGAAAGGACCAGAAGAGAGAGAGAAGGCCCACAACGAGCGACATGTTTTATCAAAGAACTGTTTAGTCAGTGCAACAGATTTACAGATATGCTCAACGAATTCTAGGGCCAGACAATACAAGATAGACAATGTGAATCACAGAGAAGTTCACAGTTGGAATATCGAGAGAGTACTTTCAGGGAAGAGTCAGACAACATATTTCCTCTAACACGTTTCACGAAACAACAACGAGAGTTTCCCTGACAATCATTCTTCCACCATATCATATGCAAGTGGAACAGGGAAGAAGGGCTCAGTATCGTACCCTCTGCCACGCACTGGCAGGTAGCTTGCCGAGTTTCGATGGAGGTGAATCATCTATTTATTTGAAAAATTATCTGGATGGATATTTGAATATTGCCCATTTCTGATTAATGATTTTCCACCACAGTTATCAGCAAAAGATGCAGTGCTTTTTGTAGACAATAGCACTTTCTTTTCATTTAAGGATTAAATGAAAAATCTGCAGCAAAAATGTAGTAACACTTGGAGGAAAATGATTCAGTGATGATTGATTGGTAGTGGATGACACAAAAAAACAAGGGAGTATGTACCAGAAGCATAAAAGCAATATAAAAATACTAAACAAAAGGTTAAGTAAATGTCACATGTTAAGTATGCTAACTGACATTCAATTCTGAGGTAACTTAAGTAAGAAAGATATTCATAGGTAAATGCACAGAATGGCCACATATAAAGAAGTGTGCCATATCAACTTAAAAATTTATTGAGCGCTTTGTCTCTACGCAAAGCGAATTTCATAGGCACGCAGGTTTGCAGAAGAACTAAAAAATAGTGTGGCAACCAACAGCTTATAGCACTGTTGAATACAGGATGCACATGTACAAATCAGATAGTGGATGCACACACTGGCCCTTGTATTCTCCATTGTTTATATTGTATGTTCCTAACGTGCATCAAAATACTTTTCTATGATCCAATACATGTATTCTCAAGTTGTCTTTCAGTTTTTAAAATGAGAAGTATGTTAAATATAGTGTGAACAGTAACATCAGATTACACTACAGGCCAGTCTGTTACTTGACGTCCAAATTCACTGGCTTCACTAACTTACAACCAAATCATCTTTCAACCTAACACTACTCTCACAAGTGACAAAATTTCAGAGACGTCCACTACCATAGTTAAACCTATTGATCAGCATTAAATTAAATCCCATGAAAAGTATGCATCATTTTCCCAGTGACATTTCTGTCAGTTATGGCACAGTGATAATTGATAGAAATATAATTTTTAATTCCTTTGCATCAAATTGTATGTATATGCTGGCGAGCATATTGACACCGTAAATCTTGCCTATTCCGACAAATTTTCTTGAAAATATCCTTATTCAGTATTTTGGTAACACGCGTACAAAATATACAATAACGGTTGCTCCCTCTTACCGCTTTGAAGATCCATGTTGTTGAATTTTGAAAGTGGTTTATAATCAACTCTGTTTCTTACTCCATTACAATTCAATTCCTTCTTATGTATATTGACACATTTCAAACAACAAGTCTTAACTTCACACGCCGGGCACGTATATTTGGCATCCTGAGAGTCACAAACTTCGCACCTCCCAAGCCTGAAAAACGTACACATGACACGAATTAATGAAACACTTTCGCTCCTGTAATTTGTATGTCAATAGATAATCTTTTTTTCCTTCAGATTTTCCCTACCTGCTATTCGAATCATGTTCTGCCGCCATTGAGCCAGACGCCAGTGCGGTTCAATCAACATATCCAAGATCTCAGCAACAGATAGAGATACGAAATATCGTTGACCTAGTGTCTTTGAAAAAGGGAACTGACACCACGAATCTTGTAGGGCTGTCCATAAATCCGTAAGAGTACGAGGGGTTGGAGATCTCTTCTCAACAACTTTATGCGTCCAGTAGACTTGATTCTGGTCAGTTTGTCTGGAAAACACATCTCCAAGTTCATCATATAAATCGATGCAAATACACTATATGCCTCATCTGTACTTGTTTGTTTCATAACATCTGACCAATTTTCATTTTCTAAGATACTTATGAACTGATGACAGCTGTCCACAGAGAAGTTTCTTTTGTAAATATTATTTACACCTTTATCTTCCTTTGACCTTAAAGGGATTTCAATGGTGAGAGCATTGTGGTCAGACAATCCTAAATCTATGTTTGTTACCTCTATGTCAGTTGCTGACATATTTGAGAAAATGTTATCTATGAGGCTGTTGGAGGTGTTTGTTATTCTAGTTGAATTGTTTATGTATGGTGACATGTTGAAACTCTTTAATATATCCAAAAATTGCCTTTTTTGTTGACTTTCAACTAGAAGATTAATATTGAAATCACCACAAAGAATAATCACAATTTCTTTTTTGTAAAAAGTATTTAGCAACAATTCTAATTTATCAAAAAAGACTTCTATGTTTCCACATGGTGACCTATACACCGCTATGACTATGACTTTTTTCATCAGGACATATAGCTGGACAGCACCTGCTTCAAAAAACTTTTCAATTCTTGAGTTCTCTGCTTCACATCTCTTTTTAAATTCTAACTCTTGTCTAAGGTAATTACCGACTCCACCACCATTTGCAATTTTCCTACTATAATGATTTGCCAGTTTAAATGGATTAATGTGAATACTACTAATTTCATGGTCCTTACACCAATGTTCAGTAATACACAAGACATCAGGTTGGGTGTTACTTACTGCTATTTCAAGTTCACAATATTTGTTCTTGAGGCACTGCACATTTAGAGTCATAATTTTTAGAACAGGGGCGTGAGCACCGACGGTATTTCTCCTTTCGTTTAACACTTAACTTGGAGTTTTATTTAGTACTATTTTTTTAAATTTAAAGTCTGGTCATTGCAGCTGAACGACTTATGGATATCATGGAACACAAAGTTGACACACACTGCAATGTCATTTTCAGGTGTTTGTTTCAACTCAAAGAGATTTATCATCCACAAGGAGAGTAAATTTGCTAGTAGCTTTTGTGCAAAGTGGGAGATCAATAATGAAAATAAGAAAGAGTAGGGAGCCTGGAACAGAATCTTGCATTACTCCTGTGCTTAGTGTTCCCCAGTCAGATGAAGCTCTTGCGCCATCTCCATGATTCAGTGATACCCTCTGCTTACTATCAGTGAGGTACGATGTAAGCCACATTCACATTCTGTCACTTACATTGTAATAGACTGCTTTTGAAAGGAGGATTTCATGTTTCACACAGTCAAAGGCTATGGTTAAATCGCAAAATATACCAACTGACGAAAATCTATCGTCCAGTGCTTCTAAAACATTATTTGTAAAGGAAAGGTTAAAGGCCTGTTTGGAATGAGAACTGACAATGGATAAGAGCCCAAACATTAGAGCCAACATTCAGTTACATTCATCTAGAGCCAATGAAATGTGTCTGATGCACAGCTCGCAGCCTGTGCATTTGCAGTTTGAGTGTGAATAACTATATTTTGTCACTGCAAAATAAAAAATGTAAAATATGTAAAAGAAGATAGTTTGCAACATCACTTCATACATGTCGATATCAGGAACTTTTTAAAATGTTATGAGTTATTAGTTACAATTACTAAAATTTCATCAGTTTGATTTTATTTATAATTATTCTTGCACATATGATGGACATCAGTTATTAGGCACTTGATGCATGAATCCTCGCACAATTTGATAACTTTTGTCGTATGTCAACTACTGATGTATACTAATAGTTACTGTGTAAAGAGCGAGAGAATATGGAAATCTTGCACATTGCGTTTGGAGGCGTTGTGGGTTGCCGAAAACTTATGGGTAGGGGCAGCTGTATCACACTGCTTATTGAAATATTTTATTTAATTTCTTGTCATTGCGAAAATCTAGGCATCTGTCGGCATTGGACGGTAAAATGTGAAACAAGAATCCGTTTTTAAATATCCATTCAAGTGATGTTACTTATAGTGCCTGCAGTATGCAAAGCAATGTGTGGGACCTTGAAAGGCTATGTTAAGATAATGTCCACTTTCAAAATTACATTCAGTAACATTATGTGACAAAAATAGCATTCAGTTCGAAAAACTTACCTTTCCTTTTTAACCCTCGATTGCGCCAACCACAGGCAATATTCTCTCAATTCCATTGTTGTTTAGCAGTTGTAAGGCCACACCCATTCTTTCATCATGGCTTCAGCTAACACAGTGACAAGTTGTGTCACCACCCTTCCAAGGGAGCAGCAGTAATACAAAATAAACAGCAAGCTAGGTCAGAAAAAATTTACGATCCGTGAAAGAAAATGGCCCAGATTCCAAGCGAGCAGCTCAATTCCGCATTGAGGCAGTTGTCCTCAACATAATTAATAATTGAATAAGTGTTTCACAGGAATCTGATGCAACTACACTGTTTAATGCTCTGACAGGGGTTGTTACTGTTGGGTAACACTTGTATGCTGCAACAGAATGATATAATGGAAGTTTATTTTATTATTGTTCAATTAAGCTGTTATTTAGCTCATATAATTATAGTTTATTTTATCGTTGTTACAACAAGATTAAACTGTGATTTTGCATAGACTTGTTTGTCAAGGTAACATAAAGACAACTGTTCTTTACATATGTACAAAGTACGCTGTGCGCCTACTCGTTTTACGAAAATCGGTGCGCCTGCTCCAGGGGCAAACATCCCCTCAAGTGATGTCACTGAAAGTGTCTCAAGCTTTTAAAGCCAATATTTCTAGCACTATACGATTCCAATATACAATTTAAGGAAAATTTAAATTAGCGGCACTAAGTATATGGAAAAACATTAGTTAATCGGATAAACAGCACTTTGCTATGAAATGAAATTTAAAGGAGATACAAAATAAGTATTATTTACTATTTCCAAAGATTAAAAATTCCCTTTGTTTCAAGTCTGTTGGCAACAGGCATATTTGTCTCTCGCTAAAGGCTTTGTTTTGTGCCTGGTGCATGTACTGTAAATACTAGGTGTCAGCAGAACATAGATGAACTGTTACATATTGCACTGTCTATTTAATGCATGATTTCTTCTCTACCTTCTTCATCAACTTCTTAATTTTTTAGCAGTTGGTAATACAAATCAACATCATTAGGCACTGACTCCTTCCTTTGTCATAATGTTTTTAAAATAATACTGCCTGATCAGTATGCCTCTTAGCTAGTTCTACTTCTGACAGTCTGTGACGTATGTATTTGACTGATGTTTCTGTGGTCTAATGTTTCACGGATTCAGTGTCTTCATTTTCACACTCATTTTCATTGAAAAAGTCTGAAAGAAACACATAATATTAATAAACCAACACTGTATCTTATTAAGGTATACCACAGTTATTTTGTACTCCAATAGCGAAAGTGTAATGTGGCGGTATAGTTTTGCCCCTTAACATACTATTTTAAATACAAAAAACGTTAGCATCAGGCTGAGGTGTTTCGTACCACACATGCCCTATTTGAAGTAAAGTGATTCTAATTTGCCTAATACAGAGAGTAATCATTCGTACATGGCCGACATGAACTGGATACTAACAAGCATTCCCTATTTTTCGTGTTAATAGTCACATAGTATCGCAATTACTTTGGACTAAAATGGAGAATCATGTTAATTTAGTATTAGACATTATTCGAATGCGTGTGTTGTAAGGACACAAGAATGTTAGAGGTCAATTTGATGTCTGAAAATGAAATACTTAATGATATGTGCATAGGGTGTGTTATCTTGTTGAAGTTTAGACTTGTAAATGTTTGTTAGTACGTTTCAGTGTTTCCAATAGTAAGTTTATGTTATTAAATGTCAGAGAGTATTTAAAGTAGCAGCACTTAGTAGGTGTGGCATTGTCTTGTTGTAAGTTAGAAGTTCAGTAACTCCAAACTTTGTTAGATGTAGAAGTGTAATTTAGCATGAAATGTGTGACTTCTTTTTCAATTAAATTAAATTTGATCAAAGAAAGTTTTGAATTCAGTTAAAGTTAGTAGTTAGGTATACTTAAAAATTTCATTTGTGTTTGGCTGCCACACAGGTTTGTCACATCGTTTTTGGTGTATTGGATTCTGTTCCAAACATTGCTGAAAAAATTCTTGTATTAAACTGACAGAAAGTGTGGACTGTAAATTGGAATTCATGCAGGACTATGTATATTGTTTTGGAGGTGTGTTAGGCTCTACGATCACATGTTAACGTGAAGTCAGGGCAGAAACAGCGCGAAGTTCAGAGAGTGCTAGAAAAATCGGAAATGACGGAAGAACAGGGATGCCGACTTATCAAAAATATTGGGAGTGGGCCCATACTGGGGGGTCTTGCTCTGGGAAAATCGACTAGCCTGACACATATTTTGGCTTTGATAAAATAAACAAAACATAAACGTGCACGGTATTTTCGTAAAAAGCTAATTTAATTTACAGTGATAATCATGCTTATAGACAATTACATAGCAATGAATATATAGCTCTGAAAAGACTGAAATTATGTTTAAATAAATCCTAAACTATCATTAAAAGAATAAAACATAAAATATTGCTGTTGCACAGTAATAGCACTTTGATAAATAAGTGAAATAGCTAATTTAAGCTTACTTTGAATAAGGGTCAGGGTTCATTAAATAAACACATCTCAAAGTTAATGCTTTAATACAGTTAATAAATTTAATACAGTATGCCTAATACTTTCAGTCAAAAAGTATATAAATAATGGGTTTTACTTGGTTCTTACACCATAAAAATATTTAAGTATTTGAAAATAACTAATACAGTACTATAGTAATATAATAATACAGTACTAAACTAATACCAATATTTCGAAACTGAAAATTTAACATTATATATGTATTTAATTCTCTATTTTTAATATTGCTCAAAATGCCATTATTAGGGCTAGAGTGTCTTTAGAAAGGTGTTAATGTCGACCGTCTGACTGAATTACTGAATAGAATTTGTTGATGACTGGTCGGATATCCAGTTCATCCAAAACATCTTGGTGGGCATGAAGAAAGTCAAGTTGTTCAATCGCTTCTGTCTCATTGTTGATCAGAGTTGACTTCAGACGGTTAAGGATGCTAAATGACTGTTTCTGCTGTTGCTGTCGTGATTGGAACTACTTAGAGAAGCTTAATGCACTTCACCACTTCACATAACATTTCTCCAACTGCAGGCTCTTGTGTAATGTACTTTCTTACATCACGCATGTTTCTTAAGACCAGCTGCTTTTTATTAACGATATTGGCTAACATATTCAAGGGTAAGCGCAGTCTCTCAATGTCTACATCATTTTTGTAAAACTCAGTTGATTTTTCCAAATTTGTTACACCTCTGTTTACTAAAAGCAAGCACTCTTGTTCAGCTGCAATGACCTGTGTGAGTCCAGTTGAACCAACCCACTCAGTAATGCAAGATAGAACCGTTTCACAAATTTCAATGTAAATAGCTTGGTAGTATTCCTTTGGGGTTTTGAAAGTGTGCCGTGAGCTGGCTTTGTTGTTTTCATAATTCTTTGGTATACTTCGATTCCGAGGAAGAGAAGGATCATCAACTCGTGAAGGTTGTGCTTTTAAACACAATTCCCAAAAGTGTTCAAAACTATCATGCCTTCCATTCAATATACAAATCAAGTCCTCATATATTTTTTTCCAGATCAGTATCACTTAGATGAGGGCACTGCATTTTCTCATTGACATCTTCTACTGGGTTCATTGCATGGCAATAAAGATGTAAAAAGAAATAAGTCTTTAATTGTAACATTGACTCAAGGTAGCCTGCACATTTGTAACCTACTTCTGTTTTGCCCTCTGCAGAAAATATTTCAAAAAACTCTATAAGTTTTTCTAAGTTTTTCAATATTCTCAAGATACTAGAAGCTCGCATAGTCCATCGAATTGGGCAAAGGGGCTGCAGACCAACTTGGTCGTTGGCGCTCTCACAGCATATGTTTCTGAAAAGTTCCATCCTTTTATTGGATTCCAGTACAGTGTTTATTAAGTCCTTGGCTAAAGCCATAATATCCCTCATAGGCCTAAGATGGCGGAGACTGTCTAGAACTGCCAAGTTTAAACTGCGAGCAGTGCAGTGCACATAAAGTCCTTTTGGTTGTATATCCAAAAGTAACTTTTTAAGTCCTTTGAACGTACCTCTCATATTCGAGGCACCATCATAGCACTGTCCTCTTAAGTTATCCATTGACAAATCAAGACGATCGAAAATATCTTTTAAAATATTGAACACACTTTGTGATTCAGTCTTTGTTGATGATTAAGAAATCATCGACAGTACGAATACAAAATGACACTTGTTCGTGAATCGAAGAATCACTTGTTTCATCAACCATAATAGAAAAATGTTCAGTCTCCTTGATTGAAGCCAATACCTTTCTCGACACAGACTTTCCTAGAAGGTCAATGATCTCGTTTTGAATATCGTGGGACATCCACTTATACCCCGAATGCTCCAGCCAATATTTAAACTTAGGTATGTCATTCTTTCGGAGTTACAACAACTGAAAAAAGTTTGAGTTTACATCTTCATGCCCTCTAATTGCTAGTCCTTGTTGCAATAGAAATTGCACGGTGGCAAAAATTGTCTCAAGAGCTAAACGGCCTTTTTTCATATCACTATCTAACTGTTCATTCAATTGGGAGGCCACACTTCTGTTAGTGATAGAATTTAGTTTCAGAACACCTTTATGCGTAAACGTATTTTCCTGAAGACGGAATTTTTCCAAAGCCTTTTTTCCAGTTAGAAAACCCTATGGAACTAAATGCATCTTCTTTTTTAGAAGAAAATTGTAATAGATTTTTAGCATGTGCCTCTTTGCAGGTTTTGTAAAAGACTTTTTCGGTAGATGCTTCATATCTAACCACGTATATCTGATCAACCAAGACTTCTGAAATGATCTACCCCTACCAGATTGTCCTAGTTTTGGCTGCGAATGGTTCTAGCCTAAAGACGACGAAGCAATTGACGACACAATAATTGTTGGAGATTGACTTGCAGTGTCATCAACTTCCGAGCGCGCCTTTTTGGTAACAAATTTATCCATTGCAAACTTAATTCACGATACACTAAGAGACTACTGTAAACGAATAAAATATAGTCATATAAAACAGTTCACTGGACACTAAAGTCGGGCCACTAAACGTGTCTGCAACATGCACTGAATGAAAATATCCATACTGAATGACTGCAACAGCAGTGTGGGCTTTATATACCCACGGCGTCGTAATGATTCGAAGCGTCAAGGCGACGCACGGCGGAGGGTTCCAGGCGCTTCTGCTTCAGTTCTTTTGATGTCGCCACGGCTGCAGTGCTGGCCCGCAGGCGCTAGACTTTACTCGATGGTGCACGCACCGGGACAAATTCTAAGTGTGCCCGCAGCACTGTAACACTACCATGATTCACAGCACTCCTTTTCAGTTAACCTGGTTACTACCGTAATAATGAAGCAGGCAAAAAGGAATACAAACGTCTCAAAAATGAGATCGACAGGAAGTGCAAAATGGCTAAGCAGGGATGGATAGAGGACAAATGTAAGGATGTAGAGGCTTATCTCACTAGGAGTAAGATAGATACTGCCTACAGGAAAATTAAAGAGACCTTTGGAGATAAGAGAACCACTTGTATGAACATCAAGAGCTCAGATGGAAACCCAGTTCTAAGCAAAGAAGGGAAAGCAGAAAGGTGGAAGGAGTATATAGAGGGTCTATACAAGGGCGATGTACTTGAGGACAATATTATGGAAATGGAAGAGGATGTAGATGAAGATGAAATGGGAGATACGATACTACGTGAAGAGTTTGACAGAGCACTGAAAGACCTGAGTCGAAACAAGGCCCCCGGAGTAGACAACATTCCATTGGAACTACTGACGGCCTTGGGAGAGCCAGTCCTGACAAAACTGTACCATCTGGTGAGCAAGATGTATGAAACAGGCGAAATACCCTCAGACTTTAAGAAGAATATAATAATTCCAATCCCAAAGAAAGCAGGTGTTGACAGATGTGAGAATTACCGAACAATCAGTTTAATAAGCCACAGCTGCAAAATACTAACACGAATGCTTTACAGACGAATGGAAAAACTAGTAGAAGCCGACCTCGGGGAAGATCAGTTTGGATTCCGTAGAAATACTGGAACACGTGAGGCAATACTGACCTTACGACTTATCTTAGAAGAAAGATTAAGGAAAGGCAAACCTACGTTTCTAGCATTTGTAGACCCAGAGAAAGCTTTTGACAATGTTGACTGGAATACTCTCTTTCAAATTCTAAAGGTGGCAGGGGTAAAATACAGGGAGCGAAAGGCTATTTACAATTTGTACAGAAACCAGATGGCAGTTATAAGAGTCGAGGGGCATGAAAGGGAAGCAGCGGTTGGGAAGGGAGTGAGGCAGGGTTGTAGCCTGTCCCCAATTTTATTCAATCTGTATATTGAGCAAGCAGTAAAGGAATCAAAAGAAAAATTCGGAGTAGGTATTAAAATCCATGGAGAAGAAATAAAAACTTTGAGGTTCACCGATGACATTGTAATTCTGTCAGAGACAGCAAAGGACTTGAAAGATCAGTTGAACGGAATGGATGGTGTCTTGAAGGGAGGATATAAGATGAACATCAACAAAAGCAAAACGAGGATAATGGAATGTAGTCGAATTAAGTCGGGTGATGTTGAGGGTATTAGATTAGGAAATGAAACACTTAAAGTAGTAAAGGAGTTTTGCTGTTTGGGGAGCAAAATAACCGATGATGGTCAAAGTAGAGAGGATATAAAATGTAGACTGGCAATGGCAAGGAATGCGTTTCTGAAGAAGAGCAATTTGTTAACATCGAGTATAGATTTAAGTGTCAGGAAGTCGTTTCTGAAAGTATTTGTATGGGGTGTAGCCATGTACGGAAGTGAAACATGGACGATAAATAGTTTGGACAAGAAGAGAATAGAAGCTTTCGAAATGTGGTGCTACAGAAGAATGCTGAATATTAGATGGGTAGATCATATAACTAATGAGGAGGTACTGAATAGGATTGGGGAGAAGAGGAGTTTGTGGCACAACTTGACCAGAAGAAGGGATCGGTTGGTAGGACATGTTCTGAGGCATCAAGGGATCACCAATTTAGTATTGGAGGGCAGCGTGGAGGGTAAAAATCGTAGGGGGAGACCAAGAGATGAATACACTAAGCAGATTCAGAAGGATGTAGGTTGCAATAGGTACTGGGAGATGAAGAAGCTTGCACAGGATAGAGTAGCATGGAGAGCTGCATCAAACCAGTCTCAGGACTGAAGAGCACAACAACAACAACCGTAATAATATTCGTTTTAACTCATTACTGAGTGTATTTTGAAAGGTAACTATCGTCAAACAAGGAAAATAAAAAATTCCATCGTAATTTTATGATTTTACAAAGCATAATGTAACAAATAATTTTCTTAAATTATTCGTTGGCTCCGCCCCCCCCCCCCCAAACAAATGTTTGAGGAGGCTAGGCCCCCCTCAGAACCCATGGAGTCGGCGCCTGTGCAGAAGAACATAGGACAGATCAAAGCCAAGTGTTAAACGAGATGTAAGGGGTGGAGCATGTGTCACAGGCAGAACAGTTGCGTGAACAGCACAACATAGCAGCCACAGCGTCACGTCATCAACGTCACGAAAGTGAGACAACTTCTAGGCACTCACATAAAGGAACTCATGATGAAAACGGTGAAGAGGCAGATCGAGACAGAGACTTAATTTCAGATGATGCCCTGGTTGGACTATCTCGATCCGTTTGTGATCGTAAGCGACCAATTGTCACGTGATAGGACGGAAAGAATGAGTGTCAGTGCACCTACACTTTTTTCACAGATTAAAGAATCGCTACAGGAGAGGCAGGGAAGGGAGAAGTTGAATCAAATGGCTACCGGTAAAGATTCAAATGTATCTAATAGTATGTTCGAAATATTGCAATAAATAATCCAGCAAGGTACACAAACGAATGTGTGCATGCTGAATCTAAGCGCAGAAACGCCTTCGAATATGCAGAACCTGAGTGCAGAAACGAATTCGAACATACAGGTACCTAGGTGAACAGACAAACAAAGCCATGCGAAAGTTAGAATAAGGGCGAGATCTGATTCGAAAGTAGGCCCAAGGATCACGAGAGGCGACTGGAGCTCTAATGGTAGATCACACACAGATGCGCACAGATATGGACGAGGTACAGAAAGATATGGCAAAATTACGTGACGAAGCTCACCAGAGTTGAGATCTCTTTACGACAAATACATCTCGAAAAACACAGCAGGTCATTGAAGAGTTGGCAGTTCAAAGAAGGGTTACCAAATCGGCGTTAAAGAAAATCGAATCGAAAACCAAGAAACAGTTCCAAACACTCAGAGCCGAATTATTGCAAAAGTATCGAAGGTCGTGGTGAAAACGACAGTGTGTGTCCAGAGTCAATTACGATGTCTGAGTCCACGGTAAAAACGAATAGGGACACTATGAATATCACAGGAAGGTCATCTGGAGCAGCTAACGAGACGGAAAAAGATCGCTACAACGTAGAAAGCCGCGCTTGTAGCGGCATATCTGAATGCACAAATGTGCACTGTAACAAAAAGGGCAAAAAATATATAAACATTTCGATGCACACAATGGGTTCAAATAGGTTCCAAATGAATGTACCAAGTGAACAGAGACAGAGTATACCTAATTTAGAGACAGAATTACGTGCAGAACATCAAAACCCAATACGAATGGTGTAGAATGTGACGTACGGTGATCAAAATTTAAGAGAACAGTATTCCGTACTGCAGTATGTCAGAACAGTACAGGCTATACCACAATCCGAAGCCACTGTCAAGAATGGACACAGATCTGTAATCTACAGTATGTGCCAAAGTAGAAAAAAGGTACAATGACGGAGAATGTAGGTTATAGGGCTCAACATGAGATAAATAACTGCATACCATTGCGAACATTTGATACTCATTTACATGATAGCGGAAGTGTGCAATACCCAATGGCGGTAGAGAGCACAGACGAATTTGACAGAGGTATGATTGGAGGGAGGAGTGGCATAGAACAAACACCGTATGGTACAATATTTGACAGAGACCACTTTCTAACAATAAGGAAATTTCAACACTACAAAGAAGATGGAAATTTCTTACATACAAGAACGTTTATTAATCAATTTCAGGTCAGTTAACATGAACACTAGCCATTATCTTACAAACTAGATTTTATTTGTGTACATATGGACGGAAAAATTGCAGGAACCATGTCCAACTCTAAGTCGTTGGTGGAGTTTAAGTTTTCATTTCTGTAGCGATATTGGTCGCCTGAAGCACAAAACAGAATTAAATATGAGTTGCTTCAGAAGACAATGTGCGACAATTCGGAAGATAAGAGTCCAGTTAAGTTATTTGAGAACATGGTCAAGAAGAACCAATGCTTAGACAATCCGTACAGTGACGGAGAATTAATATGATTGTGCACGATGAAACTCCCATTAAGGTATCAACAATCATTAGTGGATAGAACAGGAGATAATGTGCAAGCCTTTAAAGGAATTCTTCGTGAATTAGACTTTATATTCAGCGAAGATGACGCACGAAGACGTCGAGATCAGCAGGGCAACAATAGTCATAGGCAGAAGTTAGGAAACGGAAACAATGATAATGATAATGGGTATAGGCAAAACTCAGGACGTAGTAATGGACGTAATCAAGGATATGGGAATTCAGGTCAGAATAATAATGGCAACAACACTAGCTTTTTTCCGGAATAACAGAAATGGGAATTGTCGAAATGGTGAAAGTGGACCAAATTGGTTTCACCAACAAAATCAGAGTTAATCGAATTCGAACAACTCTCAAGAACAAGTTAAGGATATGCAGAATCCGAATACATCTGATGATCAGATGAAGAACGATCAAACTGAGGTTGAGATTAGGCCACCTAACCGAGGGAAACGCAAGAAGTGACTAGTTGTAGAAGTGAGGGACCAGGAGGATAACACTCGACCCACAGACGATTGTATATTTAACAACAAACAGATTAATAAAATTGATAAAGTTTTATGTGTTTCAGGGGAAGAGAAATCAGTAATAGAGACCGAACAAATAGGATTGGAAATAAGAGTTACAGGTTGGGACACGACTGACTGGGATTCAATTGATGATGATACAGATTTCCCACCAGGTGAAGTAATAACGACAGAGGATGATGATGCATTACATTGCTTAAGTAATACCGTCAGAGGATGATGAAGCTTTACATTGCTTATATAAAATGTTTGACACAGAGAGTAGAATGAAGACAGTTCAGGAGGATAAAATGCCATTGAGCGAAACCCCGGTTGGGCCACCACTGGACAGCGAAGTTAGCGTTTATAATTCGGATAACTATGACGCGAATGTGCAAGCATACAGAGAAAAGTCTGGCAAAATTAGATCAGTACAGACCGGGAAAGCCATCCATTATATAGAAGAGGAAGTTATTGTCGTACCTTCATCACCAAGATTGGTGACTGAGAGTACACAGATCAATAGGCTCGAATATGATTCGATTGAGGATGTACTCATGAAAGAGAGAGAAATCGAAACGTGCCACTCGAGATTCATACAATAATTAGGACTCAAGTGGGAGATATAATGAACAATGCAATCATTGACATTGAAAATGAAATGACAACCATTTCAGAAAAGCTTGTTGATCAATGTTCTGGCGAAAATGAACTGCCAGTGGTCGAAACACGAAAAGTGAGAGTCAAAGGATCAATTATGGGTCATTCCACAGATGTCACAAAGCAGACTAGGATAGCATTTACGTTTAAAGGACACACTACAGACTCTAATTTTGTAATTGTGCCAAAATTATCAATAGAGATGATTCTTGGGGCCGATTTTCTGAATCAACAACTAGCAATTTTGGACATGGGAAAAGGGGGTGTGACATTAGATGATGTTACTCTTTTCTTTGAAGAGAAGCTTGGACAGGATAAGATTCCCGATGTGTACATACTATTATTATGCAAATCCAGGAAGAGGTGTCAGGGGAGATAAACAGCCACACAGTACAAGTGGACAGATGAACCGAAGATGATAGATCCAGGGTTACTACATGACAATCATCAGGAAATAGATAAGATGTTACAGGAAGTAACTAATATCCCTCAATATGAGAAGAAAGAGTTACAGGGTATACTGCATGGTAATGCAGATATATTTTTACCGAAGACAGGTGCAATTAAGCATTTTCAATACCAGTTTGAGGTAAAAGAACACAAACCGTTTAGGGTTCCACCTTACACCACACCGTTGTGTTATAGGCATAAAGTGCTTCTTGAACTACACAAAATGATGGAAAATCTGATAATTGAACCCAAATCATCAACCTACAATAGTCCTGTAAGGATTGTAGATAAGAAAGACGGTAGTATTCGTCTTGCACTAGATACGAGAAAGATCAACACAATAATTGTTACTGAAACAGATCGACTGGAAAAGTTAGACGAATTACTTCAGAAATTTCATGGGGCAAAGTTCTTTTCATCCCCTGGTCTAAGATAGAGTTTTTGGCAAATTGAGTTAGCACCAGAATGTAGGAAGGGTACAGCCTTTATACCATTTGGGCGTTCCTACCAGTTCAAAAGATTGGCATTTGGGCCTAACATATCATCTACAGCTTTTATAAGGGGATTAAGAATAATTTTAAATGAAGAATTACAGGAAAAACTGACATCTTATGTAGATGTATTAATTGCAGAATCATCAAGGAAACAACACGATAAAATTCTAGGAAAACTGCTCAAAACATTAAAAGACTGTGGTGTTGCCGTAAATGTTGCAAAATCCACATTTGTGAAAAAGCAAATATAGTTCTTGGGTCATATAATACCACCAAAAGGGATAGAACAAGATCAAATAAATTACAAGCGGTTAGGGATTTCGAAAGGTCCTACGAATGGATTTTTAGATCGGATCAATTTTTACAAAAAGTTCATTTGGATTTACACATTAGCAGCACCACACTTACGTCAGCTCACTGGCGAAAATACACTATGGGTGTGGGACCACCATGCAGAGGAGAAATTTCAGAAATTAAAGATTGCTCTGACAAAAGCACCCATATTATTCCATCCCATCTAACCTTGGGTTTTTTCATGGCTAAGGACAGCGCAAAAACGGGATTGCGAGAAGTACTATTTCAGGAATGTGAACATGACGGACAAATTACTAATAAAACTATTGCTTTGGCAAGCAGAGTACTGGCTAAATATGAACGGAATTACTCCATCACAGAATTGAAAGCATTAGCGATTGTGTGGCGATTCCAAAGGTTTGAATACGTTATATTTGGAATACAAGCAAAAGTTTTTAAGGACCATAAGGCGTAGGTGTTTTTGTTAACAGCAAAAGTAGCTCATGGCAGACTTGATCGCTGGATAGCAATACCACAAGAGTATGATTTCTCAAATACTTATGTACCAGGACCAATTAACTTTGTAGTAGATGCACTATCAAGATCTCCTTGAGGTGTTGGTAATAGCACAGGAAGCGATAATGAGGAAAATCGATTTGGAATTTATCGTATGAAAAATGTACCATTAGAAAATCAAACATAAGTGGAAAGATCGACATTAGCCTCCATTATTTCGTGAAAGATGACTTTCTGTTTTATAGAAGGAATGTAGATACAAGTTCATGGCTATCGTGTATTCCAGAAGAGTTAAGTAATAAATACATATGGTATACATATCTTAGCAATGGGCATTATGACCCACGATAATGTTACTTGAAATTAAAACAGTCATGTCATTTTTCCAATATGAAAGTATTAGCCAAATGAAAGATTGTCAGAGGGCTAAGCACATAAAATTTCAAACCAGACCACTTATGAATCCAATAATTATTGAAAAATTAAAACACATCCCAGCAACCGATTTAATGAGTCCGTCACCACAGAGAAATAAGGAAAATACATATTTATACATATTTATTTTCGTTGTGGTAGAATTTACATCTAAGTGTGTTACCCTTACCCCATTGAAAAAGGTAACTAAGTGCACTATTACAGAAGTACTCATTCAGGATTTCCTAAAGCAAGTGTGCAGAGTTGACAAAATATTGTCTGACAATGGGCCACATTAAAGGTCAAAACAATGGAAGACTACACTCAAGAAGCATCGAATAGAGCTCATATACATTTCAAAATACAAACCAAGTACAAATCCAGCTGTGTGGACAATGAAAGAATTAAGAACATTGTGTTGCTTGTATTGCAGTAAGAAGCATAATACCTGGAATACATATTTGGCACAATTTCAAGCAGTGATCAATGAAATGCCCCTTATCACCGCTTTACTTCCATCTATTTGTGTCTTAACAAATAAACCAGCCCCAGACGAATTTAGGGTAGTAATAAAATTTCCACCAATCCCAAGAACACAACATTGAAATCTTGTGCCAATAGCACTGAACAACATCCGTTGTGCAGCCATGAAGAGGAAGTCCAGGGTGGACAAAACTGCTACCAACCCAGTGTTTATGGTAGGGCAAAACGTTATAGTAAAAACACACTATTTATCAAACAAACAAAAACAGCTATGCTGTAAGTTCTTTTCTGGTAGAAATTCGTACAATTATACATACAAATGCTGTGGAATTATTCAACCTGAAAACAGGAAAGAGATGCAACACATAAGCCATTTAATGGCATATGAGGGTTAGAAATATAAGAATGAAAGTTCACATGTTTGACCAAGATCAGGTATCTTTATAATTTGCTATTTGATGTGAGATTAACGTACTTTTTATCGACAGGTCACCAAAGAGACTAATTATAGTTGTACTGATTGATGAAGGACATTGAATTAATATGAAGAGGTTCTGACATTTTTATGTAGACATTAGAAGAGTTTTGATTCAAAAGACCAGATGATGATGAGAAAAGAAGGATAAGATGAAAAATACGTCAGAGCCAACACATGCAGGTATTAAAGGTACAGTAGGTGTGCAGGTATTGGAACAAGTTGATAGATATGATTGAAATAGTTGAGACTTACATGTATGTATCAGATGAGAACATTGTGAGGTCGAGAATTTATGTTGCAGGAGTCGATAATAAAGAAGAGTGGGAATGCAAACAGGGGAGAGAACACAGGACAAGGAAATTTTTCATTTTCTTAACATGAGACTAACAAGGTTTAGGATTAAAAATATACTAGCTGCATGTACATACTGATGATATGCGAAGTACATCACCATTTCCTTCTACTCTAACCATTTCTCTCAAAAGATGAGGAAACTTAGGTAGAATTAAGAAACAATGATATATTCGAATTTAAATTTTAAAGCAAAAGAGATTTACACAGAAGGAATTGTGTAATAGGTAAAGTTTTGAGTGCAACTATGAAAACTGTTAATAGTTTATCATAGGTTAAAAAAGAAATATGTATCATGAGCGGAGATCGAGGACCACAGCATGAAGTCACGTGTCGACGACAATCCAGGGGGTCAACCTGAACATCAAGTTCCAGATGAGGTGGCAGTATAGGAGCGAGAAGGGAAGGCAGTCAAAGTGAGAGGAGAGGCGTTAGGCAATACAGCTACTACGACTTTGACAAAGCAGCCGTGATGTACTGTGAAACAGGCAGCTGCAGCTCGGATGTATACAGTAGTTCCGAGCAATTCCTACCCGACATAGGCGGACCAGTTTAAAAAATCTACTGTACCCAATCTGAGGTAGCAGTGTTGTTGACCATACACCATGAATTTCTCACTGAAATGTAGATTTCTCCTGTTTATGTGAGTTATTTTCGAAGATAGAAGAAATCAGAGAATGTGCACATTTGCACGTCGCCAAGGTATTGGTGCTTGTTGTAGAAAGTCGCGTACAGGACTATGGCATAGACTATACTCTCTCTAAGTATGTTTCATCAAGTAGAAAAATATGTTTCCTTATCTCTCACATCATGCACCACAGAACTAGAACATCAAACTCATTTTTGGCTGACGACGGAGTGCTAAGATCTATCACTGTCAAATGACGCCCCCCACACTTTCGAATACTCTCTTAAGGTAACTAAATGTATCCCCACATAGAATGTCTCTTAAGGTAACAGCACACAGAAGCTGTAACTGTATGTTTTATACTATGTAACACTTTATACATTCGGTACCACATCTGCTTTTATTACAACATAAATGAGTTTCTTAGTTTTGAGTACACTTACGAAAGAAATATAAAAACAACTATGAGAGTTACTGATTTATGATGCTTAGTTTACAGTCAGTGCTGAGTATTATTCGTAACTACGCTCCAGTTGCTAAACCTAGTTACAGAAATGCGAATGAGACGCATTATGTATTCCAGGATATGCCAGCCACGTCTTTGAGATGCCAGCTATGGTCACTTCCCAGCCCTCTGTAGGAACACATCGGTTCGTCTTCTTCCTGATGGTACTGTAACTGAGATTTGGCAACAAGGCAAGGTATGTCTGGCCACTCTGTGATCGACGAGTTACTTCCTGGCAACGCGTTTCCGTACTTAACCATATGCTACTCATGTTGTTCTGTCTGTGGAACACATAAATAAAAACTTCAATATCCAAGATAAAAAAAATATATATATCCAACCAGTAAGGCTGGGCACCAAAATCAAACAAACTCATTCCTGAGAGAGAACATACTTATATATACAAAACATTAAGTGCTGCAGAAATTATTTATATGAATAGGACCTTACAGAAAATTTGTATATGAAAAAAAGTAGTATACGGCAGGATGTGAACCTTCTACTAATCGACCATCACGTTGTAATGTGGTGCGGCAAGCAACTATGCTATGCTCCATCTCTGATTTAGCTACCTTGTATTTTATGTTACAGTCTCCTAAGGCTTTAATCGCTGAAATATTATTAATGACATTTTATTATAACACATTCTAATGAATCTTAAATCACACATTGTATTACAACTGCCTATTCTCATAACACTCGAGTTGCAACTCGAAAATAACTAAATACCGAACTTCTTTAACCACCCATATGACATTTCCCGTCATTTTGTTACAACATATCGTAGCAATAAAGATTCAAGACGTTCAGTGTGTTAGTACTTAGCAACAGCATATATCCATTGCATATAATAGGCTTTCTGCTTATGATGTAGGGAGCATTCTTCCTTCCTATTGGTATGTCATAGAAATATGACGGAACTTATCTCACGTTTCATGTGATAAAATGCCTTCTCCAAGTCTAACAAATCTCGTAGAGCGCCACGTCAACGTTGGCTGACTCACCCCATGTGCGACGGCTTAACTCGCCCCTGTGAGGACGGTTTTAGCTCAGTACCAAACGATGAATATGATGTTATGAGACACCGGTACTATCTAAGGTGCTAAAAGCCAAATATTGTGTCTATATTAAAGAACTAGCGGTCGTATATCAATAGGTAAATTATATTTCATAACAGATGATCTTAATCAGTTTTCTATGGTATGCTGCTGTCAAGTGAAACAACGTTTAAAAACAAAGACATTTATTTGCTAGCCAAAATACATACATATAAATACATCAAACAGTTTTTATGAGGGAATATATAGAGTTTATTTACCTCATTCACTGTGTTTTTTCCTATGATACAAATAACGTTAGGAACAACAATATTTTTCTCCTTCAATGGAGCAACTTTTCCACTTTATAAAAGTTAATATCATGTTAACTGTGGCAATTTGTGTACTTATTTATGAGTAGTGTAGGCATCAGCATTGTTTAGTTACTATGAAACGTAACAATTTTTCGTTTCCAGGTGTATGGTTCCCTTGTGGAAGAACACACAATGTAAAAAATTTGAAATGTCACGAAAACAAAGCATAATAACAAAATAAAGACTAAGAAAACGTAGTTGCACAAAATCCACTACATAACATGACTAACGGTGGCAAAAGTAGGTTAACTTGTGATATTAGCTGACTTCGACATCGTTCTCCTTACCAAGTTCAATATCAAAATTTTCTACCACAAACCTTGACATTGACATTCACTTCCATACTGTTGACAGACTGTGTGAACACCTCCTTATGAACTGAATGATGAATATATCCGCAGATCAAGAAACAAAACATGGGCCGCATGGAACATCATCAGAACTGAAACACACACCAAACCAGTGGCAGATTAGATTAGATTAGATTAGATTTACTTTCATTCCAATTGATCCGTAGTGAGGAGGTCCTCCAGGATGTGGAACATGTCAGAAAAACAACAATACATGACAAATATTTACAACTAAAACAAATAAGCTAATGTACCATTCCACAGGTCCCAAGTGGAATGATCGTCATTTTTTAATGAACACTAAGAGTCATTTTATAAATACTATTGCACTGAATTTAAAATAAAAAAGTTTTTTATTTATTTATAAGGTAAGAAACATGTAATACAACTACTGTAATACTTATTTACAAGGAACACATTACTGCACTGAAATGGTGCAGAAGTTAGACTATACTTACACACTTACACACACCCAAGCACGCACACACACACACACACACACACACACACACACACACACACACAAATTTTCAGTGAACACATTACTGCACTGAAATTGTGCAGAAGTTATGTTGTACTTATATACAAATCAGTTGGTTTTCCTAAGAAATTCATCAATGGAGTAGAAGGAGTTGGCCACCAATAAATCCTTTAGGCTTCTCTTAAACTGAATTTCATTGGTTGTTAAGCTTTTTATGGCTGCTGGCAAGTTATTGAAAATGTGTGTTCCTGAATAATGCACACCTTTTTGTACAAGACTAAGTGACTTTAAATCCTTGTGAAGATTATTTTTATTTCTACTATTGATTCCATGAATTGAGCTGTTGGTTTGAAAAAGTGATATATTTTTAATGACAAATTTCATTAAGGAATAAATATATTGGGAAGCTGTAGTTAGTATCCCTAGTTCCCTAAACAGGCTTCTGCAGGATGTTCTTGAGTTCACACCACATATAATTCTTACTGCACGTTTTTGTGCCCGGAAAACTTTAGCTTGGCTTGATGAATTACCCCAGAAAATAATCCCATATGACATTATGGAATGAAAGTAAGCATAGTATGCCAGCTTTTTCATTTTTATATCCCCTATGTCTGACAAAATTCGCATTGCAAACAGAGATTTGTTAAGACGCTTCAGCAGTTCTGTGGTGTGCTCCTCCCAGTTGAATTTATTATCAAGCTGTAATCCCAAGAATTTAACACCGTCCACTTCTTCTATCTTCTTGTCATCATATGTTAGACATATACTCTTGGGACACCCCTTACAAGTTCTGAACTGCATGTAGTGTGTTTTTTCAAAGTTTAGTGACAAAGAATTGGCTAGGAACCAGTGATTAATGTCCACAAATATTTTATTGGCTGATCTTTCTAAGACTACACTTGATTTGCTATTTATTGCAATGTTTGTATCATCAGCAAACAAAACAAACTTGGCATCTGGTAATGTTACTGATGAAAGGTCATTGATATACACAAGAAAAAGTAAGGGCCCCAAAATGGAACCTTGTGGGACCCCACATGTAATTAGTTCCCAGTTGGATGATGCCTGATAGCTTGATACATGTCTCTTTCCTAATAACACCCTTTGTTTCCTGCCAGAGATATAAGATTTGAACCATTTTGCAGCATTTCCTGTTACACTATAATATTCTAGTTTACTTAAAAGGATATTGTGATTTACACAGTCAAATGCCTTTGACAGATCACAAAATATACCAGTTGCCTGCAATTTTTTGTCTAATGAATTAAGTACATTTTCACTGTAAGTGTAGATAGCCTTCTCAATATCAGAACCTTTTAGAAATCTAAACTGTGACTTTGACAGTACGTTATTTGAGATAAGATGGTTATAAAGACGACTGTACATTACTTTTTCGAAAATTTTTGAGAATGCTGGCAACAGTGAAATTGGACGGAAATTTGATGCTATTTCTTTATCTCCCTTCTTAAACAGTGGTTTAACTTCAGCATATTTCAGCCATTCGGGAAATATTTCACTGATAAACGACTGGTTACACAGATAGCTTAATATGTTACTTAGCTCAGAATCACATTCTTTAATTAACTTTGTTGATATTTCATCATACCCACTAGATGTTTTTGATTTTAAAGATTTTATGATGGACGTTATTTCTGTTGGGGTAGTGAGGGTCAAATTCATATTATGGAAGTTACTTGAAATGTCTGGTCTAAGGTAATCCATAGCAGCATCTACCGAACCTGACAACCCCATCTTTTCAGTAACAGTTATAAAATGTTTGTTAAAAAGTTCTGCAACACTATACACATCTGTCACCAATGCATCTTTTACTCTTAATGCTATTTGTTCCTCTTCATGTCTGGTTCTACCGGTCTCCTCCTTCACTATATCCCATATTGTCTTTATTTTGTTATCTGATATGACTATCTTTTCCTTGTAATATATTTGCTTTGACATCCATATTACAGTCTTTAATATTTTGCAGTATTTCTTATAATGTGCTATAGCATCAACATTGGAAATGTTTCGGATTGACAGATACAGTTTTCTTTTTGTTTTACAAGATACCCCTATTCCTCGAGTAATCCATGGCTTCTTTGTAGACTTTGCTCTAACCTTGGTAAGTTTTGGGGGAAAGCAGTGTTCAAATAAGGTAAGCACTTTATTAGCAAAAATGTTATATTTTTCATTCATGCCATGAGCACTGTAAACATCAGTCCAGTGAATGTCTCTGAGGAGTGTCCTAAAATAATCAATTTTTGGCTTACTGATTACCCTCTTGAGCTCAGATTTAACAGATTTTATATCCTGTTCAGTATTAACATTTAACAGAAGGAACTGCATGTCATGGTCTGAGAGGCCATTGACTATTGGTTTTGTAATATAATTTTGTTCATTTGACTTTTCTATAAAGATATTATTAATGGCTGTTTGTGAGCAAGTGGTTATCCTAGTGGGGAACTTTACTGTGGGAATTAAGTTGAATGATAGTGTTACTAACTCAAATAGGTTCTTATTGGGAGAGTCTTTAAGGAAATCTACATTGAAATCACCAGCAACCACTATTTCTTTGTTTTTGGTTGTTAAATGGGCCAGTACAGCTTCAAGGTGGTTTACAAACAGATTAAAGTTACCTGCAGGTGCTCGATATACACTTAATATTATGAAAGATTTTTTGTGAAAATCTAATTCTGTTGCACATGCTTCCATATGCTGTTCTAGGCAAAAAATATTAACAGAAAGCTGGAAAACAAACAAGTATCTGATGATACCTCTGTAGCAAATATCTTCAATGCGTACTTTGGCAAAGCTGTAAATGATCTTATCCAAAGCAACTTTCAGAATACTAATATGCACTACAATAACTGTAAAACCCCCATGGTTTCTATGTTTCTCAAGCAGGTCACACAGAGTGAGCTCCTACTGGCAATGAGCTCACTAAATAAACTTTTATGTGGTTTTGATGAGATTTCAGATTGTATTGTAAACCAAACAAGATATCATAATGTAGAACCTCTGAAGCATATTGTTAATCACTCCTTTACCACAGGCACCTTTCCAAATCTAAAGATTGCAAAAGTAACTCCCTTGCACAAAAAGGGAGCCATAGACAATGTTAACAATTACAGACCTGTAGCACAGCTTAGTGGCTTCTCAAAGATCTTTGAGAAGCTCTTTTATAATATGTTGCTAGAGTTTGTTAACAGAAACTCATAGCTGTCAAATCATCAGCATGGCTTCAGGCAATTTAGATCCACAACAACAGCAGTCTATGAATATTTCGATTCCATTCTAACATCTGTAGATGAAAAGGAAATGGCTACTGGTATATTCTTGGACCTATCCAAAGCATTTGACATTTTAGATCATGGTATCCTACTAGATAAGTTGGAAAGAAAGGGAATTAGAGGTATTCCAAATGAATGGATTAGATCATATCTTATTAGCAGGCAACAAAAAGTTGTTCTCAAACAATACACAACAACTGAAAAAATTTCAAGGAAGAACAACATACACATCAGAAAAAGCTATCTTCAAATATGGTGTGCCACAAGGATCAACACTAGGTCCTATCTTGTTTCTTTTGTATATTGGTGACCTTAATGACACTGTCCATACCAAACAGAAAACTTTATTTGCAGATGATACCAGAATTTTGATTACAGGATCAGACCAAAAAGAGCTTCAATTAACTACAGATGCAACATTGCTGGAGCTAACACACTGGTTTGAAAAAATAAACTTATAATTAACACTGGGAAAACGGTGGCCATGAACTTTCATATATCCCACTGTAAACAACAAAATGAAGATGCATTGAAAATAAACAATAAAATTGTAAAATTAGTTGATGATGTTAAGTTCCTAGGAATATGACTGCAGAGTGATCTCAAGTGGAATACACACATTAAAGCTCTTACAACCAAGCTATAATCAATCTGTTACATTCTACAGATACTAAGCACAAACTGTAATAGAGAAATAGTAATTCAAGCATATCAATCACATTTCCAGTCAGCAATCTGATATGGAATAATATTTTGGGGAAATGCACCCTGTAGGCAATCTGTTTTCAAAACCCAGAAACAAGCTATCAGAATCATCTGCAACATAAAGAGGCAAGGTTCATGCCGCTCTCTTTTTCCTACTCTAAAGCTACTGAACTTTCCATGCCTATATATATTTGAAACAATAGTCTTTTTAAGAGAATATTTAAGAACCTCCAATGCCTATCAGCTTAACAGCTCTGTGCACAAGTACACAACAAGAAATGGCAATAACATTCAAGTCCCACATGCCAGAACATCAGCCTATCAGAAGAGTGTCCTTCATAGAGGGACACAATTGTATAACCACCTTCCTAACATCAAGATGGTAAAGCAAGACAGCTTGTTCAAAAAAAAGCTCAAGTAATTTCTGATGGACCTCTCAGAATGAAACAGAATTTTATAATGTTAAATTAATAAACATTTTATAGCAATTATTTGTTTATTAAAGTGTACTAGTTGTACATGTAATATTGAATTAATTTAATGCACAGCATTTTATTGGTGAGTCACCTAACATTACCACTGGATATATTTCGTAAACCACATCAAATACTGACAAATCGATTTGTAATTGGGTAATACAAACCATAAAAAAATGCACTGAAGTATGTTTTTTAACACAAACCTACCTTTTTTTTAAAAATGGAACCCTGTTAGTTTTGTTAGCACATCTGAACATATAAACAAATACGTAACCAGTGCCATTTGTTGCATTTTAAAATGTTAATTACATCCGGAGATATTGTAACCTAAAGTTGACACTTGAGTACCACTCCTCCGCTGTTCGATCGTGTGTATCGGAGAGCACCGAATTGCGTAGGGATCCAAACGGTACGGTGATGGACCTTAGGTACAGAAGAGACTGGAACAGCACATTACGTCCACATACTAACACCTTTTTAATGGTCTTTTTCACTGACGCACATGTACACGTTCGACGGGCGTTTCATAGGACGTGGAGGACGCATAAATTGGCCAGCCCGTTCTCCTGATCTTACACCTCTGAACTTGTTTCTGTGGGGTACGTTAAAGGAGAATGTGTACCGTGATGTGCCTACAACCCCGTTCTCCTGATATTACACCTCTGGACTTCTTTCTGTGGGGTATGTTAAAGGAGAATGTGTACCGTGATGTGCCTACAACCCCAGAGGATATGAAACAGTGTATTGTGGCAGCCTGTGGCGACATTACACCAGATGTGCTGCGGCGTGTACGACATTCATTACGCCAGAGATTGCAATTGTGTGCAGCAAATGATGGCCACCACATTGAACACCTATTGGCCTGACGTGTCGGGACACACTCTTATCCACTGCGTAATTGAAAACGGAAACCACGTGTGTACGTGTGCCTCACCCCTCATGGTAAAGTACATGTGCATCAGTGAAAAAGACCAATAAAAAGGTGTTAGCATGGGGACGTAATGTGTTGTTCTAGTATCTTCTGTACCTAAGGTCCATAACCGTACCATTTGGATCCCTACGTAATTCGGTGCTCTCCAATACACACGATCGAACAGCGGAGGAGTGGTACTCAAGCGTCAGCTTTAGGTTACAATATCTCTGGATGTAATTAACATTTTAAAATGCAACAAACGGCACTGATTACGTATTTGTTTATATGTTCAGATGTGCTAACAAAACTAACAGGGTTCCATTTTAAAAAACGTAGGTTTGTGTTAAAAAACATACTTCTGTGCATTTTTTTATGGTTTGTATTAACAAATTACACTAGCCCCTCCCCTTACGTTCGGTCTGTGGAATCGATTCGTCAGTATTTGATGTGGTTTACGAAATATATCCAGCGGTAACGTTAAGTGACTCTCCTTGTGTATATATATATATATATATATATATATATATATATATATATATATATATATATATATATATATATATGCGCGCGCACGTTTGTTTGTGTGTGTGTGTGTGTGTGTGTGTGTGTGTGTGTGCGTGTGTGTGTGTGTGTGTGTGTGTCTGTCTGTCAGTGTAATTTTTAACTTTTTGTATCATTTATTGACCTGTCACAGGACCATAACTAAATAAATGAATAAATAAAGTAAATGAACTGTTGAATGTTTTGCTCTGTTAAGCTGGGTTCACACATACGACAAAGGTGTCGCCATAGCCAGTGTCATGCTGCAATTTCGTGATTGAACTCCCAGTTTTTAGTGTTCCAACGTAAGGGACGAACTTTGGTCACGCCACAAAAAGTTCAGCTTGGGTCTACTTTGTTAAACCACTACTCCTCCCTGGTGGCAGTATTTCGAAACACAGGCATTCTGTCGCAGTTACCATGCAGTAATTGCAGCTGTACTCCATTCGATTTCAGTGTGTTTTTATTGTATTCCGAATAAAGTGAAAACAGGGGTCAGAAGGTACACTACCGCAGGTTCTGGAACTACAACAGTGGCAATCGATGTTTGATTTCCTACAGCAGCAGTTTGTGTGTCTGGGGGGTGGGCGGGGGGGGTGGGGGGGGAGGGAGGGAGATGGTAAGGGGGGGGCAATATTTGCAAATCAATGATGCATCCCACAATCTTAAAAATGGTTCAAATGGCTCTGAGAACTATGCGACTTAACTAGTGAGGTCATCAGTCGCCTGGAACTTAGAACTAATTAAACCTAACTAACCTTAGGACATCACACACATCCGTGCCCGAGGCAGGATTCGAACCTGCGACTGTAGCGGTCGCTCGGCTTCAGATGGTAGCGCCTAGAACCGCACGGCCACTCCGGCCGGCCAATCTTAAAAGATATTTGGACAAGTAGATAAATAAACTTAATATAGGTAAACAAAAAAGCGAGTCGTATAAACTTCCTGATTTGTGAGAACAAAAATTCTATATATTCTATATATGTAGGAAATAGCTCCAGAGTGTGATGTGACGGCTATTAAACTAAAAATTAGTTATTCGAAACGCCTACATCAACTAATACAACAAGAATTTAAAATCTGGAACAGTGACGCTGCTGCAGATGATATTTACATGATAGTTGTTGGTTAGTTTGTCACTTCAGTCAGTATTTTCGTCTCTGAAAGTGCCCCCTGTGCGAAATCTGTTTTCGGAGCTAAGATCTGGGCACCGTCCTTCTGATATTTAACTCTTGTCACAGCTCTAGAAGGCCATAACCTGCACTAGAAATTCATATCCGCACATATGATTTCAGTTGATGCCATATTGAAAGCTGTGCAACTACGCAGAATTTGTGGCGTTCTGTGTGAACGTTAGCTCGTGATGCCACAACAGAAAGCCATAAGCTGTCGCGCCACATTAGAAGCGTATGTGAACCCGACTTTACGTTCCGTGCCAGAGATAAAAGCTGAACCAGCGCTGCAGTCGATTGGTGTATCGATTCCCCCCCCCCCCCCCCCCCCTACAATGACTAAAAAGACACTTAGATTTCATTACACATTGACAGCTCTGTTTTATGTATGCATCTCTGATTGAGAAGGAGTGATGTGTTTTGCATTGTGAGTTGTGTAACCTACACTTTGAGTTAAGGAACTGGAAGTTTTAGTTGTTTTATTTGACAGTTTTGCGGAAAAAGTCGGTTAAAAATGTCTGCCGAGTCAGCTGTGGAAAGGAATGCTGAAAGAAGAAAACGAGTATGTCTGTTTCCCCTAGAACGTTCTGCAAATATTTTTATGCATATCTCATAATTTCTTAAGGAGTAGATGAGGCGCAGTTTACAGATGCTAATGTGTGTTACAGGTGTTTGTTGGTGCATTGCCACCAGATTTCTTGCGTATTTCGACAGACACGCGACAACAGCAACAAGAGTCAGCTGATCAGCAGGCTGCTCTGGCATTGCATCATCAGATGGTCGGAATGACATATGCACAGAACACTACAGGAAGACTTAGTATTACCATTGGTCAGGTAACTGCAGAACATGACAAGTGAATGATACTGAATACTTTCTAAAGGCACGTCGTCATCTTTCGTAATTACCTACCGCTTTGTGGGGCAGTTATTGTAGCACCGACTAAGTGATTTATAAATTGCCGTTTTGGAAACCTTGAGACATTAGTAACACCCAGCATTTACGCATTAGTACCGTTACCTGCGTTTTCGTCACAGACTAGTCATGTTAATATGTCAACATTTGAAGTAACTTTATGTTAAATTCAGAAGGATTCATGATATAGGATAGAAGGAAACGGGAGATAAATATACTTTATCAGAATATTACAGATGGGACGTAAAAATAAATTGGTTGTTAGTTTGTAACATCTTAGTTATTGGGAAAATAATTGGTCATTTGTCTGTCTTAGCAATAGCTACACAGAGAAAGTTGCTTGTCATAACTTAGCTTATTATTCATGTAGATGAATATGGATGGAACAGCTGTAAATGTAAATTCAGTGCAGAGCAGAGTGTAGAAGCATGTTATTGGGAATTAATGTTGAAGTATTGCTTGGTATTGCTTTATCCATGCACCCATTCAGATGTTGTGAAACATTTTGATATGTTATTATGCTGTCAGACAGAAATGATTGGTTATTGTTTTTTTGCTGATTTTAATGTAGGCTTACAAAAATTGGGCAGAAAAATTGATTTAAAAGTGCTGTTAGTAATCTTCAACCTAGCGTTATTGTGATGTGCAGTCCAGAAGACTGGTTTTATGCAGCTCTCCATGCTAGTTTATCCTCTGCAGCTGTGTGTCACTACTGCAACCTACTTCTATTTGAATATGGCTGCTTGTCAAGGCATGGTCTCTACAATTTTTACTCCTCACCTTTCCCTCCATAGCCAAGTTGACAGTTGAACATGCGTCACACATTTATTTTTCCTAAATTCTGTTCAGTAACTCCATATTACTTACCCAATTACAATTTAGTATCAAGTCATTTAATTATCCATAGATATCAAGTAACTCAAGAAGTTTGCTAACAGGCACTAGATTCATTCAAGACGTCAAGTAACCCATGCCAATGCTGTTACAAATCAATTGTCAGATCGTGGTGAACAATCAGCCATATTACATAACTTAGCAACATATGCTGCCCAGATAAAACTATCAGGGGATTAATGATAGAATAATGTGGAATTTTAGAGTAAGTTTTAAAAAATGATTGAGTTTACAGTTGAGCATAAGGCTAGTTCCAAATTTAACACCTTCTCAGTGACATTGTAACTGTTGTTTGAAAGCAGATCTCCCGGAAAAAAGAATTGTGACTAGAAAGGCATTTGGCAACCCTCTGCAACTAACATTGCCAAGTACATTAAATGGAAATACGGAAGCGTCTGATCCCACCTGTCTGCTTTGACCCATGACGTCACAAATATGGCAGAAACGAGCATAAACCACGATTCCAATATGCCGCATATAAAGTCAGTACGTACACATTATGAGGACGAAAATACATCGAAAAAACACACACACACACACACACACACACACACACACACACACTTTCCACAAAAAGCTTAATGACACTAACGGGACAAGTGCAGGAAATGGGGTGTTTTTGGGTGGGGAAAACTAAATATAAACAAATTTAGACGCCCACCCCCTTATACAAAACCATACAAAACGATGAAAAAAACCGACATGACAAAACTCCCCAAGTACCACTAAACACAATATCATCGGGAATCGGACACTTCCCTTGACCTATATAGCTCAACAGCAGCTCCCGATCCCATAAATTAGGATCAAACACTTCCCTTGGCCTATATAGCTCAAAAACGTCTCCCGATACCAATATCAACATACACAGCCACACATTGGGATCAAAGACTTCCCTTGACCTGAGCACTATTAATTTTATCCGTTCCTGAACGAAAACAACAACCGATTAATTTGACGAAAATTACCACACAATGTACAGAGAACAACACTAAATTAACCTTCACACAAAATCTTTAACTCGCTGAAACGAATTCCACTACAAACACAGCCGACACTCGAACAATTCTGGATAATGAGCAAAAGCAAACTTAGCCCATTACACCACACAAACGAAAACCCTGAAAGTACCACCAGAGAGCACAACACGACGATATCTGCAAACACGCCCACACTCTCAAAACCAAACTCCGCGCCGTCATGGCGTCACACACAACACACTTACATCACGGGTCAAAGCCGACGCGTGGGATCGGACACTTCTGTTGACCCCATTAAATAACATGCTGATGCCTACTTTTCGAAAGTATATGAGAAAATTTGTTAAAGATATACATAAAAGAAGGTAAACCAGTATATTGCAAAAGTGATATCAAGGAAGTGCAGTGAAATGAACATTTATACACATATTGTATGCAATCACGACTCATAATTGAAAGATTGGAGATTGGTAAACAATGAGATACTGAGCTGACAAATGCCTGATATTATGGTGGACTTAAGAATCTCAAGAAACGGCTGATGGCTGGCATCGTGGAACAGAATGAATATATTAACAGAACAAAAACTGACAAATGTGGGGCCTCTTGTTATTAGTGCCTTCAAATATCTTAAAAACTTGAAAATATCAGACGACAGTGGAAAAACATATTTACCCCAAGGATGTAATGTAACTATGGAATACTTACTGTTAAAAAAGATGGTAATGACATAACAATGAAAGCTTAAGACTCCATTCATAAGCAAAGTCCATGGAATGCAATGATGATTTTGGGATTTCCAGTTAACTTATAAATCTTTGAATGTGCTTGGATAATATAAACTGGTCTTTGCTGAATTGAATAAAATCCAACCATTTTGGAAATAAAATTGGAGAAAAGCAAGATGATGCTCTGTCCCCTCTTCAGTGTAGCATTGGAGTTAGTTGTGAGGAAATTCAAACTAGTACCTGCTGGGATGCTCCAAAGAAATAAAGTTAAGGTTTTACCAAAAAACAGATGATGTACTGCTCACTGGGAAAAGTGAAAATGAGATTAGACAGTTATTCATAAAGCTCAAAGAAGTAGTATACAAACTTGGGCTAAAATTAAATGATCAGAAAACAAAGTACATGGTAGTTCAAAGATTTAGAGGTGAACAAGAAACCCAGTGGCATCTGATAATCAGCAAACACACATCTGAATGCGCTGAACGGATCAAATTTGTGGGTGCAATGATAGATGAACAAAATCAGGGGCAAGTAGAAGTAAAAATGTGACTGCTGAGTGCTAATAGAGCCTGCTGCTTCATACAAAAACTTCTAGAGACTAAGTTAGTGGCAAGGAAAACTAAAATGAAGCTATAAAATAGTCATCAGACCAGGCCTAATATATGCAATGTAACTAGATTGAAAGAACATCAGTTATGAATAGTTGAAAACAGTTTTTAGGAAAGTCTTTGGTCCATGAAGAATTCAAAGCTGGAAGAGAAGTCAAACACAGAAATCCACACGTCATCACAATAAGGAACATTAATGAGCATAATGAATTTTGGAAGATTTCAATGGATAGGTCATCTGATGAGAACGAAAGAGGATCAAGCAAACATATTCATGGAGAAGTCGTGGGTAAATGAAGCAGTACATGGGTAAAATGAAATGAAAACCATATGGAAAAGGTTGCGTGTTAAAAAAAAAAAAGAGAGAGAGGCAGGAAGTAGCACAAGATAGAAACATTTGGAGGCAGCATGTGAGATCGACGTGGGAGCTTCGAGCCCCTTAGAAGCCAGGAGGGGGACACATTTGTTGGCTTTGCCAAGTCGCAACCAAACTGTTACCTTCCAACCTCACCTAAACCTCAGGCAAGAGAGCAGATCAGACAACGAGCAAAATCACAATTTAAAAACAGAGAACTACACAGCAGAATGGCGGTATTGCAATTTTCACCACACTTTCCATCTTCACTGGACTTACACAAGTCTGGTACACACTGACATATAAGCTACCATCCTCAATGACTAAATGAAATATTCGTAAAGGGTGTGTAGAGTACAGTACATCCAATAAGGCAATAAAAAGTTGCAGTCCTCTAATCTTATGTAATGTTCTCGGCCACGTGTGATATATAATTAATACATTGTGTTTCCATAGCTTAAAATAGGCCATTTTTAGGCCTCTCAATAAGATCAGTTACTCGCTAGTATCAGTCATGTGGAGAAATAGGATAAGCTGTTTGTTAAATTTGGCATTTCAAACAATGAAAACTCTAGATAGGAATATCAACAACGTAAGAAAAGATAGATTGCTATTTACCATAAAGAAGATTCATTAAGGTGCAGACAACTACAATTACAAGGCATTTATATAAAATTCTCAGCCACAGCCTTCATACATAAAAGCAAGCACACCTCCTGAGCACATGACTGCCAATTCCAGCAGCTCGGCCTGAGCTGCTGGAGTTGACGGTCATGTGCACTGGAGGTGTGCTTGCTTTAATGTATTAATGGTGTGTTTTTCTCTCAAAGTGATGAAGGCTGTGGACGGAAGCTTTATGTAAGTGTATTTTAATTGTGCCCATCTGCAGCTTAGCATGTCTTCTGTATGGCAAGTAGCAATCTATCTTTTCACACATTGTTGAAATTTTGTATTTCGAAAGACCTAGGTTTTGAGGTAGCTATTTGTGCTTTCACTGAGCACATAATAAAAATTTTGAATAATAAAAATTGTCAGTTACATACTGAAAAGAGGCTAAGCCAATCAATATTTTATTAGAGTCATTAATTTATGAGATGCCTAAGTAAGCACATGACATTCAGGTGCTGTATAAGAAACACGATGCTGGAAGCTACACTTGGATATTAGAATAATACAATTAGGGATGCTTCATTATCTGCTTGGTGAGTCACGGTGGGTGGTCAGCAGTGGAGAATAACTTCCTCGCAGGTAATGAAAGGATTTTGAAAATGAAGGGAAAAAATGTAGAGGGAGAAAAGACTTGGCTATTGTAAACAGTTTCAAGTGGTTGTAGAGTGCGATGGTTACACAGAAGTGGAGAGACTTTCACAGAATAAACCAGCGTATGTGCCTTGGTCAAACTAACCTTTGACAGTATTATGAAATGGATAGATTGCTACTCACCATGATGTTTCTGTTGAAGTTAGTAACTAGTTTTGCACAAATGAACTAGCTTTAAACTTAGGAAAAAAGCTCTTATCTTTTGTGGTAGAAAGTGCTAAGTACATGGGTGTGCCTATTATTTTAAACTTTAAATGGAAAAACCATATAACAAACATGCTGAGACGTTTAGGTTCAGCTCTTTCTGCCATAAGAGTAATTGCCAAGTTTGGGGAGAAAGAAATCAGTGAGAGAGACCTGGTTGGTAGGTACTCAGAGAGCGCACAGGATAAGGTTATGATTGTGGATGGGGCCGTAAACAGTTACTGTGAGTTGCACAGTCAAACACACAACTTTATTTTCCTAAGAACCACTCGTTTACACATTGCTTTAAAAGATCACAATTAAACAATACTGTTGAAGGCCCAGTTAAAGAACTTGAGATGCTTTTTGGGCTGAAGGCCCAAAACTACATCAAAAGCCATTAAAAATAGAAGGTAAGTTTTTTTCCTTTAAAAATAAAGCATGCAATTGAAAACAATTGGCAGCTGAAGGCCCACACTACATTTCTGAAGGAAATCTATAATTAAAACACATTGATAATCAATTTTTCCAACCAAGAAATTTCTTTTTAAACTTACATCATAATGGCCGAAAGCCTAATTTAAGAAATATCAACTTACTGCATGGCTGAAGGCCACAAACAAATTTGAAACAACTGCTGAAAACCTGAACAACAAGTCAGACAAACAATTTAAAATAAACCCTTTCCTTCTTATAAAAAAATTTTCCTATAAAAAATACGCATGGCTGAAGGCTTTATTTATAAGGGGTTCACGTAAATCCTCAGCTGAAAGCCACACACAACACAAGGAACAACTAACAGCTTAGGGCCTGGATTACAAACAATTTCAGGTAGAACCAATTTTAAAGAAAAAACTTTTTTTTTTTTTAAAATCAATCTTCAAAATTTTAATTTAATATGGCTGAAGGCCTTTATGTAAAATTTAAAAAGAACTGAATTGGTACACAGCAAAGGCCTCACACAATACTTCAAACTAAAATGAAAATAGAAATCTAAAACAAACAGAGCAAGTGGTGCTCAGAAGTGTTCGAAGGGTTGGCCTGAGAAGTTAACTCAAACATAAGGTGAGGTGAGACAGGCAGCCAAAAGTTGAACTTAAATAAACGGATGGCAACCCAAACTAGGGATGGCCCAAGGACCAACCAAAATTTAACCAATTCCCTTCCATCTGGCCAACAGCACAACAATGGAAAATAACGGCAGAGGACGGGGATACAAACAGCACTACGTCTTCAGAAATTGGCACGTCTCAAAACAGCCAAGGGAAGAAAAACAGCTCTAAGCAAAATATGAACCAAACAACTTAAAAGGCTGTCGAACTACATGCTGTGCCAGACAGCATAAACACGACGAGGAAAGGCACACAGCCGGGAAACTACACTAACTACCAGGGTGGGTAACTGGGGTGTTAACGGTCACAGGGTAAAAAATACCGCTGGTGCACTTCACTGGTAAGTAACAGTCAAGTTGACAGTTAATCACAATATAGGAAGACCGCTGCAAGATTTCGCTGACTCCAACACACCATATGTTTCTGCTAGCCCGAACAGCCTAGGGAGCCGCAACCCGCAAATGAAAGAAGAGATGTCACAATAGTTGAGGTTTGATAACAGATTAACTGATCACTCAACTTCAGCATCCAGGTTCTGTGGGCAGCGAACTTCGTCGCTCTCGCAGCTAGTGCCTCACGATCCGGCAGCACATGCACGCCGCCAGCAGTCTCGGCCTGGCCTCGTGCCGTGTAGACTTACTCAATGCCCCGTCCCAACCAACTTACTCAGTCCAGCACACAGACAGCCTTAAAATAACTGCTCAGTCAAAACCACACAAGCTACACACGGTTCCGCGAAACAATTCCACAAATAACTCGAATAATACTAAAACTAGTCACTGTGGAACAACTAGGAGGAATCACAAGTCGACACACGCAGAGAACCTGGAAGCGGTCGGTGACCAAATACACGTTGTCCAATGAGATGACAGACTGAACGACCAACCAAGGTCGTCCCCACTGCAGTCATGTGTGCCGGCAATGGCCAGGCGAGTCATGGCTGTCTGGACTTCACTGCTGCTCCGTCCTGACTAAACTCCTGACACACGACGACCTGGAAATACTAACGGTTGCTCCAAAGATAGTACAGCAATGTTCTTATCGATTAGCGCTGTTACTGCCACTCAAGGGCAGGCAAGCCAGTAAAATGGTGACACCAGTAAATTGAATAATAAACGAGATGGGAGTACCGTCAAGACAAGGTGTCAAGCAATAATGGCACAAACACGAGCCGTGCACGGCTCAGAAATGATGTCCTGTTGGATGATATTCTGGAAGTAACCATTCATTTAGGCAAGAGGATTGCATAAAAGAAAGTAGGCTAATTTGAATTATGTGCAGTTCACATATCTATGTCTTGCAGGTGTCTAAACTGCTGGGAATATTTTATTTTTGCTTACACATACTGTTCCGTAGGGCCAAATTGAGAAACCAGTCTTCATGGTAATAGAATGAGTGAGTATAAGAAATAACATGAGAAAGATTAAAAACCTGTGAAATTAAATTTGGTGAATGAATGCTATGCAGACAGTAAGCTGCTGACTATTTATTAATCAACAATATACCACAGGAATTTGCCTAATTTTTTCTGAGGAGTACTTGATGCAATGGGAATGAATCATGAGGAAATTCTTCTATTTAGACTTGAAAGTGCTAAGATTTTCAAATTCTGGTGGTAGCTTACTGAAAATGCAGAGTACTGTAAGACTTTCTGTACAGTAGTGTAAGAATGTGATACAATTATAGACTGAATTTTGTCTAGCATTAACTGAGAGAAAGCTGCTAGTACTTGGGAGTAAGTTCTTGTTGTTATCAACAAATGAACTAAACAAAACATATATCAAGAAGTTTGGGAATTCTGAGTCCCCAGACTTCTGAACAGGGGTTGACTAGAGGTTTGTGAACTTACACTACATATTGCTTGAACTGTCCATTTGAGCCAGAAGTACCCTTTATGTATTGGAAGAGTTACCACAGAATATCATAAGCAAATGAAAATAACTAATTTTTATGCTGGACCACCACTTATTGCAGATACTGTTCTTGTTAGTTGGCAGCAGTGTACTGTAGGAATGAAGTGTATGTGATAATTAGGAAAATAAAGCAAAGGTCATTCCTGTTTCCAAGAAGGCTTGTCAAAAAGACACACATAACTATAGGCCTATCTCTCTGACGTCGGTCGGTCGTAAAATATTGGAACATCATTTATGCTTGCATATTATGACATTTCTGGAGACTGAAAATCTCCTGTATGAATCAACATGGGTTCCAGAAACGATGATCATGTGAAAATCGGCTTACTCTTTTCATCTATGAGACACAGAATTCTGTAGATACCAGCAACTGTGTAGGTGCCATGTTTCTTGACTTTTGCACTGGTTACTTCATGGGAAGAGGGACAAGCCAGAGAACTGGAAGTGAATCTATTTACTCTGTACCAGGGAGGAGGAGGAGGAGGAGGAGGAGGAGGAGGAGGAGGAGGAGGAGAAGAAGAAGAAGAAGAAAGCTGTTTCAATGATTCCATAGGTGCCAGATCCTCCTACACTGTCATATTTTGAACCATTGTTAATTGATGTTGTCCTGCATATGCTGGTGACAGACCATGGTCCTGGGACGTGACAGGTCCATGTGGCTCCATCGCGCCCAACGAGGATACAATTCAATGGAACTGTATGGGGTACTACTGTCATTTGTCTGGAACTGCAACAACATAATTTCCTTTTATTCTGCAGTCTGTATTGCCCTCCAAGAAACTCACTTCACTGAAGACCATTCTGTGGAACTTCGTTATAACTGTGCATTTTGTCAGAATTGTACATGTCCTAGGAGGGCAACTGGGGTCTGTATGTTGGTTCACACAGATGTTGTCAGTGAGTGAACTCCCCTCCATACCACATTGGAAGTAGTAGTGGTGTGGGTGAAAACTACTCCAGTGATCACAATTTGTAACATTTATGTATTTCCAGGGAGGGCACTTACTTCCCCTCAGGTAACCACCTTAATCAAACAGCTGTCCCCCTTTTCTCCTACTTGGGATTCCACTGTTCCACACCCCATGTGGAGAAGTAATATTTTATCTGGTAGTGGCCTTCTGATTGACCGGTTCCTTTCCTATCTCTGTCTGTGCCACCTCAGTGATGACACTCCTGCCCAATTCAGTGCCGTTCATGGCACCTATTCTGGCAGTCAACCTGAAGATGAATTCCCTCAATCTCATGGCTTTGCTACATTGCTCACCCTATTATGATCTTTGTGACAGTGACCTCTTTCCTGTGGTGCTGTCACTTTATCACGGCCCATCAGACCAATTACCATGATGGGCTCTTCA
This sequence comes from Schistocerca piceifrons, assembly GCF_021461385.2. Taxonomy (NCBI): domain Eukaryota; kingdom Metazoa; phylum Arthropoda; class Insecta; order Orthoptera; family Acrididae; genus Schistocerca; species Schistocerca piceifrons. Next base: position 561,845,739 of record NC_060144.1, read on the forward strand.
AAAACCCTACTGACAATTCTATTCCCCTGCTGTCACCTTCACCACACCCCCTCCCTTCCTCCCATAAGATTGCACTGAAGAAGTTGTGGCAGATACTTCTGATGCTATCACCCATGCTACTGGAACTGCTATTCCTCTCTCTACAGTCACACATTGCTGCCTGCCGGTCCTGTGTTGGACCAAAGATGTTGTAACTGCTGTACAGAATTGTCGTGGGCTCTGCAACATTCCCAAGTGGCATCCGTCACATGCTGGCCGCCTCACGTGTAAGCAGTTCTGCATTAAACTTACTACCTGATTAAGTACAGGAAGAAGAAATACTGAGTGCACTATGTCTTCTCTTTTGGAACATATGCCACCCAGGTCAGGCTTAAGATTGGTTGTTCTAGAGATCAAAAACTGTTCTGTATCATGTCCTTTTGGGTGGTCTTTGTAGCAGTGCATCAGTTCCTGCTGAACACCGCATGACCCATTTCACGACAGCATCGATGTGTCGTTATTATCCATCTACCTTTCTAATGCAGAAACGACAAGTTAAAGACATCTGCCTATGTTTCAACACCCACCTGTACCCCTCTGCCAAGCCAAATTATCTAATGAACTTTTCACTGACAGGGAACTGCTTGAGGCTCGTGTCTCATCTCATGATGCAGCCCCTGGCCATGATTCCCTTTTTAATCAGATGATCAAACATCTGAATACGACTCAAAATGTTATATCTACTCAGCAACAAGGCTAATGATTGTAAGACCCTTCCCGCTGCACCACGGTTCCTCGTGATCTCACATACTGAAGGTGGTCAGTCCTTCGCCGTGGTAAATCCGTTTATTATTCAGAAAGGTGTAGATGCAATTGCTGGCTCTGTGAGATTGTGCTCTCGTTTATGGAATGGCATTTTACTTTTGGAGACCACTTCTGATTCTCAGGCACAACACCTGCTTGCTGCCTTGCTTTCCATGATTACCCTGTTCGTGTCGATGCCCACAGAACTCTGAATTCTTTCCGTGGTGTAATTTACACCACACTGCACGACAGTCTAACCGAGGCCGAAATACAATCCTACCTCTCAGATCAGGGTGTCATTGCCATCCATTGTATAATGAAAAAGGTAGATTCCTCCTTAGTGCCCACCCACACTCTTTTCCTCACCTTTGATAGAGTGGTGCTGCCGTCCAAGATCAAAGTGGGCTATGAAATTATCACCGTCTGGCCATACATTCCGAACCTGATGCGTTGCTACCAGTGTCATCATTTTAACGACACTAGAACGTGTTGTTGACAACCAGCCAAATGAGTCACCTGTGGTAGGGATGTGCACAAGGGTGACTGTCCACCTCCTTCTCCCCGCTTTATCAACTGCAATGGTGGCCATGCCGGTGCCTCTTGGGAGTGCCCAGTGTTATCTTGATGAGTGGGCTGTTCAAGAGATCACGGTAAAGGAAAAGGTGCCTTATCCAGTTGCTCGCAAGTTACTGGTTAGTCGCAAACCCTGTGTTCTCCCATCTGGTATCTATAGTTCTTGTTACCTCTTGCTCCATGAAGGACATGGCCATGCAGACATGCGACCTCCAATTCAGCTCTGAGGTCATGAAATTGCCCAGTGTCAAGGTAGAATCACCATCCCCCCCGTCCAGCTGTGCAACAAGCTGTCAAACTCTCATCTCAAGGGACAAAACCACCAGCTACACAACCGGTAGGCTGGAAAGGACAGGAGTAGTACTCACGTGAAGACTTCCTCTGTCCCTCCAGCTAAACAACACCCCAGCCTTCATCTACCCAGGAAGGCTCAAAGAAGTCCTCCAAAGGCAAATGGTTCTCTCCTTTGTCACCTTGAAGTTCCTCTTCAATGGTGTTGGCACTTGATACCTTAGCCTGCCCAGCCTCCGTGTCGCCGGTTTGCACCAACAACCGTTTTTTGGTGTTGGACTCCATAGTCTGACCGCACAAGCAAGCAGGTGCTCTGTGGACTCCATGGAGGAGGATCCTCCTGCTTCTGTGCCCTGTAGTAGCGCCTCTTCCCCAGCTGTCACTCGGCAGCCGCTGAGGTGACACCCCCACGTCTGTTCATCATGACTTTCCTCGAATGGAATGTTTGCGGCCTGCGGTCCCACAATGAGGATTTACGGCTGCTTTTAGTGTCGCAGTGGCCTCTTGTACTCTGTCTTCAGGAAACGAAATTGCACCCTATGACTGCTTTGAGCTTTCACATTTATTACTGATTCATTTTGACCTTTCCCTTGAGGTCGGCCTTTCCTCTCATGGGGGCGTAATACTGCTCATACGGGATGACATTCATAGTCAACCCATTTCGCTGACTACCAGTCTTCAAGCTGTGGCAGTTTGCCTTTTTCTTCCCCACCTGAATTTTCCCTCTGTACTACGTATGTCCCTCCATCATATGCTGTCACCATATCAGACTTCCTTCAACTTATTTGGCAGCTACCTCCCCCATTTTGGCTACTCTGTGACTTAAAGCACATCATCTCCTTCGGGGTTCTCCCAGGACCTGTCAGAGATATGCTCTCTTGGCTGACCTTCTTAACCCCTTCTGCCTTAACACTGGAGCACCCACTTTCCCTTCAGACTCCTCACACAGCTATTCCTATTTGGACCTATCCCTGTGCATTGCCCAACTTGCCCATTGTCTTGAGTAGTCCGTTCTTCCTGACACCTACTCGAACAAACATTTCCCGTGTTCTATCTGTTTGCGTTCCCATCTGCGTGCACGCCTAAATGGCAGTTTCCTAGGGCTGACTGGCAGCTTTACTTCTCCCTGGCGGCATTCAAAGAAAAAGATTTCCCCTGTTATGACCAGATTGAATATCTCAGCAACATTATCCTTACTGCTGCAGGACATTCCATCCCCTGCATTTCCTCTCCACCACGTCGTGTCCCAGTCCCTTGGTGGACTGAGGCATGCCATGACGCAATTTGCACACGTAGATGTGCTCTCCACATTTTTAACTGCCACACTATGCTGGCAAACTGTGTTCAATATAAACAGATGCGTGCAAAGTCTCGTAGCGTTCTTTGGGATAGCAAAAGAGCTAGCTGGATTTCATTCACTAGTTCTTTTAACAGTTGCACACCTTCCTCTGCCATGTGGGCCAACCTCCAACAGCTCTCTGGAACCAAGATCCATTTCCCAATTTCCGGCCTGACAGACACTGATGATGTCATCGTGGACCCTATTGCTATCTCAAATACCTTGGGCCGCCATTTTACAGACGTTTTGAGCTCTTTCCACTTTCACCCGGCCTTCCTCTATCGGAAATAAGCGGAGGGAGCTCATGTGATACCCTTCTCTTCTCTGAATCGCGGGTGCCACAATGCCACCTGTACTATCAGGTAGCTAGATCATGCTCTCAGTTCATCCCAATCCTCCACCCCAGGGCCAGACACCATCCACATTCAGATGTTGCAGCACCTTTCTCTTGCAGGAAAGCACTTTCTGCTTAACACATACAACCGCATCTGGGCAGAGGGCACTTTTCCTGGACACGGGCATGAAGCCACCATCATTTCCATACCTAACTCAGTAAGGACAAAAACCTTCCTTCTAGCTATCGCAACATCTCTCTTACCAGCTGGGTTTGCAAGGTGAAGGAACGTATGTTTCGTGCCCAGCTGGTGTGGTGGCTCGAGTCTCGACATTCACTAATGAATGCACAGTGTGGATTTCGAGCATGTTCTGCAGTTGACCATCTTGTTACTTTGTCCACCCATATCATGAATGGTTTTCTGCAAACATCCCAGACTGTGGCTGTGTTTTTCGATTTGGAGAACGCCTACGCCACCTGCTGGAGAACTGGTATCCTCCATACTCTTTACACATGGGTCTTCCGTGGGTGCCTGCCCTTTTTTCTTTGGGCATTTTTACAAGACCAAGTTTTCAAGGTGCATATGGGTTCTTACTTGTTGGACACCTTATCCAGGAAAATCTATTTGCCCCAGGGCTCCAACCTGAGCGTCGTCGTCTTGCTATCGCCATTAACCCTATAATGGCCTTTCTCCCGTTCGGCATCTTCAGCTCTCTTTTTGTAGACGATTGTCGCGTCTATTGCAGTTCTCCATGGACCTGTCTCATTGAGCAGCGTCTTCAGTGCTGTCTTGATCGTCTTTACTCCTGGAGCATTGACAATGGCTTTCGCTTTTCCCCTGACAAAACCATCTGTATGAATTTCTGGTGGCGCAAATGGTTTCTCCCACCGGCATATTGAGCCTGTTGCCCTTCTGGTTGTTGAAACTATGAAATTTGTGGGGCTCTTGTTCGATAGGAAACTTTCTTGGTCCTTACCTGGCAGCCCGCTGTACGTGGTCCCTCAATCTCCTACGTGTCTGCAATGGTACTTCCTAGGGTGCTGATTGAACCACCCTCCTTCACTTGTACCAGTCCCTTGTCCATTTGAAACTTGACTATGGGTGCTTTGGTTGTGCGCCTGCATGACCATCCCTCTTACACCGTCTCAACACTATCCACCATCATGGCATCCATTTGGCCACGAGTGCCATTTACACCAGCCCGGTTGAGAGTCTGTATGCTGAAGCTGCTGAACTACCACTGTTTCACTGCCATGATTTTCTCCTCAGCAGGTATGCATGCCGTTTGTCTGCCATGCGTTTACACCCCTCCTATGCCTCCTCCTTTGATGATTTCTCTGATTGTCAGTATGGGGCTCATCCCTCTTCTCTGTTACCTTCTGGAATCCGCTTTCGCCACTTGCTACAGCAGCTTAACTTCACACTACCTGCAACTTTCCCAGTGGGTGTGAAATCTTCACCACCTTGGCTTCATGAAGTGCCCCATGTTAATCTTGGCCTTCATTCACTTCCTAAGAGCACTACTCCAGCCTCGGTCTATCGCCCCCAGTTTCACGACCTTCGCATGGAACCTCACGATAGTACCTTTGTATACACTGATGGCTCTTGGACTAACCGTGAGGCCAGATGTGCCTTCGTCATTGGCACCCTTGTCTTTCGATATTGGCTTCCGGCACATTCCTTAGTATTTATAGTCGCGCTCTTCGCCTTGTATCAAGCCGCGGAGTTCATCCGGTGACACAGTCTTTCAAATTGTGTCCTCTGCTCAGACTCCCTCAGTGCCCTCCAAAGTTTACATGCCCTACATGCTCATCCCTTAGTGCAGTGGGTCCAGGAAAACTTTCACTTGCTCACTCTTTGTGGAGTCAGTGTTGTGTTTCTGTGGCGCCCTGGTCACGTCGGTCTGCCAGGAAATGAGGCTGCTGACACTGCTGCCAAGGCTGCAGTCCTCATACCTCAGCTGCGAGTACCTATATTCCCTCCGATGATCTCTGCGTTGCTGTCTGTCAGGAGGTGGTATTCCTTTGTTCCTTTGGCATCACCAATGGTCCTCTCTTTGCAAGAATAAGCTTCGGCTTATTAAGCCTCTCCCAGCATCTTGGACAACCTCCTCTCGGCCCTCCTATTGGGAGGAGATTATTTTAACTCGGCTGTGTATTGGGCACTGCCTTTTTAGCCATTGTCATTTGCTAAGTGGCGCTACCCCACCACATTGCTCCCCCCCCCCCCCCCCCCCCCCCCCAATTTTAACTGTCCGCCACCTCCTGCTGGAATGCCCTTTGTTTAACAATTTACATTCCAGCTTGGGTTTGCCATCTGATTTATGAGCCATTTTAGTGAATGACGAGTGGGCTGTCAACAATGTTTTACTTTTTATTTGCCAAAGCAATATGGCAAAGGCCATTTAATTTTTAGTTTCAGACCTCCATTTCTGTATTGTGTCTTTTTTTAGCCCTTTTTCCACATGCCTGTTTCTAGCTGTCTCCTATTCTGCCCATTGGGACTGACATATAGTCGTTTAACTCCTCTCCGTGTCCGTATTCTACAGTTTTGACTTGGGCGCGTATGACCACAGTTATTTTTTGTGCCCTAAAGCAAAACAAAACAAACCTGAATGCCAATTCCAAGGCACCATTTGAGGGCCTCTGCTTGGACCCTTTCCTATGGTTTGAGTCTCTCCTGCAGAAATGCAGGTTATGCATTTCTATCGTCGTCTCAGTCCACCCTGCTCCCAGAACTCTATTTGGCTACCCAGTGCTTTGACATCGTTGCACAGTCCAATTTTTTGGCAGCCGCTTTATTAAATCAAACTGACATGGCGGCTCCCTATTCATCAACTAATGACAAGATGCACATGGTAGCTGAATGCTCTCTGCTTCCTTGCCACACCTCTTATAATGTGGATCTTGCTAGTCTTTGTAGTTACTGGACCCTGGTCTTGTCTCGATGGGACTACAGGTACCAACTGTTGCCCACATAGGCAATCACCATCCAGTGACTTCGTCGTCATCCAGCTTTATCACATTCTTTTCGCATATGAAGAGCATCACCGCCCTGACACCCACTCTTGGGTGAGATTATCAGTGGAATGCACATCATAGCCCTCTGCTGGGACCTCCATGTAGCTCCTGTCATCGTGAAATCTCCACCTATTAAATTTGAAGGGGAAAAAATGTTTCAAGAATAGTGTCTCACAAAATTTGTGCAGTCACATCTGTATTTGAAGAAAGGAAAAAAAAATTGAAGACTTAAAACTATAGCCCTTCCCCTCAAACCCCACCCCCCTTTCCTTCCTACCCTCTAAAATGCTAGGTAAAATGGGCTTTATTAGTGAAAAGAATGGTCTGCCATTGACTTTTTATTCACTGTATATGTTATCTTTGCAGACATTCCTTTTGTAAGAAAGGGTGAGCGTTACAAGTATAGCAGATTGCGACATAATGCACACTATGATGGAATGCACAAAGCCTACTACACACAGTACTCAGTGTCATCCTTTTTAGGATCTGGGCCAGATCATGATCAGGATGGGGTTGCAATTATTTTCTGTAGAGGGCAAAACAACATTTATCAGTCACTGTTAATTATTTTAATCCGTATCTAAATTTGTGTTTAATCCATTCTATGAAAACAGACTTTGGATAGGTAACTACTGAGCATGTTTTTCTAAGTTTGACTCGGAAGTACTCTCCCATCACAGTAGGGTCAGGAAATGGGTCAACGGAGGTGTCCGATCCCACCCATTGGCTTTGACCCGTGACATAAGGATGTTCTGGTGTGTGATGTCATGATGGTGCTGAGTTTAGTTTATGAGTGTGTTGTGTTTGTAGATGCCGTCTTGTTGCGCTTGGTGATGTCCTCTGGTGGTGGATGTATGGTCCGTGTGTTATGTGGTGTATTGGGTTCATTTGGGTGTCTGTGGTTGAAGTGTGCATTTATCGGTTGTGACTGTTATAGAAGAACAGAACTTAGTTTCGTTGAGTTAAGAATTAAGTTTCCGTTGTGTTTGTTATTGTGGTGTCGTTTGATGTTATTGGTTTGCTGTTTGTCGCGTGGTAAGTAATTTAATCCAGTTTGTGGCTTCTTTTGTTAGGTATGGATATGACTTCTAAGTTTAATAGTTCACGTCCTTGTGCTGAAATGGGAGAAAATATGCTGTCTGTCATTAAGTTTCTGAAACTTTTTGGGCTTGTGGCAGAGGTAGTGAAATGCGGCGTATGCAAGCAGAATATGCGAGTATGCGAGTTGGGGGTTTGTTTTGGTGTGTGTGTGTGTGTGTGTGTGTGTGTGTGTGTGTGTGTGAGTGTGATTGGGGTGGCTGACTTAGTTTGTAGTGCCGGAACTTTTTTGTGGTAAGTAGTTGTTTTTGGGTCTATTGTTTGTGTATTATGATGTCCGCTGGGGTTTTTGTGTGTTGTTGGGTCAGCGTTATTTGCTGCATGCGTTGATGGTTGATGTTTTGGTATCAGCATTTGTGGTTGATTTATGTATCTTAGGGGACCCAACCCCGTGGGGTATAACACGGAACCCTTGCCCAGGGTTACGGGTGAAGACCTTAATGGCAGCCACGGCGGAGAAGGAAGACTTCGGAACGGCGTAGCTGGCAGATGAGGCAACCCTCCTTTCTGGGGATTAAATGAGAAGGGAACCACTGCCTTGTGGTGGAGGAGAAACTCCAAAGGCTAAGGGAGACAACCCCAACAGAAAATCCTTCCTTGCGTTAGGCCTAGCAAGCCAGTAGGAAAGTCTTCATATATTGCTTTCAAAACACAGACGAGCCTCGGAACGAACCACTTAGGATTTGACCCCACTGCTTCTTCAAGTACTGGTGCAAATGATGGGAGACCTGATGATATTCATCAGTACAAGAAGATGAAACCAACTGGACTAAAAAATAACCTAAATATTGGCACCCTTAGTATATTAACCCTCAGTGGAAAAATGGAAGAAATGACAGATGTATTAATAGAGAGGAAGTTGGATATATTGGGATTAAGCGAAACAAAGTGGAAGGGAAAAGGTGAGAAGAATTTGAGAGGAGGAGGAAAACTGTACTGGAGTGGCAATAACAGGTGTGGAAGAAATGGTGTGGCAGTGATGGTGAATAAGAATGTACAAAGCTGTATTGAAAATGTGAGATGTATATCAGACAGGATCATAATCTTAAACCTGAGATTCCAAAAAGAAACACTAAAAGTAATCCAGATTTATGCACCTCAAGTGGGATGTAGCGAAGAAGAGAAGATGGACTTTGAAAATGTGTTAGAAAACCATATAGAGAGTGCTAATATAGTGATGAGAGATTTTAATGCACAGGTAGGCAAAGACAGAAAGGGATTTGAGCAAGTATTGGGATGTTTTGGATATGGAGGCAGAAATGAAGAAGGGGAAAGACTCCTGGATTTGTGCCAGAGGAATGGAATGAAAATAGCAAACAGCTGGTTTATGAAGAGAGAAAGTCATGTTATCACCAGATACAGTTGGGATGGAAGAACGAAGAGTGTAATTGATTATATTCTAGTAGATAGGGAATAGGGAGAGAAAGTAACAAATGGGAAGGTAATTCCAAGTGTGAGTGCAGATGGAGACCATAGATTACTGGTGGGGCAATGGAAAATGAATCAGTGTGTGAAAAATAGAAAACAGAAGAAACTGATGAGGATACGGGATTGGAAATTGAAGGAGAGTGAATGTGCTGAGAAGTACAGAGAATTAATAACACAAAAATTTCCAAAAGAAGTTTTCTGCGATGTAGAAAAAGAATGGAGTTTATTCAAAGACACTTTAGTCGAAGCAGCACAAAAAGTATGTGGCAGAACATCTGGAAAGGAAAAAATAAGACAGACAAGTTGGTGGGATGATACCACAATCCAAGCAGTTAGAAGAAAAAATGGAGCATGGAGAAAATGGTGGAAAACTAAAAGTGATGAAGACCATAAAAGATATTTAGAGGGAAAGAAGTAGTGCAAAGAAATGGTGGAAACAGCAAAGAAAAAGGCATGGGAAGAGTTTACAAAAAAACTTGAAGAAGATGTGAAGAGCAATAAGAAAATGTTCTATAAAATGATGAAAAATAAAAGGGAGGCGTCTGAAGTACCAGTAAAGATAGAAACAGAGGATGGTACCATTATTGAAGATCCAGGGAATATAAAAGATCTCTGGAAAGAACATTTTAAGAAGCTGTTAAACGCTGAGGAGCAGGTACATGAGGAAACAACAAATAATGAAGAAATTGAGAGAAGTTGGGAAGCAGAATTAGGACAAATTACACAGGAAGAAATGGAAAAAGCTGTGAAGAAGATGAATGGGGGGAAAGTCCCAGGACCTGATGAAGTATCAGTGGACATAAGAGCAGCAGGTCCAGTGGAAATGCAGTGGCTGTATAGAGCACTATCAAGCGTGTGGAGAAATAGTAAAATACCTCACGACTGGAGAACAGGAGACATTGTTCCCATCTTCAAGAAAGGCAATAAAAGACTTTGTAAAAACTACAGAGGAATAACCGTCATGAGCCATACAGCCAAGATTTTTGAAAGAATTTTACTAAATCGAATAAGTGAAAAGATAGAAAAGGAGTTGAGTGAAGAACAGCATGGGTTTAGGAAAGGAAGGAGCACGATCGACCTGATATTTTCTATCTGTCAACTGATGGAAAAAAGTTGGGAGTATAACAAGAGAGTGATAATGGTTTTTATAGACATAGAAAAGGCATATGACTCAGTTAACAGGGAAAGACTCTGGGACGAACTGAAGAAGATAGATATAGAAGATGGATACATTAATGTTATAAAGACAATGTACAGAGGTCACAATTGTAGAATTAGAACACCATTGGGGAACTCTGAATACTTCGAAATAAGACAAGGACTTAAGCAAGGAAGTATTCTATCTCCTGCGCTTTTTAATGTTGTGATGGAGGGAATGAATAGGGCAGTTAAAGATATAGTAAAAGAAAAAGACAAAAAGATGATTTTTGCAGATGATATGGTAATATGGGGTGATAAAGAGGTAGATGTACAGTTACAGCTTGATGCGTGGAAGGAAATAATGAAAAGGTATGGATTAAAAATAAATAAAGATAAGAGTGAAGTAATGGTATTTGGAAGGGATAAAGGAATCAACGGAAATATTACCTTGAATGGAGAAGTGGTAGAAAGTTTCACTTATTTAGGGAGTGAAATATCTAGGGGTGGAAGAATATCTAACGAAATTAATAGGAGGTTACGGAAGGGAGGCAATTTCTACCAAACAATAAAACATCTGATTTGGAATAATGAAGTTTCAGAAAGAGCAAAACTCCTTATGTATAAGAATTATTACATCCCTATTGTCACCTATGGTGGAGAAACATGGACAATGACAGAAAGGGACTGGAGCAGACTGCAAGCAGGGGCAATGAAATTTCTCAGAGCAGTTAAGGGAAAAACAAGAATGGACAGAGTAAGGGATGTAGAGATTAGAAAGGACCTCAAACAAAAAAGTATGAGAGAAGAAATTGAAAGAAAGAGATTAAGATGGTATGGGCATGTTAAGAGGATGCATGGGCAGAGACTCCCCAAAATTATGGAAGAACTAAAGATGGATGGGAAAAGACCTAGAGGGCGCCCAAGAACACGTTGGAAAATGGGAGTGAGAATATCTGTTGAAAGGAGAGGTGTGACCTGGCAGCAAGTGGAGGAAGAAAAGTGGTGGGAGGACTGAGCCAAATGGAGAGGACTCGTCAGCACCCAGACCCGGCAGTAGCTGAAGCGGGATTCGGATATAGATAGATAGATAGGGGACAGACTCGATTTCAATTTTTTTGGTATCGTCAGTTGTATTTGAGCTATATAGGTCATGGGAAGTGACCGATTCCAATTTTTCCTCGTAGCTGTGTGTGTTTTGGTATCATGAGCTGCTGTTGACCTGTATAGCTCAAGGGAAGTGTCGGATTCCAGTGTGTCATAGCTGTGTGTGTTTTGGTATTGTGAGCTCCTGATCTACACCTCCACACGGTAGAGTGTGGGCAGCGTCACTTCATGTGATGGCTAACGTAGACAGGGACTGAGGGACGACCGGGATAAGTCATCACCCCAGTATTTGCTGGACAGGGCTCCCTCTTGCCCTGGAAATGAGAAATCATTTCCGAGGGCGGAAGAACCAGCTGATGGTCAACGGCATAGGGTGTGGAAGACAATGGGAAACCACCACATTAAAGAACTATGGTTATCCCAAGCATCAGCAGTAAACCATGTCAATATCTTCTGTAAAATTTTCCGGAGATAAAATAGTCCCCCAATCGAATCTCCGGGTGGGGACTGCAAAATATACAGACAATGTGAAGGAAAAGAATCCCAATTTTAACATAGCCACTTGGAATGTGAGAACACTGCTTCAGTGTAGCAAACTAGAAAATGTAAAACTTGAAATGGAATGACTGGAAATCGATATCCTAGGCATATCCGAGATGAGATGGCCCCAGCCAGGTGATTTCTGGTCTGGAGAATACAGAGTCATTCACACGGGAACTGACCAAGATAGACCAGGGATGGGAGGAGTTGGAATAATTCTGAGGAAAAACTATGGCTCGCGTGTCAAGGGAGATGTGCAATATAGCTCTCAGATAATACTAGTCAAACTTGATACTAAACCAAAGGACACTGTGATAATACAAATGTACATGCCAACATCCAAAGAAGAAGATGCAGTCATTGACGAAATATACGAAGAAATAAGTAGTGCGATGAGAAATGTTAAGGGAGATGAAAACTTGATTGCCATGGGGGGACCGGAACGCGATTGTGGGTGAAGAACTGGAGGAAGGAATTGTTGGCAAATATGGACTTGGAAGAAGAAATGAAAGAGGAGATCGACTTATTGAGTTCTGCTTGAGGAACCAATTAGTTGTTGCAACCACACTTTTCCAGCATCACAAACGAAGAAGATACACATGGAAGGCCCCTGGAGACCTGAGAAGACAACAGATTGATTACATTCTAGTGAAAGCACGTTTTAGGAGCCAGATAAAAGATTGCAGGAGCTATCCATCTGCAGACATAGGCAGTGATCATAACCTGGTCTTGGTGAAAAGTTCACTGAGATTCAAACGTTTGAAGAAGCAGCCAGTAAAACTTAAATGGGAGCTAGAAAAACTGAAAACTGAGGGACTGGCAAAGCGCTATCCTCATGAAACAGATAAATTAGCTAAGAATTTTCAACATGGTGGAGTAAATGAAGACTGGGATCAAATTAAATCTGGTATATACAAAGCAGCAGAAAAGATAGTTGGAAGAACTGAACCCAAAAACAAGAGGAAATGGATTACAGCAGATATTATTGAGTTTATAGAAAATAGGAGATTATACAAAATGCAACTGATGAACAAGGAAAAGCTGAATACAGAAGACTAAGGAATTTAGTTAATAGAGAAGCAAGGAAAGCAAAAGAAAATTTTCTTGAAGAAATGTGCAGAGAAGTGGAAGAAAATATACAAAACGGAAGAACTGATTTAGCCTACAGAACAGCTAATCAATTTTTTAACAAATGTAAAACGACACTCTCAGGCACAATAGAAAATAAAGAGAGGAAAATGCTGTTTGGTGAAGACATGGTGAAGAGGTGGAAAGAATACATAGAGGAGTTGTATGCCGGAACACCTCTTTCGGAGGAAGTAATAGGAAGAGAAGAGCAAGTAGACGAAGATGACAAGGGAGATGACACTCTGCAAGAAGAATTTGACAGAGCTCTAAAAGAACTACGGGACAACAAAGCAACAGGTATTGATGACATCCTTGCAGAATTAATAAAGAATGCTGGTGACAGCGTAAAAATGATGCTGCTTAAACTTATTAGGTCCATTTATAACACAGGAGAGATACCGACAGACTTCCAGAAATGTATCATTGTTCCTATACCAAAGAAGGCAGCAGCTACAAAATGTGAACAGTACCGAACTCTAAGCCTAGTATCACATGCTTCAAAAATTCTCATAAAAATAATTCTGAAGAGAGTTGAAGAGAAGGTGGAGGATATGATGAGTGAAGATCAGTTTGGTTCTAGAAAGGGATTGGGAACAAGAGGCGATTCTGGGACTGAGACTCGTTATCGAAAATCGATTACAGAAAAATAAACCAACTTATATTGCCTTTGTAGACATGGAAAAGGCATTTGATAACGTTATCTGGCAAGAGATGTTCAGAGTGCTGAGGAAAAGTGGAATAAAGTTTCCTGCTTTCTTTGAGTGTGTGCTTCAGTTTTATTTGGTCTGTCCACATTCGTTTCTTTTAATGTGTGTCAGGGCGCTGATGACCTCGATGTTGAGCACCCATAAGCCCCAACACACCACCACCACCACCACCACCACCACAAAGACACCCCTGTGATACCCAGTTTCTACAGGAATGAGGTGGTAGTGATTAGGAACTGTCACCATGAACAAGAAGCAAATATTAGAAAAGGGGTAAGACGTGGATGTGCTCTCTCTCCTGTTATATTCAATGCTTACATCCAGGAAGCTATAGACCAAGTTCGAGAAACTATTGAGGTGGGAATCAAAATTAATGGGCAGAAGACAGACATGCTATGTTATGCAGATGATATTGCTATAGTCACGGAGACAAAAGAAGATCTAGAGGAAGTCCTCAGAACAATGGAAAAAATTCAATGCAATCAGTATGGAATGAGAATAAACAAGAAAAAGACCAAAGTGATGGTATGCAGAACAGGAGCAGAATATGAAACTCTGAGAATGAAAATTGGAAGAGAGGAGCTGGAAGTGATAGAGGAATTTACTTACCTGGGAAGCCAAATCACAAGAGATGGTAGAAGCCGGAAAGAAATTGCGACCAGAATACAAAAGGCCAAAATTGCATTTTATCAGAGAAGGAACTTACTCACCAGCAACAACATCGGTCTGAAAGTAAGGTAACGTATCATGAAAGGTTTTGTTTGGATTGTCGCCCTATATGGATGTGAAACTTGGACAGTTGGAAGAGAAGAGAGAAGACGGCTAGAGGCCCTGGAGATGTGGTGCTGTAGAAGGATGATGACGATCAGCTGGAGAGACAAAGTAACAAATGAAGAAGTGCTTAAAAAAGTGCAGGAAACCAGATCTCTGTGAAGGCACATCCAAACAAGAAGAGACAACCTTGTAGGGCACATCCTACGACACAACATCATTGGGACAATAGCAGAAGGAGCTAAGGAGGGAAGGAATCGGCGGGGGCGACCAAGGTTTATCATACGTGCAACAGATCATGAATGACGTTGGATGTAAGACATACGTGGAAATGAAGAGGAAGCCAGACAGAAGAGAGGAATGGCGCTCTGCTGCAAACCAACCTCAGGGTTGAACACTAAAAGAAAGAGGAGGAGCTGCTGTTGACCTATATAGGTCAAGGGAAGTGTCAGATTGCAATTTTTGTTGTTTTAGGTGTTGGTTTTGTGGTATCAATAGTTGTGGTGTGATTATAATTTTTGGAGTGTTTGGTTTTTATTTTGTGGTATCAACAATTGCGGTTGAGCTATGTAGATGAAGGGAAGTGACCGATCCTGTCCATATTGTAAGTATAGCGGAATTTGGTGGCATTTTTATGTCATCATTTTGCGTGGTTTGGGATTGTAGTGTGTGTCTGTATGTGTTTATATTTAGTTTGTCCCCACCCAGAAACCCCCAATTTCCCACGCTGGTCCCGTTAGTTTGATTATATTTTTGGAGGGAGATGTGTTTGTTGGTTTTATATGTATTTTCATGTTTGTTGTCCTGTTTATGTAATAACGTCATAGGTGCCATATTGGAGACATTGAGAATGATCATTTCTGCCATACTGGTGACGTCATGGGTCAAAGCAGACAGGTGGAATTGGAGACTTCTGTAATCCCTAGGAAATAGTACATTTATACCATTCAACCAAGTTGACTGTTATCTACATATCTGTACTATTATTGATTTGCATGTAGTTATTTTTGCAACGACACTGTGATGACAACATATGTTTGATGAAATTGCTTTGTTTCTAAATGAAACTAAAAATTTTTGTAGTGCCCCTCTGTTTCCAGCTACGAGTGAAATGAAGGAAGGAGTTTATAATATTTTCTTCATTGTTCTGGAAATAGAAATTTCATTCACATGAGTTTTTAGACTTTTTAGTGAAAGTGCCTTCTTCTAGGTATAATATCTATAGATGCAAAGATTGCTCTAACAACTGATACGAGTATACCTGAACATATTGTGAACAATCTGTTGGCCAGTCATATCACATATGAAATGACATGTATGATTTTTGGTGTAGTTCTGGATGAAACAATTAGGAAGCAGTATTTTTTGTTGACTGGATCTAGTACATCCAAGAAACAGTTTGTTTTCCACACAAAGGCTAGTAAAAATTTGCATCAAGTTATTAGTGGAAACTTAGTGTCATTGTCATTGATCAGTCACTTGCAATAGTCATTTTGTGAACTAAGCACATTCTCTTTGTAGTTTCATTACAGAGCCTAAAGTCAACTTCTAACATTAGTTAGTTGTGGATTTTCATATTTATAAGACCTGCTTTTTGATGGAATTTAATTACTTCATTGTGTGTGTGTTCCAGGCAAAATTAGTTAAAAATTATGGAATGACTCGCATGGATCCTTATGTGAGGCTAAGAGTTGGCCACTGTGTGTATGAAACACACACTGATCCCAATGGCGGCAAAAATCCAAGATGGAATAAAGTTATACAGTGGTATGTATAGTGGTATTTACTATTTTACTGTCTAAATATCAGAATTGTGTCAGAAAGTTCCTGAAATTAATGGCAGGTTGATTGCTGGCAGTTGTCACTCACCAGCAGAGGCTGCATACATGGGGTGGGAGTGGTTTGTAGCTGTAATCAGTTGAAGTAGTGACACTATAATCAAAACAGGATTTGGTTGTTTTTGTGTTACAGTTCATCCATTAGACAATGTAGGGAAGTCAGATTCTGTATGGTGTTGGGCAGTCACAACCGGATGCCCTGCACGTGTTGACAGAAGCCCATGGCAATAAGACAGTGAAAAGAATGCAGGTGTAACACAGATGTTTGTGAATGTCAGACAAATCCTAATTATGATCTCCATTGTAACCACATATATATTTGCAATGTCCATTAAAACTTTAAGTCCTTTGTCACGTGACATGGAAAAAAGACTTGCAAAATTGTATTCAAAGTTGATTTATTACATAGGACAGTCCACAGCATTTTTCTTGTTCCTAATACATGCACCAGGTTCATTTATGTAGGGCTCTAAAAATACTGCCTCAGGAGGAGGCGAAAGCTCTGGCATCTATGGTGATTGGTCTTGTGGCAATGACTGATAAACATGGTAGCTTTTTGAAACAGTTTAAACGGATGGAGTATGCTATTAATTCCCTCTAAAGCAAACAAAAAACCATTTAAACAAATGGAATAAACACACATTTTTGAGGAACCAATAATTTTGCTAATATACATGGTGAAGCGAAATTTGCCCACTCGGGCTTCGCAGCACAACTCCTCAGATGTCAACAATAAAAAAATGTTTGTCACAAAATTTCGGCAGGCAAGTACATTCGGCAGAAAAAGGATGTTAAAGGGTGGCAATCTGGCAACACTGTAACCTCATGTATGGTAACTACCTCTGTCAGCAAACATTAGTAGTGCCGTACAGTTGGTGCGATGGATAGAGTTTTCGGTTAGCATGGAGGAGGTCGATGGTACGATCCTGGGTTGAGGCACATGTTTTTTATTTGGTAAATGTAGTCCAGGTGGTAAAGTGTCTGGCATCTTAGTCGTCAACAGCAATTGCAGCAGATCCCCTTACAAAACATTTGCACTTACATACTACAATCGTAGAAATGGAAGTTTGTTCAACTTTGAAAGAAGCCCTTTCCACATCGGGGGCATGAATTTATACTCACCACTTCATCTATTAAATGCAAAACCTGTTTTCTTTGTACCCTCCTCTAATGGTCCTGTATATTAGTACCAACTGTTATTCTTGTGTCATTCAGGTCCCTTACATTTTGTTAGGGCCTTACATTACCAATAGGACTAGTAACGTGCTTTGAGGATAATGTCCAAACTTGGTTACTATTTGTATGTGTTATCACCATGATCCCACTAAATATGCCTTTCAACGTTGAGTCTGGTAAACGTGTGCAGTTTAGTACATATCTCAATGCATTATTATTATTATTATTATTATTATTATTATTATTATTATTCTATTGATGGGATTGTAGAAGTATCACATCTATTACCGTTAGACAAACAGTGTAATTAGATACTGAACATTTCACAATTAACAGTGTCAGGATGAATCAAGCGGAACAATATCTGTCAGAGGGATAATGCACGCTAGGTGGAACAGTGTGCAGGACTGATAATGTGTTTATACTGTATGCGCTGTCAACCAGACAGGGACTAGTTGCGAGAAGAGTAAGGCACCCGTGACAGTCTCCAGTGAACACTTATTGAATTTTTTCATTGAAAACCTCTAAACCAGTGTGGCAGATGTATGGCGTACACAAACGGCAAATATGTGGATATGCTTGTGGTCCTTCGTGCATATAATAACTGGTGTGGTGTTGCTGCTCGTGAATATGCTCCTAGATACCCTCGTCAACACCATCCAGATAAAAATGTGTTTCGTCATTTGGAGCTCCGAATTCGGGAGTCAGGTTCTCTCCTTCCTCCATCGTGAATTTACCGTACTCCAGATACTGAGGAAGCTATTCTGGAGGTCACACATGAAGAACCTTAGAGAAGTACACGTAGCGTAGCAAGGTAGCTGTGTGTCTCGTAAAGCATGTTTGTTAATGTGCTGCATGAGCACGGACTGCACCCCTATCACTATGCTTTCGTAGCGAGCACGGGACCCCAAGCTAATGTGGCCCTCCTTCCTTTCCGTGCTGCATACCTTCCATTTCCGCATCCTTCCCCATCCCCCATCTTCGCCCCCCCCCCCCCCTCCCCACCTCTGCCTCTTTCCTTCCCTTTCTCCCCCTCTGGGAGTATGTGTTGTGCCTACGTCCGGAGATGGACGCTCGAGAATGTAACACCTTCTTCGTTTTCTCTCCTTGCAAGTCTTCATCCTTCCTTTGTTTTTCTTTTTTCCTTACCTCTTCTCTTTACCCTTTTCTCCGCTGTGGCGTTTGAGATCTCTCTTCTTCCCTTTCTTTGTTTTCCCTTTCTCTTTTTTCCTCCCTGTGCGTGTCTGAAGGCCGACTCACGCATTTCCATGCATAGCCGGTGACGGGGTAATGCGAAATTCCCCACCCCGGGTAGACAGGTAGGACACGTACGTACCCCCTGGTAACGGCCGGGCCCAGGGAGGGGTGATTACCCGAGCTGATATCTTCCGAAAGTGCCGATTGGTCCCTCCGTCAGTTTGTCGGGAGGTGTGTCCTGAGTTGTGAACAATCACCTAAGGTGGGAGTGCCCTCAGAGAGGGCCCCCACAAGGGAGGAGCGTGCCATAGGAGATGCCAGTAATCATGGGGGATACTTCCGCAATGGTTTCCTCGTCTTCCACTATGTCTGCTCACAAGCGTAAGGTCACTGAGTCTCAGCCACAGACAGTTCTTCCATCGTTGCCACAGTTCCTTGTTGTTTCTCGGTCTGCCGAAGGTCACGACTTCTCCACGGTCAACCCTTTCATTATTCAGAAAGGTGTCGATGCAATTGCAGGTCCTGTAAAGTCTTCTTCCAGATTACGGAATGGCACCGAAACAGTCAGTGTCCTCCAGGCACAAAAATTGCTGCGTATGTCACTGCTACACACCTTCCCTGTCCGGGTGGAAGCACACCGCACTTTAAATTCCTCACGTGGGGTCGTTTATACACACTCCCTTGACGGATTGTCTGATGAGGAAATTCAACACTACCTGTCTGACCAGGGCATAACGGCTGTTCATAAAGTCATGAAAAGGGTTGACACGAACATCGTTCCAACCCGTACTGTCTTCTTGATATTTGACAGAGTTCAACTCCCATCGAACATAAAAGCAGGCTCTGAGATAATTTCCGTTCGCCCTATGTCCCAAACCCTACGCATTGCTATCGGTGTCAGCGGTTCAATCATACCAGCCAGTCCTGTTCCAACCCGGCCAAATGTGTTACGTGTGGCAAGGATGCCCATGAGGGTGCTTGTCCACCTCCATCCCCTCGTTGCATCAACTGTATGGGTGACCACGCTGCTCCCTCTCGAGATTGCCCCATTTTTAAAGACGAAAAACTCATTCAGGAAATCAGAGTGAAGGAAAAGGTGTCGACCTTTGCTGCTCGAAAATTATTCACCAGTCGAAAGCCCACTGTGCCTCAGACAGGAAAATACAGCACTGTCCTTGCCTCTCCTCGGCCAACAGAGGAGGTGGCCACGCAGACTTGTGATCTCACCTTTAGTGACATGGTCGTCAGATCGGCCAGTGCAAAGATCGCCCGTTCGACCTCCCCACTTTTGCACTCTATGGCTCACCCTTCATCGGGTTCTGCTAAATCTCGAGCCCAAAAGTCAGACACCCGGACTTCCAAAAAAGAGCCTAATCGTGAAGATTTTTTACGTACCCCAACTTCACAACCTCCTTCATCTAAACATCGTGTTTACAAGAAGGCTAAAAAGAAACCCAGTTCCTCTCCTCCTCCGCCACGGTGTGTTTCATCTACAGCACCACCTGGCGTTAACCGCCTTCGGCCGTCTTCTGTGTCGCCGAGGCGCACTGCTGGCGGCTGATCGCTGGTGGCAGGAGCTGCTCCTGAACAACCCATGGATCAGGATCTTCTGCCTTCGGCTGAGTGCCGTTCCACGCTGTCGCTCGCAAGCTTTGAGCAGTTGTTGAGTTGACGGCAACCTTGGTCACATTCTTCCATTTTCTGTCTACCCTATGTCCATTATCCACTGGAATATCCGCGGCATTCGAGCCAATCGGGGTGAATTGATGATCCTCTTACGATCCTACTCGCCGGTCATCTTCTGTCTTCAGGAAACAAAGCTGCGTCCCCACGACCACTTTGTTTTCCCCCATTTTCAGTCAGTCCGATTTGATCTCCCCTCTGTTGAAGGCACTCCAGCACATGGAGGACTCATGATTCTTCTCCACGATACTCTCCATTATCACCCAATCCCCTTAAACACTTCCTTCCAAGCAGTCGCTGTCCGTCTTTCCCTTTCTGGATACACCTTCTCTCTTTGTACTGTATACATTCCATCGTCCACACCAATGGCACGAGCTGATCTCCTTCATCTTCTTGGTCAGCTTCCACCCCCCTATTTGCTGGTTGGGGACTTCAATGCCCACCACCCGCTTTGGGGATCTCCACATCCTTGTCCGCGTGGTTCACTATTGCTAGACGTCTTCCACCAAGCGGATTTTGTTTGCCTCAACACTGGGGACCCTACATTTTTGTCTGCCTCCACGACAAATTTCTCTCATTTGGACCTTTCGGTCGGTACTGTTCCGCTAGCTCGGCGCTTCGAATGGTTCGCCCTTGCTGATACACACTCGAGTGACCACTTTCCATGTGTCCTTCGATTGCAGCCACAACTGCCATATATGCGCCCGAGATGCTGGAAGTTTACGCAAGCCGATTGGACACTTTTTTCGTGTCTAGCGACATTCGATGACCGTCAGTTTCCTAGTGTCGACGATGAGATCACTCATATTACAGACGTTATTCTTACAGCTACGGAACGTTCAATACCATGCACTCCCGAATTGCCCCGGCGCCCCCCAGTTCCTTTGTGGAACGAGGCATGCCATGACGCAATACGTGAGCGGCGACGTGCTCTTTGCGTTTTCAGACACCATCCTACTTTGGCCAACTGTATCCGCTATAAGCAGTTCCGTGCGCGGTGCCATCGCGTCATCCGCAATAGCAAGAAGGCAAGCTGGGACTTCTTTACTAGCTCACTCCATCCTTGGAAGTTTGGAGTAGGATTCGACGGTTATGAGGTGCGCCTAGGTTCTCCCCGGTCTCTGGGCTCACTATCGCGCATGATATAGTAGTGGACCCTGTCGCAATTTCTAACTCATTGGGTCAACACTTTGCTGAGATTTCGAGCTCTTCAAATTACCCGCCAGCGTTTCTCCCAAAGAAACGTGCAGCGGAAGTGCGACCTCTTGCTTTCTCCTCTCAAAATCGCGAAAGCTACAATACTGTTTTCTCCACGTGGGAACTCCAACATGCACTCTCTTCTTCTCGCTCCTCCGCCCCAGGACCGGATGGTATCCACATCCAAATGTTGCTGCATTTATCATACCAAAGTCTGTGTTACCTCCTTTGCCTTTATTATCGAATTTGGACCGACAGTACTTTTCCCAGATGATGACGGGAAGCTATTGTCATTCCTGTTCCGAAACCTGGAAAGGACAAACATCTCTCCTCTAGCTATCGCCCCATTTCTCTCACGAGTAGTGTATGTAAGGTTTTGGAGCGTATGGTGAATTGCCGTTTAGCTTGGTGGCTGAAGTCCAGCAGGCTTTTAACATCTGCCCAATGCGGTTTCCGAAAGCATCGTTCTGCAGTTGACCATCTTGTTACTCTCTCCACTTATATCATGAACAATTTTCTCCGGAAACGCCAAACAGTAGCAATATTTTTTGATCTGGAGAGAGCATACGATACCTGTTGGAGGACAGGCATCCGCCGCACACAGTTCTCTTGGGGCTTTCGCGGTCGGTTGCCCCTTTTTCTTCGCGAATTTATGGTAGAGCGCACATTTAAAGTGCGGGTGAACACTACTCTCTCCCGTACTTTCTCCCAAGAAAACGGGGTACCCCAGGGCTCCGTGCTAAGTGTTGTACTGTTTGCCATTGCCATAAATCCAATTATGGATTGTCTCCTTCCTGATGTCTCAGGCTCCCTCTTTGTGGACGATTTTGCGATCTGCTACAGCTCTCAACGGACCAGCCTTCTTGAACGACGTCTTCAAGGCTGTCTAGATTGCCTCCACTCTTGGAGCATTGAAACAGGCTTCCGCTTTTCTCCCAGTAAGACCGTTTGTGTTAATTTTTGGCGTCGTACGGAGTTTCTTCCACCTTCCTTACATCTAGGACCTGTCAACCTTCCGTTTTCAGACGTTGCTAAATTCTTGGGTCTTATGTTTGACAGAAAACTGTGCTGGTCCTCCCACATTTCCTATCTTTCGGCTAGCTGTCTGCGATCCCTCAACACCCTCCATGTCCTGAATGGTACCTCCTGGGGAGCAGACCGAGTGGTGCTTCTCCGCCTCTATTGCTCCTTGGTGTGCTCGAAATTGGACTATGGAAGCATAGTTTACTCCTCTGCTCAGCCGTCTATTCTTCGGCGTCTTGACTCTATCCACCACCGTGGATTACGTTTAGTGTCTGGAGCTTTTTACACCAACCCTCTGGAAAGCCTTTATGGTGAGACTGCTGAACCTCCGCTGTCCAGTCGGCAAGCTGTCCTTCTAGGTCATTATGCTAGCCATCTGTCTTCCATGCCTGCTAATCTGGCCCATGACCTTTTTTTTGATGCCTCCTTGGATGTAGGGTATGCAGGCCGCCCTTCCTCCCTACTACCACCAGGAGTCCGCTTCCGTCAACTACTCCATTCTCTTTCCTTCCGCTTTCCTAAAACTTTCTTGACAACTTGGGGTACAGCACCGCCTTGGCTCCGTCCCCGGACCTGCCTGCTCTGTGACCTTTGTCAGTTTCCCAATGATGGTACCCCTTCACTTGTATATTGTCGGGCATTTTCTGCTCTATGTGCACAAATGAAGGAAGCCACATTTATTTACACTGATGGCTCAAAAACATCGTTTGGTGTTGGGAGTGCCTATATTGTTGGAGACACCCAAAAATCGATTTCGGCTTCCCGACCAGTGTTCGGTTTATACTGCAGAGCTTTACGCTGTTCTCCAGGTTGTCCAATACATCCGTCGCCATCAACGGATACAGTATGTTATCTGTTCAGATTCTCTCAGCTCTCTCCTCAGTCTCCAAGCTCTCTACCCTGTCCACCAACTGGTCCACCGGATTCAGGAATGCCTACGCTTGCTCCACTTGGGGGGTGTCTCGGTGGCGTTCCTCTGGATCCCAGGACATGTTGGTTTCTGTGGAAATGAGGCGGCCTATATAGCGGCCAAGGCTGCAGTCTCTCTTCTTCGGCCAGCTATTTGCACGATTCCCCTCGCCAATCTACGGAGTGTTTTATGTTGTCGTGTTGTTCTTTCATGGCACGCACATTGGCCGACACTTCCCAATAATAAATTGCGGGATGTGAAAGCTCTTCCCTGTGCTTGGACCTCATCTTCCCGAACGCGTCGTCGGGAGGAGGTAATTTTAACTAGACTCTGGATAGGGCACTGTCTTTTTAGCCATTGACATCTTTTAAGTGGCGATCCTCCCCCACTCTGCCCCCACTGCTCTCAGCTGTGGACGGTAAGACAACTTTTAATTGAGTGCCCCTATTTTACTCTGTTACGCGCCTGTCTACAGCTGTCGCCTGATATATCTTCCATTTTAGCAGATGACACGCGCTCAACCGATCGCATTCTCGAGTTTATTAGTGCCAGTGAGATGACGTCAGTCATTTGAAGCTCTTTTTGGGGACAACCAACCCCCTTCTATAGTGGTTTTTTGAGCTTTCCTTCTGTTTTTAGTTTCTCAAATTTTTTGAGTTTCGTTCACATTGCTGCTGGTTTCCAATTTTCGTTTTTTTTTTTTACCTTTTCCTAAGTCACAGACCGGGCGCTAATGACCGTAGCAGTTTTGCGCCCTCTAAAACTATGCTTTCGCGCAACACCTGCGTCCCACAGGTTGCCATCAGCAGATGCAATTCTGTGAATGGTTTCAACAAGAACAGGAAGCCAATGATAACTTAGTGAACACCGTAACATGTTCGGATGAAGCAGCATTCACTCGTGAGGGTGTCTTCAATATGCATAAAGCCCACCATTGGTGTGAGATTAACCAACACATCACCCGCAACCATGGATATCAAGTTCACTTTGGTATCAATGTCTGGGCTGGAATATTGGGCTACAGGTGTTTGGGCCCCTGCATGTTGCCTGACTGGTTGACTGCGCGAAGGTATCATGCATTCCTCTCAAACTATATGCCTGACGTGCTAGATGATGTTCCACTACATGTTTCAGCAGAGGATATGGTTCCAACATGATGGTGCACCTCCACACTCTGGAATTAATGTGCGACAGCATTTGGGCAGAACATACCCAGGGAAATAGCTCGGACATGGAGGTCAAGTTGTATGGCCATCACATTCACCTGACTTAAATCCCCTGGATTTCTTCCTGTGGGTACACCTGAAGGAGCATGTTTACTCTACTCTTCTGAAGAATGTGGAAGAATTGGTAGCGTGCGTTCATGCTGCTCTTGTTACTGTGGACGCAGCTTTGCTGCGAAGGGTCCAGAGCTGTGTGATCCAGCGGGTTGCGCAATGTTTCAACGTGCAGAGAGGTCACTTTGAGCATTCGTTGTCCTTTAGACAACATATTCTGTTGTGAAGGTCATGCGGTCATTAATATGGACATTATGACTCACTGGTTGCTAATGTGCGACATCTGAGCTATCATATTACATATATTATAAATGACAAGTAGATGTGTTATTGTACTGTGCTATCATCTTTAGCATCTCGAAATTGATATTGTTTTTTTGTGTTCTGTCCTGTGACAGGTCATTTGCTTCAACTGTCTATCTCTTATTTGGCTAACCAAGTATTTGTTTTGTTCGGCGTTACAAAATGTTGTAAATTTAGGAGACAAATGACCTAAGAAACGGTATGTATTACAGTATGAATAGTCAAACAAAAGCGTTGGTATGTTGATACTGACAATAAAAAACACACAAACACACACACAAATTTCAAGCTTTTGCAACCCAAGGTTGCTTCATCAGGAAAGAGGGAAGGAGAGGGAAAGACGAAAGGATGTGGGTATTAAGGGAGAGGGTAAGAGATCATTCCAATCCCGGGAGCGGAAAGACTTACAGGCAGGATAAAATTGTATGGTAGATTATGGTAAAAAGGGGAAGGTGAATATAAAGTGAAACTACTTGCACCATTTCCCTTAATACCCACATCCTTTCGTCTTTCCCTCCGCTTCCCTCTTTCCTGACGAAGCAACCTTGGTTTACGAAAGCTTGAAATTTGTGTGTGTGTTTTTTATTGTAAGTTACAGCATCTTTGTTTTTAGATATATTTTTCCCACGTGGAGTGTTTCCCACTATTATATTCATAGTATGAATAGTCAGAATGAAATTAGCAAATAAAAAATACGCCCCAACCCAGGATCAAACCATCGACCTCCTGCATGCTAACCCAAAACTCTATCCACTGCACCAACTGCACAGCACTACTAAGATGTGCTGACAGAGGTAGTTACCATTCATGAGGTTATAGTGTTGCCTGATTGCCACTCTTTAACATCCTTTTACTGCCGGATGTACTCGCCAGACAAAATTTTGTGAGAAACATTTTTTTATTGCTGGCATGTGAGGAGTCGTACTGCGAAGCCTGAGTGTGCGAATTTCGCTTCACCCGGTATAAGGGACAAAAATTGTTGAAGTATTCTGATTATGCACACATCATCTATATTACTAAATGCCTAAAAGTGTCAATGTGGCCAGTTGCAGGTAGCCTATGTAGCAGCTTCCAGGGGCAACAAGAATTTTATTTTTCTATATTTCATATAATTATGAACAGAATTAAAAATGCTTAGTAGTCTACTCATTAAGAGAGATAATCATATGTTTAAAGGTTTAACACAATAAGACAAGTATATCTTGAGGCAGGATTAGTCATAGTGCACAAATCACCGAAATTATAATTGTCCTGTATTTAAGAATGAGAGCATTTGACGACTTCCAATAAACTGTACATCTTTCCGGAACTTTCACACATACGCCTTCTACAGAATATGAAAGGGAAAAAGTTTATTGCTCACGATATTTTTGCTGTTCATGTAGTGAAACTTCAGCAACAGGCATGACTTTTAATTTATTAACTTTTTACTGCTAACGCTATTTGCAACACATTTTGAAGATAGTATCCACTTATACCACTGAATGCACCTACAAAATTATCATTGCACAACACACAGTTCAGGAGATATGACATCAGAAACATTGTGATGTGGGAAGAACTAACTTTTCTTAATACAGATCGCAGATTACTCGGACTATACTCATCTAATGTTTGATAATGAAAACGCTTAGACTTCCAACAAAATTTAAACATAATTTCAAATCTATACTAAACTTTTTCTCACTTACAGCCTCACAAACTAATGAAAGGAAAACAGTTTATCACTTCATTGTTCCTGTAGTAAAACTTCGGCATCCAGCATGACATTTTAATTTATTATTTCTTTACTAACTAACTCTATTCATTACCCATTTTGCAGACATTTGAAAGTGTTTTCTACGTAGGAGTTAGATTTGTCCCACAAGTGTGGACTTGAACTAAGGAAGTTTGTGAGGATATCCTACATCCCCTATGACTTGCTGACAGAAGGAAAAAACAGAGAAAATGACCAGGATAAAATTAGAGTTTGCTGTTTAATGAAAACCTTTTCTGTTGCTCATTACTGTTAAAAGAAACGAAAAGATTATGCCATTGGACATTGATCCAGCTTGCTCAATTTTGCACTTACATTTCCCTGGCTAGAGATTAAATTGGAAGGGCATTCTTTAACAAATTCATACAATATGATTGCTTGTAGCTGGGGCATACTTAGGCAATAATGCTTCTTAAAATTATGTAAGTACAATAAACATTTTAACTGTTTTCAGTGACTTGTTGACTCAATCACAACAGTAAAAAACACAGAATTGCAGAAGATCTTAATATTTAAATATTATGTTTGTAGTCTCGGTTATAAATGACAGTGGTAAGTTTTAACTTTTTGCTGTATCATTCTAAGATATTTTTGTGATGAGTTTCCATTTATTTTACCTTTCAAAAATAATTTTCATAACACCAGTGCATCACCTTGTCCTTCAGTCCTCCTTGTGAAACCAGTTTCTTAATTCATGTTAACTAAACAAATTAATTACTCCCACAATCGCAACAGTTCTTCATATGTAGAAACCTGTCAGCAGAGTATTTGCTAATGAAAACAAGGCAGTTACAAAATCAAGGTATAGAGAGGACTATCAAAATTTTTTTTATGAATTTGGATTTTATTGCTTATTACAGCTTCTACAACTATGTTGTTGTGATCATTACGGTCTCTCAGAACCTGAGGGGGCAAGGGGAATTTTGTCTGTTATCATAAAAAAAAAAAAAAACTATACTGACTGGCCTCAAACTTTGCTATTTTGATTTAATTTAGTTATTATCAGTTATAACTAATTTTCAGGAGATCTGTGCCAGATTGTATTAATATACAATTAAAGTTGGTAATTGTCAGAGAGGTACTGAAGTAGTGAAACTAGCAATGCTTTGCAGTTACTAAATATGTACTGGATTTTTGTCCTAATCTCCTCCTTTCCTCCCTCCACTCTCTGTCCATTTCCCCTCCTCCTCCTCCCCCCCCCCCCCCCCCCCCCGTCCATCTCCTCTTAACTCCTCTCTGTGACCTTCAGCCATGTTTAATTATATTGTGTAGGAAAAATAGATTGAAAATTGAAGTTGCTTAAAATTTGTGGTTGGTATCATTGTTATGTGGGATATGAGAGAGAGAGAGATTCTCCACATACTTGATCTTTGAGGATAGTACCTTCAATGGCAGTATTTCACAGTGTTAATCTGCGAATGTGTAGGGCTACCAAGGTTTGGATGATTCGGATTCCATAATAGTATTCTAAACAAAAACCATAAATACAACTGTCCTGTTTCCTGTTATAACTGACTGTGAGGAAGAAAACAAAACACCACATTGTTGTGTACAGAAGTCTTGTTCCAAATTATATAAGGAGAAAGAATTTATATGGGAGAAACAGTTTGTCTAATGTACCCTATGATCATCTTAATGTTTATTAAAGTATCATGTAAAAATCTAAAGTAAATTGGTCAAAAACTATTAGAGATTTTTGGTAACAATGCTGGGCAATGTCCATCTTGATATAGTAGCATAGATTATACAGGATGCGTCAGAGAAAGTATGTGCACTTGGAACTGTCATAGATAATTAAGTTTCTGATTAAACTAAATGTTCCAAATTTTGGTTACAAGTAAAGTTCAAAGGGTTACTTTTAGTTTCAGTGTGTTTCTGAGTACAAGTCACAATAATTCTATAACTCACGCTAAAGCGTTCTGTCGGAGTTTGCTCACACTGCTTGCATCTCATTCTAAATTGTGCCTCACTCAGTGGGAAGTCCAAGATGGAAGAACAATAATATGGAAAGGATTGATTGCTACTGATCACATGGAAGATGAAGTATAGAGTCATAGGCATAATGAAAATAATGCTAGAAATAGTCAACTTCTGGACAAAGTTCTTAACCAGAAGTAGAAAACTCACATTTACACAAGCACTACTTGCACGCACCTGGAACATGTCATCTCCAGGAGCCATGGCTGACTGCATCTGAGGTGAGCAGCAAATTTAGTGGGATGGATAATGGGAGTTTGGAAGAGGTGTAGGGTGCTGTCTATGGAAGCATGGACGGAAATGGTGGGAAAAGGATAGGGCTGTTAGGGGCAGCATTGGGAGGTTATGTGGGGGAGGGGAGGATGCAAATTCATCACCTTGTCAGCAGTATTGTGGGGATTATCCCCAGTCAACTGCACACAGTGAAGATGATTAATTTTGAGTTGTGCTTCATCTGACCCAGTGATGTTACTCATACGTCCTAGTTCACATTTAGCCATCATGTAACACATTCACAGAGTTGTACCCTGCTATCTGGGTCATCACTTAGCAGTGTTATAATAAGATAATGCCAGTAGCTTATCTTCTAAGTGATTCAACTAGCACTTACATCACCCTTGTGTGATCCTTACTTTGAAAATTTTTGTAGTGAATGCAGCGCATTGAGGAATCATTGTTTGTAGCTGTGCGAAATTACAGTTTTTACACATCACCCTTGCATGAACTTCATCTTCTAGATGTGTGAGTGTTAACCTTGTAGATGTTTAAGTGTTAACCTTATAGAAGAATCAGTTCCATATTCATTTCTCCACTGTCATTCTCTAATGTCAAGTACCATTTACTAACCTACTTCTTGAACCTCAATCATACATTCATCATCTTGACTTTAGTCTCCTTCCCAGATCGACTTTTTTTCTGTCGTTTGTTGACAAAACATAAAATTACTTTTTCCTAGAAATTTAACTAGGAGGTAGGAAAAGAAATTTGCGTATGATGCTTCAAAGATTTTTGTGCACATTTTTGGCACACATGGTATTTAACCATACTTGTAATTTAAATTGGACTTTTTTCCACCTAACTGTTTGTTGAGAGTGGACACCCTAAAGCTGAATATTCCTTTTATGTACACAAAACTGCTACCATTCTGTCCATACAAGGATATGTCATTTGAAGTGTGACAGATGTACCAGCGTCTTCATACAGGGAGTCCTTGTAGGACTCTGCAATGTAGCTGGTGTGTTTCAGTGCCTGTAGTGAGTTTTTTCACGTAGCAAATTCTGCTAATGAGCAATGTTACAAAGAGCAAAGTTGAATATCTCTCTCTCTCTTCCCCTTCCCCCTCCTTTCCTTTCCACTCACCTCCCCATCCCTACCCCTTTCCCACCCTCTCTACCCACAAACCTTACCCCTTCCCATGCATGCACACGTGTGTGTGTGCGTGCGTCAGAAGCACGCCAAGCAATTGGAATTTGGCTGAATGATGTTCACCAAGTTCACGAGACTTTTCTTCTGCAAATTGATCCAGTGTCAGCACTTAGGGAAGCAAAAAGAAAAAAAAAAATTGCGAAACTGCTCGCTCTCACCTTTCGTTGAGTGTGACGCTTCATGACACTAACAGATCTGCTAGAATGGATGAAAGCCTTTAGTGGCTACCTTTGCTGGCTGCTGTTGTAGAATTTTCAGGTGAATTCGTGATGACCACGTCAGATGTTCTGTGATAGAAACAACCTGTTTCACTCAGCTTCTTGAAGAATAGTGGGAGCTAATTTCAGTAAATAAGCTGTGGTATTGAGGCAAAAGTTGCCTAACTAAGTGGCATAAAGTTTAAATGTTTGCAGTAGGCAGGTAGCCGTACATTTAGTTATGTAACTGGTAAGATATATCCTTCATGAGAAGATTGAATTTTTGACTATAGTGAATGTGTGGACAGGTCTGAAGATAAACAGAATTAGGTTGTGGCTTATTCACAATGCAAAAATTTTGTAGTATCCTTTGTAATAGCATATAGTTCACTGAGTAATTAAGGAAAATGGAATTTCTGCCAGAGAAAATAATTTTCAAAAAAATAAATTTTTTGAAAGCAGCATTTAAATTCACTGATATGTTATCCGGAACTGTATGCAATCCAAAAACAAAGGAAGTAGGTTACAGTACACTTGTTCGCCAACTGCTTGAATACTGCTCACCGGTGTGGGATCCGTACCAGATAGGGTTGATAGAAGAGATAGAAAAGATCCAATGGAGAGCAGCGCGCTTCGTTACAGGATCATTTAGTAATCGCGAAAGCATAATGGAGATGATAGATAAACTCTAGTGGAAGAATCTGCAAGAGAGACGCTCAGTAGCTCGGTACGGGCTTTTGTTGAAGTTTCGAGAACATACCTTCACCAAGGAGTCAAGCAGTATATTGCTCCCTCCTACGTATATCTCGCGAAGAGACCATAAGGATAAAATTGGAGAGATTAGAGCCCACACAGAGGCATACTGACAATCTTTCTTTCCATGAACAATACAAGACTGGAATAGAAGGGAGAACTGATAAGGTACTCAAAGTACTCTCCGTCACACACCGTCAGGTGGCTTGCGGAGTATGGGTGTAGATGTAGATGCCTTGCTGTGAGTAGCTGGTTTTTCAGACTGATTTAGCAGCAAATCTAATTAACCCAACTTACACCCTGAATCCATTTCAGAAGTAGAGCATGATTACATAAACATAGCAAGTGAGTGTTGCAACATCTGAATAGTTGAAAACATATAATGGATCGAATTTCATCATCACAACTTACTTATCGGAAATTTAGTGCCATTGATACAGGCATTTGGATCTTTGTTATGTGCACCATTGTCTTGAACTCCAATTATATTCCATTTATACTGATTTGCTGGAGAAAGTTTGAATTGTTACTTTTGTGAACATTACTAGTGCCTTTCTTGATGTTTTCTGACATAATAGCCAATATATAACAATGGAAAATCCAGGCTGGAATGTAACAATATTATGAAAAGGATAGTTGCTACTCACCATATAGCAGAGATGCTGAGTCACAGGTAGGCACAACAAAAAGACTCAGAATATGCGTGGGTTGCACACACGCGCGTGTGTGTGTGTGTGTGTGTGTGTGTGTGTGTGTGTGTGTGTTTTTCTATCTTTGAAGGTGTTGTTGGGCGAAAGCTCATTTTCTGACAGTCTTTTTGTTGTGCCTATCTGTGACTCCGCATCTCGACT
The DNA here is from genome assembly GCF_021461385.2 of Schistocerca piceifrons. Classification (NCBI taxonomy): domain Eukaryota; kingdom Metazoa; phylum Arthropoda; class Insecta; order Orthoptera; family Acrididae; genus Schistocerca; species Schistocerca piceifrons. The sequence continues at coordinate 561,877,559 of NC_060144.1, forward strand.
ATATGGTGAGTGGCAACTATCCTTTTCATCACATTTTTAATAGGTGATATTTGTATCATAAGTTAGTTGTTCTTTTACTTTTAATAATCTCATGTTCCTGATGGACTGCTGCTTGCAATTACTTACTTACTGGTATGAAACTTGTCTTGTAACATGTTATTGTGTTTAAATACCTCCCCTTGCTCTCAAGTTAAAGTGGCTCTGTAATTACTGAGTTATTTGCACAAGCTTCTCTACCTTCCTTTCCCTATTATTGTCCAACTAAATATAAATTGAGAATGTATAATGTAAGTAAAAGATGTAGTGTACCCATTATTATTTTTAGTTATGGCTATGTTATGTCTATTTTCTGTCAGGTTGTGTTGGTAAGACTTTGGGTTTGTATTGATCACATATTTAAATAAACGTATAGTTGTAACCATTCAGTGCTATGTGACTGAATTGATCATGGTCAGTGTGCGGCTATGGTTTGTTTAGGTGAATTAGTTAAGACTTTGCTAATAGTGCATCAAGCCATTAACACTTTTCAAAAAAAATGAGCTATTTATTACAAATGTTAACTTTTTCATGGTCTACAGCCTGCTTCCTCAAGGTGTGACAAGCATATACCTCGAGATTTATGATGAATGCTCATTTACCATGGACGAATTGATTGCCTGGGCTCATATCCCAATCCCACAGGCCGTAATGAATGGAGAAACACATGAAGAATGGTATCAGCTAAGTGGAAAACAAGGCGAAGGAATGGAAGGAATGATTAATTTGGTCCTTAGTTATACAGTATGTATTCAAAACCATATGGAATGTGTTCTCATATTTTATTTTGTGATCTTTTGACAACCTTCAGGAGCTAGTGGAATATGCTCAGATGGTATATTTTTAGATTTCTAGCCAGGTTAATAATTTCATTTTTATGCAAAATATGCTGAATAATGAACTAATTCTCATCAGATGTTACAGATTGTTTTGCATGTGCTCATAGCACCCAACTTAGATGAAAGATATTGTACGTTGGTTATTTATAAAATTCAAACTGTCAAGCCAGTTGCACACTCTAAAATATTTTGTAATACTTGAAAATGGGATCAACACACACACACACACACACACACACAATGAAGCAAAACATTAGTATTGAATCTGTAGCTTGCAGCAGCTTTCAAACTGTAAAATTGTTTAGTTGATAAATGGTATTTTTAGGCAGCCTCAAGAGGATGTATGTCGATGCTGAATAGATCACAAAAAATCAGCTGGTAACTTGTTCAAAAATTTTATTATGTTGACGTAATTTGGATGCAGCCCATCTTAAGAGCATACGCAAAATATAAGTACAAAACCATAAAGAACAACATTATTCACAGAAGTCTTAAAGATACAAAAGGTATTACAAAATGATGTAATTGGATTTAAGAAGCTTAGTAGTTGCATGAGAACACACATATAAAAATGTTTTAGGTAGGCAAGCCTTTGGAGCCAGTGGCTCCTTCTTCTGGGAGAAGGGTTGAAGGAGAAGGAAGAAGGAGATGTTTAGGAATAGGGTTAGAGTTCAGAAAAAATCACATGGAACCCTTGCTCAGTGGAGACTTACCAGATGGGGTGAGAACGAAAGACTGATTGTTGAGAACTGTAATGGATGAGATACTACAAAAATGTTTTAAAAGAAAACCCAACCAAATAGCCTTAATACAAACTATGGAGTCACATGTGTCTGTCCTCACCATCAGTGCTCAACTGATGGAGAGCCACCATTACAAAACATAAGTACCAGAAACTGCCACCAGGTGACAAGCCTCTATTGGAACAGTGACATTAATTTCATCCACGGAAATAAATGAATGTCTTGATAATGATGCTGAAAATAGTATAGAACTAGGAACAAAAACAAACTAAATACAAAAATTCAATGAGCATACACAACAGTGCATAAATCATACAAGGTTTGTTTAGGGCTAGGAGGGAAGGGTAAGAAAGGATAATGGGAGGGGAAATGGAGGTAGCATATTGGGAGAACAAAACAAAATCATACAGAACACTGTATTTATACCAAAAAAATTTAAAGCAACAAAATCATCCAATGTGATAACAACCTCCCACGGGGGCTGGTTCATGAAGGAAGAAAGCAGGGATGAGGAGGCAGCATCTCTACCACATAAATGGAGGCACTGCATTTACTGAATGTTTAATACATCAATGCAACTGCTAGTATCCCAGCTATCTGTACGCAATGTATGCATTTGCAACTAACGCTAAACATCATTACAAATTGCAGTGAAAATACCAAACAAAAAATTGATTGCAATTGCACAATGGTGTCAAGACCAAATAGCAATGAAAAACACTATTAAGAAAGCCTTAGCTAAGAACTCACAGAATACAAGGCTAAACATATGTTTCCGAAAATGAACAACTTTCAGTTATTGAGAGCCTAGCCAGGCTTATCAACCAAAAGGCACTTCAGCTGACATGTGAACAACCATGTAGTAACAACACATCACCATGAATGAAACTGACAAAGTACAAATATTTTCAGTAAACTTAAAATCACAAACACACTTTAAGAAAGAGCTACTCTGTACTAGAAAGGACAAGCATGAATGTTCTAGTAGTGTACAATAGCCAAACAGAACCTTTCCATGTATATAAAATAAAAATGTGTATAAAATAAAGCGAAAAGATTAAATTGAGCCTACCAAAGTACATGATGTGAACAACAATTGCAGACACTTTACTTACTCAAACTGTGGAAAATCCAGGATGGAATGTAACAGTATTAAAAAAAAAATAGTTGCTACTCACCATACAGCAGAGATGCTGAGTCACAGATAGGCACAACAAGAAGTCTGTCACAAAATAATCTTTCGGCCAACAAGGCCTTTGTCGAAAATAGAGGACACATGCAAACACAACTCTCACATACATGACTGCAGTCTCTTGCTGCTGAAGCCAGACTTCAGTAGAGATCCAGTGAAGTAGAAGGGACAAAGTTTAAACATCATTGTAACATGTAATATCCAAATAAAACCATCACATGTATATGTGTGTATTTTAAACAAAAAAGTGTATAGGATGATTGTTCATACATTATGTTCTGTGGTGGGCTCAGTTGAACATTGTTTTGGTTTATATTTTATGCAGTTCTTTATTTTGTATGTATGGAGAGGTTGCATTTGGCCATCATGCTCTATGAGAATGTTCATACTTGTTCTTTTTATTACAGAGACCTGTTTGTTAGATAAAGCATGTTCCTGCTTTTAAGTTTACTGAATGTCTTTTTACTATTGAAATATGCTCACTATTTTTTATTTACTTAAATTTGGCGTATTTCGTGACAGTACCTTTTCCGTAAAATGTTTACAAGGCGATATTTGTCTTGGCTTCAGTTGTCTAGTGGAAGTATGATTCCACAATGCAGTTTCGTCGGCTGCAGAAATGACCTGGTTCAATGCGTTTGCCTCATTTTTGGTGCTTCAAATACCATTTCTTCGAATGTGGTTTCTTCTTAAAGTTTATATAGAAAAAAGTAGTAACATAATTCATTTTTTCTTGTTCACTAGCAAATTATTTATGACGGCGACCTGCACATTGTTCTACTATCAACAAACACCAAGAGTTCACTGCCGACTGATTACAGTCAAAGACGACTCCAGCGTCAAAGACATTTTTACACAACACACAAGCTTCCACTTGTAATCAGTCTCTTTGATATTCTTCGGCACATTTACTAATAGTAATCAATATGCTTTCACTCTCAAAAATATAAGTAAATTAGCATATAATAAGGCAAATTACAATAAAAAAATTCTGACAAAAATATAAGAAAACATTTACAATTTAGTATCGACAAATCTGGTAGAAAATAACACATCTCCCAGATCCATTACACTATGTCAGTTTTATTTGTGGTGGTATGCTATGTTGTTACTACATGATTGTTCATAAATGTCAGCTGCTCCTTGGGGATACTATTGGTCCTATATGTGTTAGGCCATTCATCATTACACCCATGTCTCCTAGTCTTAGTTTAGTCACAATCTTCTCTGAGACTTTTGGTTGTTAAGCCTGGCTAGACTCTCAACAACTGAAAGTCGTTCATTTTCAGAAATATATATGTTTATCCTTAGAGTATAACAGTACTTAGCTAAGGCTTTCTTAGTAGTGTTTTTCATTACTATTTGGTCTTTGACACTATTTTGCAATTATTATCAAATTTTTGTTTTGTATTTTTACTACATTTTGTAATAATGTTTAGTTGCAAATACATACATTGCTTACACATAGCTAGAATACTAGCACTTTCATTGACATATTAAATATTCCGTCGGTGCAGTGTTTTAGAGATGCCACCTCCTCATCCCTGTTTTCCTTTATCAACCAGCCCCCATGAGTGGTTGTTACCTACTAAGCTGGATGATTTTGTTGCTTTACATTTTTTCTTCAGTTGTCTGTGTTGAGTATGACTCATTGTTCTCCCAATATGCTGCCTCCCTTTCGCCTCCCCTATTATTCTTTCTTCCCCTTCCCTGCTAGTCCTACATGAACCTTGTATGTTGTATGCACTGTTGTGTATGGTTCTGTTGAATTTTTGTATCTAGTTTGTTCTTGTTCCTAGTTCTGTATACTGTTTTTAATATCATTATCAAAGTGTTCATTTATTTCTGTGGATACAATTAATGTCACTGCTAATACAGCCCTGTCACCTGGTGGCAGTTTCTGGTAATTATGTTTCATAATAATACCTCCTGTATCTTTTTTCTTTAAGACCCCTGTGTTCATTTTGGTCCTGTATGACTTAATGATCGCACCTTAAATTTTTATGGAGGTTATGTCCATGCAGTTAGTTATTCTAGCCACAGAATAATTGTGGTTACTAATTTTTATATTTCACTTTGGCGGCAAAAACAAATATGGAAAGTTACAACTCTTATGTAGCTGGTAATGGATTTGTAAATTTCTGGTTTCCAGTTCCAAAAGCTACAGATTAAACAAACAAATCATCTTTAGTCTGATAGTACACATTTAGCTCTGGTTTCAAGACTTTGTGAGTAGGAACTGCCCTTGTTCCCCAAAATGTTAATACCACACTTTTACTTGTGATTTGCAAAGTTTAAACAAAAGTCGTAAGTATAAGTTGAATAAAGTCATAGTTCATTTTTAAGAAACTATATGCTTCTCCATTGTGCCTAAATGTTTTAATATTCCTGCCACAATTGTCTATCTATTTGCATTTGTCTGGTGTTAGGCTTCAAAGCTTTTGCATGACACTGTTTTAAAGTATTTCCCTACAGAGTTGGATTGCTGCAGAGGATCTGTAAGATAGCATAAATATAGTTGCACTGCCCCACTCATCCATCCGCATCCTGGAATACACAGTACTAGCTGTTACAGACTTTCATTCACGCTTGATAACCACCAATTATCTGGAATATAATTTTATTTTATTTTATTTATTTTTTATGTCACACAACTGACAAGCAAATATTTATCATAAATAGAAATTTTAGAATATTGCTCTTCCCCCCTGCATATCATCTGCTGATGCATATGCTTGTAAGTAATAATAGATGATTAACCACTTGAACTAAACTTTTCTGTGTGAATAATGGAAATCGTTGCTCCAAATTCAAAGCAGCAACTGCACATAGGAATAGTTAACACTTTCTGTATTAAATTAACCGTGCTGACAAATTCAGCCTCATTATTCTACTACATTTCGTCCAGGTGCTGATAACTTATGTACTTTTGTGAGCCTTTACTTGTCTTTTGTTAAAAAAACCCTATCAGAACAATTGGGATTCATAAATAGGTAAACACTGTTCTCTGTTCTTGTATGATCTTGGTGAATTTTATGCCATGTCCATTGCTGGGTTACCTCTGTCACCATTGCCCAAAGTATGAGCAGATTATTCCCCTTTATTTTTTGGGTACTTTATCCTATAGCTCTCCATTCTTCCTCCAAAATTAGGTTATCCATTTCATTCATTAAAAAAAATGAATACCTGCTTTCTGGCAGTAAACCAAACTGCACACATTCATGCCATATTTTCTATTGTCACATACCCTGCTGTTGAACACAGTGTGCTTTCAGACCTCAGTGTGTATTATGCACCGAAGAGCCAAAGAAACTCTTTCACCTGCCTAATATCATGTAGGGCCCCCACGAGCATGCAGAAGTGTTGCAACATGACGTAGCATAGACTCAACTATGTCTGAAGTAGTGCTACAGGGAACTGACTCTATGAACCATACAGGGCTGTCCATAAATCCTTAAGAGTACAATTGAGTGGAGATACCTTCTGAACAGCGCATTGCAAGGCATCCAAGATATGCTCGATAATGTTCATTTCTGGGAAGTTTGGTGGCCAGTAGAAGTGTTTAAACTCAGAAGAGTGTTCCAGGAGCCACTCTGTAGCAATTCTGGGTGTGTGGGGTGTCACATTGAACTTCTGGAATTGCCTAAGTGGACATGAATGAATCGATGCAGGTGCTCAGACAGGACACTTACGTATGTGTCACCTGTTAGTCATATCTAAACGTATCAGGTGTCCCATATAATCCCAATTGTACATGCCTCACAGGTGCAGCGATGTCGGAGGCATGTACAATGCCTCACACCATTACAGAGCCTCCACCAGCTTGAACAGTCTCCTGCTGATATGCAGGGCCCTTGGATTCATGAGGTTGTCTCCATACCCATACACAACCATCCACTTGATACAATTTGATATGAGACTCATCCAAACAGGCAACATGTTTCCAGTCATCAACAATCCAGTGTCAGTGGTGATGGGCTCAGGCGAGGCGTAAAGCTTTCTGTCGTGGAGTCATCAAGGACTTCAGTGATGTTTTGTTGAATGGTTCACATGCTGACATTTATTGATGGCCCAGAATTGAAATCTGCAGCAATTTTGGAAGTGTTGCACTTCTGTCACATTGAACAATTCTCTTCAGTCATCGTTGGTCCTGTTCGTGCAGGATCTTTTTCCAGGCGCAGCGATGTCGGAGATTTGATGTTTTACTAGATTCCTGATATTCACGGTACACTCGTGAAATGGTCGTAAAGAAAAATCCCCACTTCAGTGCCAAAGTCGAACATTCTCCCCTTTTTCTGTTCCTTTCTTTGAATATTTTCCATCATTGTTTATCACATTTTCATTTGTTGCTAATCCTATAACAGCTTTGCAGATGTTTTCCAGCTTTCACTGACAGTTGTGTTAGAACTTAAAATTTCATTTGTTGGTGGACTTGATTCATATTCTTATTTGTTGCCATTTTTATTTGTTTGTTTGTGGGAACAGAGTTAACCATATATTGTTTTCACTGTGACAAATGAAAAAGAAATTCTTTTCAGATGTGGTGACTTTTGTGTAATTTGTGTTTAATTTGTTGTTACAGACACATGTAGCTCCACAGTATGTTTACTCATCTGTTGCACCAGTGGTAATGGTGCCATCGGTAAACCCACCAGTGTATGGAATGAGGCCATACGCACCAGTACCAGTCTACACTGCACCCCCAACACAGCCTCCTCAACCACACCTGTCAGAACAGGAACTTAAGCAGGTAGGATTGCCTTAGATAAATTTAAAGTAGGTAGAAATTTGATGAATGTATTGTCTTTTGTGAAGTGTTATGTTTTCATTCTTTATTAACATTTTTAAAACAATGGCGATTACCTTCTTATTTTGTTAAAAGTTTGGGATTTTGAAATGAGGTTTTTTTATATGGTTCATCTGCTTTAACTCTTGTATTGTCTAAGATATTTAAGTAAGCATTTATTGTTGGCCCTAAACTTTTAGCAACAATATCTAAGAAATGTGCTAAAATAAAGAGCAAAGGTCTGCAGAATCTTCTAGTACAGGGCAAACACCTCTGTGTGGGGCTTTGTGCCCGGCTGTGTTATCATATGAAACAAAAAATAAATAAATAAATAAAAATTTAAAAAAAAATGCAGCAGAATGGGCCTGGCAAGTGACTTCAAACATGGACTAGTCATTGGATGTCACCTGAATAACAAATACTTGAGAAATATTTCAACCCTACCAAAGCTGACCAAATTGACTGTTGGCATTTTGATTGTGAAATGGAAACATGAAGGAACAATTACAGCTAAACAAAGACCATGTATTATCTCATGTAGTGACAGACAGGGACCATTGAACATTGCAGAGGGTGGTTGTCAGTAAACACTGGAATTTCTGTGGTCAGTGCTGAGTGATGCCATTGGACAGTGGATGACTAGAGATAAGTGATGTGGAGCGATGGATCATGCCATACCCTGTAGCAATCTGATGGAAAGGTTTGGGTTTGGCAAATGCCTGGAGAGTGTTATCTGCCATAATGTGTAGTGCCAGCAATGAAGTACAGAGGCCAGGTAGTGTTGTAGTATGGGGATAGTTTTCATGATTAGGATGTGGTCCCCATATTGTGCATAAGAAAACTAATTACTGAAGAATATGAACACATTTTACAGAACTATACTCCTTTCTGTAGAGGAACTGTCTTCTAACTTAAGTGACATGTAACAACCAGTAATAAAAATAGGGAAAAAACAAACAATCACAATACACTGTTTATACTCTCATTAAAAAAATACATCAGATTTCCTTAGTAACAGTAATAATCCACTTATCTTTCTAGTATGAGAAGAATATGGTAGGGACCCATAAACTGCTATTGTATCACTAGTCAAACTCTATGATTATTTCAGTAGCAAAATTCAATTGAGCTAAATTTAATTATTAGCTTCACTTGGAATGTTTGTAATTTCTACTTATCAAGGCAAATTACTCAATACTGAGCTCAATTAACTTCAAATAAATCATTCGTGATAGTAATCAGGGCTAAATTATGTTTCAAATAAGTTTAACTTATGTGCCTTTTTCATCACCTGTGAAGCAGGTATTTTAGACAGTAGCATTTACACAGTCTGGCACTGCAGTTTTTCAAAACGATACTTTGTAATAAATTGAGATTACTTAGCAACATTCTAACTAACTTCAACTCTGGCTAATCCTTGCACATTTGACAAACATAAATAAAACACTAGTTCATTTAAAACAGGATACTCGGTTTTCTGAACACTTAGGAGGAGAACCTGCATAGGTTCATGATAAGGATAAAAGTTAGGATTCTAAACACAAGTTTATTGCACTTGGATTATTATTAAAATCACTCACACACTCCATGCCCTGTATATCTGTATGCATGAAGTTGATGGAGCAGTGGCAAAGTAGTGGTGGCAAGTGACGTAGCGGCTAACTGTGCTCATGACTCGTGATCTTTGAATGCTCTATACAATTTCTACTTAGTGACAGATTTTTAATGTGTTAGAGCCATTCCTTATTGCCGAGAGTACCATGCAAAAGCCAAATCCACATCCGAGGCAAAATTTCTTGCAAAGTGGCTTCTAATTGCCTCCCTTGGCACCGTCGATGTGTTCTGTGCAACGGCTAACCACTGACTGTGTATCGTTCCCACCAAGTAGCAGCCCAGTTAGACTGCCAAAACCACCTTTTACAGTGCGCCAAGCCACTTCCGTTGTGGAGGGCTTCCCTACGTCTTTTACATATTACAAATACAAATGCCCTAAGCATGAACCAGGTTCCAGTATACAAAGTTTTTCCTCTAAATATAATACTTTAAATTTCCTGTCACAAATCAATAACATTAACTAACAAAGAAAACACACTCCATAATCGTAGACACGCAGTTACGTAATATAAACCTGCCACTAATTGATATAAGTGTTACAAAGTACCAAATAAATATGTTTCTTAACAAAATGTAGTTTTATGCTTCACTTCAGTAGGTGATTAAACTGTTTCCTTTGAGCTGCTATACTGACTTAGTCACCGATTGAGAGGTATATGAACAGAGTAGTTGATGCTAGTGGTTGATATAATGATACATGTTGCAGTGATTTGTTGGTGTATTTAGTGAAATTGAGAATCTCTCAATGTCAGTGTAATGCATTTGCTACAGTTATTACTAGGTGATCAGTTTCAACCATTATCTGCAGTCTTTTCCAGGAGTATTGATAAAAACAGACAAAATGAAAATTGTCATACAAAGCCAGCGGCTTAAAACATTTCTCAGAAAACAGTGCAAACATACCATTCCGGCAATGCCTCACAAATGTGTATGACCTGCTTGCCATATTGAATGCTGTGCAGACCTTCATGCATCACTGTAGGAACTATGTGCTGTCTGCATGTGGCCCACAGGATTGAGCAGTTTACGATTCAAATGACAAATTCCAAATGTGTAAACGAGAGCTAAAGCAAAAGTTGGATTAACAGTTAACAAAATCGCATCTTACTCAGTGAGTAGACACAAAGTAATTAATCAATGTAGAGATCATACAACAATAAACAGTACTGCTACTAATGAAAAAAAATTCAAGATGTGAAAAGTTGCTGAAGAAACATGTAAAACTGCAATAGAACAAAAATTATGTAAAAGAAATGAGTGCAGCTTGGAACTTATCAATAAATAATGAACAAAATCTGTGATGAAATTTGTAGAAGAAATGCTACTTGGAGTTAAACGGGAATTAATTGGATGCAGAAATTTGAAGGCCGAATTGGTAGAATGTAACAAATCAAAATTGTTTGTTTAGTGGTAGCAGATTTTAGAAATTTTGGTAAACTGTGTAGGACAGTACAAAAACAAATATTCATAAGTAAACAGAAGCGAGTTAAAGCTTACAAATCATCACTCAAAATTAGAGGGAATGACAAACAAATAAGACTACACCATCAAACTTATGAGAAAACTAGAAAATTGAGAAATTTAAATATCTGGACACCACACTCCAGCTTAATGAACGAGTGAAAGAAGCTGCGGGGCAAGATTATAAAAGACAAATGCCTATTCCGACATGTTATGACAAAAAGTAACACTCTAGCAATCCAAAAATTTTTCATTACAAGACAATAATTCAGCTAGAATGCACACATTCCTAAAAAAAAGCACTAGTTTAATGATTGACAGAAAAATTATGTAAAGGAAAAATCATTGTGAGGATATATTATGCAACATAACTACAACACACACTTTAAATTTAAGAGAGAACACAAAAGTATAGTTTCAGAAGATGATTGCATGAAAACTAAAAGACGCACAGAAAAGTGGCACATATTAATGGATAGAGCATCTCTCTGTTTCCTTCATTATATGTACACGGTGTAGTTGCAGAGAGCACCACTGGAAGACAGGCGTATCAAAACATGGCATCTAATGGAATGATGCTTCCATTTTGTGTCCTTGAATTCGCTAAAAGTAAATCAGTTGTTATTATATCCTACCAAATATTAATAAAAGCTTTGACAGACAAAACAGTCAATACCTGGTACAGCACATTCTGTAAGGCTGACTGAAGAAAACATGCCTGCTGGGACCATAAGCGGAGAAGGAGCTTGATAAAGAATTTATTTCAAAAGCTGGTAAGTTTTCTTTCTCTTTTGTATGTGTCTATCTACAACTAAGTGCTCCTGCTGTTCAGTGAGTGGTCACCTTTGCTCCTAAGTTATTTACATTCTGCCCAATCTTTCCTTACTATAGCAAGCATGAACATTTTGAGAAGAAAAATTTCAAGTTTTGATAAGTTAAAAAACCAAACATAATTATCAAAGAAAAGTGCACCGAAATCCAAGCCAAAGTGCAAGGAACAAAATTGAAGTCAGTACATAAAAGAGTGCCTAGATAAAGGATCAATGGAAGGAACAGTTCACTTGGCTTTTATATGACCCATAGTTGGTCTGTAGGAGAAAGACAGTAAAAAAGCAAGAGATTATCAAATGGCAAAGAAGCGTTAATATTTTTGTGGAGAAATAATGTTCAGCATGGACTAAATGTCTCTAATTTACTCCTATTCAGTGACCCTAGTGATGATAAAGATACTCGGACAGTACTTGTAGCACACACATGACAAATTACCAAGTTTGGCAGTAGGTTGTTAGGCCAGTGTGATTGCAAAATCAGTACACAAATGGATTAGTGTTCACTAGGCCTTTTTTGGGTAATTTCATTGAAAAGACAGAGCTGCAGAATGAATGCAATTACAGTTGATACAACTGCTATAGTAAAGTCAGTGAAAATGAGCCCTGACCCCTAGCAGTGCTGTTTCTAGCTTTCAACTGAAAAAGGCTAGTGGTGCATGTCAAAATAATAGCAGCATATAGAGCTGTGAAAATGTTTAGGCATTGCCATAAAAATATACAAAATTGTGTTATATAATTGATTGGTGTAGACGTGCGAAACAACTGCACCAAGCCCACTGCAACTGCCTTTCTTTTGCCAACTCTTCTATAGTAAAACAAAATGCTGCAGTGTGGACAAAGCCAAGGATATTGAAGAAAATGAATTTACAGTCTTCCATCAAAATGCCAGAAGCTTAATAAACAAAAAATGTGAACTTCTCTTGTCCATTCAGGAAAATGAAATGATGGAATTTCAGCAGACTTGTTGTGAGCGTCAGAACATCACATTGAAGTCACTGGAACTGAACACTCTTCTTTATGGATGCAGGCTAATACCATCAATACACACACACACACACACACACACACACACACACACACACACACACACACACACACACACACACACAACTTCGCAGCTATATTGTGCCTGCTGAGCACACACTGCTGTGCCCGGACTGCTGTTGCGGAGGTGCAAGCTCATTGTTCTGAAGAATAGATCTGTGCATTGTTACCTTATTGGGAGAGAGATACTGATGTTTATGATGACACTGAAGAAGAAAAGATGTAAATGAGTGGCATGAAGTTGGTAAATACGTTTTGACCAAGAGTACATTTATAAAGTAAACCGTAACTTTCAGAAATGATCCAACGTATCAAAACCAGGTTTTTGCCAAATGGTAGTAAGTAGAAGAGCATGCAATTTTATTGCATGGGTAGTGCTCTTTAACTGTTGTATCAACTGAGATATAGAAGCAAGGGCTACTTTCTGGAATTAACCATTGTGGTGTAAACATCTTGAAATGTGGCTCACATACAACGTCCCATCATTTTCAAGCCTTCCAACTGTTTAGTAATCTCCATTAATTATTCACTTACATGTGAGTAGGTACATACAATAGGAATAGTTTCCCCTAAGCCCTTCTAATGCACTCTGTGTTAGGTTGGGTATCTAGATTGTTGTGGTTTTTTTTGTTTTTCCTAATATTTTATCACCATGCGACAAGTGTCTGTAAACTAAACAGGCAGGTAATCTGAAAATTGTTGTAAATGAGGTAACTACCTGCAGTCTGCAAGCCACTTGCACAGATTTCCAGCTCTCTGTAGTTGAAAAAAGAACTTTTACTTGATGTTTTGAGGTTGTTAGGAAGTGGTTACGGAAATAATCTAACCAAGTTTTCAAGAAGGAACTCATATTCAAATCTCCTTTGTATCACATGCACAAAATCATTGCTGCTAAATTGTTTTCTTTTCTCAGCATCCAGTATAGCTCAGAACCAAATCCCATTAACAATTCTACAAAATCTGTCTCTATGAAACACCAACCAAACCTATAAAGATAGTTTAGCTTTAGCTGGCCTAAGAGTGGAAAGTTTAATGCTGCACTCACCATACTGTTTTAATACGAGTGGCTCACTAAAATGAACTGATGAGGTAAATAATTGTCTAATGTTCATATGTAGATTCAGTTTTATACAATGCAAATAATGTACAGTCATAATCTCTCTCGCAGTAACAAAAAGTTCCGTTGCTTGTAGTCTCGTGCTTGCAAGGACCATCACAAATTAATACTTTACACATCTCCAGTAGACTGACACTCACTCCTTAATGGACTGAAACACACTTTCTGAATGCTCTGCTGGGGCTGCCTAAAGGCTCCCAGTCCAGGCAGTAAACGAAACACTCACTTCTGGCCAACAGTGTACCCAGCTATAACCCATATGATTCTGTAAAAGATCTTTGCCAAATATCTTTGATCAGACTTTTATAAATCTTTGGTGATCTACTATAATACTTTTATCATATCTTTTATGAAAGTTATAATGTGGTACTAGCTTCTATAAACGATTTGTGAAATTACAGTGTAATGCAGGCCTATGTGCTTGAAAAGCACGCTTCTTGATGCTTTAAATTCCTAGCAAATCTCCGTATTGAGATTGTACCCACTTCCTTGCTATTTAAGTTTTAATTTTCTGTTCTAGTACATTAGCTTGTACGGTTTTTTACGTAGAACTTTGAATAGTCATTGTCCGGTGAGCTGTGCTTTCTGTTGTCATTGTACCTTAATTTCTTTGAAATTTTGTACAGCTTTATCATTTAATACCCAGAATACAGTGGCATATCATCTAGATCATAACCTCATTCTAAAGACTAGATAATCTGTTACACTTTAATACATTGTAGACCAAAATCCACAATTTTTTGAATAATTTTGTAAATATTGACCATATCACTGTACAAACTTCCATACTGGGTTTTATACGAAAACTCATCTATTAAAATTCCAGCTCTGTAGCCTCAAATTTCAGCAGATGTGAAATTTCTGTTAACAATTGATGTGCTTGAAAAATAATTGACATAACTCAACAGAAATATCTACACAATGTTTTTATACCAGAACACACAATCTATTAAAATGTCAACTTTGTATCTTCAGATTTCAGTGAATGTAAAATTTGTTTAAAACCTAGGTTTTTGGGGAAATTATTGAACTGACGAGGTTTGAATCAAGATTAATTATGTTTACATGTTACTGATCCATTAAATGATTTTAAGTTATCAAATTTTTAGTAGGCTATTATGCAAGAGTATGGCAACACATTGAGACAGTAGCTCACATGCGTGACTTAGCACTGGAGAATGAGGGAAGGGTGAGGGTAGTCCCACTTGGTGTTAACTCTCTCTTGCCGATAGTTACCCATCATACCTGCTTCCTTGCAACTAGAAGTTAGCACGTAGTTCCATTTACAGTGGTCATAGCTTTTCTTGTATCTATGTCATGGTAAGTACGGTCCAGAGGATATGTTTTTCATCTTATTGCCTAATCCTGTCTTCTTGTTACATGTAAGGGACCCTGGCGTGGAAGCCACACAGAGTTTACATACCATAGGCTGATTCCTGCTGCCTTGACTTTCAGTTTTTGTTAGAAGTAATATCAGAGCAAATGGTTCTGTTGCTTCGATTTAAACTGGGTGTTTACTCCTTGGATATCCAATTTGCTTAGTTACTAAAGGTACTGCAGTGTGTTATGCAGGTGAATACACTCTGTATGTCTCTTCTCCATTCCCAGTCACCTCCATTCTCACTACCACTGTGACATAACATCTACTAGAGTGCTAACTGGGCTAACCACATACCCACACCCTTGCCCTCACCGTATCATCTTTCCAACTCCCCCCTCCCTCCCATTTCAGATGAATTACTCTCCTCTTAATGACATCAATTTTTCTCTCTCCCTGTTTCCTCTCTCGATTCTATTGTGAGATTGCTACCTTATTCAGTCCTTATTTTGCTACTGCCGTAGACAGCTGCCTCCCCTCTCCTGCTTTGCATTATCTCCTTAAACCCCTCCTTATCTTCAGTTGGTACAGCCCATTCCCCTTCTTCCATGCCCATCATCCTTGCTAGCTGGTGAAATTTTCTACGCTCTTAAGAGTCTGTTCCATACATCAATCAGCAGTGAGTGAGTGGTACCTCTCCCTCATTCTTCCTCATTGTTCCTATCCTGGAAGTCCCATTATTATTAGGGCAATCCGAAAAGTTAGGTCTTCAAGGTGCTGGAGCCTCAAGGAAACTGTTTGCCTGGCTGTTGTCCACACACACACACACACACACACACACACACACACTCTCTCACTCACTACAGAAACTGCACATCTGCTGGAGCTTTTAGTCTTGGCTTGGCAGCCAGTTGTAATGGAGCTCTCATTAGCCATTACTGCCAAGTGCGAAGTTCACACAATTATTTGGTTTTTGAGTGCAGAAGGTGTTAAACCAATCGACATTCATTCACAGTTGATGGAAGTGCACGGAGAGTTGTTTACAGATGTAAAAAATGTCTAAAAGTGATGTAGAGTGTTTGCAGGTTGTCATACGGAAATTATGGTGAGGAAAGAAGTGGGAGACCACCAATTCCCAGAGAGACAATCGCAAAGGATGAACAAATCGTACTTCAAGGTCAGCAGATCACTCTTGAAAGCATCGTTTACCAGACTTTGACTGAAACATTGAAATTTCAGAAGGTGTTCGCAAAATGGGTCCCAAGAATGCTGACAGAAGACCACAAATGGCATCGCATTGAAACTTCCTGCCAATTTTAATCCTATGCAGGTGAAAAGGACAGCCTTTTGTATTCAGTTGATGAAACTTGGGTATGGGTGATGAGACTTGGGCTTTCCACTTCACATCTGAAATCAGTCATGTGAGTGGCGGCATTCTGATTCACCCAAGCCTTGTAAATTCAAAAGAACATAGTCTGCCAATATAGTCATGGCAGGTGAGTTTTGGAATCAAAAGGAGATATTGTTGGTCAGCTTCATGGTTCCTGGGAGAACAGTAAATGGTGACAGGTATTTTCAGACATTAAAACACTCAGACAAGTGATTCAGAACCGAAGAGGAGAAATGTAGAGCAAGGGATAAGCCTTCACTATGACAACGATCGCCTGTCAAACCGTGGATCTTCTGCAACAGTTTGGATGGGACATCATCACCCATCCACCATATAGTCTGGGCTTCCTAAGATGAAAGAAAACTTTGCTGGAAGGTGCTTCAGTGACAATGATGACGAGGTGAAAGATGAGGTCTAGTGTTTCTTCAGTAGTGTGGTGGTGGGCTGGTATGATGTGGGCATACAAAAACTGCTATAGCATGTTCAAAAATGCATCAGTCGAAATAGTGATTATGTGGAAAAGTAGAGAAATGCTCAAGTTTCAAATCTATGTACAATTTTATTGTAAATAAATGTTTCTTTATGTTTAACAAACTGGAGACCTTACCTTTAGTATCACCCTCCTATAACATTAATGTTGTTGTTATTGTTTTGTTACTGGGAGCTTAATTATGAACAAAATTTCAGTTTCTTAATATTATTTATATTCATCGAGCATGATCAACTGTCAAGTGGCAATTTGTCTCCTCTGAATTTTTGTGTATCTGTCTTACTTTCTCAATGCTTCAGAATAGAATATTAGTCAGGTATAGTGACATTATCAAAATAAATGTATAGTGTAAACATGCAAGTAAATATAAATAAGTGGGTAATAATATACTAAGACTTGCTATCTTTTGATGTCTATTTTGGGCAGAGATTATACTGGCATAATCAAACTGTTTTTAGGTCTGTGCAGTGTACTCATGATTATTCGTTCATCTTTTTTAAAAGAAAAGCACAGATGTTGTGCACACGGGTACTGGCAGCATAGGTTGCCAGCTGCTAGGGGCAGTGGCAGAAACTAAGCCAGACTGAAAGTGGAAGATAACTGCACTGAGCTGCACCTCAACACATGCAGATGTCGGCCATTGACGCTGCCACTGCTACCCATCAGTAGACATTGTCTCGAATACATGTTCGAAAAACCTCAACTGTTCATGTTTTTCAATTATTTGTGTATCTTCTTCCCCAGATTACACTGAATAATCAGGAGTATACTGCAGTTCATAGGGTTAAATGTTGCTCCATAAGTTCACAAAACATTGCAGTATGACTGAGTACTACAGATTTTGTATGTCCCTAGCTTCTTCCTCATGAGACTGTTTGAGAGATTTTTTTGTTTGTTTCAGATTGAAGAAATGTTTCCTAATATGGACAAAGAAGTAATTAAGTCTGTTTTTGAAGCTAACAGAGGCAGCAAAGATGGTACAGTCAATTCACTTTTACAGATGAGTGAATGATGTGCTCAATAGTGCACACTTTCTGTATGATGTCAACAAGTACCTTATGTTTAACATAAGGCATTGTATTCATTTATATTAATGAGTGTGGTTTAAATATATATGAATCCAGAAAATGATGTATGTGCCATGTTGTTATATTCTATGTTAATTATCTTTATTTTGTTAATATACAAAAATTGTAACAGCTTATTGATTATGCAGTTAATAATCAAATTCATTAAAAACTTTTACTCTGTCATTTTATTGTGAAAGGTCATACCTGCATTAAAAAAATCAGGAATCAGCTTTGATGATCTATGTGATGTACTTCTGATATGTAATCAAATAACTTGGAATACTTAAGTTACTTTTATATGTAACATAATTCCATACAAGACATGAAAATTCCAGCGTCTGTAGTTAGAGATGATTGATAACCATAGTAATATTTTTTGTTGTTATATTATACCTCAGTATAAAGAGCGAAATACTGGAGGAGAATGTGTTGGGCTGGCATTGAAATCCTCCTCTAGGTAAAAAAAAAAAAAAAAATACTCATTGTTTGTGTGTTATATTTGTCGGTGCACATTATTCAATCCCTTCACGGTTATAATAAACAGTGTAAAAGGGGAAATTGTAAGTACTTTGTATTCATATCCACCAGTGCTGCTTCAGCACATCAAGGCAGAATTTCTTCATATGAAAGTGTGTTCTTAATTCTTAACCCATTGTGCTGCTAAAATGCCAACACTCCGGCCACATCACCGTGGCAAGCAATGGCCGGTCAGCTTGCACGGAATATAAATGTACACACGGACTCTGAACAGAATATAGTTTGCTGGTATATTGCGTTAACTGCTCAAACAATTTAGTATAAAGACAGTCAAACAATGGAAACTCCTGGGTGGAATATCTACAATATTAGGAAAGGGATAGTTTGCTACTCACCTTAAAAATGACCTGTTGTGTTGATCAAAGCCCTTTTCAACAAAGAAAACACACACATTCATACAAGGAAGCACTTTTCGCATACACATGACTGTTATATCTGGCTGCTTCAACTGGAGTAAAGACTGTCCTGTTTGTTGGGGATTCAGAGGTTCAGGTGCTAAATATTTCAGAATTAGTGCCAGAGGTGAAGAAATTTCACAAGGAACCAAGCTACTGACAATCTCATCTTTCACCTCTGCAATCAAGTTGGCCTCCAAAATGAATTTATCAACACAAATTCTTCTGAAACAATTACTGAGGGCTGTTCATGTACATGCTAGAGCAAGTGCGTTCCCTTCAAGAAGATGTAGGCTCTTCAGCTTCTCTAAAGGAACTTTGAACATAGCGCACAAGAGGATAAAAATGTTGAAAATTAGGTATGAAAGAGAATGGTCTGTAAGCTGTCTTATAGCAGAAGATTGACATAATCAGATGCTGAAAATTATGAGGTGCTTTTGCTGTATTTGCATGTGAAAAATATTGCTCCTTTCTGTCACTCTCATCACATGTCTGCATGCAGTTGCAAACAGTATATGCTCTGAGGAGGAGGCAGTAAGCTTAATGTCCCTTCCACCAACTGAGTTTTGATTGTGAGAACCTGAACTGCCCCAACCATTATTCATTTTGAAGGATTTAATGTGCTTTGGGGATTCTTTATATGCCCCAGGGGAATAGCTGTAGTCTTTCGCAGTCTTAGATCTCACAGTATCTTAATATTCATTTCAGCCCTGCTTTGGAGTAATTGCAGTTGAATCTAGAATAACTTATCATTGTTAAAGAGAAGAAGAAAAGGTCATGGCTAGAGCTCCCAAATTCGGTAAAGCCATATATGGGATTTCTGATACACAGCCCAGATTGCCAATACGGCATAAGGATGTCTACACATACGCAAAAACTTCAAGCTTCACCCAAAAAAACTCAGAACTGCTTGTTTGACGATGGCCATAGCAGCTTTTCACTATTGCAAATACATTATAGAGTGTTTATCACCATTGCTATTCAATTGTGCTCTTGAATATGTAATGAGAGAATGGTACAAGGAAAATCCTATGAATATTAAAATTGGAACTAAGAAAGATAAAATAAACCTAAATTGCTTGGGATTTGCTGATGACCTAGCATTACTAGCTAATAATATTCAGGAAGCCACAAAACAAATAACAAGCTTACAAAATATAGCACAAAAATTAGGACTCCAGATATCATTTGAAAAGACTGAAATAATGGTAACGGATCCACTTGTAATAGATCACATCACAGTGAACAATAGGGAAATTAAAATAGTGAAACAATTTAAATACCTGGGTGAAATTATAACACATAAATTGGACGAGAAACCTGCATGGTGAGCAAGAACTAATAAAATGATAAAAGCTCAAAAACTAACATGGTCTACGTACAATAAAAAATGTCTATCAATTAAAACAAAATTAAAACATTACAAGACGGTGGTTCAACCAGAGGTTACATATGGAAGTGAAACTCTTTTTAAAGTCACCCAGAAAAACAGAATTGACAAAATTTTAAAAGTAGAGAGAAGAATTGCTAGAACATGCATAAATAAGAAATATCGAAAAGCTGGGCAATGGCGAATAGTTCCAAATGAAGTGGTATACAGAGAACTGGAGCCCATCACTGATATTATACGAAAGAAAAGGATCTCTTTTTGTGGTCACATTCTGAGGACACCAGAAACCAGATTATCAAGGAAAATTATTGAGAAACTCTGGAATTTGAAACAACAAGGAGGATGGCTTAAGGAAATAAGAGAGGATATGGAAAAACTGGAAATAACTCTGGATGATTTGCAGAACAAAACGCCAAATTTAAAGAAGTTGAGGGACACAGAAATAAGATTTAAACCAAAAATTGACAAACGACATACAATGAAAAGGGTATTTACAGATAAGGAACGACGAAAAGCATCGGAACGAATGAAGAGATACTGGGCCACTCGGAAGGGGAAAATACCAAAGAAGAGGACCAGAAATGATTGACTGAAGTGGTCCAATGAGGCCGTAAAAGCAGAAGAAGAAGAAGAAGAAGAAGAAGGTGTGGCAGCTCGAGTTTCATTTCTAATAAAGAAGACTATGGTTGCTCTTTCTATATGTAGGAGCTGATTACCAATGTCCAAAGCTTCAGACATGGCTCCTAATATCTAGATCCATTACAGCTTGTTGCAGCAACTTGATAACCAAAGGATAACATCCTTGCCATCATAGTTCAAATTTGGCAGTATGACAATTTTGGCTTACATGTAGAGGACTATTTTAATTCCACTCACGAAACTCGGAGGAAAGATTGTGCTTGCTCATGTAATTAACATGTCACACTAATTGGGTACAGAACCCGTTGGAGCATATGGAGAATCAACAATCAACCTGAGCTTTAGAAACAAAGAAGCTCTTTAGTCACCGTCAGTGTGGATTCTGGAGATGTTATTCAATTACTGATAACCTGACAGGCATTTTTGCACTAGTGATGAACTCAATAACTACACAGTGAGAAACCCCATACTGTGCTTGCTACCACCATCCAACAGTTGTATTTCACTGTCAAGAAATTGGTGTGATGGAAAGACAACAATTGTTTGATGTTATCTTCATACATAGTGTGTTGATGTTGACTATTCTTGTTTTTAATATACCCTAATCTGATTTTTTAAAGTCTTAGATTTATAGCCATTCTAGATCATTGAGTGGTATGGCTGCTGCATGTGAGTAAACTGAAGGGCTTTAAAAATCTTAGTGTCTTAACGACACGATACGACAAGCAGACACAGCCTGTCTGCTTCACTCGTACAAGGCAACTGCGTTATTCTGACTCTGTTATAGTTTGTGGGTTGGTGAGGTCTAAAATCATTGATGGATCGAGGGTGTTCTGAATGAGGAGGGATTTGGGTGCATCAGCTTCATTCAAAACTAATCCTATACCTAGAGTGTGGTGATTCGCAATGTTGCCACCCAGTAGCAGCTTAGTGGTGCACCAGGCATACAATCTATTGGCATCTTGTATGACTGCTGCCCCAGCAATGGAGTGCACATTCAGATGTTGACCTTGAGCAATGAAAGTATTTGTCCAAACCAGGGCCTAGTAGTGTTTGTTGTGGCCCAGATTTGTCTAAAAATGTGGATGGAGTGAGTAGCCACCATTGTTATAAAAAGAGAAAGTTTTAAACTACTTGATGACAGGAAGAACTTTATTCCAGATTACATTTTCAAAACATTGCTTAATGACATTTTAGCTGCGCACCACGAGTGTTTTATATACATATGAGGACAAAATAGGGGACCCCCATCACCTGTTTTGTGGTAATCCTGTACTGTGCCCTTCAGTCTGTTCAGCACTTGTATTTGGCAGCCAAATAAGCATAGAAATCAAGAATCCCCTTTTGAAATAAAATTTAGCAACTAGTGTGATTACTGGTTGAAGTCTCTGTTGATTGAAGGGTGTGACAGATACTGCAAAATTGTGATCTTATTTTTAAAAAAATGTAGCTATTTTATTATGTAGTACAGTATTTTTTCAAGATTTCAGACGATTATAGGAAATTTTTTACTATTCTTATTGGAACAGTTAACTGTGGCTGTTCCTGGTTGTTAACATATAACTTGACTCATTTCTCAGCCTGATTGCAGTTTACAGAACACAGTACATTAATAGATGAAGAACAGGTACATGGCTGGTATACATTGAGCTCCTATCTCATGATAGATGAAGCAGTGATGGTCTGCATCCAGTAATCAGCATTATGCACGATTATCTCGAAGACATGCAGCACACACTGTTGATTTACCATTTGTTATAATGCCCCAGTCAGCTAATTTGGGATTCACAAATATTAATACTGTTGTGAGAGACACCTGTAGAGCCTGATTGGAAGGTTAACCAGGTACTTGAGTATCTTAGTACCAGGAGTGTAGCACATACTCTTGAGATCTTTGGTCAAATATTAAAGACCTTCCCAGTGCTAAGGATGTATTGCACTAGGTGTTTCAAAAAGATTCATTCAATTTCACAATGCTATATCTTCTACATGAATGAAGTTATAGATGTGAAGTAAATTTTAACGTATGCATAGGACTACAAAATTTGCCATATTCAAAAGAATGGTTTTCCAAGGGTATATGTTTTATGTGCATGTGCATACAACATTAGGGGTTTTTCTACGGTCACATTTTGTATCAAAGTTTTCATTACCTTTTCCAAATATTCCCTGTGTTCCTACCACTAGACGCACGGCGAACGTCCAGACGATAATCAAATTTGTCCCGTACTCTTGCGATTGTCTGCATTTTCTGCCTTGACTGCTGTTGCTGTGAGACACAGCAGTGCTAGTGGTGTTGATACAAAGCAGAGCAATGGCACTGATAAACAATGCAAACATTGTATATATCTATGACAACAGTTGCCAAAACTGACATTTTGTCTTAAAGGAACCGAAGAAATTTTGCATAGTGAGAAAGAAGTGGCTGATGAAATATTAGTGTTTCTGCAAGATGAGGCAGTGGAATGTGTGGTGTCATGTACACTGAACTGTGCAGACAATGTACGAGACGTGCGTGGTGGTGATACGTGCTGAGAGTGATACTGAAACAGGTGTCGAGCCATGTAGTTCATCATCCTTGTCAGGCAGGGAGACACAAATTTCTTCTCAAATGAAACACAATAAGGGACAATCTTTGGGCAAGGAGTGTGTACTAAACATAATTATGTGCATAGAAGATCATTTGCAGCACAGTAAAGAAAAAATTGTGAACTGACTTTGAATAAGTCTGCAGCAATATGACCATGTAGCGCATAAGGAAGACTATGGATATTTAAGGAAGGATAAGGCGTACTTGTTTGAAAAACTGGTGTTTGCAATTTCAAGGATGCTCGATGCAATTTGCAGGATGTGCATGATAGTGACTTACTATGTTGTGCACATCAATCAGCATGCTACATAGAATACAGTGATTTCAAGGAAAGCAGTGGGTGGTTGCATGACTTCAAACTGTGTTACAGACTTTGAAGACGTAAGATAATGAATTTCAAACAAAGCGTCAACTTGATGATGCATAGTAAGCTGCGGAATCGACTTGAAAATTACTAGCAGAGGTAAACAAACTTATCCCATTGTTCAATAAGGAATTTGTTTCTGACTCTGACCGATCGGGATTTGAAGAGAAAATGCATTGAAAAGAACCTGGAAATTAGAGGTACCAAGAGAATTGTATCAAGATCAACTAACATCAATACCTTAATGCACTTGTATACTATTATTCTGACTTAACATTTATGGTAAATTGTCTGCAAAGTTATTGTGCTGTGAAAAGTTGGTGGTGTGCTCCTCCCCTATGATTCTTTCTTGTATGTGTGAGTTTGCAAGGGCAGTAGGGAATATTTACGTCACAGCAAGCAAGAGCAGGAAAATGGGCGTAAGAGAACTACAAATATGGTATGAGCACTGCTTTTAGCTAAGAGCTGGTCAAAATAACTTGCTTTTGCTTGGTTCCTTCTCTTTGTATAAAAATCATATGCCTTTAGTACAAACTATCCCTCCTAAAAAGTGTGTGACACTGCAGTTCGTACCACTTGGAACCACTGGACAAATTTAGCCTCTGGATATTTGTTTTTCCTGTGCCTATAAAACATATTGCACTATCTGCAGCAATGCCTTGAAGGATAGCCAGTTTCACAATAAGCTGTTTCGCAATGAGTTGCATGCCATCAGAGTCCACAATTTTCATCGCCATGTTACACCAAAATGATTCTGTATACTTTCTTTAAAAGTGGATACCTAGTTGAGCATCCTGCATAGTTTGTAACTCCCAAGGAGTTTGCCTTCAGCCTTGATGGTGCAAACCTTTGTGATCACTGTGGCACGCCATTTTTCTTTTGGTGTTCATGGTGCAAGTTATGGTTTGTTTTGAACATTTCTTGAATGTCAGTAAAGTCCATTTAGTGAAGTGTCATACATACATCCCACAGAAGGTTGATCTCTGCACCTCCTCATTCATTATCTGTCACCCTCCTGATGCACATGGTGAGTCATTAGTAAATAATATTTTTCCTGTCATAATTGTTAACACAACATTTTCTAATTAGCATTACTAAAGAGTGAACTTGTAACGTTGCACTCAAGGGGTTCCTTGTTGGATCTCAGTTCACTGAGCTGGCTGTCATCCATAGGTAGTCAGTCAACTCTGCCATTAACCCCCACATAGCCTGATAATATTTAACACACCAGTTCCACATTTGTCAACTGGGTAATATGCCATTTCGAAAGGACTACGGTATTTTCTGCATTCCTCTGTATCTGAACCAACATTTTGTTTACCTTCTTTATACTGTCAGTGTCAGATGTTCCACAGATCTTTTAACAACCTACCAGCTGCCTCTATGATCCCTGATTCTGTCTTTTCGTAGTGTATGGAACCAAATCCATGGCCTCTTCCCATAGATGATCGTAAGAAACTTGCAACATCTGGTACTCCCCCCTGCAATTTGCTTAGTAACCCAGTCTCTCCAGCTTCTTGGTATAATCTGATAAAATTATTGTCCAGCCTCCATACTTCATTCAATTTCAATGTCCACCAGTGATCTATCATGACAATGCCTTCTTGCCAGGTGAACAGCACCTTGTCCTCCAGTTGTCATACCTGGAAGGTGATTACCCCTCCACGGCTGTAGAGGTGCAGCAGTGCCAGTGACGCCATGTTCTTTGTGGCCATCTCTGTTGGTGGTGTTACTTGAAGCAGGGAATCTTTAGTCACTCTCTGTTCTTATGTCTGAATGCATAAGGCAAAACCCACATAGATACCACAGGTGCAATCTGATCTATCTGGTTTTTTACCTTCTGCTTCCTACTCGCTCCCCCTTCCTCAATTTTTGGGGCTGGTGCCAGAAATGGTGGTAAAGAATCCTGTGTGCCTCAAAAGGGACAGGTACCCCCAACATTGATGACTATAGTACAAGTAGGCATTTGTAGCTTTACGTTAAATGGTAAGGTCATTTGTCACATGATATGGACCTTGACAATAAGTGAGGAATTTCATTGTATCTCCCTTCAGGGTGTAAGTGCTCATTAACATCACCTCTTGTCCTATATGGTACTCGGGTAACATTGCATTCAGTTGTCCCATTCGCTTTTGACATTTGAGGGCCTTTGCATGGGCTTTTTGTACTTGCTTTGATACATACCGCAAAGTTCTTGCGAAATTTCATGCTGACTCTCCATTCTTCCCTACTTAAGGCTTCACTACCTTGAATGGTGGTGGCATTTTCAGGGCATATACTACCTTGTATTGTGATAGTACTGTAATTTTGTAAACCTGAAAATTATATGCTGTAGCAATGTACAGTAATAGCATACTCCAGTCATTATGATAACTTTACATCTTCCCTGTTGTCCGATGAACTCACTCTGTTGTTCCATTGGCCGATGAATGCAACATGCTCATCCTCAATATACAGATATGCAGTAAACGATAATTCTCTTTCATTAATTTTGATGTAAAAGTGGTGCCCTGATCTGTAGTCAGTGTCTCTGGAACATCGATCTTCAACAACCAATTATTTACCATGGCCTGGGCCACTGCTTTGGCTTGCTGATCTGGGATAGCTACCATTCCACATAACATGAAATTTTACTGTCAGCACAGCGATTCCCTGCCAGCGTTTGTCCAAAAGGACCTCAGATGTCTGTACTAGTCATTTCACTAGTGTCTGGTAATCTTTGCAGCAGAATACACTGATGGCTCAATTCAGCCCACTGTACGTGGTACATAGTTCTTCTCATATTGTTTCACATCCTATTTACGTGAACACCACTGGTACCAACTGGCCACATGCCGTTCCTCAGTTCTTCGACCACCATGACCCACTATAACATAATCACGTACCTGCTTCAGAACTTCTTCTCACAGCATGGCTGGAACCACAACACAAAGTCCAAATTTTGTTTTCCCGCATAATGCACCATTGTACGCAATGAACTGCAGTTGCATTGCAAATGGATTACTGTCCTTGTCAGCTGCTTAGCTTTTTGCCGTTCTGCAGCTGTGTGACCTCTTCACGACACAACAGCCTTTCTACTGAAGCCATCTGCATTCCTGTGATTATTGCCAAGTCGATAGCTTCAGTACCCAATGCATTAATCGGCTTGATGGCTATATCAACTCTAATAGTCACTCTAATGCTGCATCACCCATTATTACCTTAAGTTTCCTACAATACAAGTAACACTCGGAGTATGCTGTGCTGTAAATGAAGCTTAGCATTTCCTCAATAGGAAAGGGAAGGGTAAACTGGCAGGGTTGTTAGCAAAATCCACAAGGGGGGACACTAGTACTCATGGATGTACCTCTTTTTAGACTAATATCAGTGTCCAACGAGAAGTTCAGGCAGGCAGGTGCACAAGATTCTCTCAACAGTAAAGTAAATAATAATATTACCGTATTTAACCAAAATATTGGTGGATTAAAGAAAAAAGTAGATTCTCACAAAAGTAAAGTAAAAAATAATGTTACCATTTTTCACCAAAATATTCCAGGATTGAAGAGTAAAGTAGATGAGCTCCTGGTTTGTTTAGATGACATTGAATCTGATAATGTAATAGACATACTACGCCTGTCTGAGCATCAAATTGTGTCTGATAAGGAAAAGGTAAATATCAGTGGTTATAAACTAGCTGCACATATGAGTAGAGAGAACAAGGTGAGAGGAGGAGTTGCCATGTACGTCAAAAGTTATCACTTTGTAAAAAGCTTAGATACAAAAAGTTTTGTCCAGAGCAACATATAGAAGCATGTGCCTGTCAGCTTAAACTGAAGGAGGTGTCTTTTATAATTGTAACAGTATATAGGTCCCCTTCAGGAAACTTTCATTTATTCCTGGAAAACTTGGATGCCTTGTTGTGCTATCTGTCAGATAGGAGAAAACAAATTATTATTTGTGGGGACTTCAATGTTGATTCACTGAAAGAGTATAACAGGAAGAATGACTAGGAAGTCTTGCTCGGTTCTTTCAATTTGACATCCATCATTCATTTTCCTACTCGGGTAGTAAAGGACAGCAGCACATTGATAGATAACACTTTTATAGACCGAGATAAGTTTAAAAACATAAATTCTTGTACTGTTGAGAATGGCCTTTCTGATCATGGTGCTCAGCTAGTTTCAGTATATGACATAGCTCCATTCAGTAATTCAAAGCTACCCTCCAAAGTTGTGCATTCAATTAATGACTCAACAATTAGAAATTTCAGGGAACATCTTCAGCAGTTAGACTGGGATGAGGTGTACAAGGAACCCGATGCTAATTTAAAATGTAACTTATTTCATGATACACTTGCAAGAGAATTTGAAAACTGTTTCCCCAAGAAAGTAGTTAAATCTAATTATAAGAAACCCTGCAAAAAACCTTGGCTTACTAAAGGAATAAAACTATCTTGTAACCACAAAAGGGAACTGTATCTAACAACAAGAAAGAGTAATGACCCAGAAACAGCCAAATATTATAAAAACTACTGTGCTACATTAAGAAAGGTTATTAAAAAGTCCAGAAGCACGTGCATCATGTTTGAGATTAATACCTCTGATAACAAAATCAAAACAATTTGGAATATTATTACAAGGGAGACAGGGCAACCAAGAGTACAGGATGCTGGCATTACCATCAAAGTGAATGGAAACCTGACAAACAAGCTGGAAGTCGAAAACATTTTGAATAATCATTTTTTAAATGTTGTAGAGAAAATAGGATCTAAATGTTCATTAGAAGAAGCAAGGCAGTTAATGGAAGAGGCCTTCTCCACACAATTTGATTCAATTGAAATTCCACCCACCTCTCCTTCTGAATATAGGAAGATGATAAACTCTCTCAAGAATAAAAGCTCACATGGAATTGATGGCATTTCCAGCAGGATAATAAAAGCTTGTTCCCAAGAGATAATTGGGATTCTTAGCCACATATGCAATAGCTCTCTGAAGCAGGATATTTTCCCAGATAGACTGAAGTATGGCATTGTTAAACCACTGCATAAAAAAGAAGATACGTCTGATGTCAACAACTACCGCCCAATCTCTCTTCTTACTGCCTTATCCAAAATTCTTGAAAAAGTAAAGTATTGTACAGTAGCTTCACACCTTTGTATACATAAAGTTTTAACAAAATGTCAGTTTGGTTTCCAGAAAGGTTTTTCAATGGAAAAATGCTATATACACTTTCACTAATGAAATAGGAAAGGCAAAGGTCCTGAGTTCGAGTCTCGGTCGGGCACACAGTTTTAATCTGCCAGGAAGTTTCAAATAGGAAATGCTCTCAGTAACTGGAAGTCACCTGTTGGGATTTTTTGTGATCTCTCAAAGGCTTTTGTTTGTGTAAATCATGGAATACTTCTAGATAAGTTCAAGTACTTTGGTATGAACGGGGCAGTGCTCAAATGGTTTAAATCATACCGAACTGGAAGAATGCAGAAAGTTGAAATAAGCAGTTCACATAATATGCAAAAAACTGGTGGTTTCTCAAACTGGGGAACAATCAAGAATGGGGTGCCACAAGGTTCGGTCTTGGGGCCTCTGCTGTTCTTAATATATATTAATGACTTGCCATTCTATATTCACAAAGATGCAAAGCTGGTACTTTTTGTCGATGATACAAGCATAGCTATCACACCCAACAGACAAGAATTAACTGATGAAATTGTAAATGAAGTTTTTCAAAAAATCATTAAGTGGTTCTCTGCAAATGGGCTCTCATTAAACTTCGACGAAACACAGTATATACAGTTCCACACAGTAAATGGAATGACACCATTAATAAATATAGACTTTGATCAGAAATCGGTAGCTAAGGTAGAATATTCAAAATTTCTAGGTGTATACATTGATGAGGGGTTGAACTGGAAAAGACACACTGAGATCTGCTGAAACGTTTCAGTTCAGCTACTTATGCTATTAGGGTCATTGCAAATTTTGGGCATATACATCTCAGTAAATTAGCTTACCACACCTATTATCATTCTCTGCTTTGTTATGGCATTATATTCTGGAGTAACTCATCATTGAGTAAAAGAGTGTTCATTGCACAAAAGCATGTAATCAGAATAATTGCTGGAGCTCATCCAAGATCATGCTGCAGACACTTATTAAAGAGCTAGGGATCTGCACTGTAGGCTCACAATATATATATTCACTTATGAAATTTGTTATTAACAATCTGAACAAATTCAAAAGTAGTAGCAGTGTACATGGCTACAACACTAGAGAAAGGATGATCTTCACTACTCAAGGTTAAATCTAACTTTGGATCAGAAGGGGACAAATTATGCTGCCACAAAAGTCTTTGGTCAATTACCTAATAGCATCAAAAGTCTGACAGATAGCCATATAGCATTTAAAAGGAAATTAAAAGAATTTGTGAATGGCAACTACTCCTACTCATTAGATGAATTTTTGGATATAGTAAGTGGGTAATTTCCCCTCTCCCCATATATCAAAAAACAAAGATGATATGACTTACCAAACGAAAGTGCTGGCAGGTCAAAAGACACACAAACAAACACAAACATACACACAAAATTCAAGCTTTCGCAACAAACTGTTGCCTCATCAGGAAAGAGGGAAGGAGAGGGAAAGACGAAAGGATGTGGGTTTTAAAGGAGAGGGTAAGGAGTCATTCCAATCCCGAGAGCGGAAAGACTTACCTTAGGGGGAAAATAGGATGGGTATACACTCGCACACACACATATCCATCCACACTATACAGACACAAGCAGACATATTTAAAGACAAAGAGTTTGGGCAGAGATGTCAGTCGAGGCGGAAGTGCAGAGGCAAAGATGTTGTTGAATGACAGATGAGGTATGAGTGGCGGCAACTTGAAATTAGCGGAGATTGTGTCTTTCCGCCGTCCACCTAACCTTCGTAACCTGTTAGTTCATCCCTATGAAATCCCCAAACCACCTTCCCTACCCTCTGGCTCCTATCCTTGTAACCGCCCCCGGTGTAAAACCTGTCCCATGCACCCTCCCACCACCACCTACTCCAGTCCTGTAACCCGGAAGGTGTACACGATCAAAGGCAGAACCACGTGTGAAAGCACCCACGTGATTTACCAACTGACCTGCCTACACTGTGATGCATTTTATGTGGGAATGACCAGCAACAAACTGTCCATTCGCATGAATGGACACAGGCAGACAGTGTTTGTTGGTAATGAGGATCACCCTGTGGCTAAACATGCCTTGGTGCACGGCCAGCACATCTTGGCACAGCGTTACACTGTCCGGGTTATCTGGATACTTCCCACCAACACCAACCTATCCGAACTCCGGAGATGGGAACTTGCTCTTCAATGTATCCTCTCTTCCCAGTGTATACTGTCCTTTTTTCCCCCTAAGGTAAGTCTTTCCACTCCCGGGATTGGAATGACTCCTTACCCTCTCCCTTAAAACCCACATCCTTTCGTCTTTCCCTCTCCTTCTCTCTTTCCTGATGAGGCAACAGTTTGTTGCGAAAGCTTGAATTTTGTGTGTATGTTTGTGTTTGTTTGTGTGTCTTTCGACCTGCCAGCACTTTCGTTTGGTAAGTCACATCATTTTTGTTTTTTGATAAATTTTTCCCACGTGGAATGTTTCCCTCTATTATATAGACGCACACGAAATTCAAGCTTTCGCAACAAACTGTTGCCTCATCAGGAAAGAGGGAAGGAGAGGGAAAGATGAAAGGATGTGGGTTTTAAGGGAGAGGGTAAGGAGTCATTCCAATCCCGGGAGCGGAAAGACTTACCTTAGGGGGAAAGAAGGGGTATACACTCGCACACACACACATATCCATCCACACATACACAGACACAAGCAGACATTTGTAAAGGCAAAGAGTTTGGGCAGAGATGTCAGTCGAGGGGGAAGTAAAGAGGCAAAGATGTTGTTGAAACACAGGTGAGGTATGAGCGGCGGCAACTTGAAATTAGCGGAGGCTGAGACCTGACGGATAACGAGAAGAGAGGATATACTGAAGGGCAAGTTCCCATCTCCGGAGTTCTGACAGGTTGGTGTTAGTGGGAAGTATCCAGATAACCCGGACGGTGTAACACTGTGCCAAGATGTGCTGGCTGTGTACCAAGGCATGTTTAGCCACAGGGTGATCCTCATTACCAACAAACACTGTCTGTCTGTGTCCATTCATGTGAATGGACAGTTTGTTGCTGGTCATTCCCACATAGAAAGCTTCACAGTGTAGGCAGGTCAGTTGGTAAATCACGTGGGTACTTTCACACGTGGCTCTGCCTTTGATCGTGTACACCTTCCGGGTTACAGGACTGGAGTAGGTGGTGGTGGGAGGGTGCATTGGACAGGTTTTACACTGAGGGTGGTTACAAGGGTAGGAGCCAGAGGGTAAGGAAGGTGGTTTGGGGATTTCATAGGGATGAACTAAGAGGTTACGAAGGTTAGGTGGAAGGCGGAAAGACACTCTTGGTGGAGTGGGGAGGATTTCATGAAGGATGGATCTCATTTCAGGGCAGGATTTGAGGAAGTCGTATCCCTGCTGGAGAGCCACATTCAGAGCCTGATCCAGTCTTGGAAAGTATCCTGTCACAAGTGGGGCACTTTTTTGGTTCTTCTGTGGGAGGTTCTGGGTTTGAGGGGATGAGGAAGTGGCTCTGGTTATTTGCTTCTGTACCAGGTCGGGAGGGTAGTTGCGGGATGTGAAAGCTGTTTTCAGTTTGTTGGTGTAATGGTTCAGAGATTCCGGACTGGAGCAGATTCGTTTGCCACGAAGACCTAGGGTGTAGGGAAGGGACCGTTTGATGTGGAATGGGTGGCAGCTGTCATAATGGAGGTACTGTTGCTTGTTGGTGGGTTTGATGTGGATGGACGTGTGAAGCTGACCATTGGACAGATGGAGGTCAACGTCAAGGAAAGTGGCATGGGATTTGGAGTAGGACCAGGTGAATCTGATGGAACCAAAGGAGTTGAGGTTGGAGAGGAAATTCTGGAGTTCTTCTTCACTGTGAGTCCAGATCATGAAGATGTCATCAATAAATCTGTACCAAACTTTGGGTTGGCAGGTCTGGGTAACCAAGAAGGCTTCCTCTAAGCGACCCATGAATAGGTTGGCGTACGAGGGGGCCATCCTGGTACCGACGGCTGTTCCCTTTAATTGTTTGTATGTCTGGCCTTCAAAAGTGAAGAAGTTGTGGGTCAGAATGAAGCTGGCTAAGGTAATGAGGAAAGAGGTTTTAGGTAGGGTGGCAGGTGATCGACGTGAAAGGAAGTGCTCCATTGCAGCGAGGCCCTGGACGTGCGGAATATTTGTGTATAAGGAAGTGGCATCAATGGTTACAAGGATGGTTTCCGGGGGTAATAGATTGGGTAAGGATTCCAGGCGTTCAAGAAAGTGGTTGGTGTCTTTGATGAAGGATGGGAGACTGCATGTAATGGGTTGAAGGTGTTAATCTACGTAGGCAGAGATACGTTCTGTGGGGGCTTGGTAACCAGCTACAATGGGGCGGCCGGGATGATTGGGTTTGTGAATTTTAGGAAGAAGCTAGAAGGTAAGGGTGCGGGGTGTCGGTGGGGTCAGGAGGTTGACGGAGTCAGGTGAAAGGTTTTGTAGGGGGCCTAAGGTTCTGAGGATTCCTTGAAGCTCCGCCTGGACATCAGGAATGGGATTACCTTGGCAAACTTTGTATGTGGTGTTGTCTGAAAGCTGACGCAGTCCCTCAGCCACATACTCCCGATGATCAAGTACCACGATCGTGGAACCCTTGTCCGCCGGTTTGGCCCAAACTCTTTGCCTTTACAAATGTCTGCTTGTGTCTGTGTATGTGCGGATGGATATGTGTGTGTGTGCGAGTCTATACCTGTCCTTTTTTCCCCCTAAGGTAAGTCTTTCCGCTCCCGGGATTGGAATGACTCCTTACCCTCTTCCTTAAAACCCACATCCTTTCGTCTTTCCCTCTCCTTCCCTCTTTCCTGACAAAGCAACCATTGGTTGCGAAAGCTTGAATTTTGTGTGTATGTTTGTGTTTGTTTGTGTGTCTTTCGACCTGCCAGCGCTTTTGTTTGGTAAGTCACATCATTTTTGTTTTTTGATAAATTTTTCCCACGTGGAATGTTTCCCTCTATTATATAGACACACACGAAATTCAAGCTTTCGCAACAAACTGTTGCCCCATCAGGAAAGAGGGAAGGAGAGGGAAAGATGAAAGGATGTGGGTTTTAAGGGAGAGGGTAAGGAGTCATTCCAATCCCGGGAGCGGAAAGACTTACCTTAGGGGGAAAGAAGGGGTATACACTCGCACACACACACATATCCATCCGCACATACACAGACACAAGCAGACATTTGTAAAGGCAAAGAGTTTGGGCAGAGATGTCAGTCGAGGGGGAAGTAAAGAGGCAAAGATGTTGTTGAAACATAGGTGAGGTATGAGCGGCGGCAACTTGAAATTAGCGGAGGCTGAGGCCTGGCGGATAACGAGAAGAGAGGATATACTGAAGGGCAAGTTCCCATCTCCGGAGTTCTGACAGGTTGGTGTTAGTGGGAAGTATCCAGATAACCTGGACGGTGTAACACTGTGCCAAGATGTGCTGGCTGTGCACCAAGGCATGTTTAGCCACAGTGCCAGGATCACCCTGTGTGCGCGAGTGTATACCTGTCCTTTTTTCCCCCTAAGGTAAGTCTTTCCACTCCCGGGATTGGAATGACTCCTTACCCTCTCCCTTAAAACCCACATCCTTTCATCTTTCCCTCTCCTTCCCTCTTTCCTGACGAAGCAACCATTGGTTGTAAAAGATTGAAATTTTGTGTGTGTGTGTGTGTGTGTTTTTTTTTTTTTTTTTTTTTTTTTTTTTTTTTTTTTTTTTTTTTTTTTTTGCCTATCTACCAGCGCTTTCCCATTTGGTAAGTCACGGAATCTTTGTTTTTTAAAAGTATTGTCATGTAATATTTTGTGTAATGTAATATCTAGTATAGACACCATTTATTAACCTGACATGGTAAAGTAATTTCTCTCTGCTTTATTTGGCTGACGTGAGGCATAGGCTATTTGTATGTTCTCTTGACTTGATACATAGTCAAGTGGCAGATTGCTGGAATCGCATGTCAGCAGTTCTTTTAATTTACCTTATGCAAATCCACACACTGATGTCCAATAGAACCTGACTTTTTTTCCCAGTGAGTGAGTTAGAGGTCATGCTGTTTCTGCAAATTTCAGGATAAATCTTCTAAAATAATTTGCTAAAGCCAAAAAAGACCGTAACTCCTTCTCCATACTAGATGTTGGAAAATCTCATGTAGCCTTTACTAATGTGCAGGATGGTTATAATTAAACTTTTTTTAGTTGATCCAATGTAGATGGAAAACTGTTTATTGTTTGGGTACCCAACTTTATAGGACTAATGTTCAGATTGTGTGCTGCAGGATTTGTGTTGTTACTAGTGTTTGTCTTCTGACATGCTGTAAGGCTCTAGTACTGGTACGGCGATGTAGGATTGGAACTTGAGCTTCAGTGTGCATTACAGTTGCAGTTAGTCAACATGTGTCTGGACAAGGTGAGCAGGGCTTTACTTGTAAAGCTATTTTATCAAAACAACAGCAATAGTGCTGCTGCTCTTCGTGAGTATTGATGCACTGCTCAGCAGGTCATTCGATCACTCTGTATCACATTTGGAGAAAACTGAATCATTGGCAGATAGTTCCAAACAGTGTGGCCACCAAGATCACCATATTTAAAGCCATGTGATGTTTTGGTTGTGGGTTTACTTGAAGGATAGGGTTTATCAGTGGGACACTAACACGTGTAGGAGGTTGAAGATGAGCACAGCAAGGAAGGCAGCCAACGTCCCACCTGAGATATTTTGGGCAACAGTAGAGCAATCTATAGTTCAGTTCCAGGCTCTCATAGATGCAGCTGGTCATTACACTGACCACTGTTTGTAACCTGGAATGAAACATGGTAAGCACTTAATAAATGTTACCCTCTCATGTAGAAATTAAAATGTGTTTCTTTCAAAGGTTTATTTGTTATATTTCTTCCGCATGACCTTACAAATGTTTCCACAAAGCTTCGTTGTCCTATGATCACTAGTTTTTCATGGGGCCCTCTCAAGTAACACTGGACTCTCATTTTGGAGGACAGTGGTTCAAACATGCGTCCAGCCATATAGATTTAGGTTTTCAGTGATTTCCCTCAATCATGCCAGGCAAATCCTGGCATGGTTCATTTGAAAGAGCATGACCAATTTCCTTCCCAATCCTTGACACCATCCAAGCTTGTGCTCCATCTTTAATTACCTCAATGTTGATGGGACATTAAAACAATCTTCCTTCCTTCCAAGCAGTGAAGATTTAATCGTAACCATCCTGTAGTTTCTGTCTGAAATCCAGCATGACTAATCAGTTACATGGCCTAAATATTCCTGTAGTGAAAAGTGACATTTCTCTACGCTGAGTGTCAAGTGTTCTGCAGATAACCTCTTAAACAACTTTATTCATAGCACATGTTTTTCCATAAACTTTGCAAAGACAATTATGTCACCCAAAACACCATACACTGCCTCAGTATTAACCCTTGCAAAACTCCATCCAATAAACAGTGAAATATGGTTGGTGCATCCTTTAACCCAAAAGCCATACATGATGTTCTGGCCTGGTGGAACCTTAAATGTCATTTTCTGCCATTTTTCTGGCACTACTTCTGACTGATGACAGACACTTCACAAATCCATGGTGGAAAAATATGTGTGCTGCCCTAAATTATCCAATGTCTTTGTTATATTTGGGGGTGGATAATCGTATGATTATTAAGATTGTTATATCCATGAGTGAAACCAAGTCTGAATTGCACTAGTAACAACAAAACGGGAAATTGTTAAGGCATTGATAACAACAGAATTGACAAACTATAAAGAAGCAACAGTAATGTATTTAGGTGCGGTGAGGGGAACCACAGACCCGGAAGTGGGTCGGTTAGCTGGCGCCAGATTGACGGGCAGCTGTGTTAACAGCAAGCTAGCAACAGGAATGTATTTAGGTGCAGCGAGAGGAGCTGGCTAGTAGACTTCAGGCTGACGGGCAGCCGTGTTGACAGCATGCTAAAAGCTATAAGCCATAATGGCACTTCTGTGTACACTTCTGGTAACAGGACCTTGAGGAGGACTGGACTGGACTGTTTGGGGGGAGGAGACCAGACAGTGAGGTCATCGGTCTCATCGGATTAGGGAGGGACGGGGAAGGAAGTCAGCCGTGCCCTTTCAGAGGAACCATCCTGGCATTTGCCTGGAGTGATTTAGGGAAATCACGGAAAACCTAAATCTGGATGGATGGATGCGGGATTGAACCGTCGTCCTCCCGAGTGCGAGGCCAGTGTGCTAGCCACTGCACCACCTCGCTCGGTACCTTGAGAAGGAATGGAATTAAAGTTAATACGCAAACAGCACTAATAGTTAGAGAGAGTGTGTGGGACGAGAGGGAGAAACAGAGATGGCCTTCTGGTGGGGACAGCACTATATCATGGGAAGCCAATACTGCACTTCGGACACAGTTTATGACCATGTTAAGAGAAGCATCTCAACCCCTCCACCCAGCTACTGAAGAACCACTGAAGAATAGTGCACAATAACAGCCAATAAGGAGGCAAGTAGCCCTCGACATTACGTCACGGCAATAACCAGTTGGATTGAAGGGAAAATGATATAAAAATTGGCAGCAAGGCACTACGAAGGAAAAAAAAAAAAGAGTAGACAGTGTTAGAGAGACAGGGAGTTAGCCAGAAGAGGCAGTCAGTGTGCGAGGCTGTCAGGAGACAGTCTGCAGGCATCAAATAGGCAGTAGCCGTGGGACTCTGATTTAGTGTGAATCACATTCTAAGAGCGGACGGAATTACAAGTGTCTTTACGCCATCTATGTATCAGACTTGGCTGCTCATAGGACACATTTCCACCATAGCTGTAGGGTTCAGTCCGTACATTTTGTAATAAAATTCTGATTGTTGAATGTCCTGGAGAGTTGCTTAATTATCTCCCAGCCTTTTGTTACCTTCACACCATTTATCGTCACCACTCCTTAGGTCAAACCCTCCTTCTCACTAAGGCCAACCAGCTAAGTTGTGGTTATGAACTGTGTCGCTCAATCTCAGGCAAAACCCACACTTGGGATGCAACAAGATATCACAGCAAAAATGATAAACTTTGGTTCCATCTGTACTTTTTTTCCATGGAGTCCCCTTTGCTGTTTAACAGCAGGTTACCATTCCCATTTCATGCCTA
Source organism: Schistocerca piceifrons (assembly GCF_021461385.2). Lineage (NCBI taxonomy): Eukaryota > Metazoa > Arthropoda > Insecta > Orthoptera > Acrididae > Schistocerca > Schistocerca piceifrons. The sequence goes on from NC_060144.1 coordinate 561,915,661, forward strand.
TCTATCATGTCCCCTATTCAGCCTACAATCTTATTCTCAATGTCCTACACTTACATGTTTCCTACACTGCAGCTGATGCTGACAGCAGCCTTGTCACATGTGGCCTGACCAACCACATAGGTAACACTTGATGGCAGTGGAAAAAACTGCTCTCTTATTGTATATTCATTTCACTGTACTCCAATGCTGTTACCGTTCGTATGGCTCCACCTCAGTCTTTAGGAAACTCCACCCATACCTTTCTTGACACATTAGGTGGCAACTTTTACAAAAACTTGACTAATGCTCTCTGTTTACAGAAGAATCTTTCTAGTGGCATCACTTTCCATCAACAAACACATATTCACATTAACTTTTTCGCTGGCTCTTTACTATTTGCTTTGTTTTACTATTACTTGCGTAACAACTAATATATGAGATAAAATATGTTGCTACGAAAAGAGCCCCGAAATACCTTTTAGTGATGCTGTGCTATGACTTTCTTTGGATCATTAATTTTCAACAAAACAAAATATATTATGTTCTTATTATTCTGGATCTGGCTTTCTATTAAAGGAACATTTTTTCGTTACTGTAACTCGCTATAAAGTTCAACATATCTTCCTTACTTTATAGTTATTGAAAAAGTTAATGAAAATTACTTCGTTATCAATACTGATGTTACAGTACGCAATGATTGTTCAACATCAAAATTTTGCAGTGGATTTTTGTTAACAGTAAAACACCAATAAGTACCACGACTAACACGAGAACATGAGACTATCGTCATAGAAAAATATGTTTTTACTATAAGATTGGCCAGACCAGAACTACGCACAGTAATATTTCTTGTATGTTATGAAGGTAAATTATCTTTTTGTACTGTTAATAATATATTAGCAGCAGCCCGCGTCAACCTGTAAAAAACATCATAAAATCCGCTGCTCTGCTCTGCAATTCCGAAAGCTGAAAGAAATAATTTTAGCTCACTATTACCTGCCCGCTTCTTTGCGGTATGATTGATTTCATTTAATGCAGTTCGAATGTGCCGTGGCAGCGGCTCGTTTGTTCATAGCGCAGCTCTGCACCACGAATAATATTTAAATAACTGAAAATTTCTTAAAGGGATGGAATAAAATACCAGGCAAGCTTATTACAAATCATAATGCAAGGTTTCACTAAGTAACTCTATTCAAAACATTTAAACAAATCAAGTTATTACACACCTTTCCCAAGCTATGTCTAATGGCGTCCCTCTCACAATCTTGACAAAAGACGTCACAGGCTCTTCCTACTCACGTAACTACAAGAAGACGACAGAGAAATTGATGTTCGTTCTGTATTATTTATACTAGTCACATATTCTCATCTTTGTTTGATATTTAATAAGTATCGTCTGTGGCAGTTTCAGTACTCGCCGACACAGATATTATCTACAATAAATAAAAAAACAGTACATAATTTTATACAAGAACAAAACATGACACATAATGCTTTCTCTTTATTACATAATATGTCTTTTGCTAAGAGACGTTACAACTTCCTTATCCTGTCCACTACCTCTCTGCTTTTGTGATACATTGTTTAACTTCTCTCGATAATAGCTACAATTAATCATCCTCCCATTGCACTTCAGTGAGTCTTGTCTCAAAGTTAAAACATCCGAACATTTCTTAACTCCTCGTAATATGTCACATATGTTTTTGCATCTCCCAACAAATGTAACTTGATCATAAATAACAACTGTTCCTCTGACCAGCATCCCAGTTTTATGGCTGTCAACAGTTCATCCATAAATGTTTACATATCCTATCCTACTTTACCCTAAGAAGGAGAAGCTAGGATAGCGTACTAGCATCTAAGATGGGAACTGACATTCCGGAGAAGAATGCATCTACCTGTAAGTCTGGCCTCATGTGTGCATCGGTTCTAGCAAAGCCTAGTGATAACTCCCTTGTTCCTCTGGTTTGCTCATGGTAAAACGTGTGTCTACTATAGGAAAAATACAATAGGAAAGGACTTACTACAAATATCACCACTACTCTTTCTACTCCAGGCATTCCTAGTCCCTACGGCTGAGCACTAAACGCATACATTCTTTACAATTTCTGGCATAACTCCCAGATATTCTATATTTAAAACAGATCATTGCTGAAGATTGGGCACATGAATCAGAAAATTATGTTGCTCACGCCTAAATGGGTGCAAACCACCATCAGTATCTTTAGTGTTCCCACTAAAATCACTCAAATTGCTGACAGAGTCTATTCCCACTAGTTGTACCTTATAACAAACATGCCAATCCACATGATTAAACATTGTCAATATAACAACATGGAAACAGTCTGTTCATGCTGAGATGATGGTGCTGAATGCTGTCCTGTGATATCGCTCATTATCACTGGCTTGCTTGTGACACAGAACATAATTGGGTCAGGATGCAGATACCATTAATGCCACAATGGTCATCTCAGGATGGTGTAAGCAGGTCAATGGGTTGTGTATTACCAGCTACCCAGTGGGTGTGGAATTGGAAGAACTCAAATAGCAATAACATTATTTATTCAGCAAGACACTCATACAAAAGTTGATTGCAATGACTAGGTGGCATGCAAAGGCCCCCACAGAGCAGCTGCCAACTCAGCATAGCACATGGCAGTGTGCCCTGGCAGCAGGATTTCATTTACTTTGCATGGTAGAATTTCATGGCTTACATAACTGAAGGCCTCATCAGCAAGGTCTCAGAAAATGCCAACTGGTAATTTTTCTGGTTTAATTCTACAAGAACTGAACTTGTGAAATCATATATTGCTTCCTCTGCTGGGAAATCCTTATGTGAATCAAACTGAACTGTTTTTAAGTGATTATTAGCAAAAAGGTAGTTCAATATCCTGTTATAACTATCTTCTGCAACTTCCCAGTTCTCGATTGGGTCAAAAATAAATTCCTTTGTGCATATTATTCTAAGGAAAAGATTGACATGCAAATGATAAGTGTACCTAATTGTAACTTACCTATACTTTTGATGGAGTTGAATAATTGTCTTTATACAGGATCTTCCTTTCCCTGGGTTAAGTTCTCCAACAAATACTTTACATAATAATTATAAAATATCATTTATCAGTTCCATTGCTCCAAATAAATTTTTTTCATGGACTGAACTGTAACATGAATACATACTTGTTTGACACTACCAGGTGACATACACCTAAAACCGGCTGACTGAGAATGACTATTTATCTACATAATATGACAAAGCTGACAGAAGAAAAATGTTAACCATTCCAACAATGGACATGTATGTTTATACTATTTACAAATGTTATAAAGAGTGATACAAAAAGTTCACAATTTACAGATTTAATTTACAAATTATACAAGAAATTTGTAATCAACCCAGAATCACCTATATCTATAATATTTACTGTTAATATTTGTACTTCATGTATCATCATCCAAAACTGTTTTGTAGGAAAGTTGTAGTCTACGTGACAAAACTCTTCCCTTCCAGACACAATGCCATGCAATTAAAGATTATTATTTTAATTCTTTTTTTCGTGAAGACCTATTAGTTCTTTTAGGTTTGCAAAACTGACTTGGGCAGTTATATCTTATTTCTCCAAAAATTTTGACATAGCGGGAAGAAGACAGATGGTTCTAGAATTTGAGGCCATTTATTTATCGTCACTTTTATAAATGGGTATTACTACTGTATGTTACAGTCTTTCAAGCTTTTTTAGCTACTTTTAGTAACATTTTTTTTACTTTAGTGACTAGTGATTTTAAATTAATATCAACTGTCTCTGTGCTCCTATCTTGAAGAATTCACTATAATTTGTCTTACTGAGGTTGTTCATTTTGTGCCACATAATTCTCAAAATTATCATTGTCTTGAAATTTTGAATGTTTCTGATTAATAGTGATTTTGCCCTTCGTAGATGACCTTATACATATTCTTGTTGGAGTCAATTTGTTGTAATTTGTTATTCAGTAGTTGTTTGTCCAAGCATTTTCCTTGGTTTCAAATACATGATTTGGCTGAGTAAATGTAAATAAACATCAGATTTCATTTCTACATTCCATTATCCCCAGCTTGTTTTTTTTATTAATATATTCCTCAATACAATTTCTGAAACTAGTTGGGTCAATACCAACTGTCCTACTTTCCTAAAATTCTGACTGAAAGTCTGCTCACAAACTCCTCCCAACTACTACTTGCTGCAAACTTGTCATTACTACTCTGTGCTTTGCCAATGTTGGTACCAAAAGAAAAATTGATAAAATTCACCAACTTAATGGAATATTGGTGTTTTAAATTTACTACCTCTTAACACATGGTACAGTCACATTAATGAGACCACTGCCTATGCTCAATGTCGACATGCTGTAATCATGCCCAAATGGCTGGTGACAGCATTAGCAGTGGAGAATATATAAAGCATGTTGGGGGATGCGGAAAACAGTGCAGTTGTTTACGTAATGGGAAACGGAACAATTTATCTGACATCCAAAAGGGCACTATCATTGACCAAGGGTGGAAGCATTTCCGAAATGGTTAAGTTTGTAAACCATATGTGTGCTGCTATGATTAAAGTATACTGTGCATTCCAAAATGGTGTTATCCAAAACTGACACTGAGGCAACAGTGGTGCACCGCAGGCTACATATGAGTCGGGTGAACGACAGCTGTGAAGGTATGTACAGGCAAACAGACATGCGACTGTAAAGCATCTGGCCACCCAGATGAACCAAGGGTCTACCAACAGTGTCTCCTCAATGACTGTTCAGTCCGCAGCTCATGGTCTCACGGTCGCATTCTCACTTCCCGAGCATGGGTTCCTGGGTTCGATTCCCGACAGGGTCAATGATTTTCACCTGCCTCGAGATGACTGGATGTTTGTGTTGTCCTCATCATTGCACCATCATCCAGGAAAGTGGCGAAATTGGGCTGAGCAAAGGTTGGGAAACTGTACGGGCACTGATAACCATGCAGCTGAGCACTGTACCAACCAAACATCATCATCATCATCATCATCAGTGAACATTCCTGTGTATGGGCCTCCACAGCAGAAACCTGGTTCATGCACCCACAATGCCTGCTGTTCATTGGCAATGAAAGCTGGAATTTGCACGCCATTACCACAACTGGATGTACACTGTGTGGCGACAGATGGCCTTTACAAATGAATCACATTTTATGCTCCGTTGATGTGAAATATCTGAAAGCAAACATTCAGCAGCAGTCATGGGAAGGGTCCAGGCCAAGGAGGGGGAGTTCTGGTCTGGGGAACTTTTCATGGCACTCCCTGGGTGATCTCATAATTCTGGAAGGCACAATGGATTAACACAAGTATGCACCTACCATTGGAGACCGTGTCTGGTCTGTTTTTCCCTTAGCACAATGGCATCTACTAGTAGGACACTGCAATGTGTCACGCAGCTTGCAGTGTAAGTATGCGGTTCAAAGAGCACCATGATGAGTTTACTGTACTCCCCTGTCCCCAGAGATTTAAATCCCGTGAAGGATCTCTGGGACTACCTTAATTTGGCTGTGTGAACCATGGATCCGCAACCAAGAAGCATAACGCAGCTGGCCATGGCACTGGAGTCTGCGTAGTATTGTATCCCTGTCAGTACCTTGCATAACCCCAATGACACTCTTCCCACATATCTCACAATGGTTCATACTGCAAAAGGTGGTTATTCATGCTTTTGACAGGTGGTCACATTAATATGACTTATATTAAGCAGATTCAGAAGCATGTAGGTTGCAGTAAGTACTGGGAGATGAAGAAGCTTGCACAGGATAGAGTAGCATGGAGAACTGCATCAAACCAGTCTCAGGACTGAAGACCACAGCAACAACACAACATTGTATAATCTGAATTTTAATTTATAACAAATTATTTTTTAATAAACATGTTATTAATATTGATTTTGGAATAGCTTTAAATATTTCACTTCCCTCTAGTGATAAAAACTTGTCTTTAGTGGGAGGCAGGAGAGAGGGTTGGGAAAGGATTCTGATGGCTTGGAGGGAGGCAAAAGGTGTACGGAAAAGGAAAGTGGGAAGGAGAGGCAGCAGGTGTACAGGATAGGGTTGTGATACACAAGCATCGCAGCTGATGGGTGTGTGCGGCTTATGGTGACAATAAAGTGAAAGTGTGGTCTGGGAGGGAGTGCAGGGCAGAGGGAGGTAGACTGTTGGGTAGATGTTGTGGGTGCAGCGGATTAGCAGTGATGGAGGCCAGTAGAATTACCCGAGCAAGAGATACGAGGGTTGTTTTTTAAGTAAGGGCCGTTTTTATTTTTAAAAAAAGATACAAATACTTTTGTAAAAAAACTTTTATTTTCTGATTCTACACACTTTTACCTATTTTTCTACATAGTTGCCTTGTTTATTTAAGCACTTGTCATACCGTACAACTAAGTTTTTAATTCCCTCTTCAAAGAATTCGGCCACCTGCTCCGACAGCCAAGAGTTCACGGCCGCTTTCACTTCATCGTCGTCATTGAAGCGCTGCCTGCCAAGATGGTGTTTCAGGTACCGGAAAAGGTGAAAATCGCTAGGAGCAAGGTCGGGCTGTACGGTGCATGGTCCAAAACTTCCCAGCCAAAAGAATCAATCAAATCCCAAGTCTTTTGAGAGGTGTGAGGCCTAGCGTTATCGTGCAGGAGCAAAACTCCTTTTGTCAGTAAGCCGCGCCTTTTGTTTTGAATTGCTCTGCGGAGCTTCTTTAGAGTTGCACAGTAGGCATCTGAGTTGATTGTCGTTCCTCGTGGCATAAAGTCCACTAGCAAAACACCGTGCCGGTCCCAGAACACAGTTTCCATAATCTTGCGCTTTGACAGCGTCTGTTTGGCTTTGACCTTGACGGGTGAGGTTGTGTGTTGCCATTCCATCGATTGTCGCTTGCTTTTGGGAGTGATATGGGATACCCATGTTTCATCTCCAGTGACAATTTGACTCAACATGTCATCCCCTTCTTCCTCGCAACGAATCAAAAAGTCCAATGAAGTGGCAAATCTCTTCCCTTTGTGGTCCTCTGTGGGGAGTCTGGGTACCCACCGAGAACACAGTTTCTTAAAGTTTAGGTTTTCAGACACAATTTTGTACAAAACTGACCTTGAAACTTGTGGAAATTCCAAAGAAAGAGTGGAAATTGTGAATCTTCTGTCCTCACGAATCTTTGTTTCGACTGCAGCCACCAAATCATCAGTGATCACAGAGGGCCGGCCTGAGCGTTCTTCGTCATGGACGTTTTGACGGGCATTTTTAAACTCTCTAACCCATTGATGCACTTTACCTTCACTCATTCCATTCAAGCCATAAACTTCTCTTAACTGACGATGAATTTCTGCAGCTGATAGGCTTCTCGCGGTCAAAAAAAGTATCACTGACCCTATCTCACACGCGGCAGGTGATTCAATAATCGTAAACATTATAAAGTAGCACAGCAATGCGTACACGTCAGCTACAGAGCTGCAACTTGCATCAGTGTGAACGGGAAGGATGCCGGCAAGTGGCTTGGTGGCTTGTTGCGGCGTCCGCGCGAACTACGGGTCTATACGCGCGAACGGCCCTTACTTAAAAAACAACCCTCGTATATTGCAAGGATAACTCTCATCTACTTCGTTCAGAGAAGCTGAGGCTGGGAGCCAGGATCCAGATGGCACAAACTGTGGAGTGGCCATTGAACATGAGCATGTTGCGGCCATTAGTGGGTTCTGCCGCTGGGTGGTCTACTCTGCTCTTGACCACAGTTTGGTAGTGGCCATTCATTCTGGTGGACAACTTTAATGATGTGCAGAAATTGCAGGAGAGCTGGTATATGACGTGGCTGCTTTCACAGGTGGCCCTGTCTCTGATGGGATAGAGTAAGCCTGTGACAGGTCTAGAATAGGATGTTCTGGGTGACTGAATCAGGCATGTCTTCCAAAGGAAAATGACATCTTTGGCATGGGGATGAGAGTGGGGGTGGCACAGGGACAGACCAGGAAGTTGTGTAAGATGGGTGGGTGACAGAACACAAATTTAGAAGGGGCGGAAAGGAGGTCCCTCATTTCCAGTCACGATGGTACTAAGTTGGTGCAAAAGTTCATAGCATTTTTGTTTTGCGGGTTAGTATTCCAGTTGGTATGGGCTCGTTTATCAACTGTCCTTTTTATTTGTAGTTCACTGCTGCCATTTTGTCATTTGGAGATAGCGAGTGGAGCTGTGGACTCTAAAAAATGGAATGCCAAGTGGAGAAACAGAACATTTGCACTTAATAGAGCAGTGACAGCAGTGGAGGTAGCCAGAAACATTTGTCTCATGTATGGGGATAACGCCACTGGACAGAGCACAGCAAGAAAATGGTTTTCTCATTTTAAGGAGAATCGGCTTGACACTAGTGACTCTCTATGTTCAGGAAGATCTTTGAGGTTTGATGAAGAGCATTTAAATGCATCAATCCACAATATACAACGCTGGTGTATTTGAGAACTGGCAAATGTGATGAACTGTGATCATTCCAACATCATGCAACATTTACATGCAATGGGAAAGGTTAAAAAATCAAGTGTATATGTACCACATGCTTTAAGCCAAAATCACAGAAATTAGCATGTTGCCATAAGTGCATCTCTGCTTACCCGTCATCAATTGGCTCATGAACAACACTGATGATTTCTATCCAGTATCATTACTGGTGACAAGAAATAGTGTGACTATGCTAACATAAAGAAAAGAAAGGAATGGTTGAGCCCAGACAAAGCAGCAACTCCATGTACAAAGACACAGCCACAAAAGATAATGTTATGCATCTGGTGAAACAGCTATGTTCGGTGTACTACAAAGTGCTTCCTCATGATGTAATCATCACTGCTGACATTTATTGTCAACAATAGAGATGCCTTGCAGTCACAGTCCAAGAACAAAGACCAGGAAGGCTGCATAAAGTGATGCTGCTCCACAGCAAAGCCTGCTCGCATTCTGCTAGACTGATCAAAAACACTATACAGGAGTTGGGTTGTGGAGTCATTCCACACCCACCTCATTCATCTGATCTTATGCCCCCAAATTTTCACGTTTACTGCTCTCTGTCAAACAATCTTGAAGAAACTTCCTTGCTGGATGAAAATGTGTTCTGAACATGGCTCAATGAGTTCTTTGCCTCAAAACAATGTGATTTCTACAGTTGTGGAATTAAAAAGTTAGCCGAGCATTGGAAGATTGTTGTAAATAGTGAAGGAGTATATATTATTGATGACCAAGTCCCTGTTATGTGTGTCTGTCATATTTATTTAACTTACAGATATTGCAGGTACTGTTGATGGTTAGTGGGCTTGATATGGACAAAAGTATAGTTGATTGGTTGGTTGATTTGGGAGAGGGGACCAAACAGCGAGGTCATCAGTCCCATCAGATTAGGGAAAAAAGTCATCTGTGCCTTTTCAAAGGAACCATCCCAGCATTTGCCTGAAGTGATTTAGGGAAATCATGGAAAATCTAAATCAGGACAGCCAGACACTGGTTTATACCATAATCCTCCCAAAAGCAAGTCCAGTGCGCAAAGCACTGCACCACCTCGCTCAGTACAGAAGTATGGATGGAGCCTTTAGAGAGGGGGAGGTCAACACTTAGGGAGGTGGCATATTAGGCTGGGGAGGACCAGATGAAGCAGATGGGATGGAAGGTGGTGATACTGTAAAGGAATGAGGATAGAGTATCTTGATGTAGGCTCCAGATCACGGTGATATCAATCAACCTGAACCAGGGAAAAGGTTTGGGGTTTGGGACGCAAGGAAGATCAAAATAAATAAATAAAAAAAACTAAAAATGCACCAAGAAGGAGTTATGCAGACTGGTCACAAACTTATATTTATACTGGTTGTGTTGTTGTTGTTGTCTTCAGTCCTGAGACTGGTTTGATGCAGCACTTCATGCTACTCTATCCTGTGCAAGCTTCTTAATCTCCCAGTACTTACTGCAACCTACATCCTTCTGAATCTGCTTAGTGTATTCATCTCTTGGTCTCCCTCTACAATTTTTACCCTCCATGCTGCCCTCCAATGTTAAATTTGTGATCCCTTGATGCCTCAGAACATGTCCTACCAACCGGTCCCTTCTTCTTGTCAAGATGTGCCACAAACTGCACTTCTCCCCAATCCTATTCAATACCTCCTCATTAGTTATGTGATCTACCCACCTAACCTTCAGCATTCTTCTGTAGCACCACATTTCAAAAGCTTCTATTCTCTTCTTGTCCAAACTAGTTATCGTCCATGCTTCACTTCCATACATGGCTACACTCCATACAAATACTTTCAGAAACGACTTCCTGACACTTAAATCTATACTCGATGTTAAAAAATTTCTCTTCTTCAGAAACACTTTCCTTGCCATTGCCAGTCTACATTTTATATTCTCTCTACTTCGACCATCATCAGTTATTTTGCTCCCCAAATAGCAAAACTCCTTTACTACTTTAAGTGTCTCATTTTCTAATCTAATTCCCCCAGCATCACCAGACTTAATTCGACTACATTCCATTATCCTCGTTTTGCTTTTGTTGATGTTCATCTTATATCCTCCTTTCAAGACACTGTCCATTCCGTTCAACTGCTCTTCCAAGTCCTTTGCTCTCTCTGACAGAATTACAATGTCATCGGTGAACCTCAAAGTTTTTACTTCTTCTCCATGGACTTTAATACCTACTCCGAATTTTTCTTTTGTTTCCTTTACTGCTTGCTCAATATACAGATTGAATAAAATTGGGGACAGGCTACAACCCTGCCTCACTCCCTTCCCAACCGCTGCTTCCCTTTCATGCCCCTCGACTCTTATAACTGCCATCTGGTTTCTGTACAAATTGTAAATAGCCTTTCGCTCCCTGTACTTTACCCCTGCCACCTTTAGAATTTGAAAGAGAGTATTCCAGTCAACATTGTCAAAAGCTTTCTCTAAGTCTACAAATGCTAGAAATGTAGGTTTGCCTTTCCTTAATCTATTTTCTAAGATGAGTCGTAGGGTCAGTATTGCCTCACGTGTTCCAACATTTCTGCGGAATCCAAACTGATCTTCGCCGAGGTTGGCTTCTACCAGTTTTTCGATTCGTCTGTAAAGAATTCGCGTTAGTATTTTGCAGCTGTGACTTATTAAACTGATAGTCTGGTAATTTTCACATCTGTCAACACCTGCTTTCTTTGGGATTGGAATTATTATATTCTTCTTGAAGTCTGAGGGTATTTCGTCTGTCTCATACATCTTGCTCACCAGATGGTAGAGTTTTATCAGGACTGGCTCTCCCAAGGCCGTCAGTAGTTCCAATGGAATGTTGTCTACTGCCGGGGCCTTGTTTTGACTCAGGTCTTTCAGTGCTCTGTCAAACTCTTCACGCAGTATCGTATCTCCCATTTCATCTTCATCTACATCCTCTTCCATTTCCATAATACTGTCCTCAAATACATTGCCCTTGTATAGACCCTCTATATACTCCTTCCACCTTTCTCATTTCCCTTCTTTGCTTAGAACTGGGTTTCCATCTCAGCTCTTGATATTCAAACAAGTGGCTCTCATTTCTCCAAAGGTCTCTTTAATTTTCCTGTAGGCAGTATCTATCTTACCCCTAGTGAGATAAGCCTCTACATCCTTACATTTGTCCTCTAGCCATCCCTGCTTAGCTTTTTCATTTCCTGTCAATCTCATTTTTGAGACGTTTGTATTCCTTTTTGCCTGCTTCATTTACTGCATTTTTATATTTTCTCCTTTCATCAATTAAATTCAATATTTCTTCTGTTACCCAAGGATTTCTACTAGCCCTCGTCTTTTTACCTACTTGATCCTCTGCTGCCTTCACTACTTCATTCCTCAGAGCTACCCATTCTTCTTCCACTGTACTTCTTTCCCCCATTCCTGTCAATTGTTCCCTTATGCTCTCCCTGAAACTCTGTACAACCTATGGTTTAGTCAGTTTATCCAGATCCCATCTCCTTAAATTCCCACCTTTTTGCAGTTTCTTCAGTTTTAATCTACAGTTCATAACCAATAAATTGTGGTCAGAGTCCACATCTGCCCCTGGAAATGTCTTACAATTTAAAACCTGGTTCCTAAATCTCTGTCTTACCATTATATAATCTATCTGAAACCTGTCAATATCTCCAGGCTTCTTCCATGTATACAGCCTTCTTTTATGATTCTTGAACCAAGTGTTAGCTATGATTAAGTTGTGCTCTGTGCAAAATTCTACCAGGCGGCTTCCTCTTTCATTTCTCTCCCCCAATCCATATTCACCTACTATGTTTCCTTCTCTCCCTTTTCCTACTCTCGAATTCCAGTCACCCATGACTATTAAATTTTCGTCTCCCTTCACTACCTGAATAATTTCTTTTATCTCATCATACATATCATCAATTTCTTCATCATCTGCAGAGCTAGTTGGCATATAAACTTGTACTACTGTAGCAGGCATGGGCTTCGTGTCTATCTTGGCCACAATAATGCGTTCACTATGCTGTTGGCAGTAGCTTACTCGCACTCCTACTTTTTTATTCATTATTAAACCTACTCCTGCATTACCCCTATTTGACTTTGTATTTATAACCCTGTATTCGCCTGACCAAAAGTCTTGTTCCTCCTGCCACCAAACTTCACTAATTCCCACTATATCTAACTTCAACCTATTCATTTCTCTTTTTAAATTTTCTAACCTACCTGCCCGATTAAGGGATCTGACATTCCACGCTCCAATCCGTAGAACGCCAGTTTTCTTTCTCCTGATAACGACGTCCTCCTGAGTAGTCCCCGCCCGGAGATCCGAATGGGGGACTATTTTACCTCTGGAATATTTTACCCAAGAGGACGCCATCATCATTTAACCATACAGTAAAGCTGCATGCCCTTGGGAAAAATTATGGCTGTGGTTTCCCCTTGCTTTAGGCCGTTCGCAGTACCAGCATGGCAAGGCCGTTTTGGTTAGTGTTGCAAGGCCAGATCAGTGAATCATCCAGACTGTTGCCCCTGCAACTACTGAAAAGGCTGCTGCCCCTCTTCAGGAACCACACGTTTGTCTGGCCTCTCAACAGATACCCCTCCATTGTGGTTGCACCTACGGTACGGCCATCTGTATCGCTGAGGCACGCAAGCCTCCCCACCAATGGCAGGGTCCATGGTTCATGGGGGTAGGTTATACTGGTATCGACAGCAAATGAGGAATAGTAAACTTTGGTGGCTAAGGGATGAATGTGTAATGCTGCAGCACAGTTTTACTGCACAGCTGTCAAGGATAGTAAACAAGGACATGTTGATACCAGGGCATAAAATCTTCAAATTTCATTTGGTGTACTCAACAGGACAGTAACTATGCCTCACAGACTGGTGTGTGAACAATATGCACTGATATCAGCATTTGAGAGAGGTAGTGTAATTGGGCTTAACAAAACCAGTTGTAGTGATCAGTAAATCACTTATCATTTGAATAGGAGTGATGCCACTACTGGACAATGTTGGCGGGAATGAGTGTACAATGGGAAAACATAGCATCAAGAGGGAAGCAGTTGATCTACAGAGAAGACAGAACACGAAGACTGAACAGTTGTCAGCAAGGCACTCAGAGCCCCAGATCCATCATCATCATTGACCTGACATGCAACTGGTGCTTTGGTGACCAAAACGACCATTAATGAGCAGCTCAAAGATAGAGGGCTGAGCTCACAGCACCCCTTGCGCCAACTACCTTTTGCCTCTGTACGCCAACGAGCCCATTTACAGTAATATCAGGCACATTCAGCCTGGAATAGCACTGACTGGAGTAGAATAGTCTTCAATGATGAGTCTCACTTTGAACTGAGCCCCGATGCCCAGCAAAAATGTATCTGGAGACGCTCTGGACAGTGGTGGAATACCAACAGGACTGTCACCCACCATTGGCCCGATAACCAGGAGTGATGGATGATCTGGGGTGCCTCTTTGGTTGTCATCTGTTGCATATTTATGCCACAGCAGTAAGTTGACGATATTCTGCGCCTTGTTTTGTTGCCCTTAATGGCATGCCATCCTTGGCTTTCATTTTAGGAAGATAATGCCTGCCCATACATGGCATGAGTCTCTACTGCTTGTCTTCAAGTTTGCCAAACCCTTACTTGGCAGGCAGCGTTGCTAGACCTCTCCTCAACTGAGAATGTTTGGAGCATAATATACAGGGCCCTCCAGACAGCTCAGGATTTTGATGCCCTAACAAGTTGTAGCTGATCACCTACTTTGTCTCTTCGTTGATTGTCCTCGGTGTCGATGTACTGCGTTGCTACAATGGCTGAAAAATGAGGTTTGTAAATGGGACACTGGCTACTGTAAATGATGTAGCTGACAAATGCACAGTTGCATTTCACTGTCTCTTACATTATGTTCACAACCCCGCCCCCCCTCCCCCAATACTACACATATATGGTCAGTGCACAATTGTTTAAACTTTCCATAAGCCTCATTAATAGTTTACAGGCGAACCTCCGCATACTGCTACACATACTGCTGTATATCTACAAGCACTAAGACCTAACCACAAAGTTTACAGTTCTTGAAGAATAATCAGGTATGCATGGAACAGACACTGTCATTGTTTTTACAACGGCCTATTGGTGTAACACTTATTTCACTATTAAGTCGATCATTGTTGTCATTCTAACCAACACAGGTTCCTTGTCTGAAACTCGGCCATGGACTGACTGTCTCATGACCAAAATTCGGGCCCTTATATATCATCAGAATAATAGGTAGTGAAACTACACATTGTACAAAGTAAATTTACAGAAATTACAATTAAAACTTAACTCTTTCGACTAACTGAATACATTGAAAAATTGGTCCTTTTTAACAGTTTCTTCTGCTGCAAGAGTTAAGCTGAATTATTTGTTTAAATCATGACATTAACAAATATCATTACACAAACAATACTTTTGACAAAGCTGTTATTTACTTTGGAATTAATTCAGGGCTGGTTTTGCTAACATGTTTTTGAATAGATCCAAATAGATCCTTTAAAATTACTATTAGTTGTTCCTCCAAATATTTATACTTAGTGCAGAATTTACATTTGTTTATATGTCAGCAATAGAATTTAAGTTACGAAACAATTACTGATTTTGCCCTGTAATGAAATATACTAACTAGCTATAGTCAAAATAAATTATAAAATCAATAACATACATAAAACTAAGCACAAAATTAGATCTGGTGTTATAGTCATTAAAACTGAGGGCCAATCTTTCTCTTTTATGAAAATGCAGATTATCTTCACTCATGTATGTTAAGGGGATACGGAATCGGATTTTGGGTTAAAAAATCGAATTTTTTTTATTGGCGTATTATATTCTGCCATGTTTCCTCTTTAAAATGACGTATCGTACATAACTCTACTACAATTATAACTATTTTATTTTTATATATTTGTGAGATCGGGTATTGCGCTTTAGTTATACACGTCTCTCGTGGCTGACCATGAACTTTTTGGCAGTACCTTTAAAGTGACATGAATTCAAATATCCCGGTTTCCAGCGACTATTTATACACTACTTGCCCGAAAATGTTTCTCTCTGGTTTCCTCAAGTTACTCTTTGACTTTGTGGCGGGACTGTTTTGTAAACAGTGTGATATAAGAAAGTAGTTGTTGTTGAGTTATTTCGTATTTAGTGCTTCATTTTTCGCAGTGAAAATGCCTAGAGCTAAAGCAAAAGTATTTAAAAAGCGTGTGAACTGGCAAAAGAAAAGAAATAATGATTCATTAGCAAAGCAAAGCAGTTCATCATCATCACTGTTGGAAAATGTGAATCCACTTATTACTGATTTGCCGAACGAACTTACACCAAATGAAAACAGTGCTTCTCATAAAAAACTAAGAGATTTGGAAGAGAAATATAATTTACTTGATAGAGGGAATGAAGTTTTTGAACTCATTGATACGAATATATTGTGTGAAGCTCTTGAAAACAGTTTGTGCTGCAAAAAATGTCATGGAAACGTTTCTCTGAAAGTAGAATCCCATGTTGGCCTAGCTGCCCAGTTTAATTTAATATGCAGTGTTTGTAAATACAGCTGTAAGTTTCCAAGTTCGGTTTCAGTAACTGTAAATAATGGATACAAGAAAACTGAACTTTATAGTGTAAATATTAGGTTAGTTTATGGATTGCGAGCAATTGGTAAGGGCAAAGCAGCTGGTGATATGCTATGTGGTGTTCTAAATCTTCCAAGTGCACCTTCAAAGTTTGAAGCTTACAATTATGTACTAGGATCTGCAGTTGAAGATGTAGCACAGAAGTCAATGCAGGTTGCTGTGGAAGAAGCAGTGGAAGAAAATGACGGCAGTCGTGACCTCACAGTGGCGTTTGATAGCACGTGGCAGAAAAGGGGCCACACCTCCAACAATGGTGTTGTAACAGCAACTAGTGTTGATACTGGCAAGGTTATTGATGTTGCAATAATGTCTAAATACTGTAGGTGCACAGGCAGGCTGAAAAATGAACACAGTGATGACTGTATTGCTAATTATTATGGTAGTAGTGGTGGCATGGAGGTTGCTGGGGTGAAGAAAATTTTTCATCGCTCTTCACAGTGGTATAATGTTCGCTATGTCAAATATCTGGGAGATGGTGACTCTAAAGCATTCAAAGAAGTTTTGGAAAGCAAACCATATGGGAACAGTGTAAATATAAGCAAACTTGAATGTATAGGACATGTGCAGAAGAGAACGGGTGCCAGGCTGAGAAGGTTAAAATCAGTTATGAAAGGGAAAAAACTAGATGATGGGAAAACCTTGGATGGCAGAGGAAGATTGACTGATTCCATAATAGACCACATTCAGAACTGCTATGGCCTTGCAATCAGGCAAAATACAGGCAATCTTGAAGAAATGAGGAGAGCTATATGGGCTTTATATTTCCACACCGCATCCACTTATGAGCATCCACAACATGGTTTGTGCCCCAAAGGTGAAAACAGCTGGTGTAAATACAATAGGGGACTAACAACAGGAGAGAAATACATTCACCACCACAGTCTACCATCAGCCATCATGGCAGAAATAAAGCCCATTTTCAGAGATCTGGCTGACAGAAGTCTTCTGATGAAATGTCTTCACGGAAAAACGCAGAACCCCAACGAGTGCTTGAATAGTGTGATATGGCATCGTCTCCCAAAAACAGTGTTTGTCGGAATTAATACACAACATTTTGGTGTGTATGATGCTGTGGCAACCTTCAATCTTGGAAATATAACTAAATGCCAGGTCCTTCAAAAGTTGGGTATGTGTGTTGGTTCCCGTACGGTACGTGCTATGTTCTTTTTAGATCAGCACAGAATAAGGCATGCTGATAATATAATCAAGACATTAGTGAAAAAAGCAAGACAGGTGCAGAGGGGTGCCAAAAGAAGACTTGAAGATGATTATGAAGACTGTGAAGGGGGTATTAGCTACGGATCAGGAATGTTTTAATCTTCTTTCTCCGTTTCCCGTAAGTTTACTTTTTACTTCATCTAGGAACATTATCTCAGGTACTGGTCAACCTAGAAGTCTGAAATTTTTATGACGCAGTGACATAGGTCCCTATTACATACTGAAACAACGATTTTTTAATTACTTGATTTACAAAAGACTTAGGGGTGATAGTCTAGTAAAAAGCGATGGAAAAAATTTACTTAAAAATAAATGTACAATATCTCTGTAAGAAAATACTTTGACAATAAACTGTTGTTTCAGTATTGTTGTAACATATGAATGCACATACAGTAAAATTTTTACTTCTCTGTCTCCAGTAGTTTGTGAGAAAATGTTCCCTATAGTAGGCATATATTAACATTGCGGGGATAGGTGATTCCGTATCCCCTTAATGGTAATTAGTTCAAAAATGAAAAAAAAAAATGAATTTTAAGGGTTCAGATGACAAAACAAGAGGGGAATTAAAATTATCCCAGCTTGCTTCATTTATTTATTGTTGTTGTTGTTGTGGTCTTCAGTCCTGAGACTGGTTTGATGCAGCTCTCCATGCTACTCTATCCTGTGCAAGCTTCTTCATCTCCCAGTACCTACTGCAACCTACATCCTTCTGAATCTGTTTAGTGTATTCATCTCTTGGTCTCCCTCTATGATTTTTACCCTCCATGCTGCCCTCCAATACTAAATTGGTGATCCCTTGATGCCTCAGAACATGTCCTACCAACCGATCCCTTCTTCTAGTCAAGTTGTGCCAAAAACTTCTCTTCTCCCCAATCCTATTCAATACCTCCTCATTAGTTATATGATCTACCCATTTAATCTTAAGCATTCTTCTGTAGCACCACATTTCGAAAGCTTCTATTCTCTTCTTGTCCAAACTTCTTATCATCCACATTTCACTTCACTTATTTATTAGATAGTGAAAAATACAAAGAGGCAGATGGTAAAACAAGAGGGGAATTAAAAATATCCCAGCTTGCTTTGTCACAGGGTCAACTGGACAGAATTTGGCACGGTATCCTCAGGAGGACATCCAACAATTCTATCAGTCAATGTCAAGCTGAATAACTTCTTGCATAAGGACCAGAGGCGGACTAACACATTATTGAGTTGCCCAGTCTGTGAAGCTCTTACTCTTTAATAAAAAATCCAATTTTTCTGAAAATGAAATCATTAGCTTTCTGTACTTGTACATCACTACTGATTTCCATTGTATTCAGGTAATTCCTTCCTAGTGTGCCCCTCCCCCCTCCCCCCCTAGAGTGTAGATTGCCATAGGAGTGTACCATGTGGGTGCTCGTGACCATGTCACAGATTTGTTTATATACGAGGGTGGTTTGAAAAACTCTCAGAATCACCACGAGAGGTCAGCGCTAGCACAACAAGTTGTTCACTTCATATTCATTGGACTGTTGCCTGTAAACACATGCCACATCAGTGCTCTTGGAGAGAGCTGTGGTGGTGATGTCCTCTGTTGTTGTTCCCACATAGTGATTTGAGAAGATGGAAAAAATCGAGATTCGAGCAGTGATTAAGTACTTTGTAAAGAAAGGTATGAAAGCAAAGGACACTCATGCATATTTTCAAAATACACTGGGGGACTCTGCTCCTTCATATTCAACTGTTGCCAAGTGGACAAATGAATTTAAATTTGGTCGAGAGAGCTTAGATGATGATCTGCGCAGTGATCAACCAAGATTTGTCACTACTGCAGAAATCATTGCAAAAGTGCACAAAATGGCCGTGGAGGATCACCGATTGAAAGTGCATGAAATTGCTCACATTTTCCAGATGTCATCTGAATGGGATTATCACATTTTATCTGAAGAATTAGAAATGAAAAAATTATCTGCAAGATGGGTGCCGCAACTCTTGACGCTGGAACAAAAACATGTGCCATCACCATGGCAAAATTACACGAACTAAGGTATGGATTGTTGCCACACCTGCCTAATTCACCTGATATGGCTCCATCTGACTTCCATCTCTTCCCAAAACTGAAAATTTTTGTTGGTGGGTAAAGATTCACTTCAAATGAAGAATTGATAGCGCGAGTTGACAACTACTTTGCAGGCCTGGAGGAAACTCATTTTTGAGATGGGATCAAGGCACTAGAACATCATTGGACCAAGTGCATTAATCTACAAGAATTTTCTATTCTGTTCCGAGAACTTTTCAAACCACTCTCACGTCTTCCCTTCAAAGGAGAAATAGTAAGGTGTGAGGATGTACTTGTAATTGGTTAGGTGTATAAGGAATGAGGTACTGGGTTTGGAGTTGAAGAGACATTGGGAGAAATAACATTTCAGAGCACTGAGGCCATTGGTATTGGGAATTGTGGTGTATAGGGAGGTGGTATCAAAAGTTACAAGTGGGAATCCATGTGGTAATGGGGATGATGGTCAAATACAGTGAAGGAAGTGGTGTTTTTCTTTAGTATGAGAAGGTAGGCCAAGATCAATTGGTTGGAGCTGTTGGTAAACAAGAGCGGAGATTACTTCTGTGGGGGCACAGTAACGTGCTACAATGGGGCATTCAGGATAGTCGGGCTTATCGGTTTTGGGAAGCATGTAGGAGGCTGATATGCAGGGGACTGTTACAGTGAGGAAGGAGACGGGTTTGTGGTAAAGATTTTGGGATGGGCCTAAGGATTTGAGTATGAATTAGAGGCTGCATTGGACTTCTGGTAAGGAGTCACTATGGCAGAGCTTGTAATAGGTGGATGAGACAGATTGGTGGCAGAATTCTTCTGTCAGCTAGTAACTGTGACTCATAATGACTGTAATGGAGTCTTGTACTGCAGGGAGGATGATTAAATCACGGTCTGGCTTGTGAATGCGAATGGCTGTTCATTCTTCTGTTGAGAGGTTTGTGTTCTTGGTAAGGGTCCTTGGAAAAAAAGATGAGGCCGAGTTGGAGGTAAGGAATTCCTGGAAGGTAACTGGGAATGGTTAGATGGAAGAGGGAGAGGATTGTGATTGGTTGTCTTTGTGAACATAGTACTACAGAAATAAAAAACCATGGCATAGGCATTCCAGAACCATCTGTTTCCTCCACAATTTGGTACTGAGCTTTCTTAACTATTTACTGAACATTTTCCAAATCAAAATCCTTTCCATACAATACGTGGAAGAGCACTCCAGACACCACCCCCAAAAATTATCAAATGTATTGACGTCATAATCCTTCCTAGAGCACCATTACCATCAACACCCACCCTAACCCCAACAAACCCCGCCATCAACCCCTCATAGCATCCAGACCCTTTTCCATTTGCCACTACCTCCAAAACTCCCTCCTAAGATTCCATTAAACTCATAAGCTACACCACCCCAAAAAACTGTTGTCACCCTGTCCTGCAAGTTTTCAAACCTACAGCAGTTTCAGTCCTATCCAAATGCCTCACCTTCAGCCTATACTCAACTTCAATCATGAGGGTCTCATAAAGACCCACTCTTCTTCACCTCATCCCTAAAGTGTAAACACTTCTTTGTTACCAGTCTCTCCTGCCAAAGGCAGCCTAATCCAAAGACTGACTCTTGACTCCTCCTCTCCCACCTAACTACCTCCTAATTACCTTGAACACCTTGCCTGCAACTTGGTGTCACCATTCTTCCACAGGTCCCTTCCCAAAAACAGAAACCTCTCAACAAAAGAAAGAATAGTGATTTGTATAGTGACCCAATACCAGAAATATCCAACATAAACTTCAACATCTATCCAAATCCTATGGTTCATCCCAGAATCCGTCTACCTCCTCCCCCTAATGGACCACCCTCCCCCCC
Source organism: Schistocerca piceifrons (assembly GCF_021461385.2). NCBI lineage: Eukaryota > Metazoa > Arthropoda > Insecta > Orthoptera > Acrididae > Schistocerca > Schistocerca piceifrons. Next base: position 561,936,887 of record NC_060144.1, read on the forward strand.
CCCCCCCCCCCAAGGTACACGAACCCTCCACAGTCTTCCCAAAATCCATAAACCCAACAATCCTGAATGCTCCACTGTGCCTGGTTGTACTTGGTTACTGTGGCTCTACTGGAAGAATCATCAGTCTTGTTGCCCAACAGCTGCAACCGTTACTTGTAGTCTAGCATCTCATGTGAAAGATACAAACCACTTCTTTCACTGACAAATGACCATCACCACTCCATCACCACCTGCATCACTACTCATCACTGCTGATACTGGGGTTACTGTGGCTCTACTGGAAAAATCATCAGTCTTGTTGCCTAACAGCTGCAACTGTTACTTGTAGTCTAGCATCTCATGTGAAAGATACAAACCACTTCTTTCATCGACTCATGACCATCACCACTCCATCACCACCTGCATCACTACTCATCACTGTACCCTAGTACCAACATCCCACATGCCCATGCCTTCACTGCTATTGATTAGTACTTCTCTCAAAAAGTCCCTCTGACTATATCCACTACCTACATCTACATCTACAGCTGTACTCTGCAAACCACCAAGAGGTACATGGCAGAGGGTACATCTCATTTTACCAGTTATTGGTGTTTTTTTCTGTTCCATTTACGCCTGGAGCACAGGCAGAATAATGGTTTGAATGCCTCTGTGTGTGGAGTAATTATTCTAATCTTATCCTCATGATCCCTTTGTGAGCAATATGTAGGGGGTTGTAATATATCCCTAGAGTAATCATTTAAAGTCGCTTCTTGAAACTTTGTTAACAGACTTTCTCAGGATAGTTTACATCTGTCTTCAAGAGTCTGCTATTACGGTTTGTTCAGTATCTCTGTGACACTGTGCCACAGATTAAGCAAACCTGTGATCATTCGTGCTGACCTTCATTGTATATGTTCACTATCACCTGTTAGTTCTATCTGGTATGGGTCCCACACACTTGAGCAATATTCTCGGATGGGTCACATGAACGATTTGTAAGCAATCTCTTTAGTAGACTGATTGCACTTCCCCAGTATTCTACCAATGAGCTGAAGTGTACCACCTGCTTTACCTGCAACTGAACCTATGTGATCATTCCATTTCATATCCCTACAAAGTGTTACTCCCAGGTATTTGTATGAGTTGGCCAACTACAACAGTGACTCACTATGTTATAGTCACAGGATACTATGTTTTTTCATTTTTTGAAGTGCACAATTTTACATTTCTGGACATTCAGAGCAAGCTGCCAATCTCTGCAACATGTTGAAATCTTATCAACATCTGACTGAATATTTATGCACTGTCGTTCAGGCAGTACTTCATTATAGATAACTGCATCAGCTGCAAAAAGCCTGATTCTACTATTAATAATGTCTGCAAGGTCATTAACATACAACATGAACAGCATGGGTCCCAACACAGTTCCCTGGGACACACCCGAGGTTACTTCTGCATCTGATGATGACTCTCCATCCTCCCTACCAAAAAGTCCTCAATCCAGTCACAAACTTCACTTGATACCCCCTATGATCATACTTTTGACAATAAGCATAGGTACAGTACTAAATCAATTGCTTTTCAGAAATCAAGAAACACTGAATATACGTGGGTGCCTTGATCCAAAGCTTTCAGTATGTCATGTGACAAAAAAATGATTTGGGTTTTACATGATTGATGTATTCAGAAACCATCTTGGTTGGCTTTGAGGAGGTCATTCTGTTCAAGATACCTCATTATGTTTGAGCTCAGACTATATTCTAATATTCTACAACAAATCAATGTCAAGGATATTGGACAGTGGTTTTGTGGATCACTTCTATTTGTAGACAGGTGTGACCTGAGTTTTTTCCAAGAACTGGGCATGGCCTTTGTTTGAGGGATCTATGACAGATTGTAGTTAGAAGAGGGGCCAAATCAGCTGCAAATTCAATATAGAATCTCACAGGGATTCTATCAGAGATGGAGTGTTGTTCAACTTTAAAGATTTCAGGTGTTTCTGAACACCACTGACACTAATAGTTATTTCACTCATTTTTTCAGTGGTTTGAGGATTAAATTGGAGCAATTCTTCTGGGTTTTCCTTTGTAAAGGAACATTTGAAAATGGAGTTAAGCATTTCAGCTTTTGCTTTGCTACCCTTAGTTTCAGTTCCTGTCTCTTTCGCTAGGGACTGGATACTAACTTTTTTCCCACTAATAGCTTTACAGATGACCAGAGTTTCTTTGGATTTTGTGAAATGCCATTTGACATTATTCTGCTATGGTAGTCATTGAAGGCATCATGCAGTGCTCTCTAGCAGCCAAATGTGTCTCATTCAGCATCTCTCTTTCTATAGCCCTAAACTTTGTTTTACATCTGTTATGCAGTAAACCCTGTTTCTTTAGAAGTTTCTTTACAGTGACTGTACACCATGGAGGTTCCCTTCCATTATGAACTATTCCATTGGGGACATACCTATTCTGGCTTGAGCCAGAGTTCCTCTACGTGCTCTTGACCTGTGCTGAAAGTTTCAAGTTCCTCATTGAGATAAGACATTACTGATTTTTTATCTAATTTAATGAACATATATTGCTTTCTGCTTGTTTTAGTTGTCTTTTGTACCTTGGTAATCATTAGTGCCACAACGGCGTCATGGTCACTGATACCAGTTGTGATGTGGACATCCTCAAAGAGGTCGGGTCTACTTGTTGCCATTAGATCCAATATATTTCCATCATGGGTGGTGTTCCTATCTATGTGTTATAGGTAGTTTTCAGAGAAGGCATTTAGTAAGGTTTCACAGGATGTCTTATCATGCCCACTACTAACAAAATGGTAATTTTTCCAATTAATTGTTGGATGATTGAAGTCTCCACCTATGATTACAGCATGACTTGGGAACTTATGTACAAGTGAACTGAGGTTTTCTCTGAAGTTATTGGTTACCTGAGGAGATGAGTTTGGAGGGCGACAGAGGGGTTCCAATTATCATTTTATTTGTTATACACTTAATCAATTACACCCTCACAAATATCTACTTATCCTTTGAGGGAATGCCAACATCCTTCTCTGATATTACTGGAATTATAAAAATTTTAAAAAACAAAAGCTCATATTGTTCTGATGGAATTGCAAACAGAATTCTGAAAATTTGTTCTAGCTTAGTAAGTTCTTCTATGTAATGTATCACTGGCACAGACAGATTAAAATACACAACTGTGAAACTTCTTTATAAGAAAGATGACAAGAAAGATTTAAATAACTATTATCCAGTTTCCTCCCAGCCACCTTTTTCCAGATATTTGAAAAAGTAATATGCTCAAGAGTAGTTTCATGTTTAAGTAGAAACAATTTACTTAGCATAACACTGATGAATTCCAGAACAGTTGCTCAACTGAGAATGCTAGTTACACATTTCTCATCAAATATTACAAATCTTAAGCAATAAATATCATTAGATTGAATTTTTTGCAGTCTTTCCAAGCTATCTAACTGCATAGATAATGTTTTTCATAAAACTTAAGCTTTATGGACTTGATGGCTTTACAAATAAGTGGTTTGAATCATACTTAACAAACAGAATGTAAAAATATGTGCTGAATAATTCACACATTGTCAGAAAGAGAGAAAATTTTAGTGACTGGGAAGAAATCACAAATGGACTCCCATGGGGTACAATTTTCAGTCCACTCCTATTCCTTATACACTCCTGGAAATGGAAAAAAGAACACATTGACACCGGTGTGTCAGACCCACCATACTTGCTCCGGCACTGCGAGAGGGCTGTACAAGCAATGATCACACGCACGGCACAGCAGACACACCAGGAACCACGGTGTTGGCCGTCGAATGGCGCTAGCTCCGCAGCATTTGTGCACCGCCGCCATCAGTGTCAGCCAGTTTGCCATGGCATACGGAGCTCCATCGCAGTCTTTATCACTGGTAGCATGCCACGACAGCGTGGACGTGAACCGTATGTGCAGTTGACAAACTTTGAGCGAGGGCGTATAGTGGGCATGCGGGAGACCGGGTGGACGTACCGCCGAATTGCTCAACACGTGGGGCGTGAGGTCTCCACAGTACATCGATGTTGTCGACAGTGGTCGGCGGAAGGTGCACGTGCCCGTCGACCTGGGACCGGACCGCAGCGATGCACGGATGCACGCCAAGACCGTAGGATCCTACGCAGTGCTGTAGGGGACCGCACCGCCACTTCTCAGCAAATTAGGGACACTATTGCTCCTGGGGTATCGGCGAGGACCATTCGCAACCGTCTCCATGAAGCTGGGCTACGGTCCCGCACACCGTTAGGCCATCTTCCGCTCACGCCCCAACATCGTGCAGCCCGCCTCCAGTGGTGTCGCGACAGGGGTGAATGGAGGGACGAATGGAGATGTGTCGTCTTCAGCGATGAGAGTCGCTTCTGCCTTGGTGCCAATGATGGTCGTATGCGTGTTTGGCGCCGTGCAGGTGAGCGCCACAGTCAGGACTGCATACGACCAAGGCACACAGGGCCAACACCCGGCATCATGGTGTGGGGAGCGATCTCCTACACTGGCCGTACACCACTGGTGATCGTCGAGGGGACACTGAATAGTGCACGGTACATCCAAACCGTCATCGAACCCATCGTTCTACCATTCCTAGACCGGCAAGGGAACTTGCTGTTCCAACAGGACAATGCACGTCCGCATGTATCCCGTGCCACCCAACGTGCTCTAGAAGGTGTAAGTCAACTACCCTGGCCAGCAAGATCTCCGGATCTGTCCCCCATTGAGCATATTTGGGACTGGATGAAGCGTCGTCTCACGCGGTCTGCACGTCCAGCACGAACGCTGGTCCAACTGAGGCGCCAGGTGGAAATGGCATGGCAAGCCGTTCCACAGGACTACATCCAGCATCTCTATGATCGTCCCCATGGGAGAATAGCAGCCTGCATTGCTGCGAAAGGTGGATATACACTGTACTAGTGCCGACATTGTGCATGCTCTGTTGCCTGTGTCTATGTGCCTGTGGTTCTGTCAGTGTGATCATGTGATGTATCTGACCCCAGGAATGTGTCAATAAAGTTTCCCGTTCCTGGGACAATGAATTCACGGTGTTCTTATTTCAATTTCCAGGAGTGTACATGTGAAAGATCTTCCACTAAACACTCATAAAGCACAGCAGGTACTTTCTACAGATGGTGATGATGTAGTGATCTTCAGTCCAAAGACTGGTTTGATGCAGCTCTCCATGCTACTCTATCCTGTGCAAGCCTTTTCATCTCTGAATAACTACTGCAATCTACATCCTTCTGAATCTGCTGACTGTATTCATCTCTTGGTCTCCCTCTAGGATTTTTACCTTCCACGCTTTCCTCCAGTACTAAATTGGTGATCCCTCGATGCCTCAGAACATGTCCTACCAACTGATCCCTTCTTCTAGTCAAGTTGTGCCACAAATTCATCTTCTCCCCAATTCTATTCAGTATCTCCTCATTAGTTACATGATCTACCCATCTAATCTTCAGCATTCTTCTGTAGCACCACATTTTGAAAGTTTCTATTCTCTTCTTGTCTAAACTGTTTATTGTTCATCTTATATCCTCTGTTCAAGACACTGTCCATTCCATTCAGCTGCTCTTCTAGCTGCTTTGCTGTCTCTGACAGAATTACAATGTTATTGGCAAATCTCAGAGTTTTTATTTCTTCTCCATGGATTTTAATTCCTAATCCACATTTTTCTTTTGTGTTCTTTATTGCTTGCTCAATATACAGATTGAATAACATTGGGGATGGGCTACAATGTTCTCTCACTCCCTTCTCAACCATTGCTTCCCTTTCATGTCCCTCTACTCTTATAACTGCCATCTGGTTCCTATCCAATCTGTAAACAGCCTTTCACTCCCTGTATTTTACCCCTGCCTCCTTCAGAATTTGAAAGAGAGTATTCTAGTCAACATTGTCAAAAGCTTTCTGTATGTCTACAAATGCTAGAAATGCAGGTTTGCATTTCATTAACCTATCTTCTAAGATAAGTCATAGGGTAAGTATTGCCTCACATGTTCCAACATTTCTACGGAATCCTAACTGATCTTTCCTGAGGTTGGCTTCTACCAGTTTTTCTATTTGCCTGTAAGGAATTTGTGGTAGTATTTTGGAACTGTGACTTATTAAATTGATAGTTTGGTAATTTTCAAATCGGTCAACACCTTTTTTCTTTGGGATTGAAGTGATATAATAAATGACAGAGAGAAAGGAGAAAAAAGATTGTTAATGATGTTTTCAAAGAATTATTAAGTGGTTATCTAAATTCTGAGGAAACATATATATTCAGTTCTGAACAACAAATAGTCATACCAACAATTGATGTAGCACATGAACAGGGGTCAATAAACAGGCTAGAAGGCTCGAATTTTTTGGTGTTCATGTTAACAAAAGTCGAACAGGGAGAAACATATTACTGAGCTTCTCAAACAATTAAGTTCAGCTACCCTTGCTCTGTGTATAAAACCTAGTCTTGGAAACAAATAAATCAATCTCCTGACATGTTTTGCATACTTTCACTAAGTAATGTCTTACAGAATAATTATCTGGAGTTACTCACCATATACAAAGAAAGTATTGAATGCACAAAAGTTAGGAGTAAGAATAATATGTGGTGTTTACCTGCAGCCATGATGTAGGTACATATTCAAAGAGTTAGGTGTTTTACTGTACCATCACAATATGTATATTCACTAATGAAATTTGATATAAATGAACCATCACAGTTTGAGAAGAGTAGTGATTCCATACCTACAAAAATAGACAAGAAAATATCCTTTATTAACCATTATTAAAACTGTCAGTAGCTCAGAAAGTAGTTCAATATGCAGCATATACATTTTTAATCATTTGTCCAACAACATAAAACATCTGATAGGTAGCCGGCCGCTGGTGGCCAAGCGGTTCTAGGTGCTTCACTCTGGAACCGCGTGACCGCTACGGTCGCAGGTTCGAATCCTGCCTCGGGCATGGATGTGTGTGATGTCCTTAGTTTCGTTAGGTTTAAGTAGTTCTAAGTTCTAGGGGACTGATGACCTGAGATGTTAAGTCCCATAGTGCTCAGAGCCATCTGATAGGTAGCAAAACAAGTTTTAAATCTAACATAAAATTGTTTCTCCTAGAAAGCTCCTTTTATTACATTAATGAATTTTTATTTCAAAACTGGTAGCCCATGTTGTTGTTGTGGTCTTCAGTCCTGAGACTGGTTTGACGCAGCTCTCCATGCTACTCTATCCTGTGCAAGCTTCTTCATCTCCCAGTACCTACTGCAATCTACATCCTTCTAAATCTGCTTAGTGTATTCATCTCTTGGTCTCCCTCTACGATTTTTACCCTCCACGCTGCCCTCCAATACTAAATTGGTGATCCCTTGATGCCTCAGAACATGTCCTACCAACCGATCCCGTCTTCTAGTCAAGTTGTGCCACAAACTTCTCTTCTCCCCAATCCTATTCAATACTTCCTCATTAGTTATGTGATCTACCCATCTAATCTTCAGCATTCTTCTGTAGCACCACATTTCGAATGCTTCTATTCTCTTCTTGTCCAAACTATTTATCGTCCATGTTTCACTTCCATACATGGCTACACTCCATACAAATGCTTTCAGAAATGACTTCCTGACACTTAAATCTATACTCGATGTTAACAAATTTTTCTTCTTCAGAAAAACTTTCCTTGCCATTGCCAGTCCACATTTTATATCCTCTCTACTTCGACCATCATCAGTTATTTTGCTCCCCAAACAGCAAAACTCCTTTACTACTTTAAATGTCTCATTTCCTAATCTAATTCCCTCAGCATCACCCGACCTAATTCGACTACATTCCATTATCTTCGTTTTGCTTTTGTTGATGTTCATCTTATATCCTCCTTTCAAGACACTGTCCATTCCATTCAACTGCTCTTCCAAGTCCTTTGCTGTCTCTGACAGAATTACAATGTCATCAGCGAACCTCAAAGTTTTTACTTCTTCTCCATGGATTTTAATACCTACTCCGAATTTTTCTTTTGTTTCCTTTACTGCCTGCTCAATATACAGATTGAACAACATCGGGGAGAGGCTACAACCCTGTCTTACTCCCTTCCCAACCACTGCTTCCCTTTCATACCCCTCGACTCTTATAACTGCCATCTGGTTTCTGTACAAATTGTAAATAGCCTTTCGCTCCCTGTATTTTACCCCTGCCACCTTTAGAATTTGAAAGAGAGTATTCCAGTCAACATTGTAGCCTATAAGAAAATATAATTATATGAGAAGTACTAAAAATAATATGTTCATTAATGTTAACTCTGCTCATATATACATCCTATAAAGTGACTTGTTCCACACCATTTTGATAAAATATATCATTCAAATAATCTATAGGACATGTAACTAACTAAACAAATTTGCAGTACAGTCAACAGGCACCCGCATGACACTATCCTAAACCAATCTGTTTATGAGTCATCTAGAGGAAACCTTCCTAATCTTCCAAAACCCAAACGTTTTGTATGGTTTCGGTCCACTGATAATATCTTCATGATCTGGCGCCGACGTTAAGATACTCTGTCCTCGTTCATCCACAGCATTAACACCTTCTCTCCCATTATCATCATCTGGTTGCCCACAGCCCAATGTGCCACCTTTCTGGACGTTGACTTCCACCTCTCTGTTGGCTTCATTCACACTTCTCTTCATATTGTCACGTAGAAGAAGGTGTAATTAGATGAATGATGACCACTAACTTCACTTAATTAAGGTTTATTCAGCATTTGCACATACAAGAGCATGAAGAAAACTGCCTCCAGCCAGAACACATATAGTATATATACAGGTACAGAACATTCCAGTACAATGATTCTTGACTTTTGAGGATACTTCTAGAATGTACTCGAACCGAATATATAAATTAAAATTTTACAGTTCAGGTGAGTTTTGAACTCATGATCCTCCACGCAACAGTCTAGTATCATAACCACTACACCACAGTGACTGTGCTACTCAGCTTCTGCTGCGACATTGCTCCCTCCTTAAGAGAACAGCTTTTTGGTGTTACATCCTCCTAGTCTGGGAACAAGTCATCGGTCCTGCATACTCCAACTCCCAATGACTGATGTTCCCCCTGGCGGTGATCTTCTTAGAACTTCCTTTGCTGCTGTGCTCTTCATCACCTTTCACTTGTTGCCTGTCACTGGAACTTCGAATTTACCCAGGGTTACAGGATCCTTATAGGGCTTCATTTGAAGGATGTGGACCGTATCTCTGATCTTTCATCGCCTTGTGTCGAGGTCGAAATCTTCAACTTTATAAGTAACATCAGACAACTGTTTTACAACCTTGTAAGGTCCAAAGTAGCACTTGAGGAGCTTCTCAAAGTGATCAATCTTCCGAACAGGAGTGAAGATCCAGACAAGGTCACCAGACTGGTAGAAAACAGGACAGTGGCTTGTGTCATACCTTTGGCACCGTTTTCTTGAGCCTGTAGCATGTGGATCCGAGCTAACTGCCGAGCTTCCTCAGCTCTGGTTAACACCTTGCCAATGTAGTTGTCATCCATGTCATCAGGATGTAACGGAAACACACTGTCCATCGTCGTAGTCGCCTCATGCCCATGCACGAAAAATGGTGTAAATCCTGTGGTGTCTTGTTTGGCGGTGATGTAGGCAAACATCATGAAATGTAGCACCTCATACCAGTTGCTCTGCTCAACATTGATGAACACTGATAGCATATCAGCCAAGGCCTTATTAAGGCATTCAGTAAGACTGTTAGTTTGCGGGTGGTAGGCAGTCATCATGTGATGAGTAATGTTGTACCAACGGTTTATCTCTGTCACAAGATTCAACTGAAAAACTTTCCCTCAATCTGTAATTAACGACCATGGGGCATCGTGTTTTAATACAATGTCTTCCATGATGAATTTGGCTACCTCAAATGCTTCAGCTGTTTTCACAGTTTTTGTAATGGCATAGCATGTCAGATAATCAGTGCAAACAATAATGCATTTATTGCCACTAGCAGACATTGGAAATCGTTCGAGATGGTCAATCCCAACATGCTGGAAAGGCGTTTCAGCTGGTGGAATTGGTACGAGTCAGCCAGGTAGTTTCTGAGGAACTACCTTGCTCCTCTGGCAATCTCAACAGTGTGACACATAGTGATGGACACTCCTAAATAAACCTGGCCAGAAAAATATCTTGAGGATCCTATCATACGTCTTAATAAATCCTAAATGTCCGGCCTCAGGTGTGTCATGGAATTTCTGTAGAACATCTAAGTGCATGTGTTTAGGAATCACTGGTAGCCACCTCTTTCCAAGCGGAGCAATTTTTTTCTTGCAAAGTAATTCATTAACCACTTTAAATTGTCCTTTCACATCCTCTGACCGATTTAAGGCAAGCATAATTTGAGATATCTTGGTGTCCTCCTTCTGCTCAGCAGAGAGATCCTGGCACGCGACAGTCGCTATCTTCATCAAAGTCTTGATGGTCTTGCACAGGGTTTCTTGAGAGACAGTTGGCATCCTTGTGACAACCAACAAAGTGAATGATGGTCTGTAACAACTGTGAATGGCCTTCCATAGAGACAATGTCGAAATCTGCACATGGCCCAGACCACAGCAAGACACTCTGTTTCTGTAGTTGAGTAGTTTCTCTCGGCTTTTGTAAGTGTCCTAGAAGCATGGGCTATAACCATCTCTTTTCCATCCAAAATTTGCACCAGAACAGCACCAATCCCATACCCACTGGCATATGTGTGTAGTTCTGTAGGTGCTCTCTCATCATACAGGCCAAGTACAGGGTCAGTCGTCAGAGCTTTTCACAGCACATTGAAAGAATCTTGTTGAGCACCGCCTCAGATAAATTTAGCATTGGCTTTTGACAACTCTTGGAGTGGTCTGGCTTTGATACAAAAGTCTTTGATAAAATAACAGTAATAAGAACATAATCCAAAGAAGCTTCTCACATCTCTAATGCTTTTAGGAAAAGGAAATTCCATTGTAAATCTCACCTTTTCTGGGTCTGGCCGCACACCTACGTTTGACACAAGGTGTCCAAGTATTTTGATTTGTTTTGCTCCAAAGAGACACTTTCTTGGATTAAGTTTCAGTCCACCACACTTAAGAATGTCTCTGAGAATGCTATAATGTCATCTAAATAACAAAGACACATTGTCCACTTCAGGTGACTTAAAAGATTATCCATGATCCGTTCAAAAGTTGCTGGTACATTACACAAACCAAACGGCATTACTTTAAATTTATACAGGCCCTCAGGGGTGAAGAATGCAGTTTTCTCACAATCAGCCTCATCTACTTCGATTTGCCAGTATCCTGAGTATATGTCCATGGTTGAGAAAAACTTAGCCCCCTTCAGACAATCTAGTGTATTGTCAATTTGCGGAAGGAGGTAAACATCCTTTTTAGTTATCTTATTAAGCTTGCTGTAATCAACACAAAGGCGCCAACTGCCACCCTTCTTCTTGACGAGAACCACTGGTGATGACCATGGAATCTGCGAAGGCCGAATGATGTCATTCTTCATCATTTTCCCTATCTCATCGTGAATTATTCAACGTTCCATTGCTGACACACAGTATGCTCCCTGGCTTATTGGTTGATGGTCTCCAGTGCTTCAACATCGATTTGTCATATTTGCTCTTCACCTGTGGATTGAAACATTCAGAGAACTCTTGAAGAATGGCAAGTAGCTTCTTCTGTTGTTCCTTAGTGAGATCTGCTGATAGTTGAGCTAGAAGATCTTGTCTCATAGTGGTAGTGCCAATTTCGCCCACAGACTCGTCATGGGAGGTTTCTATGATGCTCAACTGTTCAGCAATTAATGGCTCAGCATTTGCTATGCACATGCATCTTGGAAGGATCTGTGGTTCTCGGCGACAGTTAAGTATCCACAATTCACCAAATCTGTTCTTAAATGAGACGACACAGGCTGGAATGACCAAGTTATTCTTCAGTGGTATGCTTCTCTTACATTCCACTACAAGATCCATGGGTTGATGCATGGCATGACACATGACAGTTACCTTTCTAGCACTGACTGCAGAAATGATCACTTCATCCAGCACACATAGTTTCCACACACTTCGATGCACATCTTCCTGTCCACAGTATCTCACCTTGTCTAGCATAATCTTTGAGCGACCACAATCTATAATTGCCTGAGAAGCTTTCAAAAAGTCCCATCTGAGAATGACGTCATGACTACACTCTTGTAAGACAATGAATTCTAAGGGCTGTGTATGGCCACTTATACCCACACGAATGATACATCTTCCTGTTGGTTTTACATATTTCCCATTAGCCAGCCCCAGCAGAGATGTTTTGTTGTCGACAAATACGGTTTTTTTGCAACTGGTGATGGTACTTCACCAAAATGACTGGATATGATGCTCCAGAGTCCACTAGAGTTTGGGCTGGTCGACCATCCATGAGGATATTGATGTAGTTTCCTATCATTTTTGTAGTGATTGACGGCAGAGGATTTTTATCTTCGGTGGCCTCACCTCCAAGGAAGGTCTCACCCTTTAATTTTTCAGGTTGCGGTGGCTAGGTGATCGGCTGGAGCTTCCAAACGGCGATGGAGACCTTGATCAGCATGTTTGGGAGCATCCTCTCCAGCGGCTAGCTTGGGGCAATGTTGACCTATGTCGTCCTGAACCCACATCTTCTTGTTCATCTTCATCGTCCTGGAGTTGGCATCAGCTAAGATCAGTCTGCTGTCTTCTGGTGTGGGCGTCATCGAATATCTGCCGCCTTTCTCAACAATAGTGTGCCACATGTCCCGGTTGTCTGCAGTGGAAACATACCGCTTGGTTATCCTGGGTCCTCCAGATGTCAGTCTTCCTTGGTGCCCAAACAGGTTCCTTGTGCGGCATTGTAGGAATGTAGCTTCACCTGGGTTTTGACTTTTTCACAATTTTAAAGGGAAATGAAGGACATGAAATTAGGTTCAATGTCTGTTCCACTTCCTCCTTTATGACCTCTTGAAGCATCTTGGTTTTTTGCTCGCCTTACAAGCCAAGTGCCTTCTGAACTTCCTCTCTCACTATCTGACGAAGAACACTTTTGAAATCAGTTCCTGCCTCCATCACAGACATCAATACAACATTTGGGAGCCACTCAAACTTCTTGCATGTAATTCTTCTCTGATGCATTGTCTCGATATACTGGCACCATTGTATGAAGTTGTCTGCTGTCAAAACCTCCTTCAGGAGTATATGTCCTCAGGAGCACCCTTCATGAGATGTGCAACCTTATCTCCTCCTTCATCCTAGGATCCACTATTTTAGACAGCCCCAAGACATCTAGAAAGTAGGATGCTGCAGTTTCTCCTGGATACTGTGCCCTGCACTTTAATTTATCTTCAGTCTTGCACTTTTGTCGTTGTGTGTCGTCAAAATACTTGCGCCGTTCCACATGGAATACTTCCCAGCTTGTGAACTTCTCCTCGTTGTTCTCATACCACTGCTTGGCAGTGCCCTCCAAATAGAAAAATACGTTAGCCAAACACACGGTGTCATCCCATTTGTTAAATTTGGCTATACGGTCATATACCTTCAGCCACTTGTTTGGATCTTCTCACCAGAGAACCCGGAAGGATGTCTCATGTGGTGGCACACAGTTGCTGTCATCATAATGTCCTCTTCTTCTTCTACCTCCAATAGATTGTGATCTGTTGTTTATGGTTTGAAATTGGGTTTCTCACCACGTAAATGGCAGCTCTGTCACGGCCTGATGGGAGCCACTGTGTCATCAATAATGTGCGCTACCACAAGTTCCAATACCCAGCGTTCCCACCAGAATAGTGTCACATAGAAGAAGGTGTAATTAGATGAACGACAAACACTAATGAAGGCTTATTGAGAACTTGCACATACAAGAGCATGGAGCGAACTGCCTCCAGCCTGAACACATGCGATATACATACAGTTACAGAAAATACCAGTACAATGATTCTTGACATTTGTGGATACTTCTAGAATGTACTTGAACCAAATATGTAAATTAAAATTTTACAGGTCAGGTGAGTTTCGAACTCACAACCCTTCATTCAACAGTCTAGTATCATAACCACTACACCACAACAACTGTGCTACTCAGTTTCTTCTGCGGCGATATGAAACCCACTAGCCATCAACAGTATCTGCATTTGACAGCTGTCATTCCTTCCACACAAAAAAATTACTCTTATATAGTCTGGCTATATGTGTATGGCATTGATGAGAATTCCCTTGCCCTGCACGCTAAAGATCTCACAAAGCCTCACAGAGGCTGGCGGTATCCCCATAACATAGCCCACAAGCAGACTTCTCACAGTATATCCTCACACCCTCCTAATCTTCCGACTACCCGCAAGAACCAGCTGCAAAGGAGCACCTCCTTCATCATCATCCCTGACTGGAGCAACTGAACCATGTCCTTTGCCAGGACTCTGAGCATAGATCATCGTGACTGGAAATGAGGGACACCCTACCTATGATCTTCCTACCTCTCCCAACCTGTACAACATCCTGGTCCATCCCCATACCACTCCAACTCCCAACCCCAGCAAAGCCGTCATATCCCTATGGAAGATCCAGGTGCAAGACCTGCCCAATTCACCCAATCAGCACATCTGATTCCAGTCCTGTCACAAGCTTACTCTGTCCTAATCAGAGGTTTGGTGACTGCAAAAATGTGGCAAAGAGCAAAGTTGATCAGCCAGTGGCAGAACACACTGCTAAGCACAACATGCTCGAGTTCAATGGCTGCTTCATAATCTGTGCCACCTGGATCCTTCCCCAAGCACCAGCTTTTCTGAAATACGTGCATGGCAGTTATCCTTGTAATACATCTCTTGCTCCTGTAATCCTCCTAATCTCAATCTCCACTAACCCATTGCACTCACACTCTCTATCCAACAGTCTGCCTCCCTCTGTCCTGCACTCCTCTCAATCCATTCTTCTACGTCATTGTGCTGCATGAAGTCATTGGCTCCGAGCCTGTGTGTTGTATGTCTATCCTATACACCTGCAGCCTCTTCCTCCTGCATTCCCATTCTGGACAGCTGCTGCCTGCCTCTGAAGCAACAACCAGCCCTCTTCATCTCTCCCTCCTCTGCACATTTTCTCCCTTAATCCATCCCACCCAACAAACCCCTCATTCCAGTCTACCTCCCAAACTCACTTCTTATGTTTTAATGAGAAAATCCAAATTTGCAATGGTTCTTCGTGCCATCTGAGCTGGTAATTATTTGTTTCTCCTCTGTTTGTTGCAACTGTGTCTGTAGTTGTGTGACAGCTCTGTCTTTCATAATCATTCACTATAACAAAGACCTCGTGAAATTTTGAAAATCACTGGGATTGGAAGTGACAATGCTCTGGGTACAATGAAAGCTTCTGAAAATTAATTATGCAAATAATTTTGTTCTGGAGAAGTTCAGATGTGAAACATTGCATGTTTGGTGCAAATTTATTAGAGGCAGTGCATGAACCACACCCATATGTGATCACTCCAGTATGCTGATGGGCTCCTGAAGCACTGCATATACACTTACAACATGTTTCCTCTAGGGCTTGTTAGCTCTATCAAGAACTGACATAATCTTTAATTAGTGTGAGGAGCATTGCAAGTGATATGCCTAACGTCATCCTGGCACCCCCAGTAATGACTAAATGGCTATATTTACCAAAATATCTCCCCAGTCACTGAGTCTTAGCATTAGGCTTAAAAATGCTAGTTGTGTGATGCTCCCTACCCAGAGAGTTCTGTACTAGCTTAGACGTCCCCATCCCACAACTACTGTCTAGCAGGAAGGACTTTTTTCATCTTTTTAACCCTCTGATTACAGCCAGCCTTAACTTATACCTTTTTTTCTCTGTCTTGTCAGGATATTTGTGGACTCCTTGTGTTGTCTTCACACTTCTGTCCCTAGTCTCCACAAAAGGGAAATCCTTGGCGACATCTAGACTAAAGCTAGTTGAGTCACAGCATGTACTGAACCTCATGCCCATATGAAATTGCTGTTGTAATAAAAATATTATGGAGATCTATAATTACAACATTACAGTATGCTTCCATGGCTCCCTACTTAATTTAAGCTATAATTATGTTGGGCCAAGAGGAATGTTTGATATGAATGTCCATTATGTTATAAGAAGGAATTCACCTAAGATACTGCTCTAGAGACATTTGTTGTTTAAGAAGCTAACCTTTAGTCCCATTTAGAAATATAATAAACTTGTCAATGGCTGAGGGTGTGTTTCCACAAAAACTGAAAATTTCTAAAGTCATTCCCCTGTTGAAAAGGGGTGATAAACTTAAAATAGAAAACTACAGACCTGTCTCACTCCTCCCAACTTTCTCTAAAGTTTTAGAGATACTAATGAAATACAGAGTCACACATTATCTTAATATGCTCAATCTGATAAACAGTAATCAGCATGGATTTCAAGCTGGGAGAAGTACCGAAACAGCTGTACTAGAATACACAAAAGAAATAATCACTAAATTGGAAGAGGGAAATAGTGTAGTTGGGATAAATCTAGATTTGTCAAGAGCCTTTGACACTGTTGACCACAGCATACTTTTGAAAAAGCTTGAAGCTATAGGTATCAGAGGACCGGTAAAAAAGTGGTTTGAGTCTTATCTGGAAAAGAGGATGCAGGTGGTTGAAATTACAGCACCAAATATTAATCAAAAAATTAAACTAAGATCAGATCCAAGGGACGTCACAGTAGGAGTACCCCAAGGAAGTGTATTAGGCCCCTTGCTGTTCCACATTTACATTAATGATATTCAGGTGTCAGAGAGAAAAGCTAGAATCATGTTATTTGCCGATGATACTAGTTTAATAGTTAGTGATATGAAGCAGTCATTGCACAGTACTGTGGACCATGTCCTACAAGATATACAAAAATGGTTTAGTGCTAACAAGCTAACACTGAATGCAAAAAAAACTAATTATGTGCAATATGGAAAAATAAGTGAACAGGACAACCTAAATCCCACCATGGAGGGCAAACAACTTGAAAGAGTACAGTGTGCAAAATTCCTGGGTATGCACATTGATGAGAAGATTAATTGGAAGGACCATGTGGTGAACTTAGCACTCAAACTAAATTCAGGATGTTTTGTGCTTAGAATAATTTCAAGAGTTTGTAGTAATGACTGTACCAGATTAGTATATTTTGGCTATTTTCAGTCCATTGCAACCTATGGGATAGTATTCTGGGGAAAAACAAATTGTCGTCTAAATGAGATTTTCAAATTGCAAAAACGTGCTATTCGGATAATGACCCACAGCCCACCTCAAACACATTGTAGGCCCCTTTTTAAAGCATTGAAAATTTTAACAACTCCATCATTATACATTCTGAAATGTCTGTTGGTGATCAAAAGAAATCAGGACAAAATGAAAACCAATACAGACTTCCATAATTACGATACACGGCAATGTAAAGATCTCCACATACAAGCTGTAACAAGGACCCGAAGCCAGAAACATGTATGAAATCAAGGCATCAAACTTTTTAATGCACTACCAAAACATATCAAAGAGCTGGATAATGAGGATAAATTTAAAACTGTTCTAAAGAACCACATGCTTGACAAATGCTATTACAGCATAAGTGAATATCTCTGTGCAACTGTATAAAATATATGTATAAGTTAATGTGACAAATGAAATTACATCAGTGCATAATAAATTATGTTATAAAAACACTTATTAGTTGTATATTATATCAAACATAAGATAGATTAAAATGAATTCAGCACAGACAAAAATTTTGTAAAGATATTATATAGTTGTTAAAATGTGCCCTGACAAATCCTATATCACAAATGTGATCATTGGGATGATAATAAATAAATAAATAAATACATTGTGCCACATTGAATTTCAGATTTTAAATTATCACAGTTAATATTTTTTATATTTAAGTATCAAAACTATTTAATTATGGTTAGTGATTGCACAAATTAGTTTTCTTCAGCTTGGGAACAGTTTTTCTCGACCAAATCATCACTTATTTGCTTCTGTACTATAAATATTGAGGAATTCAATCAATATTATTTTGTAGCAATTTATGTTTTTCATTACATATTATTTTGTATATACTTGATTTGCGTCAATGTCAGTTTTTTTTCTATCTGAATGTTTTTTGCTTCTACAATGTAATGCCGTGCTAACAATTTAAAAATATGTCGTTTGAAAGTTTCAAATTTTTGTGTCCTTTAATGCGTTTACTCATTGAACCCTCGATCACTGCTTGTAATGGCACTGGATAAACCAGAATTCACAAGCACAATTTACAAATTGTTTGCATCTCTGTCATTGAATGTTGTGTGTAGTATATTCATCCATAGATGTATTCGGAAAAGCATAATGAAATTGCAGTTCGATCGGCTTTACGAGTCTCCGATCCGTTGGCAATAGCTACACATTTATTTATTATTACCTCTACAAACGCAACTGTAACCTTATGCGCAAATACTTAGTCCATGCGCGAATACTGCGCATACAGTTTGTATTTCCCGCTCTCGCGTTGACATTATGATTGGCTCTTGCAGCGAGAACTGTGTGGCGCTGTGTTGAATTCTATTGACAATAACGCAACACCTGCAGCTCCAACATTGAAGGATGGAAGATTCATGGTTACTACATAAAATTAGCTGTCAACAATTAACGTTGTTCTGTTAGAACTATGCGTATCCTCTGTGGCATTTCAGCACTTTCGAAGCTTAAAACAGCAGCGTAAGGCTGCAGAATTCGTGAAAACGTGCGCTTTGGTAACATTCGTATGCGTTTGATTTTCGCCTCGACACAATACGGGAACAATGACGCTTCGGAGATGCTTAGTACTATAGCAAGACACAATGCCTACCGTGTTAGTTAACGTGCAGTGCGTAAATTGTGAAAATGTCAATTTCGTAAAGTGAAAAAATGCAGAAAAGGGTAAAGAGCCCAGCGACCTCATGCTTTTCGTTTCGTCACAAGTGATTACAAAAATAAAGGCGGGGACATTTGAAAATCATTATCGGTCACATCATACTATTAGAAAAACACTTTTGAAGAAGAGGTTAGAACTGCAGGACAGAGTCAATTTATCGAGAGACGTTTGCGTTACAGGCACCCCTTGCCTTGATCAGCATGAACAGAGAAAATCACCAACTTAAATGCAGTTGTTGCCAGTGTAAAAGATTTGCAGTTCTTGTTCCATGTGTGTTATATACAGGTCTGGTAGTCTTAGCTTTCGCTGCTCCAATTTCTTTGAGGTTAGTAACTGGTAGAGCGTTACAGGCGTTATAACAGTGGAAAACCAACAGTGATTTTAGTGTGTTTTTCTAATTTGCTTTAGTTTTACAATTTAGCTGATAAACTTATCTTCGTATCACAGATCTTCTGTGAAACAGTTGAAATGTAAAAAGTGACACATTTTTCACTTCTTTACTTAAGAACCCTACCATGAACATTTAAATGTATGTATACTGAACATATAATGCAATTCCAGGACAAGTCTGTCAAAAACAAAACAAAAACTTTGCTTACACAAATCACATCACTTCATGGAAATTGTGCTGAAGGTAGATATTACTTACTTATCATTAATGTAATGCGACAGAGTAAGTCAGTCGGTATTGCTAATACAGTCATCAGTGGTGTAGGAGGAATTGGCGATCAATAAGAAGAAGTTACATCATAACAGGAGTTGTATTCACCAATTAGAACAATGAGCAAGTCAACAAAGAGCTGGGTATTGGATACATTTAGCCCTGCCCTTCGATTTGTAAAGAATTAACAATAATATTTTTGCTTAGCTTAGGAACAACTTAATTATTTGGCACACTGCTTAGTCTCTATATTAATTCTCCAGAGACAAGTGCAGGATTTGTTTTAGACTGCAAACATATGATACAATATAATTCATTACTTCCAGTACAAGTAAGCTATTCCTCTGATAGGCCCCAGGAATAATTTGAAATTATAAATACACTTGTTAGTTAAGAAACTCCTTCAGTGCCACTTCAAAGCAGCTCTTTTTAAACATTTTAGATATGCAAAAAGTTTATTAAATGATGTGTTATCCAACTCATAAAAATGTCTGAGTGTAACAGCTTGTGTGGATATGAGATGGAATGATGTCATAGATTCAGTCATAGATTTTCTAACACTTAAATTGATATCTTACGTTAACAAATTTCCATTTTTCAGAAATGCATTTAGCAATTGTCAGTTTGCATTTTATATCCACTTTACCGTGGTCATTATTGGTTATTTTGCTGCCCATATATCAGAACTCATAGACTGTTTTTAGTGTCTCTTCCAAATGTAAATCCCTCAGTATTGCAAGATTTAGTTCAACTGCACTTAACTAACTTTATTTTCTTTTGTTGATGTTCATCTTTTAACCCCTTTTCAAGACACTGTGCATTCAGTTAAAATAATCAACCAAGCCCTTTGTTGTCTTTGCTGTCAGCAAACTGTAAAGTTTTTATTTCGTCTCTATTAACTTTCCTTTTCCAAATTTCACCTTGATTTCCTTTATTGCTTTCTGTGTGTACAGACTGAATAACATGGAAGATAGGTTACAGCCCTGCTCATTCCCTTCTCATCTCTGGCTTCCTGTACATGCCTGACACGCCTATCTGTAGTCTGGTTTCTGCACAGATTGTAACTGACCTGTCACTCCCAGTATTTTATCATTATTTATTTCAATATTTGAGACTGTGTATTCCAGCCAGCATTGTCCAAAACTTTTCTAAGCAATATGCTGTAAATGTGGGTTTGTCTTTTTTCAGCTTATCTCCTAAGGGTAACCCATATGATCAGTATTACTTTGCATCTTCCTACACAGTTTTGGAAACTAAACTGGTCATCTCCCAGCTGTGCTTCTACCAGTTGCTCCATTCTTCTATAATAACCTGTGTTAGTATTTTGTCATCAACACTCATTAAACTAATGTTTTGGTAGTACAGTCAAATCTCAATGTAATGAATTTCATGGGACAGTGAAAATTAAATTTTTGTACCAGGGTTATTGTTACAATGAGGTTTTGTTATCATGACTCGGAGCAACGAGCCAGAGCTGAGAAGTACATTACTGTAGTAATTTTCTGATGAAAAATAACATTAAAAGACAAATAATGAAACGCATTTTGTTTACTTCATTTATTAATAATGTACCTGTAGAATATCTTACTTATGTGAACAGAAAAATTCACTTATTTTCCTTTCTTTCTTTTTTCTTAAAGATTCTCTTGTGAACATTTTCTTTATCTGCTCGAACACAATCAATTGCTGCACTTAAACACTGGGGATTGAAGATGTTACTTGCTAAATGGTTTCCAATTGACCTATTAGCTCCATCAGAGGTGGGGGATTCACACTTATCACATCACTGTCATCGTCAGAATCTTCAATAGGTGAATTACCCTTTAACTCCTCAATGACAGATCCGTCGATGTATGCTTCAAACACCAATGCCTCATTGTCCGCTGATGAGTATTCAACTACTGAAGCATCTATGGTTTCACCAGTAACTACTGAATAAATCTCCAGATCACTTTTAATATTATCCTGCATTATTTCATCCACCACAACATTCTCACTAACATCTTCATTTTCGGAAATTCTTGTATTTTTCCGGCAGTTCGCAATCATGTTTGGCTGTACACTGTTCCAGGAACTAGCCATCATGTCACAAGCCTGCTTCACATTGAAACTGAATTGATTGCTCACCTTTCTTTCAATGTTTGTGATCACGTGTTGAACTAATCGTGAACATTATATTGTCTTAAAGTTCTAAGTTATCCCCTTATCTGGTAGATGAAAAATCGAAGTACAGTTTGGGGGGAAGTTGCATGGTTCAACGTTCTTCAATGCTAGCATGTTGTTATGCGCATTACAATTATCCACTGACAATGCAATTTTCTTATTCTTCATTGACATCGCTTTATCAAGCAAAAATAGACGTAATCCGTGCTTTCCGATTTGCCTTGTAACTGACTGCAATAAAAGAAATCACACTTACAATATGACTATAGCAAAACATTACAGCTGTAGCTATACTGTACTGAATTAACTTATAAATTAAAGGAAGTTAAAGTAAAATGTATGCATCCTCTTACCTGGTAAGCTTCTTACATTGTTGAAGCACTGTGGGTTTGCTGATTGTCCGATCAGTAGTTAATTTAAGTGTCCCTGATGCGTTGCTGGTTAGGCGTACTTTATACTGTTTCCCTCCTTTTCACTTTTCTCATCTAAAGACCATCGTCTTCTCTGGCATCAGTTGATAAAAACAATCCCGTCTCATCTGCGTTGTACAAGTTTTCAGGACTATTTTTCTAACAGTTTACACATGGTGTTTTTCCTCCAAAATTCTGCATCACCTGTAGGTGCTGATTTTTCTTCTCCTGCCCGTAAATCTTTGCAACTATCTGTTACTTGCCTTAAAATTAGAATCATCGATCAACTTAGCGAAATCTAAGGCTTTTTGCCATGTCAACGCACCATTAATTGGTACATTCTGTGCACGCATCTCATTAAACCACTGCAGTGTAGCGCTGTCCACATCGTCATTTTTTTCCTTGAAGGGTTAAATTTGCAATATCCTCTGATACTTTCACTGTTTCATTTCTCAAAGCTCCCCTTTCATCTAGCATTGTATTTATTTTGCCTTTTGTAATCATCATTGCCTAATACTCCTTTTGATGCTCTCAACAACCTCTGGTTTATCAACCTGTCCAGGTTTTATGTCCTTAATTTCCTACATTTCTACAATTTCTTCAGTTTTAATCTGCATTTCATAACTAATAAATTATAGTCCGAGCCCACATCTGCTCCCAGAAATGTTTTGTTGTTTAAAATCTGATTGCTAAATTTTTGTCTTGCTATGTAAAACCTTCTGAGATCTTCATATACAACCATATTTCATGATTCTCAAACTAAAGGTTAATCAAACAATGATAAAGTTGTTCTCTGTACAAAGTTTTACCAGGTGTCTTCCCTTTCTTTTTTCCCAGTTCATGTTCTCTTACTATTTTTCCTTCTCTTTCTTTTCATACCATCAAATTCCAATTTCCATCACAGTTAAATTTTTTCCCTTAACATGCTAAATAATTTATTTTCTTTCATCGTACACTGTTTTCAATGAGTTTATCATCTGGTGAGGTAGTTGGCATATATACCTGTGGTGGGTGTTGACTTCCTGTCTGTCTTCCGTAGGATAATGCGTTCATTATGCTGTTTACAGTAGCTCATCCATATTCGTATTGTCCTATTCATCGTTAGACTTACTTCTGCATTACCCCTATTTGATTTTATGTTGATAACCTTGTACTCACCTGACCTGAAATCGTATTCTTCCCATTGACCCATGTTGTTAATTCCCACTGTATCTATCTTCAAACTATCTAATTCACATGCCAGTTTCTCCAAAGTACCTTTCTGATAAAGGAACTAATATTCTATGCACTATTCTGTAGAACACAAGATCTGATTTTTCTGATGAGAAAACTATGTACTAAGCAGTCCATGCTTGGAGACCAAAATTGAGAACCATTTTACCTCTGAAGTATTTTAGCCAATAGGATACCACCACCATTAAAACACAGAGTATTTATGTATGTCCTTGAGAAGTATGACAGCTGTCGTTTCCCTTGCTTTCAGCCACACAGAGTACTAATGTTAACAAGGCCAGATCAGTCAGTCTCCTATACTTCTGCTGCTGTAACTGTAGAAATGACTGCTGCTCCTCTTCAGGAATTGTATGTTAGTCTGGCCCTCTGCAGATATCACGCTGATGAGGTGGCTCTTTAGTACAGTTACCTGCAAAACTTACCACTGTGGCAAGATCGCTGATTCACGCCTCAACAGATCTGAAATTTTCAGCTAAGTTAACAAAATAAAATTAGTAAATAAAGTTAACAGCCCCAGGAGATGACATTTTCTCTGTTAAAGTGAATGAGACATTATTAATAAAAAATAGATGTCCAGCAGATATTTTTGCTAGTTTATTTTTAAATGTGGCCAATAAAATTTGTTCAAATTGTTCATAAGCAAAAAGAGAACAGTACACTGAAGAAGCAATGTATGAAAAATGTGTTGAAATTATCTTTCCGTCATCCACAAGTTTAATACGGGAAATCAAATGTCTCAAAACTTGAAAACTGAAGGGTCAGTAATGTTTGCGACAACACACTAATAAAGTATTTATTTATTTTTCAGCAGTTGATCCTTTTTGTAGTGTGCATCAGATACACATTCAATATTTACAAAAAAATATTGTGTGTTTCAATAAACAAAAGGGTTATGCAAGTCACAGATGACTAATACATTTAATGGTTGAAAGTTTACATCATATGCATATATATAAAATCAAAATACTTCTAGTTTTCTTGAGTCACACAAATTTTGCTAGTTTCAGGTGAAATTTGCAATATACAATTGTACACATGAATTGATTACCTTAACATGATATTATTTCATGACAGATAAAAAGATCAAGAGGACATTCCCTTTTTTTCTCCACTCCAGTATTCAAATATTGTGGAAATCTTGTTTGCTGGGATCTGAGTGGTCCTGTGGTATATGTGTAGTGTATCCATAAGTTAGTGTAATTTCCCAGACAGATGAAAATATGATTTTCTTAAAGATGTATGTTACCACATGTGTCACTAGTTGCAAGTGGTCACTCTGGTTAAATTGGTTCCTAAACTTTGTGAGGACATAATGGATTCAAGAACTGTCGCACGCATAGAACACAATGTTATGCTTAGCCACTTAACAGTTTTGTATAATTTTTATTATTATAATCCATTTCTCCATTGACTGTATGAGCTTTAATTTGCATTTGATCTAGACCTTTTAATTTCTTGTTTCCCCCTAGATCATCATCACTGAGAGTATATGACGAAGCAGTGGTGCTAGGATACCGGAGTCTGGAATCACTACATGACCATGGTAGCAGCAATCCACCACTTCTCCTGGATGATAATAGCTTGAATGATGATCCCCGGCAGTCGCAGGAGATACTAAAAAATGTCTTCAACAGGTTTGTTCTCAAATATACTGTTGTTCCACGTGTAATATTCTAACAGAAAACAATGTGATATTTGAAGTAGAAAGCTACCATGTAGATTTCTGTGCAACAAGAATCATGTAGTGAGTTTGATTGTTGTAAGAGATAGTTGAATGCAGTAGTATGTGTGACTAAAATGAGAGAGACAAACAAAACTAAATGTAGGATATTACTTATCAGGGTATCATATGTATTTGTGATGCAGATTATGAATCATATAATATTCATTTATGAATACTTTACTGCGTTCTTTTCAAGTAGATTTTGTGAAAAGATTTCATTCCTTTTTGAGGTTGTAACTTGAAGCAAATGTGATGTTTTTGTGACAGTTATCTAAGAATTGAGCAGCATCTAAATGAATTAATCTGCATATGAATGTTAGAACAACATTATTAATTTAATTGCTGAGTAATTTAGTCTTATTTTGTCAGTAAGCTGTACCTTTTGTTCTGTTGTAAGAGCATCTGTATGTAGATGTCCTTGAAAATAGCTATGCCAGTTTCACATAAGTGCATGAAAGATCATGATATCAGCGCCGACTTTAGATTTACATCTGTTTTCTGCAGTTCACTTTCTGTACACTATATTACAGTATCTTCTCATTCCATGCAGGAATGAAGCATGAAAAGAACAAATTTTTGTATATCTATATGTGCACAGCTGTAAAGATTTCATCTTCATTTTCTCTCAGGGAGTAATACATAGATGGCTGAAAAGTATTCACAATTTGCCCACTGAAACTTATTTACTGCATTTATAAGTAGGGTTTTATGAGGGAAAAGTGGCTTGAGTGTCTATCAGTTGAGATTTTTTATCATTCTGTTACACTTACACGAGATTATGGAATAGGAGGCAAACTTTTGCAAGCAATTAAAGGTCTTTACATGGATAGTCAGGCAGCAGTTAGAGTTGACGGTAAATTGAGTTCATGGTTCAAAGTAGTTTCAGGGGTAAGACAAGGCTGCAACCTGTCTCCACTGTTGTTCATATTATTTATGGATCATATGTTGAAAACAATAGACTGGCTGGGTGAGATTAAGATACGTGAACACAAAATAAGCAGTCTTGCATATGCGGATGACTTAGTTGTGATGGCAGATTCGATTGAAAGTTTGCAAAGTAATATTTCAGATCTAGATCAGAAATGTAAGGACTATGGTATGAAGATTAGCATCTCCAAAACGAAAGTAATGTCAGTGGGAAAGAAATATAAACGGATTGAGTGCCAAATAGGAGGAACAAAGTTAGAACAGGTGGATGGTTTCAAGTACTTAGGATGCATATTCTCACAGGATGGCAACATAGTGAAAGAACTGGAAGCGAGGTGTAGCAAAGCTAATGCAGTGAGCGCTCAGCTACGATCTAGTCTCTTCTGCAAGAAGGAAGCCAGTACCGTTCAATCTTTCGACCAACTTTGTTGTATGGGAGCGAAAGCTGGGTGGATTGAGGTTACCTTATCAGTTACCTTGTCAACAAGGTTGAGGTTATGGATATGAAAGTAGCTAGGATGATTGCAGGTACTAGTAGATGGGAACAATGGCAGGAGGGTGTTCACAATGAGGAAATCAAAGAAAAACTGGGAATGAACTCTATAGATGTAGCAGTCAGGGCGAACAGGCTTAGATGGTGGGGTCATGTTACACGCATGGGAGAAGCAAGGTTACCCAAGAGACTCATGGGTTCAGCAGTAGAGGGTAGGAGGAGTCAGGGCAGACCAAGGAGAAGGTACCTGGATTCGGTTAAGAATGATTTTGAAGTAATAGGTTTAACATCAGAAGAGGCACCAATGTTAGCACTGAATAGAGGATCATGGAGGAATTTTATAAGGGGGCTATGCTCCAGACTGAACGCTGAAAGGCATAATCTTAAATGATGATTATGATTACACTTGCTATTGAGTCCAAAAAGTATGTCATGATTTTCACTGCCTGTCTTTGTACTGTTTAATGTCTGCTGTTAGAGGGCCACACACTTGATCTGTAATCCAAGTGTATGAATCTAAAGTATTTTGTAAGCACTTTCATGTGTGGGTGAATTTCAGTTAGTTTTGCGGTATCCTATAGGCCTAAGTAAATTGACTCATGCCATACGCTTCACTTACAACTGAGCCTGTGTACTTGTTTCACTGTATATCCCCTCAACCCATCACATTATTATTCCCATATATTTACCTTCATCATCATCATCATCATCATCATTTTCTTCTTCTTCTTCCTGAAACATTTCTGCTTTTGTCAGTTGTTCACAAAGACTATTC
Source organism: Schistocerca piceifrons (assembly GCF_021461385.2). Lineage (NCBI taxonomy): Eukaryota > Metazoa > Arthropoda > Insecta > Orthoptera > Acrididae > Schistocerca > Schistocerca piceifrons. The sequence goes on from NC_060144.1 coordinate 561,964,202, forward strand.
CAGTCTTCTCTTTTCTGCTGTTAAGCATTTCCTCCCATTGTAGTTCTCTCTGATGCATTTCATTCTGGTGTCTCCAAGTTGTTTAAAGTTTGCCGATGGATCTTTTTCCAGATTCTGTCTATTCCAGAACTTTTCTTGGTAGCCTTTCTTTTCCCATTCCTTTAACTTGGCCAAACCATTTTAGCGTATTTTTCTCCATAAGTTCTGTTAGAGGATTGATCATTTTTTATCCTGCCCCTTCTCGTCTTACCCACGATCCCTCATAGAAACGGTATCTTTATCACTTGTATTCTACCCAGTTCTTTCTTTGCCCAAGTCCAACATTCTGATCCATTGGTCAAAATTGGTAGATAATATGATTTGTGTATCATGATCTTTTGCTTTGGCAGGATTTTCCAACTAGGGAATTGTGTCTGATGAACAATAATAAAATTTTGAGCATTTTTCTATCCCCACCGAAATTTCTTCCTTGATGTTTCATTTTGTGATTAGCTTACTTCCTAGATATTTGAAAGCATCTACTTCTTCAACAATTTTTCCATTACAACTTACATCCTTAATGTCTTTTTATTTACCCTGCTGATTTTCATTACCTCTCATTTTGTTGAGCTCATTTCCATGCCGGACTCCTCAGTTACCCTCTGCCAGGTATTTGGTTGTTTTGGACTTTGGATTTACTCTGTAGGCAGCTTATTGTTTGATCTCTAGTACCTGCGGCATTGGATAGCTTGAACAAAAGAGAACCATTATCTAGCAACTGCAACAGCCCATTGTTGCCAGCTGATGCAGACTGCATGACTTAACATCCTGTAACTTGTCACATTTGTAGTCAGACGAGCAGTTGGCTTGAACTTGGTCACTGCAGAAGCCATATGGTGGACAGGTTTTTGCATAATGTGCCGTAAGGCTCTGCAATCACTTACTCCAGTGTGAGCCATTGAAAACCTCGTACTGTCATAACAGCTGTGCCTTCCCCACATGAGAAAGAGCTCACAAGCTCAGCACATGAGACAAAGCTCACAGGGTAGTCCTCTTAGGTGAAACCCTCCATAAACTCCTCCCACACATACAGACCATGCTCAATCAGAAGTGATAAAAATGCACAGGAGCTGAAGCCAGCAACCTGTGAAGCCAGTCCAAAGCCGAAGACTGACACAGTGTCTGCAGCAGGTGGCTGAACTATGCAATGAAGTCATGAATGTTGGCTACAAATATTCCCTACATGTGCAGTAAATATTGTAGTGCCTCAAGAATTTTGGTGTAAATTCTAGAAACACTCGGTCTTCAACCGTCTCAAACACACGATATTTTAGGTACGAGTGCGGGAGAGTGAGAACGTTTCTACCAATCCACCTGTTTCTATGTGCAGGTCGGAAGTTTGTTATTAGAAGACTGTAAGAGGGGCAAGCCTCTGACAACGACAAGTGTTTGCCACCAGTGCCACAGGAGATGGGAGGAGTACTCAAGGAATGTTGTTGTTGTGGCCTTCAGTCCTGAGACTGGTTTGATGCAGCTCTCCATGCTACTCTATCCTGTGCCAGCTTCTTCATCTCCCAGTACCTACTGCAGTCTACATCCTTCTGTATCTGCTTAGTGTATTCATCTCTTGGTCTCCCTCTACAATTTTACCCTCCACGCTGCCCTTCAATACTAAATTGGCGATCCCGTGATGCCTCAGAACATGTCCTACCAAACGATCCCTTCTTCTAGTCAAGTTGTGCCACAAACTTCTCTTCTCACCAATTCTATTCAATACCTCCTCATTAGTTATGCGATCTATCCATCTAATCTTCAGCATTCTTCTGTAGCACCACATTTTGAAAGCTTCTATTCTCTTCTTGTCCAAACTATTTATCGTCCATGTTTCACTTCCATACATAGCTACAATCCATACAAATACTTTCAGAATTGACTTCCTGACACTTAAATCTATACTTGATGTTAACAAATTTCTCTTCTTCAGAAATGCTTTCCTTGCCATTGCCAGTCTACATTTTATATCCTCTCTACTTCGACCATCATCAGATATTTTGCTCCCCAAATAGCAAAACTCCTTTACTACTTTAAGTGTCTCATTTCCTAATCTAATTCCCTCAGCATCACTCGGCTTAATTCGACTACATTCCATAATCCTCGTTTTGATTTTGTTGATGTTCATCTTATATCCTCCTTTCAAGACACTATCCATTCCGTTCAACTGCTCTACCAAGTCCTTTGCTGTCTCTGACAGAATTACAATGTCATCGGCAAACCTCAAAGTTTTTATTACTTCTCCATGGATTTTAATACCTACTCCGAATTTTTCTTTTGTTTCCTTCACTGCTTGCTCAATATAAAGATTGAATAACATTGGGGAGAGGCTACAACCCTGTCTCACTCCCTTCCCAACCACTGCTTCCCTTTCATGACCCTCGACTCTTGTTACTGCCAACTGGTTTCTGTACAAATTGTAAATAGCCTTTAGCTCCCTGTATTTTATCCCTGCCATCTTCAGAATTGGAAAGAGAGTATTCCAGTCAACATTGTCAAACACATTCTCTAAGTCTACAAATGCTAGAAATGTAGGTTTGCCTTTCCTTAATCTAGCTTCTAAGATAAGTCGTAGGGACAGTATTGCCTCGCATGTTCCAATATTTCTACGGAATCCAAACTGATCTTCCCCGAGGTCGGCTTATACTAGTTTTTCCATTCGTCTGTAAAGAATTCGCGTTAGTATTTTGGAGCTGTGGCTTATTAAACTGATTGTTCGGTAATTTTCACATCTGTCAACACCTTCTTTCTTTGGGACTGGAATTATTATATTCATCTTGAAGTCTGAGGGTATTTCGTCTGTCTCATACATCTTGCTCACCAGATGGTAGAGTTTTGTCAGGACTGGCTCTCCCAAGGCCGTCAGTAGTTCTAATGGAATGTTGTCTACTCCCGGGGCCTTGTTTCGGCTCAGGTCTTTCAATGCTCTGTCAAACTCTTCACACAGTATCGTGTCTCCCATTTCATCTTCATCTACATTCTCTTCCATTTCCATAATATTGTCCTCAAGTACATCGCCCTTGTATAGACCCTCTATATACTCCTTCCACCTTTCTGCTTTCCCTTCTTTGCTTAGAACTGGGTTTCCATCTGAGCTCTTGATATTCATACAAGTGGTTCTCTTTCCTCCATAAGTCCCTTTAATTTTCCTGTAGTCAGTATCTATCTTACCCCTAGTGAGATAAGCCTCTACATCCATACATTTGTCCTCTAGCCATCCCTGCTTAGCTTTTGCACTTCCTGTCAATCTCATTTTTGAGACGTTTGTATTCCTTTTTGTCTTCTTCATTTACTGCGTTTTTATATTTTCTCCTTTCATCAATTAAATTCAATATTTCTTCTGTTACCCAAGGATTTCTACTAGCCCTCGTCTTTTTACCTACTTGATCCTCTGCTGCCTTCACTACTTCATTCCTCAGAGCTACCCATTCTTCTTCCACTGTACTTCTTTCCCCTATTCCTGTCAATTGTTCCCTTATGCTCTCCCTGAAACTCTGTACAACCTATGGTTTAGTCAGTTTATCCAGATCCCATCTCCTTAAATTCCCACCTTTTTGCTGTTTCTTCAGTTTTAATCTACAGTTCATAACCAATAAATTGTGGTCAGAGTCCACATCTGCCCCTGGAAATGTCTTACAATTTAAAACCTGGTTCCTAAATCTCTGTCTTACCATTATATAATCTATGTGATACCTTTTAGTATCTCCAGGATTCTTCCAGGTATACAACCTTCTTTTATGATTCTTGAACCAAGTGTTAGCTATGATTAAGTTATGCTCTGTGCAAAATTCTACAAGGCGGCTTCCTCTGTCATTCCTTCCCCCCAATCCATATTCACCTACTATGTTTCCTTCTCTCCCTTTTCCTACTGACGAATTCCAGTTACCCATGACTATTAAATATTCACCTCCCTTCACTACTTGAATAATTTCTTTTATCTCGTCATACATATCATCAATTTCTTCATCATCTGCAGAGCTAGTTGGCATATAAACTTGTACTACTGTAGTAGGCATGGGCTTTGTGTCTATCTTGGCCACAATAATGCGTTCACTATGCTGTTTGTAGTAGCTAACCCGCACTCCTATTTTTTTTATTCATTATTAAACCTACTCCTGCATTACCCTTATTTGATTTTGTATTTATAACCCTGTAATCACCTGACCAAAAGTCTTGTTCCTCCTGCCACCGAACTTCACTAATTCCCACTATATCTAACTTTAACCTATCCATTTCCCTTTTTAAATTTTCTAACCTACCTGCCCGATTAAGGGATCTGACATTCCACACTCCGATCCGTAGAATGTATGTAATATTAAATTTAATTCTGTAAAACAGGAAATGAATTCTTTGGGAGAGAGCACCAACCAGTCTAAGGAATTAATATCGATTATTCAATCGAAAATTCCAGGTGTTAGTATATAAACCGTTACTACACGAGCTGTCAGTTCTCGAGTAAATAATGTAGAACAAAATTTCAAAAAAAAAATAGTGAACTTTGACATTATAAATGTAAGTAGTCTGGCGGAACCTTTTGAGCTAATTGTAGATCGAGAAATTACCGAGAGTGTAATCTCCGGAAACATTGCAACTGTTGCTTTTTCCAAACCTAGTAATACTAACAAGGTTATAGATGACTCGTGGAAAGAATTCAAACTTGTGCAGGACAGATTAGAACATAAAATAATTTTACCTAATGTTGTGTTACCTAGTAAAGTGGTGATTGTTTTGTTGAGAGGAGGCATTCACACAGAATTAAATGAGAAGTATTGGTATGCACTTGCTCAAATGAAGCTAATGTTAGATCCATGGGATCTGGGCGGAGTCTCATCTGTCTCCCAGGGATGTTAATGTTCTGTGTTAACGGTCGGAGTGACGACCAGTGGATCCCTAGTTGTTTTCGGTGTTTCTTCAAACTCAGTTTTCCTGCACCGAATTTCCTTCAGTTCTTAAACTGTTCTGTAATCTATTCTTGAATTCTTAAACTATCTTATAATGTTAGTAATTAGGAAACTGGATATGACTACAATATTGAGACATATTTAAGAGAATCACAGATGAACAGTGATCTCTAGACATGAAATGAAATGAATGAAATATTATTTGAGTGAAAAGTATAACATAATGGTACTATTTAAACAAAGTGATATCTAGACATCATAAACTGAATGGAGTACTTTATGTGTGTATGAAATATAGTTTAAAGTGAATGATTAAATAACTATGTTATTGTAGTGTATAATTTTCTATTTTTATAGAATATTTTATACCTTTTGTGAGATGTAATGTAAATGGGAAGGCTTGTATCACTTTTGGAAGGGGTGGGTAGAGTAAGTGCAAGCATGACTAAGATTATCACACACCCCACCTTACAGACAACCCTCGCAGACAAGTGTAACTGATTCTTCACCATTTGCCATTCCACAGGTGTTGTTAGATTTTATATATATGAAGATGATAAGTGTTTTTTTGGACAACTCTGAAAGAACAGATACCATCGGTGACCATGCAGCTCATTAAAATGAAATTACAATGAAATGAATACCCCTAGCTGCATACAGGCATTGATATAAGTCAACAGGGACAGTTGAAAATGTGTGTAAATTGTGCCCTGACCTGGACTTGAACATGGGATCTCCTGCTTACATGGCAGTTGCTCTATCTATATGAGGACACAGAGGATAGTGCGACTGCAGGGACTTATCTCTGGCATGCCTCCCGTGAGACCCACATTCCCAGCTTATTGTCCCGCATTATATTCATAGTGCCCCTGCCCATTATACTCAGTACTCGTGGCTTTTTGCCGATTCCTGTAAGAGTTTGGGCACTGTTTGTGTGTCTGCACAGAAGAAGAAGATGGTCAAATGGCCGGTGAGCCTTAAGTTTGTGTGTGTGTGTGTGTGTGTGTGTGTGTGTGTGTGTGTGTGTGTGTGTGTGTGTGTGTGTGCACGTGGCAAAAACAAGCGAGTAATGAGTATAATGGGCAGGGCACTATGAATATAGTGCGGGACAATAAATTGGGAATGTGGGTCTCACGGGAGGCGTGCCAGATATAAGTCCCTGCAGTCGCACCATACTCTGTGTCCTCGGTGGCTCAGATGGATAGAGCATCTGCCATGTAAGCAGGAGATCCCAGGCTCGAGTCCCGGTTGAGGCACACATTTTCAACTGTCCCCTTTGACTTATATCAACGCCCGTATGCAGCTAGGAGTTTTCATTTCATTGTAATTTCATGCTAAGATTTTTCTTCAGGGGCTTCAAAGGTGAAGGCGAGAATGTCCGTTCTGTAGGAGATGCTTAACATCATACCTCCTCCAGCTTCTCACTCAAGAACCAGTGAAGTAGGGATCCTGGGGAATGGGGGTGGGAAGGGTTTTCCTGTCTTTGGGGCTATCTTCTTTCTCTTCTTTGATCTTAGCAACCAGTCCTACTTTTTCCTTTCTTACTCCTCATTTGAGTACAGGTCTATATTTCCCTCTTTCCATGTGGATATACTTCTATCACTGAAGTCCTTCTTATTTTCCGTGGGTTCCAATAACCTCCAGCTTATTTCATATAAGTAGGCCGAAGAATCAGGATACACAAACACACATCTACATACACACAAAGATACACTTAAACACAAACAGGAGAATTACAAATCAGAATCCTGAAGTGATGTCAGAACTGCCAAGGGATTTGGGGAATAAAGATATAGGTACATCTGAGTCAATGCACATATTACATTGTTGATATATGACAGTTCTGCATCGTTATGTTTTTTGTTGCGTACATTTGAGTCGATGCACATTATGCATTGTTGGTATGTGACAGTTCTGCACCGTTATTTTTTGTCACTCTCAAAAATATATTTACATGTGCAATACTAGCCCTTTGATAAAAGGCATAGTATCTACTGGGAGTTCGTAAATGCAGGTAGACATAGCATCTACTATGTGTGGGCATGATATCTGTTTATATGGTAAAAGTGAGGACTGAAAGAGGACTCTAGTGTATTAGATGAAGTATTAGAAAGTGGAATAGAAGTCTAAAGTAGATTTGTAATTTTACTAGAGGATATTTAAGAATAGTATTCATAAAGATGTATGCTAGGGCAATGAACCAGGAGGCCTACTCAAGGAGAGATAGGCAGACCTATGAAAGGCTGACCTATATTGCATGGACAGGGGCATCAAGAAAGAGACTGACCTGTACCATAGAAGGATAGGAAAAAGAAAGAGGCGTACCTACTAAAATGGAAGGAGAAAGGTTACTCCTAGGATCAACCCAGGTAAGATATAGGTACTGTTCCTAAAGGGAAAAAGGGCAGTATCGTGACAGAAGTCACACGTTTAAAGGGATGAGTCTGGTAAGTTTGAATTCTATTCAGTGCTGGTATTTTTACATTTAAATTTACATGTGTCAGAAGAAGGGAACACTTTATTCTACCCAGAGTTCCTCCAGATTACAGTAAGTAATGAATAAGTACATGCTTAGGAAAAATAGTACAGGAAGTAAGAACAAAGCAGTAGAGCATTCACAAGTTATGTGGAATTTATGATTGGAAGAGGAATAGAAAATAAAGATTTTTTTTGGAGATTGAAAAGAGCTAACTCGCAACATGGATTGAAAGGTTCACATTTTGTAGTTGTGGTAATAATGCACCGTTATTGGTAAAAAAGGGAGGTACTCCAGGCACATTGTGCGATTCCGCGGACGCGTGATCAGCTGGCAGCGGGAAGTGGAGAGCAGTCCAACAGAGATATCAGCTCCCGACCAAGGATATTCCAACACTTCGCCTGAAGATGATGGAGACGCATTCCATCGAAACGTTGCTACGAGATGACGACGCTACTCCGCTGACAACCTGTGAAGACTTCATGTATGAAATTCACCAAGGAAGCCTGCACTCACATAAAACTCTAACTCAGTTGCAAATGCCTCCCTTCCCCCCCCCCCCCCCCCCCCACTACAGTTTTGTCGCCCCCTCACTACACTCCTGCTCGAACCCCCCAGCACAATGTTGAGTTGCCATCAGTGGTTACTGTTTGTGCTCTGTTGATCACTTGTATCAACTTTGTAGTGTAAAGTAAACATATGAGGTAAAATGCGTAAATGAAAATGTGTTGATTTTCCCATGAAAGACAAATACAAGATTAATAAAAGGTTACAGGAAGGTGATTCTGCAACCAAGTTATTTAATGAGCAGAAGTTTGGTAAATTGACAATTACAGATACAAAAAAAACAAAAGATGAGCATCACAAATTTTATATCTAAGATAGATTTTACTGACGCATTGACAAGTCGTAAAACTATGAAATTCACCATGAACACAGATGTAGGTGATGCTGTTTATATGTGGTTTACACGAGAAAGATCACAAGGAGAACCTATCTCTGGTCCATTCCAATGTGAAAAGGCAATTCAATTCAATGAAAATCTTGGAGATCTGTCAAATTTTAAAGCAAGCAAGAGCTTGTTAAAATGCTACATTTGTGAGCTTCAAATACAAGAAGAAAAACTATCTGCTGATTCTTCAGCAGCTGATTGTTTCAAAATCAAACTAAGGTGTATATTGAGAGAAGAAGATTATGTTCTCAAAAATGTTTACAATGCTGGCAAAACTGGACTCAATTGGAAAGCTTTGCTAATTCATGAATTAGCAGCACCTGGTTCTAAAATAAACAGAGACCATATTACTGCTTTAGTCCATGCCAATGGTACTGGTAGACACTGACTCCTATTGTCGTCATTGGTAAAAGTAAGAAGCCACATTGTTTCAAACGTGTTAATATATCTGTGATGCCTACTGTTTACACCTCACAGAAGAAAGCCTGTATGATTAACTCGACAAACATGGTGCGGATACTAAAAATACAGAAAAAAATCATACATCAAATCACAAAGAACCATTGCGACCATTATTTAGAAAACTTAAAATATTAACTCTGTCATCCTTATACATATATGAGATTATCGTATCGTATTTTTGTACACCAGACATGAATTATTTGAGGGAAACCATTTTGTCCATTCACATGATACCAGAAAGAAAGAAAATTTTATGCTCCCCACCCACTGCCTCGGACTGTATGCCCAGGGACCTCAATACATGGGAATGAAAATTTGTAATAAATTAAACGGGAACAAGTTGATGCAGATGAATTTAGGTTCACTTAATAGAAAGAACACTGAAGTGTTATTACTCAGTGGTTGATTTCATGCGGGACAAACTGGAAATTTGAGCTGGGTACAATCTGTTATCCTTATAGTGTTGTTATTTATTATAGTGCTATAAGATAAGATACTTTATTGTCACATAACAGGTTTTTATACAATCATTCAATTGAGAACATTGGTGACTCGTCAGTCTTTAACCTAAGTTGTTACAGTATTTTATATACTACAGGAAATACGTAGAACATACATTGCTTATTATAATAAAAATACAACATTATATTTTAAATCATTTCGTAGCTCATCGAATCATTACCATAGCCTTCACACACCTATATGAAGTATGGATGTACTGAACGGAATACAAACCTCCATTCAAACTATAGTTCTATATATAAACATGAATATACAGTGAATGTGTATACTTTGTATCTATATGGCTTCGAAAGTATACCATTAGTACTTGTATCCTTACTCCCTATTCCTATTTATAAATTCTTCTAAACTATAACATTTGCTTTTTATTCCTTTAGAAATCCTTCTAGACTATAATAACATTTGCTTTTTAGGTATGTGCCAATGGTCTCCAATGTGGATTCCCCAAATATTGACCTTATCTTATTTCTGATCTTCAGAGCCATGTAATATGGAGTATTTTCATATACTGTGAGTCAGTGACCAGGGAGCATGTATTTCAATTTATGACTAGTTTCATAGGCATGTGTGAATGTATTTCCTTCAAACAGATGCAAGTTTTTCTGTTCAAAGAGAAGTATTTCATATATGAAGATGGAAGGGATGTTACCTGAATATTCTATTTGTGATATACATTCAGTAGTTTGTTTGGTCCTGAAGTGTATGATTTGGGTTTTTTCAAGATTTAATTTCATAGCATTGTCTTTTATCCAGTGTTCAAGTTCTTGTAGAATTTTTTTTGTGGTCCTTACTAATTCATCAGTGTTTTTGCAGCAGACTACAGCAGTTGAGTCATCTGCCTAAAGTATTGTATCTGTATTTACTTTGCTAGGCATGACATTTGTGTAATATAAGAACAGAAGTGATCCTAATATCGAGCCTTGGGGCATGCCTGTTTAAATTTCTTTCCAGCTAGATCAAGTTTTCTCTCCCATTTGATGTAGCACCAACCTTTGGTATCTGTTTTTGAGATAAGATGAAAACCACCTTTTAGAATTTCCATGGAAGCCATAGGTACCCAATTTTTGGAGCAGTAGCTTATGGTTTACTGTGTCAAACACCTTTGAGAGGTTACAAAAAATACCAGATACACTATGTTTGTTGTCAAGGCATTTACTTACTTTAGAGATTAGTTCATTTGCAGCTTGTAAAGTGTTTCGTCCCTTCCTAAACCCATATTGGTTATTGAGAATAATTGATTACATACTATTCGTTCAACTATTTTAGAGAAAACTGGGAGCATAGACATTGGGCGGAAATTTACTAAATCATCTTCTATTCCATTTTTGTAGATTGGACAGACTTCAGCATACTTCAGTCTGTCTGGAAAGCAGCCCCCATCAAACGATTGGTTTATTATTTTACAGAGTTGAGGTGCAATGCTGTCACTTCCTGCCTTTATGATATTTGTTGGAATTTCATCCCAGTTCACAGATTTAAGATTTATTTAGGATTGTATGATGTTAGCTACTTCATGACATGATACTGCAGTAAATTTAAACTCTCTTGATTCCTGCAGTACTGCATCAGGTCTTATTTGTGGAAGCAAGAAGTTATGAGTTTTGTTTGTGGTTATGAAGTACTTATTAAGTTCTTCACAGATGTGCCGAGTGTTAGTAACAGTATTCCCACCAATTTCTAGTTTGTAATTAAAATGTTTTGTTTCTTCAGTACCTGTTTCTTTCTTGACAACCTGCCATACTGCTTTTGATTTATTTGAGGCATTAGCTATATATTTACTGTTAGCCATTTGTTTTGCTTGTTTAACTACCCGATCAAATATTTTTTTGTATTTGCTTTTGTACCTAATAAATTCAGCATCATGGTTGGTTTTCGCTTCCTTATGCATTTCCCTCTTACTAATACTAGATATCCTGATACTTCCGTAATCCATGTCTTACTTTTATTGTGTTTATCATGTGTTGATAAGAGGGGAAAGCATTAATTGAAAATGTTCTTGAATTCAGATATGAAAGTGTTGTAATTATTGTTTACTGAACACTGGTTTCTGAAGGTCCAGTGGGTTTCCCTTAATTTCAAGATAAATGTGTTTATATTTGGCTGGCTGACATTTCTGACCAATTTTGCTGTGGGCCTTTATGTTTTGTCTATGCATGGCAATGACATAAAAAGTGCTGAGTGATCAGATATTCCTAATTCTAATACATGTTTTTCTGTATTCCCATAATTTTTGCTGCTCACTATATTATCAATGCTTGTGGCAGAAGTGGCTGTTACCCTGGTGTAATCAGTAAAATTTAGTGTTAAGCCGTTTGTAGCCAACAAATCCTTCAGGGTGGTAACAAATCTATTTTTGTCTCATATCTATATTAAAATCAGAACAAATTACAATCTTTTTATATGGTTTCCCTATCTGCAACCTACTTAACAGAGTTTCAAGTTTCTCTAGAAATGCCCTAGTAGCCCAATATTCTGGGACACGATATATGCTTATGATCAGTAAACCGTATTCAGACAGCTCAATGCAAAAGGTTTCAAATACCTGTTCCTCATTTAAACAATCGAAAGTCATTTTGGCTTCGAAGTTTTGTGTCTGTTCAACTAATATACAGAAAAGAATTGATACATAGGTAGGTTACTGTCGGGAAGAGAAGAGGAGGGAGAAATAATTGGAGCTGCATGGGGTAGCGTAAAAGAAAAGAACTTGAAAAAAGAGTGGAATAAAACTTTGGGTATGGTGGAAAGTTCTCAAAGTTTAACTGAAACTGACGAACAGAACGATATATCTGTAAAGCTTAATATACTGAAAGAATTCAATTGTCATGAAGAAGATGTGCAAAAATGGATGAGTGTTGACAGTACACATGCAGAGTACCAAGTCACACAGGATAGCGAAATTGTAAACCTCATCACTGATAAAGCTGACGCCGCCAGCATCTCATCAACTAATGGTCTACAAAATGAAAATGAAAATATACCAGATGCTTCTGAGGCACTTACACTTTAAGATACTATAGATACTGCCTTGCAATGCAATGGTTTAAAGCTCAAAATGAATGCGACCAGTATCAGATATCTGTCACGAAAAAAAAGCATGACAGCTGATTGTCAGTGGTTGGCTTGCTTAGACAGATCAAAATTAAGGATATCGTTAAGCATTAATTCTGTATGTATGTAATGTACATTAGAAACTCATGTGTGTCACACATCTTTTCTTTCTAGGCTATATTTCATACATTTTTATTGCACTCACCTTTGCAATAATAAAGTAGTTTTTATTGGTGAACTGATGAAAAAAGTATAGTTTCATTATCCAAATCAGTTTCCTCAACACCCATGTCCCTCAATTAGCTCCACCGTACTTCTATAAACAACATACCAGAAGAGAGTGTTCCAGAGAGAGTATTCAAATCCAAAGTAATGGCACCTCTAATAACACCTTGCTTCTATTTCATCCAGTTGCTGTATATGCACGAACAATAGTTGTTCTGTAAATGCAGGTTCAGTAATTGATAAATAAATTAATTCAGTCATTAATTTATTCATTCACACACACACACACACACACACACACACACACACAAAATCAGTTTCCATAAATCCCTTCATGAAGAAGAGGCTTCACGAATGCAGAACGAGACAAATTAGATATTGGTTGGCAGAAACAACTTCTTTAGCGTACTCTTGTAAACATTATTCACAAGAAATTATGTCTACTACAGTGTGTTTGGGAATTAGTTGTTGCATACGAAATATATACGAAACCAATCCAAATAATACAAATATGGCTTTATTCATAAACCTCTGAACAACAACAGAAATAAGCCTCTCATGACTTGCACCGCTCCGCCCATATATAGGCGCCAGTTGCCAGTAGACAGCATGGCAGAGACCATGCTGTGTGCACACTACCTACAGCGTGCACTGATACAGTTGGCGGTCGATTTAAGTACACAACATGCACAATGACATTACACTCGGTGCCCTCACACTTGTACGCACTAATAGCAAGATACAGGACACTTCTCCCTCATGTGAAGAGGGCGGCCAGGTGACGAAGGAGATGCCAATGGCCCAATGAGAGACACATCTATCGGATCAGGATTGGTGGTGGCCGTGCCGACAGGCGGAGGGGAGGCTGCAACGCCGACCCAAGGGAGATGGACCATGGGGTTGAACCCCATGGCGACGACGATGGTGAACAGCCCTGCAGAGGTGGCCTGACCGGAACAGCAGGTTATGACAACAGACAACAGGCGGATCGGTGGTTCACCCTCGCCATTTGATTGAGGGTGGAATGGTGGAGCTGTAACATGATAAGTACTGTGATGATGGGAACAAAACAATTGAAAAGTGTGATAAATGAACTAGGGCCCATTATCAGAAGCTAAGGTACAAGGCAAACCCTCAATAGAAAAAAACCCTCAAAAGCATATGAATTGTGACTCAGCTGGTGTCGACACACACCGGAGATAGTAAGGAAACTGGTAAAATGCGTCCATAGCTAAGAGCCAATAGGAATTCAAGAAGATACCCACAAAGTCTACATGAATGCATTTCCATGGCTGGTGTGGAGCAGCCCAGGGGGACAGAAGCCCTGGGAGCTACCTGTTGGGCACAAAGCTCATAAGCCGTGACAAAGCACCAATTTTGCCATCAGTCCCTGCCCAAAAGACATGTCTCCCAGCTAACAGTTTAGTGTGTAAAACTCCCCAATGGACGTGGTGGGGAAGGCTTATAACCTCACGCCCTAATGTGGCGGGAATGACTACTCTGGGAGAGAGGTCTTCCATGGACAACAGCAAAATACCATCAAACACAGAGAGGCAATACCATAAGGAAAAATAGTTGTGCAGGGGGTGTGAATCCTGACCCGGCAGGTTACCTAGCCATCCCTGTCGAACAAGCCGAACCACCTGGTGGAGAACAGGTTCGGTGGCAAAGGCAGCAGCTATGAGTGAACTCGTAATTGGGGAACCCTCAATGATGGCCTGCTTTTCAGTATTAAGATGGAAGCAAAGTAATTCTTTATAATCAAAGTTGGAATCAGGAGCAACAGGAAAGCAGGACAAGGCGTCTGCATTGACATGTTTAAAAGTAGGTCGAAAATGGATTTCATAGTTGATGCGAGACAAGAATAGCACCCTGCATTGTAGGCAGTGTGCTGCCTTGTCACGCAAGGAAGCATACGGGTTAAACAGGAAACTGAAGTTTATGGTCAGTAATAAGGTGAAAATTGAAGCCATACAAAAAACATGGAATTTCTGGAGAGCACATACTATGGCAAGTGCCTTTTTTTCCTCCGGAGAATAATGCTGCTGGGTCAGAGTGAGAGATTTTGAGGCAAAAGCAATAGCTCATTCAGAGCCACCAGCATATCGGTGTGCTACAGCAGTGCGGAAGCTGTACTGTGAGGTGTCAGCCGCCAACACTATTTGCCGGTCTGGAGAGAACATATCTAAACAGGGGACTGAGAGTAGTTTGGACGTCAACCTTTGAAAAGCATGTTTGCAATCCGGGCTCCAGCAAAAAGATACACTATTGCATAACAAGGCATCCAACAGGTGGGCCATTGTGGCTGCCCCAGCAGGAATTTATCGTAGTAGGCTAGGTTAAACAAGGTATCCTGTGTATTGAGTGCAAGTTGTGGTATCACGATAAATGTGTTAAAGTGAATCTGAAGTACATAAAAGACGACCGTGACTGGACATGCCATCAGAGCTTTATGAGTGCCACAAAAAACGAAATACTGAACACACTAAAATCAAAAGAAACAATAATAAACAATAATAAGGGTTCTTACAGATGATTTAGTGACTATAACCACAAAATACCATGAACCCCAGAAGAAATATCAAGAACTGGAAATAAAATACCATGGATTGGAGCAAAATCATCGCCTAGCACAAGATGTTGCTGTAAATGGTCTTTCTATGCAGAAAATGCCAACTAAAGCATGTGAACAAACAGTAAGTACAGCTCCGGTGATACCACTATCAAATAAATACTTGGTTCTAGATGAAGACTGTAATAAAACAGCAAAATCAGCGACAAAACGTCCAATAAAGTGCACAGTCAAGAAAATTTGTACAACCAATAACACGGGGAACTACAAAATATGAGTCTTTTTACTTGGTGACAGTGACGCCAAGAGAATCGCTGAGAAAATGAATGAATACAGTTCGTCATTTACGGCCACAGGATCAACTAAGCCAAGTGCGCATTTGACCGAGATAATGAAAAACAGTAATTCACTAAATGAGTTAGCTAATAATGACACAGTCATAATCACGGATGGAAGCAACTATGTATACCGAAATGAGATTAAATTTTCCACACAGTGTCTAGAAACAATGCTACTGAACCTCAAAGTGCCGAATATTGTAGTGACAAGCATGCCTCACAGACACAATCTGCAGGACAACTCAA